>NC_140589.1:96988921-98188921 GCF_964204655.1 Triturus cristatus | reverse complement strand
TCAAGCACAGAAACATGCAATGTAATAAGAGCACCACTCTTATGGTGCGGCAGCAAAAGTGAAAGTGATCGCGATCAAACATCAAAACTGCCATGCGGCCGCGAAAGTGAGGTGCGCGTGCTCGCGCACATGCACTGTAGCTCTAGGCCATGGTAGCACTTTTTTGAGCCCTCACAAAAGTCTCGCCAGACCAGCGCATGCGCTGGGTCAGGCGAGACCTAAAAAGGGGGCGGAGACGAACGGCCAATGCAAACATGCAATGTAATAAGAGCACCACTCTTATCGTGCGGCCGCGAAAGTGAAAGTGATCGCGATCAAACATCAAAACAGCCATGCGGCCGCGAAAGTGAGGAGCGCGCGCTCGCGCACATGCACTGTAGGTCTAGGCCATGGTAGCACTTTTTTGAGCCCTCACAAAAGTCTCGCTAGACCAGCGCATGCGCTGGGTCAGGCGAGACCTAAAAAGGGGGCGGAGACGAACGGCCAATGCAAAAAAATGACGGACAAGATTGTCAGTGGAAGGCCGTGTGAAAAGTATAATGGAAAAACTGAAAATATCACCAGCCACCTCAGGGCACAACTGTAAACGCACAGAGGTCAGGCTAGCAGTCAGCACAGCACCACTACAGAGACAATAGCACGTCACTAATGAGGAAAGCAGGCAATGATCGCAGCACGTTATCGTGTGTACTCTACCGGATGAGGGAGACATCTTATCACGGAAACAGTGCTATATATGCACATCTTTACAGTGCTTCACCTTACAAGGGGCTGTGCCAAAGGACTCAATCATATTTAGGTCTCGCCTAGGCAGCGCTTGCGCTGTCTCGTTGAGACATGCAGTATACACTATAGTGTATATAAGCTCCACCCACTCTCCACCCATCATTTTCATTGGCTGGTGTCCTAGATGGTGCCTTCCGATTGGTTGTAGGCTTGTTAGTCCCTCCTTATGATTGACATTTCTTCATTTGTGTCCTTCCACGGCTATTGGCCCCTTTACTGCACAGACTACTTTCTTCCAGTGCCTTCTCACACACCCATACTATTGCATTACCAATGCTTGTTTTATTTGTCTCTGCCAATGCTTGTTTTATTTGTCTCTGCCAATGCTTGTTTTATGTGTCTCTGCCAATGCTTGTTTTATGTGTCTCTGCCAATGCTTGTTTTATTTGTCTCTCCCCACAAAGCTTGTTTTATCTGAGATCTCTGTTTAATTATTTAGTTATTTAGGATTAATACAGCCCACGCCGCAGACCTTCTTTCAATGATTTATCATTATACAGCCCAAGCCAAGGATCGAACTCTGCTCTCCAACTCCAACGTCGGCAGCTTTACATGTTACGCCACCGCTCGTCGCTTCAAAACAAGCCCCCTTAAAGGGGTTTATCTTTGTGTCCATTGCGTGCACTATAGTGCCCCTGGGGCAAAAGCAGGGACCTACTAGAGTGCTTCTCTAGCAGAATGCACTTTGCGGTCCCCCCGGGGCACAAGCAGGCATCCACTTCAGCATGCCTAAACAAGCGTTTACAATGCAATAGGTCTCGGATTTACGCGAGTTTAAGCTATTGGCATTGTAAACGGCAATGTCTTTTATTCATGTTTTAAAATCCAAAACAAAAATAAAAGGCATTGTTATTTACAATAACAATAGCTCAAACTCATGTATGAGAAGAATGTTCCTGACCGCTCGCATCCAGTCTTATGATTTGCCACTTGCCATGCGAGGACTCGGAGACGTGATGCGACGCGGGACCGGCGGGGAGATGCCTCATCCTAGTAACTAGACTTGTTTTGCATGTTTTCCATTAGTTTCCCCCCTTTCCCGTTTGCGAGTTTGTCTCAGCCTTGCTCTCAGGAAATGTTTGATCACGACAAATAAGTGCCGGTCTCAAAAATTAGTGTCGTTGTCCGTCACCGGCTCAAATTAAGTAATGTTTTGACATTCAGATGTCCGCCTGTTTAATTTTATACAGCTTCCATTTTGGTATTTTTTACTGTGGCACGTCGCTTTTAGCGAATAAATTGGCAAATGTGTCTGGATATTGTCGTCGTGTACGAAAGGGTCCAAAAAAACTTTCATTTCTAAAGAAGCGAAACGTCCACACCGTTATTCTTTTGTGCAGTGATCACCCGATTATAATTGTTACTTTGGTTGCTATTTAAGTCCTTAACTATTGTGAAATGTATCGTCTAGTGTTATAATTGGTCTCAATATATATAGCCTCTCTAATTAAATAGAACTGCTGTTCATGTTCAGAAAATACTGTTTGTGCTGATTGCATTGTTTATATGCTTTTGCGTTGGAATTATTCCCCAAATGGAATTCTCATAATGTGACATCATGTAGATCGAGTATTCTGCACTTTGCCTACAGGCCCTGGACTGAGCACTACACACTTTATTACGGACCCCTGCCGGCCCTGTGAGGAGGGGCTACGTCACGCTAGAGGAGCAGGAACGCCATAAATTAAGTCCGGCAGTCCCACAGCCCGGGAGATTGAGTATTCTGCACTTTGCCTATGGGCCCTGGGCTTAGCATTACGCACTTTATTACGGACCCCTGCCGGATTACAGACCCATGCCGGCCCTGTGAGGAGGGGCTGCGTCACGATAGAGGAGCAGGAAAGCTATAAATTAATTCCGGCAGTCTTGCAGCGCGGGAGATCAAGTATTCTCACTTTGCCTACGGGCCCTGGACTAAGCACTACGCACTTGATTACGGACCCCTGCTGGCCCAGTGAGGAGGGGTTAGGTCACGCGAGAGGATCAGAAATGCCATCATTCCAGCAGTCTCGCAGTGCGGGGAGGGCCCGGCCAAGACTGGCCTGTCTTAGACCGGACGAGGCCGGGTTGGGCCACCCCCTTGACCAGTCTTCTCTGGAACATTGAGTGTACAGGGGTAAGTCCCTTATTTTTAGGTTGTTATTTTTGGGACTTGTTTTGCTCTCCGGTAATAGGCAGCCACACCCATGCCCGAGTGAGGTACAGCGGCTTAACGCGTTGCGATGAGAAACATGAGGTCAAGAAATGCAAAATGCTGACAAATGTAAATGGAATATGCGAGCCATATGATAGTAATGCACTCTGAACCGTTTAAAAGTCCAACTGAAACAACAAACAGTAACATGGAAAACTCGAATGACTGGTCTTGTTTTTCACTTACACATTTGAGAAGGACAGCATTGCAGAAACTAGTCGTCTGAATCTCCGACTGCACTATTTCAGAACTGTTTGTGTACGGGTACCCAACTCACAGAGCTATTTGAGAGTCTAAGGTTTGCTTATAGACCCAAATTGTTCTTTTACGAGTGCCAACCAATTTTCCAGTTCAGAAGAGCTAGTTTTACACTGGCGAAAACATTTACATTTATGGATGTTCTCTTTTTCTTTTTCTACACTTAAAAGAAACCTGGCTATTACTTTTGCAGGATGTGAGGCCAGCAGAGATAAAAGGTTCACAATACCTTATCACTGGGAACCAAGCACCTCATTGACTCTATTAGGGTAAGGAAGCAGAGCAGTGCAAGGCCTACTCAGTGGAGGATGTGTGGACTATTAATCACCTTTTACTGGCATGTAATATTAGTATTCAATAAATGATTGTCCAGGCTGTGGTTGTTCTTTAGAAAAGGGAGTACATTGATTACACACTACTAAATATTACGCAGTAATTTACAAATATATATATAAGACTGGTGGAAATACCTTGTATGACATTGCGTTTGACCCTTTAGAGTCAGGTTGCCCCACACCATAGAGCACATTATCATATAGGAAGGAGAATGTCGTTCTAAGTAAAGCAAGCCTACAGGCTTTATCAAGGTTACCAAATTTGAAGACCAGAATCACATGTTGACTAAACCATCTTTCCCTCACATACATCAATAAGGTATTTCATCACAATCATTAAAATGAATAAAGCTTTGCACGTTTATGAAACATTAGTGTCAGCCAGGGCATTAAGGGAGTCCCGCCAGGTCTCAGAGCAAGCAGTAATTGTAAACAGACATTGTAAGAGGTCCTTTTTGGGTCCTACAGTCATGTTCTTAATTTTACAAAAACACATCGATTTTCCAAACAATAAATATAACAAAACTTAAGGTAATTCTTCTTGTCTATTTTTCACATGCTTTACTTAATTTTGCATCCCCTGTGAGTGTTACCTTTTTCCAGCATGTCTTTCTGTATTTTTTTCTTGCAGTGAATTGCTTGTGTGTAGTGCATACTTTGATCTAAGTGACATCGAGGTGTTGATAACGCCCACAAATGAGTTATGTCTAAAGGCAGTGCGATTCTATGCAAAAGTGTGGCTAGGGTTGCACTCTATGGGGATTTGAATTTAAGCCAAGCCTTTAACTGTATAGGGCACTCCCTTTTACGGCCCCACCCCACACTTTTTTTATCTCACTGAAAGCCCTGCTCTCAGCAATATATCTTTCAAATAATACATCATGAAACAACATTGCATGTGTCAGTATCTTTTTTGTTCCCTTTAGGCCACAAAACATGTAGCCCTAGGACTGACCATTAGAGGTCAGCCAGGTGGCAGAAAAAAAGTTCCAGCCTTGTCATTGCTTAAACGTAGGCTGACAAGCCGGGAGGGTCATCATTTCCATCATCCTGGAAACTTAGGGTCACTTTTGAAACATGGGGGAGGGTTGCAATGAGTCTTGTAGTTCCCCTCAACTCTCTTTGAAACCATTGGTGGTGCCCCTGCCATCCTGAGGCCACTAAATGCAACAGAAATTTGAGCCAATGCCAGCTCACAGGGCATTATGAGGCGCTACCTCCTAGGTGATCGCATATTTATTTGTGGCTCTGGAAACGGCTTTCCATTGGTTTCACAGTGCTCCTGGCCCGCTTCTTCTTTTCTTTAACTTTTTAGGTCTTGCCTAGGCAGTGCATGCATTGTATGCACTGTCTCAAAGAGACATGCTGTATCTAGGATATGGGCTTCCAAAAATGCCCATCTTTTTCATTGGCTTCCTTTACTGTCTTTTAGAAATGCTGGCTTTTTATTGGTGAATACACATAGTAGTCCCTCTTTTTGGAATTTTGTATCCTCCCATGAGGAATGCCCCTGTTACATGTGTTTTTACTCTTTATGTTAGTTATTCTTTGGTAACACTCTTTTATTGTTTGGTAGGTCTGCCTCTGCGTATTAGGTGTTCTGTTTACTTGTGCTCTTCAGTCCACTTGCCGTCCATTAATCTCCTCGTGCCTCCTTGTCACTCCTCCCACAACACTGCTCATAGGCCCCTTGCAGTCCCTTGATCTCCCCTTGCCTCCCCTCACACAATGCTCATTTTACATTCTGAATAGCTCTTCACACATATGATCGACATGCGTGCCTTTTTAAAAACAATTATGCATGACATCCGTGCGCTGCACAGCAGCAAAACTAATATCTTTCCTACTTTCAACGTTGCCCCATGTGCGAGCCCGCTGACGCTGCCACAACTAACCCCCTACATTTCAGGAGTCACACCCTACGAGCTCTGCGCAGCTCACCAACAGCTCCCATGTCAGGTACTGTGCCACATTCTACATTTGTCATCCATTTCACCATTGTTTTATTTTCTTATCATATATTTCATTTATTTTACTAGGCATGGGGAGAACAAACGCCTAGACTCAAACCTGGTTGCACAGTGCCTACGTTGGCAGCTCTGGATATTATGCCACGTCATCACTGCACAAGTTGCTGGGCATAGGTCAGTGTGTTTTTGGTGGGAGTGGCCAAGTTACTTTTTTTAGGTCGAGTGGAGCGCTGCAAAGCGCATGAGCCATTGTAGCCCCTCCTGCTCCCAGTTGTTTCTTACAGTTGGTGTTTGTGGTATGCAATAATGCAGGCCATTAGCTGATTCCAGCTCATGCAGTTCCTTGAAGGGTACCATGCAAGGCCTGAGCCTATCACACAAAGAGAAGATGATCTCATTATCAGACTGCCACTCATTAGCCTGAAAGTGATCATTAATCAAATGCCCCAGCCAATCAGAGCCAGGTATCTTCTACAGCAGGATAATTGTTCATGAACTGTACATGAAACATGAACGTGGCATTATTCAGTGATATATATGTTATTCACTGTATGCACTGTGGAATTACCCATTACTGTCTTGAATGTTACATGACAAAATGCCAATAAAATGTTGTTAAAAAAAAAAAAAATGAATGTGGCATTTCTATGCGCTTTGTGTTAAGGCACAAGCATGTCTTCTGCACCAAATGCTTATACACCCTGTGAAACGTACTCGAACCCTGCCTCTTCCTTGTAAGTAGTGCACCTGGAGCTGCAAGAGACATGTAATATGTGGGCTGCATTTCAAAAATCTGCTTGCCGGTGGGGAGTGAACACGAACAGTTAAAACAAACATAATGTACAACACACATCGTCTCCCTCAGGAGGTCCAGCTCACACACAGTCAGGCTCAAAACAAACCTATCTGTAAGCAAGACCACATGACATTCTGTCAGACCCCATGTTATTAGCAGTACTCACTACAGATAACGAGAACACATTTCAAGTCTGAGCTGCAACTATTATCACAGCGTACCCTCTGCAGCAATATCATTCTTTTTAATAACTTATAAAAATAATAGTTTAAATATAGCTTACAAAAGTAATAGCTCTTCTGATAAAGAAACGAGGCTACAGAGTGCATACGTTTCTTTTATGTTGCTCTTGGAATAACAATTTTATTTGCATTTCTTACTTACTTACATCCCAGTAGAACCACCACTGGCCCCCAGCTGCAGACAATGTGCTGCATGGTTAAATACTTATGAGGCCCCAAGGGCGAGACCAATTGCATTGCAAATGCTTGTTTTCGTTGAGATTAATTTCCACTTGTCCATTCACCGGCCTGTGCAGACCTTCAAGACGAGCATTGCTAACCAACTAATTTAAAACATTATTTAGCATTACAAAGAACGTTACTACGATGCGCTCCCCACTTCCAGCCCTCCCCCCCACTAAAAACATCTCCTAGTATCGCACTGATTAGTACATCTATTTACGCACTTGTTGTAATAAAAGTTGAGTCGCTCATGCGCGAGGTATGAAAAACTTTGTCTTTCCTCAAAACCTTTCACCAGGACTTGGCCCTCTGGAGCCATATGGACAGGTTTTTTTTTCTCAAGACCTCGGGCCCTTTTAAAAGACCACATTTGGGTTGGTTTTAGAACCCTTTTGAAATAACTGCTGCTTTTGAGAACTTTGTAGACGTGTAGGTACTTTAACTGTTATAGCACAGAATCACCAGGAAGTAAACACTTGCACTGTGCTTGTGAAATCTATCGCATTTAATATAAAGGCATGTATTCCTGAATCAGACTGCATAACCTGGTGTGTGGTCATTTTATATCTCTTCAATCTGTGGCAGCAATGCACCAAGGATAATGTGCTGCATGGCTAAACACTTGTATGGTCCCAAAGGAGAGACCTATTGGCTATGCCAATGCTGGTTTCTTTTTCTTCAGGCCCCCCATAAGAGTGCATGTATTATCCAGCTATCTACCTAATATGCTTATTTTACTCCAACCCCTGAAGCTGCATGTCGCTTTTTTAAGCACAATGTACTCCCTTACAACTTCTGCCCTCCAAGTTATAGTCTTGCCAGTGTGTTGCTGTATGTGAGCTTCTGTGCACTTTTAATGTACAGTGGGCACTCTGCCGCATGGGCATTGGAGTGCTTTACATTGGACACCGGTTAAATTACACATGGGCGCATGGGGAGAATAAGTGATGTGGCCAGAATTATAGGGCATTGCGCTGACGCCGGGACTCTAACCTAGTTCCCAAGTTCCAAAATCAGCAGTTCTGGCAATAAGGCCACATCAGCTGCCCCACTGCACTCTGTATTCCTCATCTCTCATCTGTGTTATTCTCCCCTCTCTCTGCATTGCTTAATTAAAGCTCTCCTCAGCCCGCTTCACAGTAACTTTTCATTTACAAATTCAATAGGCTCTTAAGCCAAGACCTGTTGAATTTGCTATTGCTTGTTGTTTTAAAAATTGAGAGCTTTGGGTAAGGCTGCTTCCCACTTCTTATAGGCAGCATGCTCAGGGCTGGACACCAGCTGGGCACCGATGGGAGCAGGTAACCGAAGCTCTGCTTAAACGATGAAGTGGAGAAATATGCTGGTTTGTAGACATTGCATTCTTGCTGTTGATAACAGGCACTGGCAAAGCCACAGCCTATGCAAGATCTATTGACTTTGCCAATATTTCTTTAGACGTGTTACACGGCATCACGAGCTGCTGTGCAGCATAGCTTAAAGTCAAAGGAAAAAAGTCACCACAATACGGCCAGCGTTGACCGAGTCATGCTTTTTTCAGCTCAGTTGCACAGTAGCCTGTGCTGTGTGCAATATATGTTGAAAAAAGCAGAAGGGGGGACGCAACATGAGGGAGGAGGAGGAGGGTAGTACCAGCAAGGATGGAAGAAGGTAAACACCAAAATGAGGGAGGTGCAGGGATAGGCAGAGGAACCGCCAGACAAAGAGATGGGATTGATGAGAGGGGAAAGAAGCACCATGTACAAGAGGGATTGAGAAGGGTGTAAAAATAAATAGTACATCAATCACAGTGCGAGCAGTGGACAGCAATTAATTAGGTTGACTCAATCTGTGCTTGGTCAATGCTCCACAGAAAGGAACGGAAGTGGCACTTGGACTGCGCTAGCCAATTAGGAGGCAAAGAAGAGTGACAGTAAAGACAACAAATGGTAAGGAATGGGCGGGCTCCTAGTCCTTTACTGTAAACAATACGTCTCACAAGCAAAAGCGCTTGCGCTGGTACAGGCTTGATCTAAAAAGAACCCTGCCATCAACTGTAGTGTAAATAAACCCTTGCATGGTTGTCTCACATGCTTGAAAAGTGCCAGAAAAGTGCCAGATCGGTGCAGTTTTAAATCCGCATATGGCAGAACAGCATTTTTTTTAAAACAGGCGACTTATAATTTGGGAGCAAAATACTTTGGAAACTTCTTATAAAATAGCAAGAGTTGGTAAGGGTGCTGTTTTAAGACACTTTGGTGCCGATCACGATCCGTTAAAAAAATTCCCCGTACGACTCGTATCCGGTCTGTTTACCGTACGAATCGTACAAGTGCCGTACAAACTGGCAATCACGATTTGCATGGTAAAAAGTCCATACGAACCGCCTTGGGAATTATTCCCCACACGTCCTCGGGTCGGAAAATGTGTCCGACACGTCCTCGGACGATTTACCGTACAAATGTGAAAAGTGAAGTCCCACCGAGGTATCACGATCCAACCCGTGCGTCCGATCTGACAACCGTATGGTAAAAACACCGTCCGCACCGAACTCCCATTGCAACCATGGAGACATGTGCCCGCATACGCGCCCAACACTCCCCCCAGCACCCATACGGTCGAGTCGTACTCCCCGTGAATGTACACCCCCCCTGTATGTACACCCGTGTACGTGTCGAACCCCCACCCGTGTATGTACACCCGTGTATGTTCGAGTCGTACCCCCACCCCTGTACGTGTCGTACCACCGTGTATGTACACCCCTGTACGTTCGAGTCCTACCCCCACCCGTGTACGTGTCGTACCACTGTGTATGTACACCCCAGTACGTTCGAGTCATACCCCCACCCGTGTACGTGTCGTACCACCGTGTATGTACACCCCTGTACGTTCGAGTCGTACCCCCACCCCTGTACGTGTCGTACCACCGTGTATGTACACCCCTGTACGTTCGAGTCCTACCCCCACCCGTGTACGTGTCGTACCACCGTGTATGTACACCCGTGTACGTTCGAGTCCCACCCCCACCCGTGTACATGTCGTACCACCGTGTATGTACACCCCAGTACGTTCGAGTAGTACCCCCACCTGTGTACGTGTCGTACCACCGTGTATGTACACCCCTGTACGTTCGAGTCCCACCCCCACCCATGTACGTGTCGTACCACCGTGTATGTACACCCCTGTACGTTCGAGTCGTACCCCCACCCGTGTACGTGTCGTACCACCGTGTATGTACACCCCTGTACGTTCGAGTCGTACCCCCACCCCTGTACGTGTCATACCACCGTGTATGTACACCCCTGTACGTTCGAGTCCTACCCCCACCCGTGTACGTGTCATACCACCGTGTATGTACACCCCTGTACATTCGAGTTGTACCCCCACCCCTGTACGTGTCGTACCACCGTGTATGTACACCCGTGTACGTTCGAGTCCCACCCCCACCCGTGTACGTGTCGTACCACCGTGTATGTACACCCCAGTACGTTCGAGTAGTACCCCCACCCGTGTACGTGTCGTACCACCGTGTATGTACACCCCAGTATGTTCGAGTCCTACCCCCACCCGTGTACGTACACCCCTTGTACGTTCGAGTCGTACCCCCACCCCTGTACGTGTCGTACCACCGTGCATGTACACCCCTGTACGTTCGAGTCCTACCCCCACCCGTGTACGTGTCGTACCACTGTGTATGTACACCCCAGTACGTTCGAGTCGTACCCCCACCCGTGTACGTGTCGTACCACCGTGTATGTACACCCCTGTACGTGTCGTACCACCGTGTATGTACACCCCAGTACGTTCGAGTCGTACCCCCACCCGTGTACGTGTCGTACCACCGTGTATGTACACCCCTGTACGTGTCGTACCACCGTGTATGTACACCCCTGTACGTGTCGTACCACCGTGTATGTACACCCCTGTACGTGTCGTACCCCCTCGTGTATGTACACCCCTGTACGTGTCAAAGCCCCACCCGTGTATGTACACACCCTGTACATGTCGTACCCCCGTGTACCTACACCCGTGTATGTCAGAGTCGTACCCCCACCCGCGTATGCATGGAGCGTACCCCCACCACAACATCCTAAGGACGGAGCGCACCCCAGGCCCCAACATCACAACCGAATGTACGACTCGTACCAAGCCACACACAAGGACAGCACTGTACAACAAAATGGGCCATGTACACACCGTATACACGCAAAAAAACGCACATACACAACCAGGACAAACCAAAACGACACAAGAATACACCATTCGAATGGCACAAAGCCACAAAACATGTCCAACAACTACCAAAACAACACATTCACTGACCTGCAACTGCCAAAAACAAACAGAGGCCCAAAACACCACCACTCCTTATAACACACCCACCCAAACTTCAAACACAGCCACACCCACCAATGGACCAATAAAAAGGGCCCACACACACAAACCATGAGCCTTTGCAACAGACTCACTGCTGCCAGACCCCACAGACAACCTACAGCACCAAACTAGAAGCTTCACCACACCTTACACTTGCACACCTTCACACAACCACCTTCACAAACACCCCCTCATCACATTCACACACACACCTGCACAACCACACCCACACACCCACAACCATCCACACACACCCCCCCCCCACCATCCACACCCACACCCCTCACCATGCCCACTAACAAGAATCCAAAGTTCAGTAACCGAGAGTTGGAGGTCCTTGTCGATGAAATCCTCAGAGTCGAGCCACAGCTCTTTGGAACATTGGTCAGACAGACCAGCATTGCAGAAAATACAGCCATGTGGCAGACCATCGTCGATGCTGTGAATGCTGTTGCGGACACCAGAAGGAACAAGCAGGAATGCCAAGCCAGGTGGTACGATCTGCGGAGGAGGGTCCGAGCCAAGATGACGGATGAACACAACCAGGCCAACGTCACTGGAGGAGGGCCGTCCCGCAGACCCGTACACTACCATCCCTGGGAGGAGAGGGTGATGGCCATACTGCCGGTGGAGGCAGTCGAAGGATTAGGAGGACTCCGAGACCCGGGTGAGTACACAAACAACGCACCTCACATGGGGGGAACGTCATCCACAACCAAACTCACAAACAGGCACGCAACCACCCCAAGCTATCGCATGACTGAACCACACTCCATGAAAACGCACATGCCACTGGCGCCACCATGCCCCATGCACCCAGCTGGACAATGTCAAGTCACAGGCCACAGAAGACACCAACACATGACACAGTAACCCGGATGGCGGGAGGGTGGGCCCCAAAATTCACATAGTGCAACTCAGAAGCAGACAACAATGCCCTCTGCCCATATGGCCTAGGTCACAGCCAGACAAACAGTGTGTCCCCACACAGGAAAGACTAGCCAGCAAATGGCGGACGCCTTGCATTAACACATGGGGGTGAAGGCACTGTTTTGCACATGACAGCAGCTAATGAACAGCCAACATTGTGAAAGAGTGGCAGCACACACCACCACAGCAGCAGCGCAGAGACACACACTACACCCAATGGGTACCTGGAGATCAGAAACAAACTCACATCAACAAGCCAAGGGCCATTCGAAGATCTGCTAACAGTCTGTGCCCAGGAAGCTGGGCTGAGGTGACAGAGGGTGACACACAGAGGGAGGGAGAGGGGGACAGAGAGGGAGGGAGAGGGGGACAGAGAGGGAGGGAGACACAGGGAGACGGACAGAGGGAGGAGGCTGACACACAGAGGGAGGGAGAGGGGGACAGAGAGGGAGGGAGACACAGGGACACGGACAGAGGGAGGAGGCTGACACACGGAGGGAGGGAAAGGGGGACAGAGAGGGAGGGAGACACAGGGACACGGACAGAGGGAGGAGGCTGACACATGGAGGGAGGGAGAGGGGGACACGGACAGAGGGAGGGAGACACAGGGACACGGACAGAGGGAGGAGGCTGACACACGGAGGGAGGGAGAGGGGGACAGAGAGGGAGGGAGACACAGGGACACGGACAGAGGGAGGAGGCTGACACACGGAGGGAGGGAGAGGGGGACAGAGAGGGATGGAGACACAGGGAGAGCAAATCAGCCATGTGGTGTGTGGGAATGTCTGCTCGTCAGCAGGTGGACTGCGTGCATGTAGACAAGGGTGGCCTGTGCCAGCACCCCCCCTCTCCTCCATGGCAAAACACAGGGCCATGTCACAACCTGTGCACGAGCACAACGACAGCTACCTGCATCATTGAAGTGTGTGTAACTACTTCATGTGCCCACGTACAGTGCAACACGGAAGGCGCCAATGCACGGCTCGCCACACCTTCCCACTCCACTGCTGACTGCAGTCACACTTGACGCAGCAAGTAAGACTGTGCCACACATAGTTAAAGGCGCCAAAGCTGTGCCCAAGGGACACACCCATGCACAAGTGCACTGTGAGTGGAATGCAAGACAGATCCAAATTCCCAGACGAAATGTTCCAACTTTGAAACTGATGAAACATGGATGTTGCATGGAACAAAATTAACATTGTCTCTCTCACACACAGGTCAACCTCGTGGTTCACCCCCCAACACTGGGGGGGAAGACTCACAGGACCCGGCTCTGCGGGAGGCCGATCCCACCGGCAGCGACGATTCTCACCACTCTGTGGACGACCCCGACCAACCTGGCCCCTCTGGTGTCCAACCACCTGCAGCACCTGCGTCAGGTACAACGGGGCCAACCACCACCCCCACTCCTGCCACATCCCAGGAGACACCCAGGATCCCTGCCCCACCACCACAAAGCAGCCAGGCTGGCCAGGAGGGACACGGTGTCCCGGGCACCCAGGAGTAGGCAGGCGACAACGCCAATGCCACCCCTCAGGGGTCCCGGAGACCCGATGTGCCCACAAGGGCAGGCCAGGTGCAAGTGGGCAGGGGTGGTGGGAGTGGAGGACGGCGGAGGCGCCAGCCTGACCAGTTGGCTGGGGATCCGGTATATTCCCATGTCCGAAACATCCTGGACACATACCGGCAGGACACCACGGGCCTGGCCCAGGTTGTGTCCGTCCTCGAGGGGATCAAGACCCAGCAGGCCCAGCAACATGCGGAGCTACATGCCTGTCTACTGCAACACCAACGGAGGATGGAGGACGGACAGGCTGAGCTTGTGACGGCATACACGGGAATTCACGATACACTCCGTCGGATGGCCGACAACATGGGCAACCCTCCCTGTGCCAGAAGGCGTAGAACATCACCACCCACAGGGAGGGATCAGGAGGAGGAGGAGGAAACATCCGATGGAGCATCCCAGACGTCGTCACGGCCTGCTTCTGAGGGTCCCCGCAGGAGGGCGGGTCGTCCACGGGAAAGACCGTGAGGGTCGGCGCTACAGCACCATCTCCCAGGACACCTGGCCTGGCACCTGGCCCACTGGAGCAACAGCAGCACAGCATCAAAAGACATTCTCTGCCACATGGCCTTGCTGGTCACTGTCTGACCAATGTTGACAAAGACTGTGGCATGGACTTTGAGGATTTCAAATGGCAAGGACACCAACTCCCCTACTGAACTTTGGATTCCAAACACCCGGAAAGCCCCTCATGTCATACTCCCCCCCCCCACTGAAATAAAAAGTCACACCATGAAGAGAGGATGCCTGCTGGTTGCATTATTACCTTACATGTGTCTTGTAAAGTCTAACCATGCCTGAGTTCTCTTTTGACTTCAACCATCCACACCTTGGGGCCTGAGTCTGGCACAGGACACACGGGTCACAGTGTATTAGGCAAGACAGACATGGAGCACCATACACACCCGTGATGGGCCCAACCAGCTGAGGGGGTGGCCACACAACCGTGCTGACAGACATATTGAGTACAGCAACAGTCATGCACAGAGGTCAGGGATCATGTCCAGTGTCCTGGGGGGCACCCAGGTATGTGTAGACAGGTGGCAGAACCATGTCCTGCAAGCTTGAGTCCGGTGGATGCACATAATGGGGGCCTGGCCAACGTTGGATGCATGGGGATGGCACAAGTCACAATACCCACACAGTCATGGACATCATGCACAATACACAGTCTCATCCCACACACACAGCTTGCATCTTGCTACTCGCCACATAGACACATAGCCACTATCAGGGAAAACCATGCCAGACATGCTGGATGCACCGTGGCAACACACCAGCATTGACTGAGAAGAGGCACCTTGGAGGCATAGGGACACCTTTATTAGTCATGTTTTCGGGATTGCAGAGGCAACTTGAAGTACACATGAACACTTCATGTGGAGTAACATGTGGGTCCAACACTGGCACCCCCCTTCTGCAGCACAAAGGCGTGATAGCCATGGAACTGGCACACAAGCGTCGGCTAACAGCTAAACACCCACAGCTGCTCACGGAGAGCCTGCCATACACCATTGATCCGCTTATGTGGAAGTCCCACAGCATGTCAAGCCAATGCAAACCGTATGTGTCCGAGGGCAGTGTTACACACATTGATGCCATCATCACAATCCACTATCCCATCACTGATGACTGTCAACAAGTCTGACCATCTATTCAGGTGTACCCAGCTGCATGTCATGTGTTCCATGGTGATGCTACATGGCTGCAGAGGAACCAAACATCGACAGGGGCAGTGTGCATACATCGTGAACAACTGCCACACCCAATACACCCCTGATGCATCCCTTACCCTAAGGAGACTTCCAAACGTGTCCGTGCCTGTAAAGCTGAGTCAGCACACGATGACGTGTCCATGAGGAATAGCAGTGCCACAACAATGCAAGCAGCAGACAGCATGCGCAAGTACCTGGGGAAGAGAGACACACAAGAAGTCAGCCACAAAAAGCACCGCCACTTGCATGTGCATTTACTCGACACATGTATGGATAACAACATGCTAGGTCACAATTATGACTGGGGAAATACAACCATCACTGGCACCATCACTCCAGTGACACACCCACACACACCTCTGACTCACGTGTCATACATGCAGGTGGAGACACACATCACAACACATGCCACACGGGGACCAATGCGTGCACACTCAGACACCGGTACTCACCACTAAGCAAAGAAGTCGCGAATGAGCCGAGTCCGGATGTCCTCTTGCGGCTCCACATCCTCCACATCACTAGCCCCATTGCCAAGCCCTTCGTCCTCCACGGGTGGATGGTCCTCGTCATCTTGATCCAGGATGAGTGGCACAGCTTTCTCAACTGCCATGTTGTGCAGCATGCAGCAGACCATGAAGATTTTGCAGACCTTCGCCGGGGCATATGGGAGGGCGCCGCCAGTCTTGTGTAGGCACCTGAATCGGCTCTTCAGCAGGCCAAACGTCCTCTCTATCACTCGCCTTGTCCGGCCATGGGCGGTGTTGTAGCGGAGCTGGGCTGGCGTGATGGGGTTGCGGAGAGGTGTGATCAGCCATGGCATGTTGGGATAGCCAGCGTCCCCTACATGGGAAGCACATGGACATCGTTAGAACAGGAGAAGCGGTCGTGCTGGAAGTCTACGCAAAATACAGGACAGACAGACTGTACCCACCAACAACACATGCTCGTTCGTTGCGCAGCTGCGTCATCATTTCAGGCATTCTGCTACGCCTCATGATGTAGGCATCGTGTGCTGATCCTGGTAAACGAGCACAGACATGTGAAATCACCATGTTGGACAGACACACCACAAGGGCATTGATGGAGTGGTAGTGCTTGCGATTGCGGTACGCTACCTCCTGTGCGTGTGGTGGTACCAAAGCAACATGTGTCCCATCTATGGACCCAGGGCATAAAATCCACGCTTGACCCCAGTCAACATTTCAGGGGTAGGAAAATGTATGAAGTCATCCAGGTGAATCAACATGGCCCCTAAGAAATCATGCAGCACACGGCAGAACATGCTCTGGGACATGCCACCAACATGAGCTATGGTATTTTGAAAGGTACCCGTGGCTAGAAAATGTAGGGCTGCCATTACCTTCAGCTTGGGTGTCGTAGGATACCTGTGCAGTGGTTGCAGGTGTGGTGCCAGTCTCGCCGTCAAATCCAGAATCAACCGTTGGGGGAAGCGGTAGCACCGGATACAATCATTCTCCCGCATGGCAGCCAAGTCCGGAATTGGTCGGGGAAGAGGCGGCACTCTGCAGTAATTTGGAAGTGACAAGGAAGAGTGAGTGCACCACAACAACAAATAATTTGTCCTGAGCACATGTTAATCTGTCTATACACATATGCGACATACGGAGTCAGGTATGTGCCACATGCCCTGGACACGTATGGCTGGCAGGTGACACTCCTACCAAGACCCAGCTACACACGCAGATTGAGAACCTCCACATGCCATGGCATGGGATTAGCTGTGTCCCAGTGCAAGTGAACAGCCAGACGCAAGACAGGAGTGACATACACCCACACATCAGCAGAAGTAGGATGTCGATTGCAGAGACTGGTAGCGGAACACTAGAGCCACAGGCCACATGACATTACACTAGGACAGCCCACACACCTTGCCATGAAGGTGCACATGTCATGACTCACCACACATTCATAGAGAGGATGCAGACATGTCCTTGTTACGCTACTCTGTGTCCCATGCATACATACGCACCTCACATCCGATACCACATGTGGCATGGTGTGCGGAACAGTGTGCCATGGCCATCTACACACAGACACATGTTGGTTGCTGCAACGGCTGCAGCTTTTGAGGGAGCTCAAACATCTACCTAATGTGAACCCCCCACACATACATGACATAGTCACATCGTGCACCGTGGGTAGTGACATGTCAGGTGTGGTAACCCCTGTACCGGGCCTCAGGGGACACTTGCGTGTGTTGTTGTCCGTGCCATGCCAGTGACGCTCATGCCAAGTGTGCAGTACGACATGCACACATGTCAAAGGAGTCAAGGGCATGCCTGGCACACATTGTACCGTCACACATTACATATGTACACATCTCATCATACATCTGGTGCCTTCTCCCCTCAGGAGTATTGTGCCACATCACAGCCTTTCACACCTGTGCCCCACACATGTAGTACTGCCCAGACAATGCCTTGATGTCCATCCATGGACAAGTATGTCAGCCCTATTCCTTCCTGTGTGCTGCCTGTCACCAGTGTGATGTGTGAAAAACACCGTACTTCTGCTAAGAGGGCCTGTGTACCTTCCCGTATCACTATGGGAGTGCTGCCGTATGTGTACCCATCGTGATGGTGAGCGTACAGGCATGTGTACGGTCCGTACCACTACGAGTACGCATACGCAAGAACACTCATAGTGGTACGGCCCGTACACGCGTGCCTACGTTCACTTTCACTATGGGTGTCCTCGCGTATGCGTACTCGTAGTGGTACGGCCCGTACACACGTCTGTACGCTCCCTATCACTATGGGTGTCCTCGCGTATGCGTACTCGTAGTGGTACGGCCCGTACACACGCCTGTACGCTCCCTATCACTATGGGTGTCCTCGCGTATGCGTACTCGTAGTGGTACGGCCTGTACACACGCCCGTACGCTCCCTATCACTTTGGGTGTCCTCGCGTATGCGTACTCGTAGTGGTACAGCCCGTACACATGCCTGTACACTCCCTATCACTATGGGTGTCCTCGCGTATGCGTACTCGTAGTGGTACGGCCCGTACACACACCTGTACGCTCCCTATCACTATGGGTGTCCTTGCGTATGCGTACTCGTAGTGGTACGGCCTGTACACACGCCTGTACGCTCACTATCACTATGGGTGTCCTTGCATATGCGTACTCGTAGTGGTACGGCCCGTACACACGCCTGTACGCTCCCTATCACTATGGGTGTCCTCGCGTATGCGTACTCGTAGTGATGGTGAGCGTACAGGCGTGTGTACGGGCCGTACCACTACGAGTACGCATACGCAAGGACACCCATAGTGATAGTGAGCGTACAGGCGTGTGTACGGGCCATACCACTACGAGTACGCATACGCGAGGACACCCATAGTGATAGGGAGCGTACAGGCGTGTGTACGGGCCGTACCACTACGAGTACGCATACGCGAGGACACCCATAGTGATAGGGAGCATACAGGCGTGTGTACGGGCCGTACCACTACGAGTACGCATACGCAAGGACACCCATAGTGATAGGGAGCGTACAGGCGTGTGTACGGGCCGTTGCTATGCATTTGGGGTGCCCTAGGGCCCCGGAACGCACCGTACCTGTGTGTGAAGCTCCAAATTACATAGGGGACACATGAGGGACAAGTATTAAGGCCTACATGCATGCTGGTTGTCATGGAGACCAAGTTTAAACTTTGATTTTGTTCTGGAAGGTGCACAGCAGAAGTCAGTTGGAATGAATCTACTTTGTTGCAATGTGTTTGTGGGGTTGACATCATGCTGAAGAAAAAAACAGAATAAGAACCCACTGACTGCTAGGTTTGAAGGGATTGGAGGAAACATAGGATGCAAATGTGAGTGACCAATCACTCTGCACTCCTGTGCATGATATGGGCCAGCAAGGCAGATATAAGGCAGCCAGGTCCCATGAGGGAGCACTTGCCTGCACATCTCTGTATTCCACGACCCATCTGCTGCTACTGATTCCCTGGAACCATGTCAAGGGCTGTGGAGAGGTCACAGCCATTCACCCTGGAGGAGAACATGGCTTTGGTGGATGTGATCCTCCCACAGTACCCCATGCTGTATGGGCGACCAGGTTATCAGGTGAGTGCAGTGTCCACTGGCACAGACTGTGTCCCTTTTTTGTGACTGTGACTTCTGCCATTGTGTCCAGGTGTGACACACATGCTATGTACTGTAGGGGGGTCCCAGGGGGGGGAATGCCTGATGTCTCCCAGCAGTGCCCAGAGACAGGAGGGGTGGGTGCCTATCACTCCCAGCAGTGCCCAGAGACAGGAGGGGTAGGTGCCTATCACTCCCAGCAGTGCCCAGAGACAGGAGGGGTGGGTGCAGAGTCCCCCCAGCAGTGCCCAGACACAGGAGGGGTGGGTGCCTATCACTCCCAGCAGTGCCCAGAGACAGGAGGGGTGGGTGCAGAGTCCTCCCAACAGTGCCCAGAGACAGGAGGGGTGTGTGCAGAGTCCTCCCAGCAGTGCCCAGAGACAGGAGGGGTGTGTGCAGAGTCTTCCCAGCAGTGCCCAGACATATGAGGGGTGGGTGCCTATCACTCCCAGCAGTGCCCAGAGACAGGAGGGGTGGGTGCAGAGTCCTCCCAGCAGTGCCCAGAGACAGGATGGGTGTGTGCAGAGTCCTCCCAGCAGTGCCCAGAGACAGGAGGGGTGGGTGCCTATCACTTCCAGCAGTGCCCAGAGACAGGAGGGGTGGGTGCCTATCACTCCCAGCAGTGCCCAGGGACAGGAGGGGTGGGTGCCTATCACTCCCAGCAGTGCCCAGAGACAGGAGGGGTGGGTGCCTATCACTCCCAGCAGTGCCCAAAGACAGGAGAGGTGGGTGTGATGCACAGTGTGAGCCTGGAGCATTGATTGTGTAGTTGCCCTCATTCCACCTGTGTCCTTTCAATGGCACGTACTGCTTTTGGCCTTCCCCAGAGGATCATGTCCCTATGACAAAGGTGCAATGCGTTGGATGCATACTATGCCTTGTTGTAAACAGCAAATGTGTTCTAATATGTGTCTCTGTGACATGTGCCAGGTGTATTGATGTAGTGTCACTTGTTCATCCTCACAGGTAGACGCCTCTGCCAAGGAGCACATATGGCTGACCGCCGTCAGCGCCGTGAGGAGTGCGGATGGTCGGAAGCGGCGCCTGTCCCAGGTGAGGAAACGCTGGCAGGATATCCGGTGCTGGACGCGGAGGATCGCACGGGTCCTGCTGGGGGACTCACCTGAGAGCCATAAGAACCGCGGGCGCTGCCGTCTCTCCCACATCCACAAGCGTGTGCTGGCGGTGGTCTTTCCAGACTTGGACAGGCGCCTACAGGAGATGCAGCAGCAGGCAGGGGGTAGGTACATGTGTGTTTGTTGTGTTTCACCAGCATTTGTACGTGCACTGTTCCATGGATACACTGCCAGGGTTTTATGGTGCTGTGCAGATCCTGTTAGCCACAGTATTGCAGTGCTCTCCTGCCTCCCTTCCCCTCCTTGCAATGTGTTCACTGGTCTGTGTGTAGTCACTCCGTCACAAGGTTATGTAGCCTGGCACCTTCTCCAAGTGTACTATGCCTGCAGCATCATGTGTGGGGGTGGTGTGTAACAGGTTTTGGGACCTTGCCTGTGCCCTGTCCAGTTCTGGACTTGTGGGTTCCATGTCAGTTGGCACTAATGCTGAGTCCAGACATGGGAGTTAATCTCTCAAGTGCGAGGCCTTCCAGCACGCATGTCCTATGTGGTGGCCTGTGACATGATGTGCATGAGTGTGCGGTACGCATAGTGCAGGGATGTTAGCGTGTGTTGCAGTCATTCCCATTCAGGAGCATGGAGTTGTGTGGCCGCTACTGTCCCCAGGGGCATCTTTACCTAGGTATCATGTGTGTAATCCGAAAATGTCGAAAATCTCTGTGTCTACAGCATAGGTTGTGCCCTGTGCCATTGTCCCCTGGCACCATGTATATTGACGTGAAATGTAGTACAAGTGTCCACTGTCCAGCCTGACCTGATTTTCCCAGTACATACTCACGGTGGCCATTGCCTGTGTGTCTTGTTACAATCATCTGATGATGCCCATTTGTACATGATTATTTGGACAGGCGCACCTTGAGTATTTTGTGTGCAATATTGAATTTTTGCATCCCATGTGTATTTCACCCAGACTAAGAGGTGTACGTGCTTCCTGTGTCTCCAAAGAATTGTCTCATGTAGGTGGTGGGTGGTGCGGGCATGGCCTACATGTCAAGACCTGAAATCTCCTTGCTAGGACTGGCCAGTGTGTGATGTTTGCCTGGACATACACTCAAGGTGCAGTGTGCCAGTCAGGGTGGGCATGTTATCAGTATTACCTATGCTGCATGTGCCTCTAGTTCCTGGCTATGGTCCCTGCTCATCCCTATTTCCTGCCACGCTGTGTGGTGCAGATGCAGTGCTGGATTGTCCCCAGGGCCTTGCTCCTCAGTCAAAATTCCATGTCATCTCATTTGCTATTGTGTCATGCTCTCCATAGTTTTTCCGTGGCATGGTGGGTCAAACAACTGTGTCTTGCAGGGCCTACATATGTACCTTGTTTTGTAGTTGTCACTCTTCTTTTCTTTCAGGCTATGCACTGTAACCTAAGTAGATTGGACTCATGTGACATATGTATACAGGTGTGTGATTAATTTCTGTCTCTTCACCCTGCCCACAGCATCGTCGGGGGACACGGAGGGAGACATGGACACAGACGGCGCAGAGGGACCGAGCACCAGTGCCAGCGGTGACATCGTGGCTGGCACATCGAGTGGGACTGAGGCGGAGGAGAGTGAAGCCGGGGACCTGTCGACTGGCACAACAGAGTATAAGCTGACGGGTCCGAGGATGATCTCTCCGAGTGGGCGGTGGCTGCACCACCATCTGACAGCAGCCCTACATCTCGCACCGCCCCCTCCATTGGCATCAGCCGCCTCCCACGTGCTCGTGTCCCTTCCCAGCGTGCCCAGTCACCGCATGTCTCCTTCCTGCCAGGCACCGCACCCCCTGCCCCTGTCTCCACTGCTGCCGCCAATGCCGAGTCTGTGGACATCCAGCGGCAGTTGCAGGTTGGTCAGACTGCGATCCTTAATGTCCTCCATGCCCACAGCCAGGTCCTCAACAACATGGAGGCATACTTGGAGGGCATTCATTCATCGCAGGCTGACCAACGCAACTTGCTGAGGTCGATAGACTCAACACTGACTGCAGCAGTGGGTCTCCTGCAGCGCTACGTCCCACCCCCTACCCCTGTCCCTTCCACACTTCCCACTCCCAAACCTGTCCCACATACACCCAGACGTCAGCATGCACCCACCACAACAGACACAGGCACCACACCAGCAGGGAAGGTCCGCCGCACACCTCCTGACACGCACACACAGGGTGTAGTAGGCACACCCACTGGGTCGGGGGGCAAACGTGTGACACGCAGCCAGAGTGGGAGTCCGCATTCCACCCAATCCACTCCCTCCAAATCCCCTCCCCTCAGCTCTCCTGGCCACATCTCCCCCAAAGACTCTCTGTCCCTGAGCCCCACAGTGACACCACCCCGCAAGCGGTCAAGGAAGTCCACGGTCAGGGTGCTTGAGTCCCCCCCCCCTGTCCACACCCTCCCCCAGTGGCGCTGCGACCCATCCCTCTGACCCCCCCCTCCTTGGGGCCTGTGGTTCCTTCGGGTGCAGGGGAGTCCCTGGAGGACCTTGCCACGGTGTGCAGCGCGCTCCTAGAATCCACCTTTGGCCCTGCCCCACCCCCTGTGGTGGAGTCCTCCATCCCTGCACCCACGTCGCCTACCCTTCGCCCTCCTGTCCCTGCGGTGCCTGTTCCTTCCCCCCCACCTGATGCCCTCACCCCTGTGGAAGACGACGGCTTGTAACTGTGCAGGCAAGCTAGGGGACACGCATCCCACTGTGTCCCCCATCCAGCTGTGACTCATGGACTGCCCTATGGGCTTTGTAAATATTGAACTTTCTACTAACACACTATTTAAGATCATGCTGATTAAAGCCATTTTTGTTTCCTTTGAACACTACTGCTTTTCTGATGTTGCTGTTGGTGGGGCTGCGACCTGATTTTGGGTGGTAATCATGTGTTGGGTGTGTGGGAAATGTAGTAGTGTGCTGGTCATAGGGGGGACCCTGGTATCTGTGTGCCATCACACGGTGTTAGCTAGGTTTCTCTGTCCATGTACGCAGTTGCTGCATGGTGGAATTGTACCAAGGTGTATTCCTTCCTCTGTGTACCCTGACATCTTCCCTGCAGGGTGTTCCCAATATGTGGTGCTGAGCTGTGTCTACATCAGCTGGGTGTGTGATGGACTCCTTCAACTTTGCACATGCATGCTGAGCGATGTCTCCACCTGCATCATTCGTGGCATCCTTGGTAGTCATGGTACTTGTGTGTGTGGACTATTGACATGACTTCATGTGGACATGTTTTCTTTTCTGCACTATGCATGCGTATACTCCCAGCCTCGCACACATGTGGTACATGTACTGCAGGGTCTTTGTGCACCTGACTGAAATTTGTGGGCATGGTATCTGTGGCTACTCCACCCTTTGCGTTGCATGGGCACTGCTAGGAGTGTTAGGCACACACCCCTCCTGTCTCTGGGCACTGCTGGGAGTGATAGGCACCCACCCCTCCTGTCCCTGGGCACTGCTGGGAGTGATAGGCACCCACCCCTCCTGTCCCTGGGCACTGCTGGGAGTGATAGGCACCCACCCCTCCTGTCCCTGGGCACTGCTGGGAATGTTAGGCACCCACCACTCCTGTCTCTGGGCACTGCTGGGAGGACTCTGCACACACCCCTCCTGTCTCTGGGCACTGCTGGGAGGACTCTGCACACACCCCTCCTGTCTCTGGGCGCTGCTGGGAGTGATAGGCACCCACCCCTCATATGTCTGGGCACTGCTGGGGGGACTCTGCACACACCCCTCCTGTCTCTGGGCACTGCTGGGAGGACTCTGCACCCACCCCTCCTGTCTCTGGGCACTGCTGGGAGTGATAGGCACCCACCCCTCCTGTGTCTGGGCACTGCTGGGGGGACTCTGCACACACCCCTCCTGTCTCTGGGCACTGCTGGGAGTGATAGGCACCCACCCCTCCTGTCCCTGGGCACTGCTGGGAGTGATAGGCACCCACCCCTCCTGTCCCTGGGCACTGCTGGGAGTGATAGGCACCCACCCCTCCTGTCCCTGGGCACTGCTGGGAGTGTTAGGCACCCACCACTCCTGTCTCTGGGCACTGCTGGGAGGACTCTGCACACACCCCTCCTGTCTCTGGGCACTGCTGGGAGGACTCTGCACACACCCCTCCTGTCTCTGGGCGCTGCTGGGAGTGATAGGCACCCACCCCTCATATGTCTGGGCACTGCTGGGGGGACTCTGCACACACCCCTCCTGTCTCTGGGCACTGCTGGGAGGACTCTGCACCCACCCCTCCTGTCTCTGGGCACTGCTGGGAGTGATAGGCACCCACCCCTCCTGTGTCTGGGCACTGCTGGGGGGACTCTGCACACACCCCTCCTGTCTCTGGGCACTGCTGGGAGTGATAGGCACCCACCCCTCCTGTGTCTGGGCACTGCTGGGGGGACTCTGCACACACCCCTCCTAATTCACAATATGTACGCTTCGAACATACACGGGTGTGGGTTCGCTCCATGCATATGCGGGTGAGGGTACGGGTTGTACTTACACTGTTGGGGTGGGGGGTTCGCTCCATGCATACGCGGGTGAGGGTACGTGTCATACTTACACTGTTGGGGTGGGGGGTTCGCTCCATGCATACGCGGGTGGGGGTACGTGTCGTACTTACACTGTTGGGATGGGGGGTACGCTCCGTACGTACGCGGGTGGGGGTACGTGTCGTACTTACACTGTTGGGGTGGGGGGTACGCTCCATACGTACGCGGGTGGGGGTACGTGTCGTACTTACACTGTTGGGGTGGGGGGTACGCTCCGTACGTACGCGGGTGGGGGTACGTGTCATACTTACACTGTTGGGGTGGGGGGTACGCTCCATACGTACGCGGGTGGGGGTACGTGTCGTACTTACACTGTTGGGGTGGGGGGTACGCTCCGTACATACGCGGGTGGGGGTACGTGTCGTACTTACACTGTTGGGGTGGGGGGTACGCTCCATACCTACGCGGGTGGGGGTACGTGTCGTACTTACACTATTGGGGTGGGGGTACGCTCCGTACGTACGCAGGTGGGGGTACGTGTCGTACTTACACTGTTGGGGTAGGGGGTACGCTCCATGCATACGCGGGTGGGGGTACGGTCCGTACATTGCCGTACCCACGCTGTGGAATGCTTGTGCGGGCCGTCCCCAGGCCTTTGCCACGTGGGTACGTGCCGTCCCGCAATTGTTGGGGTGACGTAGGTGTGGGCGTGGTACGACTCGTACCCACGCTCTTAAGGCGTGGGTACGGGACGTACCTGTATGGTTGTGTTGCCGGTTCGCGTCGTGAAGAACTTCCGTTGTGGCGGTCGCTGGCTTGGCTGGACACGCCCCCACCCCCTCGTAGTGACCAGGGCCTGAGGGTCAGGTATGTCCAGGGCATGTGTGCTGTGTGACTTGGGTGGGGGTTATGTGTCCTGCCCCTGCCCCCCCCCCCTTTGCCCATGGGTGTTGTTCTGACCTTCTGCGGCGTCTGGGTCGTAACCTGTAGAGGAGGTCGACTGCTATGAGGGCCGGGATGACACGTAGGTTCGGGTCCATGTCTGTCCGTCGCGTACAGGTCCTCCTTGTTCGCGTCGTCCTGATTTCCCGGCAGTTTTTGGCAGCCGGAAAATATTGTCCGTGCGGGATGACGTCGGTGCGAATCGTGATTCCTGGTTCGTGAATGGCAGGCTGCGTGCGTCCCGACGTCACGTCGGCGCTTTCCCGGATCGCATTTGTACGTTTATTTTGTTCGGTCGGGGTTTTGTACGATTCGTACGGGAAAGGTGTTTCCGAGCGAATCGTAATTCCATGTTTGTATATTTTGAAGACCGGGTACGCGTCGGACGGAGAATATGCTCCGTCCGACGGTTCGTACCCGGTTTTTACAGGATCGTGATCGGCACCAATATGTTATTTTACAACCCCATTTAGACACCTATGGTGCTATATGTTTTTTCCTCACCAACAAGTTCCTGTCAAGTGCTTGTGTGTGTTTATCTAGCCTGTCCATATCTAGAAAAAGGATTCAAAGGCTCACAGGAGATGCAGCAATAATGGAAGTGATTTTGCATAACTTTTGGCCAAATGACTTCACAGAACAGAATGGAACATGACTTTTGACTTCAAAGACATCACAGGAAGTGGCATTGCACAACCTTTGTCCCCTGTTGTCTATTTTGTAACCATTTGTTATTCAAAGCAGGCAGGTATGACATGTTAATAAGAAGAAATATATTACCCGCAAAACGACAATCTACTAAAATTAAAAACTGATTTTTAGATCGAAGCCTAACAAACAGCGCAGCTGTATGGGTTGCTAAAGACATCTTGAAGACATTCAGAAAGCTTCCCTCGGAATGCTTTCCACCATTTACTTACCATTGGCTTTATGGTTTGTAACTCACATTTGCTTGCTTTCTGCTGGCTCTATTTGTTTTAGGCAGTGCAGCTTCAGATCATCCCTTTACTTGCCCCAAAACTATTTACTGTATTCTTCCACCAGTGTTGGATTTCTGTAAACAGGCCTTTAAATTGTCTTCTTATCTTGTCCTATTTGTTGTGCATTCAAAGACAGACGTCAAATGTCAGGCTGTGTCTCACAGGGAGATTGGTGTTTACTTTTCTTTCTCTGACTTCAAATTGAAAGGATTTATCTAACAATCATGCTGGCTAATGGGAAAGTGCTTGAGGATATAATGTTATTTTTTTTCTAGTACACAGCAAAATGTAATTGTCTGTAAATGTCTGTAAATGAACAGTGCAGATATTTCAGAATATATCAGAATTAGAAAAGAACAAATGAAGCACATTCTTTGGTTATTCTGAAGTGTGGTAGAAACAAATATTTTAATACAATCAAAACAAATCAATACACTAGGTGATGGCATTTCCACATATTATTGTTTGCGATGTGTATACCTATATAAGTCAAACTGTAAAACTATACAAATGTAATGGCCATTTCAATTAAAGATGTCTTGTCTGTAATGACAGTGCCCTACCACACCATGCGTACTCCACTTTACCCCACTTCACTCTACTCTGCCCCACTTCACACTATGCCCCAGTCCACTCTACTTTGCACCACTCCACTTTACTCTATGCCTCTCCACTCTACAACACTATACTCTATTATGCACCACTGTTCTCTTCGCTACAGCACTCTGCACCACTGTAAACCATGCCTCTCTACTCTGCAACATTGCAGTCAGTGCCACTGCAGTCTACGTCACTTGCACTCCACTGTAAGCCAGTGCATGCTATGCCAATGCTTTACATGCCATTCTAATGTTACTCTGCACTCTACACCACTTTACTCTACCGTGCACCACTCTACTCAGAAAGAATCTAGTCTACACCACTGCACTCAGCGCCACTGCACTCTGCTCCGTGCCACTGTACTCTACACGGCTTTTCTCAAAACCAATGCCTTCTACGCCACTGAACTTTACATCACTGCCCTCCACGTCACTCTACTCTAAACCACTACAATCTGAGTCAATGCACTAAACACCACTTCACTAAAAACCAAAGCACTATGTGCCAATCTGCTCTGCACCACTATACTCATCGCCACTGCCCGCTACACTACTGCACGCTAAGCCACTCTATTCTACTCTGCATCACTATACTTCACGCCACTGCTGTCTGCGCCACTCTTCTCTTCACCACTGCACTCTATGCCACTCTACTCTGTGCCACGCTATGCCACTTTACTCTACACTACTTTACTCAGAACCAATGAATATGCTAATCTACTCTGCTCCACTGTACTTTACGCCACCTCACTCTAGGCCACTCAACGACACTACACGCTACAATACTGCACTCTATGATGCTCTACTTCATTAAACTCCATGCCCCTCTATGACACGGTACTCTACTCCACAACAATCTGTCCATTCTGTGCCACTCTAAAAGACTACTCCACTCTGCGATGCTCTACTTCACTCCCTCTACGCCACTCCACGTCACTTTACTCCACTCCATTCTACGACATGGACACACCACTCCACTCCGCTCCAGTCTATGCCACTCCACTCTATGTCATTCTACTCTTCAACACTCCACTCCACTGCATGCCATTCCACACTCCTACCCTACTCCACTCTATGTTGATATGCTCTGCTCTACGCAACTCTACTGTACAAAACTCTACTCCTCTCTAAGCAACACCCTCTATGCCACTCCACTCTGCTGTACATCACTCCACAAATTCTATGCCACTCCACTCTGTAACACTCAACTCCACTCTACGCCACTAAATCTGTATTCCACTCTATGCCACACTACTCCCTCCACGCCACTCCACAACACTCCAAGCTACTCCATGACACTCCACACCACTATACTTCACTCAATTAACATTTAGACATTTAGACATGCTGAACAGCAGCCACGCTACTGTACAATATGGCTAAAATATGTTGGCAAAGACAATAGCTCTTGCATAGGCGAGACCTATTGGCTTTGCCAATGCTTGTTTTAATTGCTGGTGGGACGGCGAAATGAGATGCATCTTCACCCTTCCTGCTGCATGCCCTTCCTCCCTCTGATATGCCTATCGCCCGTCCTCCTGCCAGCAATTAAAAAAAAGCAATATGGTGTGGCGAGCAGTGGCCTCGTGATATCGCTTTTCTAATTTGAAAGCTTTGATCCGTGCGGCTAGTAAACATGGCTATAAACATTGACAAACCCAATAGCTCGCTTTGCCAGTGCTTCTTGAAATTGGTCTTTCTGGGCAAGTCACTATGTCAAGAAGCCACAGTGCACATCCTTGGTGTGTGAGCTCTCTCCTGCTAAGGTCTAGAAAGTGGCTTTTCCAATTACACTTCAGCATCGCTTGGTTTATGGTTTCTCGCACTGCTCCCTTCGTATTGTAAAAAGTGTTCTATGGAGACAGGGGTGTTTGGAGGCCTGGTAACACTCAAATTAAGAACACATCATGTGTAAGAGTGTCTAGACATTGTTTGTGATGATGAGACGTGAATGCATGCAACCGGTTCAGTAAATCACACTGAACTGAAAAAGACTGTGGGTCAAACATTGTACATGCAGCTTCAGACTGGTCTATAGGGCAATCTACAGTGCCTGAAGGGCTGGTCTGCCTGGTCAGTGTGTGGGCTTGGTTTATGACTGTTTATAGTCTTCTATTATGGCCTGCTGGGCTGACTCCCTGATTTTGCCACAAACACTGCCTGCAGCAAGCACAAATCCATACCATCCCCATTACATAGGAAACATTCATACAACTTCTCTTTACAGGTTCAAAACTGTCCGGATTTGCAAATGTGGGCCACTTTTTTAGCTGTCTGATTTGCTGATGGGGCCCACTTTTATTATGGTGCCCGGGCCTATTGTCTGTCCCAGTCTAACCCGTTCATTTGGGTTGTGTGAGACCAGATAAGCTAGAGGTCAGTCGATATAAGGTCATTGTTCAGCTACAAATTTAGTTTTAGAATAGAACACCCCATTTTGGCAGGTCATTTTATAAACAATAATAAAAACGATTATTTGCAAATTGGACACACCACCGTAAAGAGCAATTGAAAGATAAACTGTTTATGTTATCCAATGCTGCTCATTTCAAGGTCTCGGAATGATAAAAGACTGAGGAGACCTATCAGGATTTTTACATGCAGTCTAGGGTCATACACAGAGGCCTCCACTGACAAGACCCTTGTTAACGCAAAAAAGGCCTTGAAGTGTCTTGAGAAGACAATCCGAGAATTTGATATAACCAAACATGAGCATAAGCTAGATAGGTTGGCTAGGGACATTAAGTTTTACGACAAGAAGGTAACCTACCCGTTCCTCCACGATGAGTATTATTAGCAGAACACCCAGGGTAGATACACCAACAGAGGCAGAGGGGGATTCAAGAGATACACCAGCTTCTCCGAACCCTGAGGTGCCAGTGGAACTGACAGTGACTCAGTTCGACCTAGCTGTATTGCAGGTTTGCACGAACTAGGTTTTAACTACAAAGACCAGGCACAAGGGACTATTTTAGGGGATGGCCAATGGGCCCCACCTAGGGGAAGGGGCCAACCATGGAACAGTGATCGAGCCAGAGAACAGGGACGTGACAGGAGAAAGGTACGTTTCCCGCAGGAAAGCCATGAAGAGATATAGACACAGAGACAACACTACAGGTGGTGAACCCAGCTATCCCTAGTACCATTGTGAATTTGTCTAGCTACGAGTTGGCACCACTATGCAAGGGTCTCTCTTTTGTACCAACTACTTTACCCAACTCTTTTAATATAAAGTTGGAACTTCATCAGGTTTTTTCCAAGCTCTGTTTTAGACATTATTTTAATAAAATTCCCTCCCATCCTACATTTTCCAATCTAGGATTGAGAATACCATCCAATTTCACACCTCCGGCGCACCTTATGTCATATTAGGTTCTTGCTTTCGAACAGGTTGTGCTGAGGGATGTGATGAGTCTCTCATCTCAGAGAGAATACGTCAAGTAGAACATTTCAAAAGTTGAATGTAAAGTTCTTGAGTCACTTAAACACAATAAGAATATTGTCATTAGGTCAACTGACAAGGGGGGGGGCGCAATAGTTGTGCAGAACACCACTGATTACAAAGCAGAAATCGTATCACAACTTACTGATGGGGATAACTATCAGAAGCTCAAAGGTGACCCCAAAAGGCAGATATGTGATTTGATTAAGAAAATAACCGATCGCAGGTTTAGATGAGAGACTCCTAAATGACTTAGAACATGACTTTCTAAACAAAAAACAACCATTCATGCCTACCATTTACACCCTTCATAAGAGCTTGGAAAAACCACGTGGCCGACCAATAGTCTTGGGTTGTGGGTCCATCCTTGAGGCCCTTTGTAAATATGTAGATCTCTTCCGAAAACCGATGTGGGGTCTACAAGAGCATATCTGAGAGACACCATGGAAACCATCAAACTAATTGATAATCTTGCATTCATTCCCACTGAACAGATTTTGGTAACCATGGATATCACTTCCCTTTATTCTAATAGACCTTCTTGAGATTGATATGACAAAAAGATTATTTTACTTTCAAAGAGTCTACTCTCTCCAAACTAAAAGGGTTGCAATGAGGGCAGGCTTCGTTGCCGATTTAACGATACTCTATATGGATCACTATGATGGATCACTATGAAGTCCTTCATGTTTTTAACACTGATTATCCATACCCTGAGAACATCACCCTGTGGAAACACTATATCAACGATGTTCCCATGATTTGGACAGGCAATAAACATGATCTTCGTAGTTTCCACAGTTGGCTCAATGAAAGATCTCAGGATATTAAGTTTACCCTTGAGTGTAGTCAGACTGCCATAAAGTTTCTTGATATCACCATTAAAGCAGGTGATGGTCAACTGTACACCACACTTTACTGGAAAGGTAGTGAGAGAAATTCCCTCCTACTTTATTCCAGTCACCATCCTAGGAATGTACGGGATAACTTACCATATGGGCAATTCCTCAGACTACTGAGGAATTGCTCATGTAAACCAGATAACTTAAGGGAATCAGGAAAGTTAATAACATGCTTATGACAGGGGTAACCATAGGGGTCTACTAAAATGGCATGGAAGAGGGCGTGGTTCTGCCCGAGGGAGGCCCTTCTTCTACCCAAGCAACGCAAAGATACTTCACAGAACAGAATGATCTGCTTTACCACTTTCTGAATGCACAGTAATGAGATAAGCAAAATCCTAAATCAACATGGGACCCTGATGGCTGATGAGGGAGTGACCAGTGAATTACCCATGCATGCTTTTAAGAAAGGGGAAGATCATGTTGTGAGCTCCCTCGTTGGGGGACCAGCAAAGCCCATTTTACTGACACAGTGGAATCTGCCACACATTTAAGGACACTTCAAGTGTGGGAAAATACGCCTCAACCACAGAGACTAAGACATTTAACCATAACAACCATACATTTGCTTTGAAAGGTCACACAAATTGCAATAGTGTGGATGTTATCTTTGTATTCATATGTCAGTGCAATTTTCTGTATGTGGGCCAAGCCCATCAGAAGGTTAAGGTATGCCTTCTACAGCACTGTATTGGGATCAGGTGCAGGGTCTAGGGGGCCCTCCGAGTCGAACATTTCGATTCCTTCAACCATTCAGTAGATGGTTTGAAATGGCTAGTGATTGAAAAGGTCAACACCAACCCCAGGGGTGGTAACTTTGCTAACATTCTGAAATTATGGGAATGCAAATGGATACATAACCTAGATACGGTATCCCATGGTCTGAACAAATTTGAGAGAATATCTAGACAAGTGTTCACGAACATGAAGAATGGCTGATACATTATATGTGTGATCCCATTGCATATGAGAAACTGCGTTATTACTGAATAGAGCACTATGGATGACTTGTTCATAATTCCGTTCAGGAATGTTTTGACTCTAAATTCGCTGTTTGACTGGAAATGGCTTCCCATTGTTCTAATAGTAACCAGTCCCACATTGGAATGTCTGTATGATATGTGCATAAAGGTTGTAAACGTCACTGCTCATATGATAACCACTGCATTCTAAGCTCATTTCACTTTGTGATTGAAGCAGGATAAAATGCCTTGTTTATGATTCGAATGCACATGTCCTCTATGCTCATAACGTGGTACTGCTTTTAAGGGGCTGATTATGATGGCATTCGGATTTGATCCGGCCGCCACCGTAGTGGTGATTCGGTCCGACCGCCATGCGTCCGGCGGTCCCCCCTATTGAATTATGATGGGACTGCCACCGCTGTAGTCAGATTCCGCACCTTTAACATTGCAGAGGTGGCTGCTGACAGCAGCACCGCCGCAATGTTGAAAAGAGCATGTTGTGCATTTCACTGCACTATGTGGCAGGCACTACACTGTGCCTGCCACTTGGTGCAGTGAAATGTAGGGGGGTACCATGGGTACCCACCCAGTGCACCCACACCTCCCCCAACAAAAGAGCGGCCCGCTATGGGCCCCGGAAGACATTCTCCACCAGCCTTTCAATGGCGATTCAACCGCCACGGAAGGACTGGCTTCCGCTGGCATCATAATTGTGCCGGCGGAGCACGCTAGGCTCCGCCGCCATTATGAGCATGCTGACCGCTCCGCCAGGCAATCGTGAAAAGAGGCAGCCGGACTTTCCCTCCGCAGCGGTACCCACTGCCGTCGTAATATAGCAGGAGGAAGGACCGCTGCTGCATTTTCCGCCAGCACTGCGGATGTGCTTCCGCCCACCATCATAATCAGCCCCATAGTTCCTAGACCGAGAGATCTTCTGTTGATTGTATGAGACTGACATTCAGCTGTCCCTGTTTACAGAACTGTTTAAACTTGATTGAATATGGACACTGTGTTGTACATCTAAATGGCCAGTGTGCTCCCATTAATCTCCCAGACTGAGAGATCTGTTGGTAACTGTACGCGAGGAGCTATAAACTGTTTTTTGTTTTTGTTTTTTACAACTGTCCAAATTTGCCTTAGCATGGACACTGCCTTGTACGTGTAATCACCACGGTTGATTTATTTAATTCCTGTGGTTTTCCGTATGTTGACATGCCAGACATCTGATGGATTTGGCTCTGTTGTTAAGCCGATGCCCGCTGAAATAATTGCCCAGTCGTGCCACAGAGCTCCAACCACTAGACAGAGCTTGCACCCATATTGCAGGGAGAAGACACATCTACAGATTATGCACCCAAAGGGCGGCTGGGGTGCACGTTGACGCCACATTGCCTTCCTCTCGCGGGAACGCTTGCATTGATGAGGCTTGAGGGAGACAGCGATACTTTGTGTCACTCAAGGTAAATGGTGCGCTTTGCTGGCCGGGTGGTTTTTCATTTGCTCACATGAGGTGATTTACCCTTAAACATTTGGGGGCATATTATCAAGACACAGCGTTAAAATTATCTCCACTTTAGCAGCAGAAAACTGCCGCTAAAGCGGCGATAATGGGCTTGATAATATGCCCTTGAGAATTCCCATAGAAGCCCATGTTCTGGTGTCAACATGGGCTTCTATTGGAATTCTCTGCGGCATATTATCAAGCCCATTATCGCCGCTTTAGCTGCAGTTTTCTGTCGTTAAAGTGGCGATGATTTTAATGCCGTGCTTGATAATATGCCCCTTACTGAGTACCTTACATCGATATTTTTATAGAGCCCACTTGCTGATTCATAAAGAAAGAGCTCTCTCACCCTGAAATAAACAGATTCATTCTACATTCTCGGAGGGTATCAATTTCCACTTCTATTTGTTTTATGGACATTTCGACTTTTTATACAGCGCTGACCTCGCATGGAAACCTATATTGAGGCCACTCTAGAGCAGTCCGTTGAGTGTACATTCAGGTGAGCGCTTTCTTTAGTATTTGTTCCCATGTTTTTTCAGGATCCTTTGCGGGCTTGGCATTTATGTGTGATTTTTCACCTTCGCAGAATCTATGGGATTCCTCCCCCCCCCCCCTCAGATAAAGAGCCTGTAAGCAGGGCTTTAAGTGGGCCGGGTCTCACCGGGTCTGAGCACCGGCAGTTTTTTAAAGGGGGCCTCGAAACGGGTCTGTATCAGGCTCTGTTTTGTGCCTTGCACAGGCGGTCTGTTTTTTTCCGGACTGCAGTGACAACAGGCACATCATGTGCGTGTGCTCACACTGCTCACTTCTCACTCGTGGAGAAGTTACGGCATGATGTCATGCCAGGTGAGCGTTGGAGGAGAAGGGAAATCCTTTAAAGAGAGTCATTTTCTCTCTAGATTTCCCTTCTCTTTTTGAAACTCAGGAGCAGCAGCACTGTGGTGGTGTCACCAGGGCTGTAAGTGGAAGCTATTTCAATAGTATATACACACCATAGTTGCTGCTTATTTATCTTATGCAACTAGCAACCATTCACAAAGCCAATAGTCATGACTTGTTGCAGGTGTGATGTTACTTGTTGTATCATATATCTGGATGCAATGACATAAACAGCAAAATACAAGTCGGGCGGCACACTATGCTAAACACAGAATTTTAGCTTATGTGTTTTTAAGCCACGCCCTTAATTACATTAACCACGCCTCTTTGAGAAACCCCACAGTTTTTTCATCCCACTTAAAGCCCTGCCTGTAAACCTTCGCTCCCCATTCAAGTCTATTGAGTGTACATCCATTTGCTTCAATTTCTGCCCGATCCACTGCCAGTCCCGCTGCCAGCAGGTGTCTGTTGCTGTGGGGGTGGTGCAGTCCCTCGCTCGCAGCCCAGGGCAGGGCAAGCTTATGCTCGCAATACTGTGCCCACCACTGCGCCTGGCCTCCTTGCGGAGGTGTATGGCAGGGTGGGTGGACTGTTTGCCATGTCTGCTTTGCTGTGCATGCTTGCTTAGTCACCCTGCTATCCTGCCCCCAGCCTCAGGGTCGATTCAAGGACGATGGAGTCCATTTGAATGCGTTTGAATCTGCAGGAGCAAGTCTTCTGAGCACCGTGAGTGCTCCCAAGGAGGTTTGCCCGTGATCTTTTTCAGCCAACTGTTCATGCATACAGCCCAAAAGCCTAGAGACTGTCTAGAGACTGCAGTGATTAACTTCAGCCACCAGCTCCAGTTTTCGGCCTTCAGCCCAGTATTCGGCTCATCCAGTTTCTCGGAAAAGCAACATATAACAGTGTGTGCAGTGGAGGCGGCAGCAGGTCTCGATGACCGGGGGTGGAGGTAGTCTTTATCCGCTACCCCTTATTTTTAGGTCGAGCCTAGCGCAGCGCGCATACACTGCTCTAGGAAAACGACCTCTTGAAATCAATCTGTACTTTTCATACACTCGTGCATGTGTTGTTTTTGTTGCTTTCTTTCTAATGGGCTTTGCGTGCGAAGACAGCACGCAATTGGGCAAAGGTCGGTGCATGTCCCACCTTTGCCAGGAAATGTAGATGCCCACGGCCTACGGCTTGCGGTTATGCGCAGCGGTGCGCAGCGTGCCATCTGTTTGTCGCATGCAGCGGCGGGCATAAGTGCGCGCACGCGCGCACAGCACACCCGGGCTTGTTATTATAATAGACGCAAGCCAGGGAGATTAAGCGCTTCGCCTTGTGCTGCTAAACTATCTGCGGTATTTCTCATGCCACACTGTATGGATTTCGTCTTCCAATGACCGTCACTCATGCGCGCCGCACCGCGCTCACTGGAACGTGCCTATCAAACCCTCGACGTCCCCTCACTATCCAGGGAGCAAATGCAATTTCACTTCCCCTGATGAATGAAATATCGGGAAGGAGGCATGCTGGACACTTGTTTCATTTCCTCCTCACCTGCATTCCTCTTCTGGAAAATTATGAAGGGTTTTCTCAATAAATCTTCAGTTCCCGAACGCAGCCGATATTAGGGGATTTCTCTGCGCGATAGGTTTTGGGTTACTGAGGAGCGATGTCATATGAAGATAATCTATATGTCTATCACATTGATATGAACAGACCAACTGGTTTGGCTTTCCCGCCCTTTAAATTTATTGGAAACAGAGTGGCATTTAGCTTAGTGGGTTGTGCTCATCCATAAATCTGACACGTGGGGCACAGGAGTGCATGTGCGCTCGTGACAGATAATTTCCTCTGCTGCCCTTTATGACTTTATGGTACCTTTTCTGGAACTGTTTATGGGCGTGTTAGCCTGTGTGCATTCAGAGTTCATGTTTTATACGGTTATGTTTAAATTCATTCTTCCAATGTTGCCTGCTGAAATCCAAGCCTCGCTTCGGCAATGACAGGAAAAGAGTTTATTGTTGTGAAATGTCCAGGAACAGGGGAAGCTTCGAATAATTAATTTTAAAATGTAGTTTTTAGCTTGTCCCTGCGATGGCAAAAAACACATATTCATATTAGCCCCGAGTAGAAAAAGCTCAGCCTCAACTAAGGCCAAATACACCTTGGGTGCGGAATACCAGCAGCCGCAGAAGTGTTTCGGCCATACATGTTCACATTTCATTTGTGAGGTGCAGAGACTTTCTAAGTGTATTTCATTGCATGTTTTGCCCAATAGGCTTATTTTTTACTTGTGGGTGAAGTTATGTATGTCCCATACCCACCAAAAGAGATTTAGTTTAGTAACTCTCCTGAGACTATGGGGCCAGATGGATTGGAGTTTAATCCTCATTTCTTCACTTGACCAAAATTCTGCGATCTTGTTCATATAATATTTTCTCCCTGTGCCTTGTCTTCCCTTAGCCGTGAAAACTTAGAGTGCATTCAGACAGGCTAAACATCAGGATTATGTACTTTAAAAAGATTAGCTCCATTTTACAAGTCGGGCCACATTTGGGACCTATCAGTTGATTATAATTTTTCTGGCATTTGTACCATTCTATGGGTAGCAGTTAGAAGTGTTGATTGTTTGTGAAAAAAGCAGCATGAAAATTTGACACTATCCTTTGCATACACTTGTGAGATTGGAATATGTTGCCAAGGAACTTTCGTATTAGAGTGCAATAAATTATTTGGCTACAATTCTTTTTTAGTGCAGTTGCGCGCACAATAGAAATGTTTATTGTGGCATTCGATTTTATGTAGCGCATAAGCATATTTAAAACCAATACTACTAGGAGTATCATAAGTTGCCTTAATTCTCTTATCAAGAATCCACTTGAACAAAAAATAACAAAGCCAATGTTAAATAATCAAACCTTACTTGACAAACAGTGCTTTTTTTTGTCAAAGCGCCCCATGCCGCGGTTTCACTTTAATGTCGCCCACGCCCCTTTCTTTAGACGTGGCTTGCTTGTCTAAAGAAAGGGGCACGGCCTCCATGAATGTGAAAGTGTCACATGGGCGCTAGTAATTTGCAATGCAATAGGTCTCGCATTTGCGAGAATTTAAGATATTACATTGCCGATAGCTCAAACTCTCATAAATGCGAGACCTATTGCATTGCAAATGCTTGTTATCCTTTATTCGTTACTTTCAACTGACTGATTCAATTTGCCTGGCTCGACCAACTGACTCCTGCTTCTTCTTTGGGCATCCACACTGCTTTAAGTGGGCCGGGTCTCACCGGTGCTGAGCATTGGCAGTTTTTTAAAGGGGACCTCGAAACGGGTCTCTGTCGGGCTCTGCTTTGTGCCCTGGCATAGGAGGTCCTGCAGTGACAGCAGGCACATCATGTGTGTGTGCTCACACTGCTCACTTCTCACTAGTGGAAAAGTGACATCATGACATCATGTCAAGTGAGCTTGTAGGGGAAGGGAAATCCTTTAAAGAGAGTCTTTTTCTCTCTGAATTTCCCTTCTCTTTTTGAAACGCAGGAGCAGCACCATCGTCGTGGTGTCACAAGGGCTTTAAGTCGAAGACTTTTCAATATCCTCAGGGGAGAGGAGTTGGCCTAACGGCTAGGGCTCTCGACCGCGGACCTAGTGAATTGGGTTCGAGTCTCGGTAATGACGCTGAACATCCTGTGATTCTGGGCAAATCACTTAATCTCCCCGTGCCTAACAAAAAAAATGAATGTGTGTCCTCATGTAATGTAACTGGTGCTATGTAAAGCGCTCAGATACCCGATTCGGGGCACGTTTGCATTATATAAAACTGCAAAAAAATATATATATATATATTATATACACGCCATACTTGCTGCTTATTTATTTTATGCAACTAACAACCATTGACAAAGCCAATAGTCCTGACTTGTTGTAGGAATGATATTACTTGTTGTATCATATAGCTGGATGCAATGACAGAAACAGCAAAATACAAGTCGGCGGCACACTATGCTAAGCACAGATTTTTAGCTCACTTGTTTTCAAGCCATGCCCTTAATTAAATTGGCCACTCCCCTTTGAGAGGCCCCACAGTTTTTTCATCCCACTTAAAGCCCTGTATACAGGCCTAGTTGCTTCTTAGCTATCTTATGCAACTAACAGCCATTGACAAAGCCAATAGTCCTGACATGTTGTAGGTATGATGTTACTTATTGTATCATATCTTGATGCAATGACAGAAACAGTAAAATACAAGTGGGGTGGCACACTATGCTAAACACAGATTTTAAGCTAACGTGTTTTAAGCCACGCCCTTAAGTACATTGGTCACGCCCCTTTATGAGACCCCCCAGTTTTTTCATCCCACTTAAAGCCCTGGGCGTCCCTATCAGTGCTAGAACTGTCAGATACCGCCAATAACACTGTTTGGACTGTTTTTTTCTCAAATTTTTAACCACTCAGCCATTTAATTGCCTTGCCCAGACCATTTTTTTCCTTCACTTAAAATGGTAAAATGCAGGTTGCCAAATGGAATAGAAACTTTAGCCAGTCCCAAAGCTGACCCCAAAGCTGGTACCTCCTTGGACTCCTTTCTAGGGTGGGCTGTCAGTGTAGTGTACAAGGAGATCGAACTGGCGGAGAGACGGCTGTCTCTAGGGAAGAGAGATATCTAAACTCTTGTACTGTTCACAATCTGCAAAACCTGTCCCTCCTGAGACAGACCCTGGGAGAAAATTGCCTTGAACGGCAGAACAAGAGAGGAGAGGAGATCCTGTACCTACACCCAGCTCAGTGACAGTTACATCTGACTCATGGCTGAGCCCGTCCCCAGGCGCTGGCTCGAGTCCTAGCCTAAGCCACATTTCCAGCCATAGTCCCCGCGAGCCGGCAGTTAAAAAGAAAGGAAATTGAAACCAGGTCAATCTTTGGCTCTTGTTCCTAAACCAGGTCCTAAACTTAGATCGTCCAGGCAACCTCCGCAGAGGACACAGAGGTCACAGAAATTCCAGGGACTCCAAAACCCAGATTGCCCACTTCCACCAGCTCCCCCTCCAACTGCGATGTGAAAACCTGAGCCAATCAAATCACCCGATCCAGAAACCTCTGGTTCATTTAGTCTTAGCATGCTCTACGAGAAATGATGCTCTATTCTAGAGGAAAACCTCAGCCCAATTAAAGAACAACTATGCTGTATAGAAGGAAGACTGCCACTATTATCAACAAGAGGACTATTAATGAGAAGGCCCATAATTTTGCCACAATGCCATCTTTAATCACAGCGACAATTAATGATGTTAATCTTGCCAGCTGCAATAGGTTACAATGACAAAATATCAACACTCAAAATATCTCTATACAAACATATTGTGACCAAAATATTGATGTAAAAAATATCGACATCCTATACTTATAATGGTAAGTACAAAAATATCGGGAAAAAATGTCAATGTCATAAATATATAGTTCAAAATATTGTTTATATATATTAAAGAACAAAATTAATGTAAAAGAATTAGAATTAATATACATTTTAACAAATATAACAAATAAACTTCATTTAAAAACGTTAAACACACATATATAATAATTAATATATATATATATATATTTACTTTAAAACAATTATTAAACTAATAATTTTAATGTATTTTATCATTTTAAAATTTTATAAAAATTTTACACAAATATATATGGTCTCATCCACCTTATCAAGGGTATGAAGCATTGCATTAATATTGAAAGCGGCATTGTACAGAGAGATTTGCACTTTTGAAACTATGTTTACCATCATGCACTGTTGAGCACGTGACACTCATTCGAGATTTATTAAAGCAGATTGAAAAACAGTGCATTTTAGTCTCGTGAGATCTCGGAAGGTGCTGCTGCCCGTGACCAAGGAAATTCATTCTGAAACGCGTTGGGCATGAAATAATGAGGATGAAATCTACTTATCTTTGCCCTGCCTGAGCTTTAATTTTGATCCTGATGAGGAGTGCGCTTTTTGGGACAAACTGTGAAAAAGTATGTATATATATATATACATATATATATATCTGTATATATATATATATATATATATATATATATATATATACACATATATATATATGTATATACACAAATATACCAATAACATAAAATCCATTAAAATAAATATGAATTAAAACATTAAACTATTAAAAAATATTTAAGCTTTAATTTCCCACTCCAGTGAGTGCAACAGTAGAGAAAGTGTTGGATAGCGGAGGGATACAAATTACTATTCCCATTCCAAAGAGAGCAACAATAGGGAAAGTGTTCGATAGCGGAGGGGTAAAAGTTACTATTCCCACTCCAGTGAGTGCAACAGTTGGGAAAGTGTTGGATAGCGGTGGGGTAAAAATTACTATTCCCACTCCAGTCAGTGCAACAGTAGGGAAAGTGTTGGATAGCGGAGGGGTAAAAATGTCTATTTCCACTCCAATAAGTGCAACAGTAGGGAAAGTGTTGGATAGCGGAGGGGTAAAAATGACTTTTCCCACTCCAGTGACTGCAACAGTAGGTAAAGTGTTGGATAGCGGAGGGATACAATTTACTACTCCCCACTCCAGTGAGTGCAACAGTAGGGAAAGTGTTGGATAGCAGAGGGATAAAATGTACTATTTTCACTCCAGTCAGTGCATCAATAGGGAAAGTTTTGGATAGCGGAGGGACAAAATGTACTATTCGCACTCCAGTCAGTGCATCAATAGGGAAAGTGTTGGATTGTGGAGGGGGAAAATTTACTATCCTCACTCCAGTCACTTCAAAATTAAAAACAAATATAATATCATCAACAAAATAAAAATATTTTTGGAAAAGTAAATAAAAAAATTATGAATATGTTAAAAAAAATATATATTTAATATTAAAAAAACATAACATAATGTAAAATACATATCACAAATAGCTACAAATTTTATATCAAACAAAATTAAAAAAATAATTTCCAAACAACTAAAGATTTTTATTTAGAAATGATTTATTAACAAAAACATGAATTATTACATACATTTAGGCTATTTACTTCCTACCCTATAACACCACACAACCCACAACCCACATCGAAAATAAAAAAAAATATTTGCATAATTAACATAGTTCTCAATTAAACAAATATTATTAATTAACAAACAAATTAAAACACAGAAAATGTAATTAACTTCCCACCATTTACACCTATAATCACCACAACCCACACCTAAAATTAAACTGTAAAAAAATTAATTACATAATTAAAAACTTTTACAATTAAATACCTAAAATTATTTAACAACTAATTATAAAGTAAGTAACTCCCCACCCTTCACCCCTATAAACCTCAAACCCACACACAAAAAATAATTAAACAAATACACTAATTATCAATTAATTAGTTAATATTAATTATCAACTAATCATTAATTAATTAAAAATGAATTAGTTCCCACCCTTTACCCCTAAAAACCCCATAACCTGCACCTAAAATGAATTACACAATTACCATAATTAATTGTCAATTAATTATTATTAATTAACAACTAATTATTAACAATTAAAAATAAATTACTTCCCACCTTTACCCCTATAAATCCCACAACCCACACCTAAAATTAATTAGAAAAATTCCCATAATGAATTGTCAATTAATTAATTAATATTAATTAACAACTAATTATTAATTAATTAAAAAATAAATGACTTTCCCCTCCTTTACCCCTATAAACCGCGCAACCCCCACCAATATTTTACCCAAAAAAATTAAAAGCACAATTAACATTATAAAATATAATTTAAAAAAATATTAATAAATACATATATTCATTCATTTTTTATAATTAAATTACTTCCCACCCTATTCCCATACAAACCCACAGCCCGCTACGAAATAAAAAACGCAAAATGTAATTAAAATAAAATTGATAACCACAAAAATGTAACACATATATTAAAAAACATAAACAATATTTATACAAACAACTACATCACATACATTTAAAATATATACTAAAATACATAACACTAATTAAAAAATCGATATCTTAATCAACTATATTTTTGCAAACGATCTAAATGACTTCTATATTTTTAAAATCAATATTTTTTACCTTAAAGTCGATATTCTTGACCACGATATTCTTGCTGTTGAAATTTCTGTGTCACAATATTTAAAACTCGATATTAGTGTACCACCATCCGGAGGCGGTGCGAGGCACGAGTACGTAGATTTCACGGCTGTAGAATCCACCATTGGGCCTTTATTAAGGAAGCTTTTTTGGTCCTCGGACCCGCCACATGATACACGACTGCAACTTTAGCGACATTGGGTGTTTTTTGAGAGGATCATTTACTTACAGGATACATTTTCTACTTTGGAGTCAATATTCACCATTACACATGCCCTGATGAAGTTCATTCTCCTGAACGAAACGCGTTGGCTGAGATTCTCTTCATAATCTTTTTGGATCATTATAATAAAGAAAAACTTTTTCATTGAAGAAAATTGACCACTGGGTGTGACTTAAACAAAAGACGATGGTAGTGCATCACTCCATTTTTTCCTAATTCTTGTTTATCTGCAAAGCAGTTTGCATCTTCTAACGGTGGATGCAAGAGCAGTTTGTGCGCACCAGCTGTAATTATATTGTAAACTATACTTAATGGGAACATAGCAAGGAGGTGCGGCCATTGGAGTCTGCCGTTAGTCCTTGCTTCTTATCGATATTAGTGTAAATCGACATTTAAAACTAAATATTTTGACTGAATACCCTGCAATAGGGAGTCCAGCTCCTTGGGGGTTTCAAAGGGCACCAGAAATCTGGATTTTCTGGTGGCAGAGGTTTGCTCTTTGTGCCTAGGTTGTATGGCCACACTGAACCCAGGCCTATCGAAGTCCATTATTGCCAAACCAACGCTTCTCGGAGTTCATTCTATCCCTTCCAAAGACTGGTTAGACCTGCCACCGGCTTCCTGCCCTTATGTCCTAGTTCTGACTGGCGTTCTCCCTATAAAGAAACACCAGTGAGAATCCTGGGTTGAGTTACAAAACATAAGAGTGGACTGGCTCACCAAACACAAAAAATTCAACCCTGGAAACATAAATGAGATAATAATGGTATGAAGGGTGGGATGGGTGGGCCGGCTAATGAAATACATAGAAGGGGGACTGTATCGTATTGAACTTCTGCAGACCCCAATCCGTAAGAAACCTACTGAGATTGCAGGAATCCTATGACCAAATCCAGACTAACATCTGTCCACTTCCTCTAGGGAATTTTTATAAACGCAATGCCTTAGATACCCAATTGAGTTTAAACAAACAAGGTAACTCCTTACCACAGTTTGTAGGAGATACTTTTTTTTTAATTAAATGATCTTGAAGGACCAGACTGACTGGGGCTTGAGACAATCCTTCTACCTGAGCCATATAACAAACTCTGTCAACCTGAGACCATTCTTTTCCCCGATTCAGGTATGGTTGAGACAATTCTGGACGCATCCTAGGCTGAGCCGCCACCAATACCAGCGCTATTAATACCATTAACGTTGAACGAGGGGGTTCAACCAACTAATCTGCAGGGGGCTCACAACTTGACAAAAGTATCCTGGAATGTCGCTGGCCTAAGAAGTAAATTGCCTCAAACAGACTGGGGGGGAGGGGGTATATTGATAAGGCTGACATCAATATGTTCCAAGACACGTGGGAATTAATGACCTCCCACTAAAAGGCAAGGCTACAAAAGCTTTTTTACCCCAGCACAGAAGTCTCGTTCAGGTAGAGCATCAGGGGGGCCTTACAATATGGGTCAGTACTAGGATAAGCCTTGAACATGAACTCCAAGGATATTTTGGGGCAACAACTGGGGTTGTGGAATGATAAGACCCTCTTTTTCTATAATGTATACCACAGGAAAACTCCTGTAGCCGTAGAGTCTGAGGTTTTATCCAAACTGAGAAAATGCCTGTCTGCTCCTAGTAGAGATTCCGACATTATAATTAGGGGTGATTCTTTTCTTTTTTTTAACAAACTTTTTGAGTTTTGTGAGTGAACTTGCTTGTACAATTAGCAACTGTTTCGGTGTATGAGCATACATGTATAATTATCACATTGCGAGTGGTACAGTTACGATGTTGCTATACAGTTGCCCTCTCCTGGCTCCATTTTGCAGTTTCGTAATATGTCCTTCTAGTGTTACGTCTTCAAACACCATTTGTCTAACCTATACACGCATTGTAACAGGAGGTCAATATGTTAATCACGCCCAATAAAACAACCCCGGATCCCTCCCTCCCCAAAGTTAACTAACTGAGCATCACAATTGGCATCCACGCTGGTTTTGAGAGAAAGCAACTATTGTAGTACTTGTCGACAGGAAACAGTTACAATCAATATTTACCTTTTTTGCACTTCTAGTTCCCAGGTCAGAGTGCTCATTCTATCTGTTCGTCTAACTTCTGCATGTTTGGGCCATGCAATGGCTGCGCTGTGTTAGCTGCATAAGTGACCAGCGCCTATATCTATGCTGTAGTGTCTACGGGGTCGACTGTCATTTATGGTTCCATCCCATTATTTAAAGGACTCCCGCAGCATATCCCAGGCCATGGCTGTGGGTATTTTTCGCAGCCCCCGCTGTTTCTCCTTACGTATTGCTGTGCTCTCGGCTAGGCTCCACTTCTCCGCCTCCTCTTTCCATGCCTCTATTATTGGTGGTCTAATAGCTTTCCACCTCCTTGTAATGAGTCTTTGAGCAAGTATTAACGCTAAGTCCCCAAGGCGCGCCTGTACTTTGTAACCCTTTGAATGAAGGTATAGCCCAAGTATACAGCTTTTTGCTGCAACGTCAGTCAGTATTCACGCTATCTGCGCCGAGTAGTCTGTCAGCGCTGGACAGGCCCATAGCATATGGACGAACCCTGCATCCTCCTCTGTGTATCTGAGGCAATTTGCCATCGCTGTGGGTACATCTTGTGGAGCCTAGGACGTGTTAAATATGCCCTCTGTGTAATTATGTATTAGATACATTTGAAGCGCAGATTGCGTGAAACTGCTTTGGGATAAGCTGGACAAGATGCCCATTCTCTGTCAGCGAGTTCCTCTCCCATGTCAGTATTCCATTTGACTCGCAGAGCCTCTAGCGGGGAGGTCTGCGTCTATATAATACCTTTATACAGCCATCTTGTCAGGTGCCTGCCATTACCCATTAGGTGTAACATATACACTAGCTCATTTGTTGGCGGTTCCTGCCCGTCTGGGGCCCAATCCTGTTTTTTTTTTTTGAAAACTTTTTTTATTATTTTCATATTCAAGGCATAGACACTTCTGATACATCAATCAAATACATATAAACATTACCTTTGCATTGTTGAAAATGATGGCACTTGGTGTTATAGAATCATAAACATCTCGATAAAATGAGAACTGTCTTCACATTACATTTCCAGCACCCCTTCGTTTTCAGTATCTGAGTCCCCCTCTACTCTTATGTCGGGGGGTTCACAAATGTATCCCCTGTACTTATTCCAGGCCCCCATACCCTGTTCCATTTCCTCGGGCAGCCACGATTTACAAACACTGCTTTCTCTGCCACCATGGCCATATCAAGATCCGCACACCAGGCGGCAAGTGACGGTGTCTCTCTCGCACCCCACTTTTGTGCGATGTTGCGCTTTGCCACCATTATCCCCATTGTTACCGATTCCTGTGCTGGGCGTGTAAGATCGTTCGGTTCCCACACATTTAAAATGCATCTCCTAGGCTCGGGCGCCAGCGATATCTCCACCACCTGTGATATAGTCCTCATCACTTTTACCCAGTATTCCCTTATCTTGGGACATTCCCACAAGGTATGAAGGAAAGTACCCTCCTCCCCACAGCGTCTCAGGCAGTACGGATTTGGTGCCGACCCTATTGTGTGCAGGATATATCTAGTGTAATAAGTTCTATGTAAGATTTTTGTTGCACTAGTTTAAGTCTAGACGGTATCCCCACCTCCCGTGGTGAGGCAAGCGCCTCTCGCCATTCATAGTCATCAAAATCGCCCACATCTCGTGACCATTTTCCCCTGAGTGCCCCGTGAGGGTCCGGGAGATTGTTCACTAGCTTTCGATATGTGAAAGAGGTAGCTCGTTTATACATGCAGTCTGTCAACAGCCTATCCTCTAAGGGGGTGGCCTCAGGGACCTCTGTGCCGGGTGGTAGGGCCACCTGCAGCGCATGTCTGATCTGCAGGTATCTAAAGCGTTCAGAGGGCGCCAGGTCATGTTGCGCCCTGAGGTGCTCGAACGTGGCTATTCCTCCCTTATGCCACATATCACCCACTGTCGATATTCCAATTGCATCCCATTTGTTAAAGCCCTTGCAGTGTCCCAAGCCGCCAAGCCGCTGTGTCACCCACAGAGGGGTGAGTTGTGTTATCCTTCCTGCCCATCCCATTTTAGCATGTGCTACATGCCAGATGTCAACCGTCTGCCTAGTGGGTCCGAGTAGTATCGGTGTATGCTTTCTGTTGTAAAGTGCGGACATCATGCCTTCAGCCCCGAGCCCATATCTATCTGCCTTATAGGCGAGATTCGTCTGTGGAGCATGCACCCATTGATTAATAACTTTCAAATGCGCCGCCCAATAATATAGCTGGTCGTCCGGCAGTGCAATGCCCCCATCATACCACCCTTTGTTGAGCTTGCGTTGTGCGATGCGTGCAGGTTTGTTCCCCCACATTAGCCCCGTGACCTGAGCCGCAATGTGCTTAAAGTAGGTGGGCGGCACCGAATATGGTGTATTTTCGAGGGCATACAGGAATCGAGGCAGTGCCATCATCTTAAAAAGCGCTGCCTTCCCCAGCAGCCTTAGGGGAAGAGTCCCCCAGTGGGTGGTATCTCTTTTGAGACGCTCCACCCAATCCTGTTTAACATGATGCACCACCTCGGCATGCAACAGAAATAGGGTGTCCGGAAGATTATGGGTATGTGTAAAGTATGCATGTGGCAGTAGGGTTCCTTCATTGAACAGTGCCCCCATTGTGGTAATCTCTCCTTCTTCCCATCCTGCCAGTTGGCCCAGTGTAACTGTTCCTGTTGGTATGGGGAGACCCAAGAGTGGGGTGTTGGGAATTGGGGGTGATTCTAATACAACTTTTGAACCCTCAGTCTTAATGAAAGAAATGCTAGTGAACAAGATGGCCATTAAGATGGCCATTAAGGTATCCCAAAGCAGCAAGGACCCAGCATTCCAAGTACATCTAAGGTCGCCTTACTATTAGTAGATCTTTTACTCTCCTGCCTACTAAGAACTTTTAAAGGCCATACCCCTTCAGATTTAAAGAGGTGGCCCACTTCTTACAGAAGCAATAGAGATTACTTCTTTTTAGATCTTTACTCACTGATTGACATGAGGGTTGAGAAGAGATATTAAAGCAACCCCTTTCCCTTGCTTTTAACCCTTGAGGGCAGCCTTGCTCAGATAAATCTGGCCAAAGATTCGGCTATAGTAGCTTTGGCTGGCACTAACAATAGGAGTAATGTCAAATGGGATGGTATTGTTTCAAACCCTGATGCCTTAAGCAAATTATATACTCACATAGAGCCTTTTTTAATAATATTGAGTGCCTATGACATCAGGATGAATTAAAGCTCCATGGTGATTGTTTCACTATTCTTAGGAACACCTGCCTCACTAAAACCACAGGCAGCACCAATTACAGGTATACCAATAACCACACCTGGTACAATAAAGAGTGTAGAGAAGCTAAAACCTCCATTGTTAAATCTATCAAAATGTCTAACAAACGCTAATTAAGGAAGCAAGAGACAGGTACAATGTAACCCTTAAAAATAGGGGAAAAATACATGGGATTCTCTAATTTGGGAGGATGTCCTAGAAGCCATCTGGACTAAACACCAAGCCACCATCTGGCATATACTGAGTCATGGAAGTAAATCAAGCACAACGAGAACCGAAATTTAAACATTCTACCCATGGACTGGGTGGTCCACTTCCAATCCCTCTATAGCAAGGGCAAACCAATTTACAACGAGCGGGACTTGCCAGCCCAAGAGTCTTTGCTCGAAGGCCAACCCAGCACAGGCCAAGACTTATCTGGGTCTCGGCTAGGACTCACAAACCATACTCTGGTATTTACCCTGAGAGAAACACAACAGGCTATTCTTGAATTAAAAGCTAGAAAGGCACCTGGGCCAGATAAAACTCTGCGGATCTGTTCAAATCTGTACCTACAATCTGGGCACCATTCTTAAACAGCATTTGTAACTCCATCGCGGCAAGTACACCCATCCCAAATTCTTGGAAGGGAGCAATAATAATCCCCATATACAAGAAAGGTGTGAGATTGGCCCCTGCCAATAAGCCCGATCGACATAGCCCAGAAGATCTTTTGTAAACAAGTCCTGAGCCATATCAGCACATGGCTGGAGAATAATAATATTCTGTCCCCGTTTCAGGCAGGTTCCTGTCCAAAAATAAGTACCATAGATCCAGTTTTTAGGTTCTTGATGCTCAGGTGGAAAACGGTCGATCTTAATGGAGGGAGCCTTTACGTAGCGTTTGTGGACCTCAAGGCTGCCTTTGACATGGTTCCCAGAGACAAACTTTGGGCCGTCTTGAGGGACATGAAAATTCACCCAGTGTAACTGGAAATTATTGTGAGACTACACACTGGAGATTATGCCCAAGTGAGATGGGGCCCAGAGAGAGAATTAACTGATCGTATTTCAGTAGACAAGGGTGTAAGGCAAGGATGTCACTCTTTCTACTTTTTATCAATAGGTGTGTCGAATTCCTAATGGGGTGCGTAAATGACTCCACGGTCTTTGGCGGTGGTAAGATCCTGGCATTATAATTCACTGATGACACCCTTCTGGTGTCAAAAACACCTAAAGGTATGGAAATATTGTTAGAAAGATTCGATTTGATCTGCACCACCAATGGACTAGCAATAAATGCTGACAAAACTTACATTTATGGCTTTCCATCCACCTAAACAATGCAGATGAACAGTTAGACTAGGGGGAGTTAATCTAGAGAAAGTCTCAGACTTTGATTATTTGGGCATACGCCTTTCCAACACCGCCTCATGGAATAGCCATGTTGTCAATCGAGGATTACTACTCAACCATAATGAAATGAAATGAAATTAAATTAAATGAAAGATATTTATAAAGCGCGAGCAGCTGCCCTGAGGCGTCCAGGTGCTAAAGAATAGAATGAACCTTCTGCTGAGGATGGTCAGAGGAGTGAGTTGTTATTAGTTAAAAAGAAAGGTTTTTAACTGTTTACGGAAAGTTTGTAAATTGGAGTTGGACCTTAGATATAAAGGTAGAGAGTTCCATAGTTTGGACGCATTGTAGGAAAAAGATCGACCTCCTACTCTAGATCTTCGTATCTGGGGGACAATGGTTAGGAAGGCTTGAGAAGAGCGAAGCTCTTTCTTGGGATGATAAGAGGTGACCAGTGAGTGGTTAATTACGGGTCCAGATTTCCAGAAATCTTGGTGAGTAATGCACATGGCCTTAAACCTAATTCTTTCTCTGACAGGGAGCCAGTGCAGAGTTTTTAGACCCGGCCCTATCGGGGTTCTGCGGGAGATTCCAAGAAGTGTGCGGGCTGCACAGTTTTGGATCCGCTGTAGTTTATTCAGGCAGTATTCAGGAGCCCCTAGATACAAAGCGTTGCTGAAGTCTATACGGGACTGAATCAAGCCCTGAATAACTACCTGTTTGGCCTCAAAAGGAAGAAGTGGGAGGATTTTTTTCATCATCTTGATGAGCCCAAAACATGTTGCTGATAGTTTGGTGACTTGTGTATAAAATGTTAGGGATTTATCTAGCCATATTCCGAGACTTTTTATATTATCTCTGGGAATAGGAGGGGCACCTAGGCTGGGGGGCCATAGTAGTTCTAAGGTGGAGAGGGCCGATGGCCCGAGAAGCATGAGCTCGGTTTTATCCCCATTGAGCTTTAAGCATGACTTCGTCATCCAACTCTTTATCTGCTCCAGGCAGGAAAACAAGCTGGTCTGTGCTTGCTGACTATTCTTGTGCGCAAGAGAGACCACTAGTTGGGTGTCGTCCGCATAAGTGATGATCTTAATACCATGCGGGCGAACAATCCCTGCCAGTGGTCTCACATATGCGTTGAATAATGTGGGGCTTAATGAAGAGCCCTGCAGTACCCCGCAATCCAGAGGCTTGCTTGAGGAGACTAGAGCTCCTTCAAAGACTCGGAAGGTACGATCTTTTAAAAAGGAGGTAAGCCATGCTAGTGCTTCTCCTGATATCCCTAGACTCAGGAGGCGGCGAAGGAGGATTTTATGGTTCACCGTATCAAAGGCGGCGCTCAGGTCCAGGAGGATCACTGCCACTGATCCCCCCTGATCTAGGATCCGCCTTGCTTCCTCTGTGACTGCCACCAAAGCTGTCTCCGTACTGTGTTTAGGGCGAAAGCCCATCTGGGTGGAGTCCAGCAGGTGATTACTCTCGAAAAACCTGGTTAGAGAAGTGTTGATGTGTTTTTCGAGGACCTTACTTGCCCAAGGGAGCAGTGAGATAGGGCGGTAGTTGTTGAGGTTGCCAGGATCGAGGTTGGATTTCTTCAAGAGTGCTCGAACTCTGGCATGTTTCCAGGTTGATGGGACTGTGCTGGTCACTATTGAAGAGTTCAATAAATCCAGTAATGTGGGAAGGATTACCTGGCTGACCGAAGCCAGCATATTCGGTGGTGCAGGGTCGCATGGAGAGCCAGATTTTATTTGGTGCATCAAAGACTCAAGTGTTACTGAGTCTAATTGTGGGAAGTGGGTTAAGATGTTATGAGGCAATTCCTCTATTTCAGCTACTGGATCGTGTCCTTGGAGGAGTAGATCCGAGTCCATCTCCGGGAAAGATGTATAGATTTTATTTACTTTAAAAAAAAAGAAATCAGCCAGATCGTTACATCGGGAGGATATATTGGAGTTGGCAATTAGTGGGGGTGGAAGCGTAATTAGACTTTTTACCACTTGGAAGATTTCTTTAGATTTACATTTGGCTGACATTATTTTGTTATTATAATAGATTGATTGGGTCAGTTTTATTGCTGATTTGTAGGCTCCAATAGCCTCCCTGTAGGTGGCTTTGTCCGTAGCAGTGTAACTTAGACGCCACTTCCTTTCTAGCCTCTTACAAATGCGCTTTTTGTCTCTGAGTCTCATAAGGCAGCTGCAACGCTGAATTTTGCCAAGAATACATCTTTCTAACCAATGTCTCCACTACTGGAAATCTGGAGAGCCCAAGCCGTTACTGCGGCTACCTATGACCCTAAACTATGTGGATTTAGCAATGTTAATATGTTGGGTATTGCTGAAAACAAGTTTTTGAGAACAGCACTTAGACACCCATATGGCACGCCCCGGGTTTTTTTCAGCTGGACCTAAATGTTCGCCTAATCAATGCCATAGCAAGACTAAAACCAATTTTATACTGGCTGAGATTATGGTCGGGTCCTGAGCTGGAATGTTTTAGAAATGGATTGAAGGATATCCTTCTAATCTCAAGGTGTGTCAATACTTTGCCAAGCTATATCAAGCAATCCATCACTGCAGTGGGGGGCCCTGATCTTTGGCAAAGCCCAGGGGGCATCTCTGCTTCCTCTGTAAAGGGGATCAAAGAAGCCTTTTGGACAAATGAATGGAGAAAGGTATTGGAAACCATCCGCAGTGGCAGTCGTGCTGATTTTTTACTGTACCAAAAAATTGAGCCAATGTTTGAAACTTTCTTGGACGAAATTGACCTGCCATTTACTAGATCTCTCTATATTAAATTCAGATTGGGTACCTTGCCTCTTGCATCCTTCACAAGCAAATGGAGATCCCACCCAGAGGCAGGGCTGGACTGGCCGTAGCGGGCACCGGGCAATCCCCCGGTGCGCCGCAAGGGTGGGGGCCGGTTTTGGGCTCCTGGGGGCCGCTTTTGTTACAGGGCCGTTTTTGCAGCAGAGCTGCAAAATCGGCCCTGTAACAAAATCGGCCGAAAACTGGGCCTGGCAAAGAGCTCGGCCGCACCCCCAACGGGAGGGTGGGGGGCGGCCAAGCACTTTGCCAGGGCCGGTTTTGGTTCCCAGTCCGGCCCTGCCCAGAGGGTAGTGCAGCCTGCTTGGTATGTGGAGAAGAACAGGAGACAGATGCCCACCTACTCTTTTTTTGTCAGCATACACCAGATAGCGAAGACGTTGGATTGTTCCCTTGTGCCAATACCTTAGAATAAGGCTCCGTAAACAAGCTTTGCATATTTGCAGGTCAGACACAGGGTCTTGTGTGGTTTTCTCAATAGCCAAATTCTTGGAATCACTCTCTCCTATTTATATTAGGATACTCATGTAAAGGCCAGAACTTAATCATACAAGTCGACTGTAATTATAACACCTTAGTTACAGCTGTACACTACTGCTCGGTGAAATACCAAACATAGCCTGTCAAGAAAATATCCACTTTTAGTTAAGTACTGATTTTATATAGCTTTGTCTCCAAAATCGTGTTTTAAAGTGTGAAAATGATTTTTTTAATAACATCTGTTTATTGAGTTTTGACAGGATACAGTGTGATTTACTCAGAACCTTTTACAATATCATATACATACTTTACATTCATACGTTCCCTCTGTAAGTATTCCACATGTTCCATATCTTTTCCCACTTCCTCGGGCACCCCCTGCTTTCGTACACAGTTTTTTCTGCTATCATACACCAATCTATTTCCTTGAAAATGACTTTTTACACAGATTTTATTTAAATTAAAAAAAAAAATAATAATAATACTGTGGTACTGTCTCTTGGGAACTCTGGCTTTAAGTGTATTTATTTGTTTGCTAATACAATGTGATTTTTAGTTTATGCTGCTTTTATAGTCTTGAACTGAAATAAAGTATTTAAAGAAAAGTGTACATTCAGGTGAGCACTCCTTTTAGTATTTTCACGCCCTGTGTTTTCAGGATCCCTAGCGGACTTGGCATTTGTGTGTGAATTTTCACCTTTACAGAATCTAGAGAAGTTTCCCCCAGACAAAGAGCCTGCGAGCCTTCGCTTCCCCTCAAAGTTGTCCGTCCGTGCTGTTATCGGACAGTGCACAACTCCAGGTTAGTTGTGGGACTCAGAGGAGAGAGAATTAAGTTGTTTAATACAACATTCCCAATATGTTTTTAATTGTAAATATCCCCCACAGGTTGCTCCCACTTTTTATTTTCTGTCCTGATGAAGTCGGGTCAAAACGTCGCTAAGCTCCTGTTTCAGCCTGGATTGTCCTTAAATATCCACACAGAGGCAGTGCATTGACCAAGAGAGCCACGTCCTTCGTGCGGGCGTGCATCCAGCCATTTAACATGACTTCAGACGGGCCCTCTGTAGTGGGCTTAGAGAGCTACTGATTTTACTGGATTTTGGTATTATAACTTATTTTTCTCACCTCTATCATTTATACATGAGCACTTACTTCTTTGAGCACGTTCTGTGCACACAATTGAGCAACCATTGTATCAAAGAATATGTGTATACATTACTAATGTCGAAATACAATCTGAATTGTTTAGTATAAATGTTGCCTTCTTCGTTGTTTTTTCTCTCTCCTCCCGCCTTCTTTGCAGAATTGATCAATTTGACGTGATCGAGACACGTTCATTGAATTTGTAGTCTCTGTATTGTAAAGCATCGCTGATAGGACCATTATGTTGTCTGTTTCGCATTGAACCCAGGTCCTTTAGCTTTTTGGGTTGGGTTACCCAAGTATTCTGTAATGGTCCACTGGAGTCTAGTCCACTGAGCCACCTTACTCAGTTTTTGAGGTCTTGGTCTGCAGCAGTTGGGTAAAGATACCACCTTTTTTTTTGTACAATGCTTAGAAAAGGTTGAAGTGCGTTGTGAAGGTCTGTATAGATTAGCATTCTAAAGGTGGGACATTTTCTATTGTCTGGGGTTGCTCAGAGAGATGCAGGTAGGTGTTGATGTTTACAAGGCACAAATCTAGCCTGAAAGCAACATGTGCTGTACATCAAATAAAGGGGGAGGGTGGATTGAGGGTTCCGTTAATGTAGTGGAATTGGATTACACTTGACATATTTTTGTTTGCAGAGTAGGGGTAGGAAGAATAAACAAGCATTAGCAGAGCCATTATAATTCACCTATGTGAGATCTATTGGCTTTGTCAAATTGTCATTAGCTATGTTGCACAGTAGTGCAGCTGCCCTTCAGCATTGTTGAAGGTAAATGTTTAAGTGATAGGACACAGTCAGCGCTGTCATAGTTTACTTTTTTTTACTTTCAACCATAGTACATAGCAGCTGGGCTACTAAACAACATAGCTAAAAATGGATTGCCAACGCTAAAATACCTATTGGCTTTGTCAGTGTTAGTTCCAGGGGGCATGAGCCTAACTTGAGGGTGAAAGTCAGTGTACGTTCTTTGTTATGATTACTATGTGAACCCTACATCATTTAAGTTTGTCATTTATGGCTTTTTTATTTAGTAAGTGAGACATTTGATGATCATATAAATGCTTTACTATTCCATAGTGGCCCTCGCATATTCATTAGTTTTACTTTGCTTTTGTGATAATTCCTGAGTTTACAGCTCTATTTTGTGCTCACAAAGTAAATACTTACACCCACAGACTTTTTTAAATATGTGATGAAAATCCTTCAGCCACAGAAATTTGGTAACAGGTCATTACTTCCTTTTTTTTAAAAAATATCTTTATTGATTTTGAACTTGAACAGTATGCAGTTCAGCAATGTGGATCTATATACGATCCACTATATTACGTAGTATAGACATTTCCATGGTACACCTTTCCTGCTTTCACATAAAATATATACTTTGTGTTTTGCCTGCCTCTGAACTGTGCTCATGGGGTGGAGGCCCAGAGGTGATGTTTGTGGTGTGATGGGTGTCTATCCAGTGAGGTGTGTTTGCGATGCGATTGTGTGGTGGGCATTGAGGTACAATGAAACATCTGTCGGGGGAGCCTCGTAAGTTTCAATGAAACATCTGTCAGGGTGAGCCTCGTATATTTCATGATCAGACCACCTTCTTATCTCTTGCTCGCTTACCATGCGATCTCTGTGTGTTACGTCTCCATTATGGACCCAAACTACCTTGCTCTTTCATGGTGGCCAGGTGTTGTTCTTTGCTTCTAATTTAGCTCTGTAACCATCCCATATGGTGCCATCTGAATCGCAGATGGGCCAAATCAACGAATCTGCATGCATATTTGCGTTTAGTCTCGGTATCAGCCCAATCAGGCAGAGCTCATAGGTGCTTGACATGGTCTGGTCAACAAGGCCAGACAATGCATCTGTCACTGTCTCCCATGTCAGGCATAACTTAGGGAATCGCCAGACCATATGGTACAATCCCACCTCCAATTGTTGCCATCTCTAGCAGTCCAAGGATGCACCCTTGTACATGTGCTGTATGCATTTCTGGGTGAGATAAATTTGGTGGCGATAACTGAACTTCCTGTATTTGAATCTCGGGTTCCCTGACAATCGTTTAAGATGCCCCTTGATTTTCTGCCTCTGTTCATCAGGGATGTTCCGTCTTAAATTTTCTTCCCCATGGGCATTGTGTATGGAGGCCTGTGCAATGCAGAGATTGTATAGAGCCGTAATGGCTCTTCAGGCTGTGCCATATGATAGTGACCCCTGAAAAGGTGCCGACGTCAGCGTCTCCTCCTCCTCTTGTCCCCATCCTCATCGGGTCCTGACCACGTGTGCTAATGCATTGTACGTGATGAAGTAGAGTTAAGTCATGTGTATCTTGTATGTCCTGGAATGTGTGCAACTGGCCCTCACTGTATAGATCTCTGACCTTGGTCACTCTGGCCCCCCTCCAGGGCCCCAACTCGTGTATCAACTGGACATCTCGTAATTCGAGGATGGTCCACAAATCTTGTGTCGGAGTATAGCGTGGTGGGGATCTGCGCTTGTGTGGATAGCTAACCCAGCAAGTTTTTTTCATCTCCCACCCATTTGGTCGGGTCCAATAAAACCAGCTTGCCATTAAGGGTTTCTTTTCCTTCCGCTCTTTCTGCAAAAGGTCCCTCGCCTAGCCAGCGCATCAGCCACTGCAGATGTGACGCTGCACATAACATCTCGTAATCTGGGGTGTTTAGGCTGCCCACTTGTAGCAGGCGCTGTATTTTATATGGGTTGCTCGCTTTCTGTTGTTTCTTCATATCAAATCTGACAGTGCATCGTTGAGGGCCCTGCATAAGGAGGCAGGGAGAAGCACCGGCAGATCAGCAAAGAAAGATAATAGCCTGGGAAGTATCAGTATCTTGCCTATCACCACCCGGGCTATTGGGGAGAGCGGCAAAGCATTCCAAAATACCATACACTGTTTGTTCGATACAAGTGCCCTATCCAACCTAGAATGTCAGCTTTGGCATGGTGTATGTGAATGCCCATGTAATTAAATACATCGTAGTGCCATTCCAGCATGGTTTCCCCCAGTGTTTGCCAGTATGGGCCTCAGAGGAAAGAGGCCCAATTTATTCCAACTAACCCTCAGCCGGTTATCACCCTGAACTACTCCAATGTCTCCAGCGCGTCCGGGAGAGAATCTTTGTATGCCGTATATAGACCAGTGTATCGTCCGCATATAGGGATGGTATGTGCCATCTGCCGAATGCTTGCACGCCCTAGCCCAGACCTCTCTCACGGATCCTACACACTAATGGTTCCTTTGCCAGCACATAAATCAGCAGGGAGAGAGGACAGCCCTGCTGCTTGCCTCATTGTATGTCAACTCTATCTGAGATTGTTCCATTCTGATCCTACCCAATGCCTTAAGGTATAGTGTTTTGACCCAACCGAGGAATATTGGGCCAAAGCCCATTTACATTAGCAACTATAGGAGGCAAGGCCAGCCGAGCTTATCAAATGCCTTTTCGATACCTAGGGATACCCCCAGCAGGTCCTCGGATGACAGTTCTCCATCACTCATCATGCCTTGGACTGTAACCTTGACCAGGCCTCCTCTGGCATTTGGCTGAAATATGTTGAATCCACCTCAACCATGCACAGTCTGGCTGGGATAAAGAGAGTGTATCTCAGGCCCATGTTCCTCAGCTGTTGCTTTAGGTATCTGGACAAAAAAAATCAAGTTATAAATAACAGGAGACACAAATATTTGAAAATAAATATTGAGACACACATATATACTGATACAAACATGTTGTTATTAAGACTATAATAATATCTTTTTTTAAAGAATATCGTTTTAAATATTGTTTGCAATAATATAGTTGTAAATAATATTGTTTTATATTTATTTTTAATGTGTTGTATTGTTATATGAATTTTATGTGTTATTATTGTTTGTGTGATTGTTATAATTTTTTTCAAATATAGTTTGTACTTTAAGTCATTTAGAATTTTTTATTTAATCGTTAAAGTAATTTATAGTGTTGTAGCGAGTAGTTGGGTTTGTAGGAGGATAGGGTGGGAAGTTAATGTAGTAAAAATTAATTATTAATTAATTAATCATTTTTCATTAATTTAAGTGATTGGTATTAATTATGTAATACTGATTTATTTTAGTTATATTTTAGGGGTTGGTTGCTAGGTTTGTATGGGAATAGGGTGTTAAGTTAATGAAGAAATAATTGACAATTAAATTACTAATAAATATTTAATTGATTATTAATAACGTAAATTGTCTAACAATTATTTATTTTTGTTATGTTTTAGGTGTGAGCTGCTGGGTTTATAGAGGTATAGGGTGAGAAGTTAATTAAGTAATTAATAACTAATAACTAATTGTAAATTCATATTTTATTTGATTAGCAACTATGTAAATTATGCTATACGTATCTGAGTAACATTATAGTTGTAGGATGCTTGGTTTGTAGTGGTATAGGGTGTGAAGTTAAGTAATAAATAACAATTAAGTTTTGTTAATTAATTATTTAATTTATTAGCAAATATGTCACTTGTGCTATACTTATTTATTTGTGTTACATTTTAGTTGCGGGATGTTGGGTTTGTAGGACTCTAGGTTAGGAAGTTAATTAAGTAATATTTAACAATGAATAATTAATTTTTAATTAATTATTTAATTTATTTAAAAATGTAAGTTATGGAATTGTTATTTGAGATGTGGACTTCTAGGTTTGTAGGTGTGCAGGGTGGGAAGCTAATTTATTGATGATTGAATAACAATTATTAGTTGCTAATTTTTTTGAATAGTAATTATGTAGATAGCTTAATAGTTTCAAACATATATATATATATATATATATATGCGTACGAGAGTTCTGTGAAGAGCCGCTCACCCTCCTGACGATGCCGGTGCCAGCAGCGGACACAGTACCGCTATTATTATTTTCAAAAAAGTCGTTATCCCAATTTTTCGAATAACTCCCAGCGGCACACCAAAGGACGAGTTCAATAAGAATTTATTGCCTCAAAAACAAAACAGTACGACGCGTTTCGGCGAAGCCTTTGTCAAGCAATTGACCTGTGCCCAATTCCCCATAGAAATAGAGGTTACGGTTTATAGACAGTGAAACAATACTATCGGGATAGAGGCACTCATGGAAAACAGACTCAGATTTTTTTGCACATGATTACTTCATAATTGAATAAAAAGAAGATAAATTAAATGCATAAATGATGCGCAATCTATTCCGCGTACTTCTAAAATTGCGGTCATTGCCATAGTCGTACTCCCCTATATACAGAGTTCCACGGGACAACCTATATGAAGGAGGCATAAGACTATAAACATGATGGTTTAAAATTAATATCCTTAATGCAAAATTGCAATTACAATCATCGCATACTTATCACAATCCATTGTAAATAATCATATCCAAAAATCCAAGCAAATCGCATATTATGCCAGAAACCAAGGGTGATGTACCCGGTGAAACAACTTATCGTGAAAGGTATTTGGGGAATTACAATACTGGTTGCAGATGCATAATATGTTTAGCAATCAAGGGTGATGTACCCAAAATATGAGAAATACATATATCATTTATGAATTCATTGGTGCAACAAGTGTTTTCCGATAAATTGTGCCTGTAAAATAATCATCGATGGTTAATGCAAATAGAATATTACAATCAAATCATTGAGCGGAAAGCGGACCTCAACCTAAAGGATAATGTATCCAATTATTCCTATATAGCAAATCATGGTATATAATATACAAACAATTATAGCTAATGTATAGTTTCATGTTCAGAGTTATGCACTATCCAAGAGGTAAAAAAAAAGAAAATATATATGTATATATATAATGTATATTCACTGAAAAAACCATAGGTTTCACACATGTTATAGTTAGCGGAAATTTTACTGATAAAAAACCAATGAAATTCCCCCGTTATAGTTAGTGCAGGCAACTATAACTCACGCGACCGCAATCCTCTGCTGATGCTAATACTGTATTTAGACACTTATTTGCCCATGTCTTCTTCCATAAATTTTTAGCTATACATAGATTACAAATATTTTTTTTTCATAAAGACACATATGTCATCAGCAGAAGATTGCGGTCGCGTGAGTTATAGTTGCCTGCACTAACTATAACGGGGGAATTTCATTGGTTTTTTATCAGTAAAATTTCCGCTAACTATAACATGTGTGAAACCTATGGTTTTTTCAGTGAATTTGCAAGGTTTTTTAAATGCTAATTCCTAACTATAACGTGTGTGAAACCTATGGTTTTTTCAGTGAATTTGTACGGTTTTTTAAATTCTAAGTTACTTTACGCCATTCGTGGCGTGCGCGCCCACTTAACGCAGTTCGTACCGTGCGCGCACAGTGAGCACGCGGTGCGCTTCGCGCACCGCGCGCCCACTTTACGCAGTTAGTGCCGTGCACGCACGGTGGGCACGCGGTGCGATGACAAAGCAAGAAAGCACGTCAACAAATCTGTTTCTGCTTTCCTCCGTGACTATGGTATGGGTGCCATTTACCACAACAACTTGCGTTTCAATGATGAAGGGAACAGAGTCTTCCTCTTGAACCTTAGACTCTGCATCGGTACTTACTTGTAGGTACCACTAAAAAATCATTTCATAAACACAACGGCTCTTTTTAGAGCCCCCTAATATCTAAACACTTAAATCTGATTTTCATTTTTTTTTTTTTTTTTTTTCTACCGTACGCTTACCGTAAGCTTACCGTACGCGTACCCCGTGATTTTTTTTAAAATCAATAAATGTTTTCTTTGTACTTTACAGTCCTTCTTTGACCCCCTCACAAATGTAAGGGGGTCTGTAACTCTCCTCATTGCCCCCTTTCCTTGTTTTCACTCTTTTTTTTCTGAGTGAAATACACAAAATGGCGGCCGCCGCTTCCTGGTTTCGGCCGATTCGAATGTTTACTAAGATCTAAGAGCCAATCAGAATCGCGCTCGCGCACGCCACCGTACGCTTACCGTAAGCGTACGGTAAGCGTACCGTAAGCGGGCTCAGATATATATATTGATTTAAAGGCTATTTTCTCAGAATCTACTGAACAGATTTACACCAAACCTACAAAAGGCACTTCCTTGACCTAGGGACTACCTCTCTGCCAAATTTTGAGTAATTCTGTTCAGCCGTTCGGGCTGTAGCTCGTTCTAAAGGTCCTATGGAAAAATGCATGGGAAAAACGCGTTTTGGGACCCCCCTTTTATCTCAGCCCCCGCTTGACGGATCCCCCCGAGACTTTCAGGGTAGGAGCGGAGCGTAGCGCCCCACCTATTTTGAGAAATTCGCGAGGATTCGTCGACCGGCGCCAAAGTTATTCAAAATAGAATGTTGAGGTTTTCCTATGGAAACGTGGTCCTAACTATAACTACCTACTGGCGACCGCCAGTAGGTAATATATATATGTATATATATATATATTTATGTTAATGAATATTTGTTGTTTATTATTTATTTTTTCTACATTCATGGGGTCACTCATATTTGTAATGCTTTTGAAGCGCTGTATTTATCTACAGCTGCTTAGACTGCAGTAGGAATAGTAAAATTAACGTATTCGCAGTTCAACACTTTCCCTACAGTTGAGCTGCTTGGAGTGGGAATATTGAATTTTACCCCTCTGAAATCCAAAGCTTTCCCTTCTGTTGCCCTGACTGTAGTCGGAATACTACATTTCACCCCTCCCAAATCCAACACTGTCCCTACTGTTGCACAGACTGGAGTGTGAATAGTAAATGTAACCCCTCCAAAGTCAGTGGTAAGCAACAAATTGTAAGCAACGGGCGGGCTCCAACCCCTTTTTGTTAATAGTGTCTCGCAAGCGAGACCCATGCGCTAGCACATGCTATCGCTGGCTCAACCCTAAAAATGGTAGTTGCAGGTGGCAAACAGCATTGACAAAGGCAAGAAAAAAAAATAGCCAGCCCCACAATGATGACATATACGGGTACATGATTCACCATGCATGCATCGAGATGTTGAGACTGCCACATTTTTTTGCTTTTACTCTTAATTCACCACTAAAAAAATGACAACGCCAATCTTTAAGTGGTAAATTAAGAAAGTAAAAGTGAGTGATAGTGCATTATTTTTTAAAGAAAAAGGTCTGCTATGTGGGTGTTCAAGACGGTGGCCGCGACGGGCTGGTTGTAACGAGCTACTCAGTAACCCTGCTGAATATCCTACATAATCTAGTCCAAACACCTTCAGCTCCGAATTTAGTAAGAAAACAGGCACAGCTACAGATGGTGTCCACGACTTTTGCAGCAGCCGTATGGAGGTTAAGCCCTAAAGACCAAAAAAAACGAGGTGCAGACTGCGGCAGGAACCATGGCCTAGCGCTGGCCAAGACCACTCTCGCAGAGGTGGATGGAGCCGGGACTTGTGTGTGAAGCCTCTCCTGCAACAGCGGGTGGGATCACTTCAGTGAAGCGAGACTGCAAGAGACTGGAACAAAGATTGTGCACCAGCAGATACCCCACAGACTCAGCCACCTTCAAGTCAGCCCTTAACACATACCAGCAATGCCTCAAGCACACAAAAAGAGATGCCCTGGCAGACCGTATCAAAGCACATCACCATGCAGAACACCACAGCCATCATGGACTCCATCCACTCAGAAGCACCCACAGAACCCTGCCCCGACTAGCTCTTCAAACTTGGAAGGAAGAAATCAGCAGCAAACTCTCCCCCATTCTCAATGCATCCATTACCACAGCCACCTTCCCCAATGGATGGAAACATGCATAGGTCCGACCCCTCCTCGAGAAACTCTCTGTAGACCCCAGGGAACTCAAGTACTCCCGCCCCATCTTGTTACCCTCCTTTTCCTCCAAAGTCTTCAAGAAGGCCATCAATTGCCAGCTCATCAACGACCTGGAGAGCAACAAACTGCTAGACACCTCTCAATGCAGTTTTCGCGCCAACCATAGCACCGAGCCTGCCCTGATTGCCACCACCGATGACATCAGAACCCTCCTTGACCAGATTGAAACAGGGGCCCTGATCCTTCTCGTCCTCTTAGACACGTTTGATACAGTATCCCACCACACCCTCATCAAGAGGCTCCACCACGTCGGGATCCAAGGAGAAGGCCTTAAGTGGATCGTATCTTTCCTCACAGAGCACACCTAAAAAATCTGCCTATCACCCTTCACCTCGGAACTCAAGAGCATCATCTGCAGGATCCCTCAAGGTTCATCCTTTAGCTTCAACCTATTCCACGCTTACATAACACCCCTGGAAGACATTTTCAGAACCCATGACCTAAAAATCATATCCGACGCAGACGACACACAGTTCATCCTCTCGCTCTTGGAAGACCCTGCCACCATCAGAACTAACTTCCTCAACTGCATGATGAGTGTCACTGACTGGATGAAGGCCAATTGCCTGAAACTCAACACAGACAAGATGGAAATACTGATCTTCGGGAATAACACCTGCCTGTGGAACTACACCTGGTGGCAGCCGAACTCAGACCCCCACCCATACCAAAAGATGCCTGCAACCTCTGCATCATTGTGGACATCAAACTCACCATGAAATGCCAGATTAACTACGTTTCCTCTGCCTGCTTCCACACCCTCCGCATGCTCCGAAAGATCTGCAGATGGCTCCCGTCAGCACCAGGAAGACCACCACTCAAGCCCTAGTCACCAGCCAACTGGACTTTGGCATTCTCTATGCCGGAATCACCACCCAACTCCTGAGGAGATGTTTCAGAACTCAGCTACTAGACTTATCCTCAAAGTCCGCAAAGGGATCCACATAACCCCCCCCCCCCCCCCCCCACCTCCCAACTCAGGAACCTCCACTGGCTCCCTATCAAGAAAAGATGTGAATTCAAAATATTCACATCCAGGTAACGGCATACATCAACCACTGCCTGAACTTTCACCATCCCTCCAGACCTCTGCACTCCACCGCCCTGGCACATATTCCCCGCATCCACTGAAGCTACACTGGAGGACGGTCTTTCTCCTACCTCGCCGCCAAGTCCTGGAACAATCTTCCTATTCACCTCCGAACATGACCCTCTCTCCCGGAATTCAGAAAGTGACTCAAGAACTGGCTTTTCGACTGAGCCCAGCGAGAACCTAGCGCCTGGATACCCTTGTGGGTGATGAGCTGCTCTATACAAATCCTGACTGATTGATTGATTGATTGATGGATTGACGTGATGTCCAGAAGTGAGATGAGAGATCGTTGTAATAGGGGTAAAAACAGTGAGAAAGGTAAACTACTGGGGGAGAGATGAAATGTAGTGTGGAGCATGGAAGGGAGAGGTGGATGTAAGAGAAGCAGAACCAGTGAGAGAAGATAAGAGACTGGGGGTGTAAAATGCTATGGGTGGATGTAAGAGAGGCGGAATCATCAGGAGAATTAAAAGGAGGGGTAAATGGGGAGATGTGGCTGCTAGTCTGTTGATCCTTCTGCTAAAGTTTGCAACTCCCTATCTCTTTATTTTCCTTGTAAAACATTTGAAAACAATTGTCTTAGTTTTCAGATACGTGCATCATCCTTCACAAAGGGTTGTGATCTTAAGCCATCCTCAAAGTGTCTGTGGAATTTCAACCTCTTCTCTGTCGACTCTCTTACTCCTTTTGACATTTCTATTAAATCTCGCTCACAGTGGGACCCTTCCCTGCCCATGTCCTGACCCGAAATCTAGAGATGATAGCACCTGCCTTGACCTCTCTTAGCAATATCTTGCTTGACTCAGTGCCATAAGAAACTAAAAAGAAAACTCTGGTCGTTCCTCTGTTCTCAAAATTTCAGCAGACGCAAAACGTCTCAGCTTTTTCTGACATCCATTTGCTGCCTTTTTCTAAAAAAATCCCACAATATTTGTATATAATAGTTAAAAGACAGAAGTATATTGTAACACCTTCACCTTAGATCAGGGGCAATTGTTGATTGTTTGGTAGAGTCTGTTGTGGATACCGTTGGTTACTATTGTTGTTTCAGAACTTAATACTTTTTCATTTCAGTAGGATAAGAGCTAATCGTTTTGGAAACTTACCTCTCCAAAGGTGGCAATAGCGAGCAGTCAATGCTTAATGTATGAGGTGATAAAGGAACTGGAACTCAAATGCAGTGGCCCATATTAATCATGCCCGATTAGCTCCTTATCCAGCCAGCTTAGATATCTAAAGGGAGTCATTTAGAATGAACACGGCATGTGACTTCAAATTATTTTCAGCTCTAAATCTCGGGGTGTACTCAAGCTTTATTTTACAAGTCAAAAACCACCTCCCGAACCTACCTGCTCCAAATTGCTGCCTTTCCTTTCCTGTAGATGTAAATTGAGCTGAGTGTACTATAGCGAGTCCTCTTGTTTTGTAGCTTTAATATACTGCTTCTCTTTAGTGACTTGCTCCCGGTGAAGTTGTTGGCAGCCTTCTTTCCTGGCCAAACATGTTGTCCCTAGTTTAGCTCTTTGCATCTTTTAGGAATGGAGTTTGAGAGTGATTGCTGTGTGTAGTTGCTCAGTGTGCAGGTGTGGGCCAGCCTCTGCTGCTTCTGCCTGCCAATATATTCGCCACCCCGCCTTTTAATAACTTTTAATAACATTTGTGCCATCTCGTCTTCCTTTTGTTTTGCAATCTGTGCTCTCTATTGTTTGCTGCAATACTTGCAGATTACTCACTTGATCTAGCATGTATCCCTTTGTTGACCCCTCACCCCCATGTCTGCTGAAAACTAAAAGCATTATCTTGAACTTCAGGGGCATGAAAAGAGGGCTAGAGAGTTACTTGAAGCCCCGCTCTAAAGCTCATGGATTTTTCATCACACACTAATCTGGAAATAATCGTATCAGTTTTGGAGACACCTAGGCCTAGATTTATCAGCAAGTTTGATTTATCTAATGTATTTCCCCTTGATACTGTTTTAAATATATGTACTTATTTTATCATGGCTATTATGTATATTCTAGTCATTTTAGTGCTAGCCATACTAAATAAGCATCTTCTTGCAAAGCAGCTTGAACAATGCTGGAAAATAAATGGGCAATTGATTTTTTTTTTAAACATATTTTATTGGGGTTTTCAGTAACACATTTGATATCCATTCAATTACATTGTCATAGTCATTTCAACAGTGAATTACATCATATCGACCATTTTTGCATCTGATCTACAGTTATGAAGATTTTTACATGGTACTGGTGCTATTACACATCCCCTTATCTACCCTATCGCCCAACTCCCCCCTGCCCTCCCCCCTAGCAGATCTCCAGCAGTCATCCTATATCAGTAGAAACCGTGAGGCTGAGTTGAGTATCGTGGCCTATTTCACCGTTCCCCCCTTCAAAGCAGTTCTCCTCTCTACCGTCTTCTAGTATTGGAGTATATCAGAGGCCCTCTCTAAAACCCTGTGTCCTCCTCCCCCGGCTCGTAGTTCCGGGGTACCTCGTGGGGACTCTCCCGTCAGAGTCGTCTCCCCGATGTAAATTCAGGCTCTTCAGGTTATAGACCAGGGCCTCCCAGGCACGAGCTCGCTCCAATGCACCAATCCCTCTTTTGGAATTTCAAAGGAGTACCCTCCCCTCGCAGGCTGTCCATTTATCTAGTCCCCCAAGGATTTCCAAATTCACATAATCTCACGCTTGGCAAGAGCCAGGGCCAAATCCTGAAATCGACTAGTGACCCGGTTCTTAGCATTGTGTGGGAACAGCCCATTAAGCAGTGAGCAGGAGTGGGTGGGATTGGGCGATTTATTACCCTCCCAATGGTGGTTGTTACTGCTTCCCAAAAGGTCTGTAACCCAAGGCATGTCCACAGCATGTGTAGTAGCTCTGGGCCCACCTCTCCGCATCTCTGGCATTTCGCATCATCTCTCTGAAAAAACGTATTTAACTTCCCGGGGGTGAGGTAGGCTCTGAGCAATATGAACAAATTAATTAGGCGGAAGGGGGCATTTCTCGAGGATTTGGGGATCTACCTCCAATACGTTTTCCCAGGATTTGTCATCTAGAGGGATATTCAGGTCCTCCGTCCAGCTATTCCGTAGTTTAGTTAGTGGTTGTGCCATATCTCTACTTAGGGCCCTGTATAAGCATGTGACTTCTTTGATTGTACCTCCTCCAGTGCCCAAGTACCCACAAGTGGCATGTAGAGGGGGCTCAGCAGGTCCCAATCCCCAATGTGCTCTAATCGCCGCAACTAGCCCCGCATGCAACAGAAAATGTCGCTGGTGCAGGTCATACCCTTCTCTGAAGTCCTCAAATGCCATGAGTTCCCCCCTGCTGTATAAGTCCCCAATTTTTCTCACTCCTGCTGTTTCCCATTCATCAAGTCACACCCAAGTTGCTCCACGAGGAAGCACACGAATGAAGAATTGATGTCACTTCCTGTGATATTACATCTTACCGGGGCCTGGTATGTTCTTATTCAGACCGGGACCCCTCAAATCGTAGAATCAGCTTTGACATATTGAGTAAACAAATGTAATCTCTGGATGGCTTGTGTAGGAAGGTGGAGTATTATGTGGTGTGGGGGTTAAGCCTCACCATGCAATATCATCATGATACCCCAAAGATGGTTTTTGGATTCACAATAATAAACCCTTAGTTCAGTCCTAGTAGAGTGACAAAGAGCAGACAGGCTTTACTATAAGAACATGTGTTAACCATTTCAGAGCACCAACATGGACAATAAGTAATTGCCACAACTCAATAGAAATCCGACACCAATTTATAAAAATAAAGTGTATTTTACTCTCTAATTTAGACACTAAAATGAACGAGATAGCATACATATAACCGTAGTTATGGGTTTTAAAAGAAAACATAAATCACAACAATTCATAACTGTAGAACCTTTGCATTTCGATCAGAGGGAAAAATTGGTAGTGACAGTAGGTCCCTTGCAGTGCGAGTTGCGTGGAATACACGGAAGGTAAAGGTCATAAGGGAGCCGTGAACCAGGCCACTTCAGTCAGTTCACTTCTACCTGGCCCGGAGAGCCCAGGTGCAGAGTTGTCCTCGCTGTCCCTGATGCTGAACAGGAGCCACAGGGAATCTGCTTTTACCGCTTACACGGTGCTGAGGGGAAACAAGATGCGAAAACACAACAATGGCATCGCTGCTGACGACAGATGAAGGTTGGATGATGTTCCCTCTAGATGCAGGGTCGCGTGTGGTGGTCAGCTGCCGGACTACCGACCAGCAAGCTTGGCAACGGTAAGCACATCGAAAGTTAATTTTGATGTCCGGTAGTTCCAGGGAACACAGCAACTGCCTATAACTTCGTGGAGGGCAGTACTATGGTTCCCACAAAGCACTAAACCATATGGATTTGGGCGATCCCTCGGAAGGCCCAATGGCCAACGATTCTTCGGATCTGGAGTGTTGTTTTACCTGCAGTTTGCAGGGGACTAGTGCCACTAGTCCAGGGGAGGCTGAGGGTGCTTCAGGCTCTTTTAGGGGTCCCTCTGTCAAAGAGAACTGAATTTTAGCCTAGGACGAGTCTCATTCATGCAGTTCCGAGAGCGTTGCTACAGGGACAGAGTATTCCTCTTTTGGTTTGGATTGGATTGGACAAAGTCCTGTTGTCACTGGCACGGATCCCTTCTTTGTCCTCTTCGATGCAGGATGATTTAGAACTGAGGTTCTGGTGTCAGGGGTGTCCCGTAAATCCTAGATTTAGGGTGGTTCACAAAGTGGGAGCAAGTAGCCAATGGGCTACTAGTCCCTGCAGCTAATCTGCCTCTGAGGTTATCACGTCTGAGGGTGTAGGTCACCATTTCTACCCAGATCCTCCTATTTCTACCACTATTAAAATTGACAAAAGTCTTCCTTCACTGTACAGATCAGACAGCCCACACTAGTGGTGTGGCTAGCCTTCTAGGGGTGTACACCTCCTGCATAGCTAATTTCCTACCTGTCCAGTTGTAAATGTGCCTGGGGCAAGGAGAGGGCTGTTTCCTCCACTGGGGGTCAGTCCTGATGCCTTTCAGAGGCAGTTTAGGCTTTGAATTTCACTGCCTTGATGTGCCACTTCACTAGCCTGCCTGGGAGGGAGGAAGTATGACCTCCTTTATGCCCAGGCCTTTGTTCCCTATTACTGGTAGGGGGCTACACTGCCTTGCAGAAGGTCAGAATCTTGTCTTGGAGGCAGCAAGTGTGGGCTGCCAGCCACAGCACAGGGAAGCTGGGGCAACCAGATGGGCAACCTCTAAGGTAGCCACCTAGGTGCATGCCACATCGCCCTCGACTCGAGATTTGTGTCAGGGGTGAAAAGGCACGTTGTTTGAAACCAAGCATGACACATGCCCATGTTATCCTATGAACCGTCCATTTATATAGTGTACTTTATTGGTGAAGGCCACTATAGGGATATATAAGCTTGCACTTACTAGTCCACACCTTTAATATAAGGCAACCTGCCTCTTGGGCTCAGGGTCCCTTCTCTAGGGGTGACCGACATATATTAAAAGCAGTGCATTGACTTTGACACACATAGTTTACTTGGTTCACTCAGTGTGACACAAACAGTGTTGCAAGTCTTGGAGAGCCCTTTACATGCCCTGGGTACCACTGGTACATTGTATTAGGGACTTATAAGGGGGGCACAGTACTTGTCAATTTGGGTTGCCAATTTACACATAACAGTTTTAGAGAGAAAGCACTGACACTGGGGCCTGGTTAGCAGACTTCAGTGCACTGTCAGAGTTGAAAATCAACATCTAGTAGTTTAAACAGTGGCAACAAATAGGGGGACATCTGAAAAAACCCTGTTTTCTTGCAGCTTGCATCGGTCTAATGACGCCAATAGAATCCTTTATAAAACAGTAAAATTACGACATGAGGCCCATCCCCGGAACAGCCTCCATTTTGGCCTGTTGGCCCCTCGACTTCTGCCTTTTGATTCAGGAACGCACTAAAATATTTGGTGCTCCAAAGACCTGTACATTTGCCCCAAAGGAGAAGCCAAGAGGACTGCTGGGACGTTAGAACACAGATGGTAAACCACTCGAAAGCTCGTTCAGTCAAATTCTGAAGGGCAGCCTGAGAGCTTGGCTTAAATTGTTTAAAAATGAAAGTGTGGAACAAGTCGAAAATAGAACTTGAGAACAGATGAGGTTCCTGGGTGCCTTCAGCATGCCCATACACTGTCTACTGAAGACTCAATGGCCCATGCAGGTGTGTCCAAATGAGGTCCAGGAGGGCTAAGCCAGACTTGTAGATAACGGAAAAAGTAAATAAATCTCATACATAATCTGAGTGCAGGAGACCTGCCCCAGGCAGACGCCTATATGGAGCAGGCAGAGTGCGTCTCCTTTGAGGGGGGCTGGTGTTCTGCCATGGAAGTCCTGGGCTGCCAGGCGCTTGGTCAGTCTCAGGGTACAGATCATGAACTGAAAGGCCAGTCTCAGCATACCATTCTTGAGGTGGCAGAAGTAAGAGTGGAAGGAGCATGTTTGTCACCTGAAAGTGTATCTCCCCACTCTGAGAATCCGTAAAGAGGCCAGTGAGACCTCAGGAAAAAGTGGGGGACTTCTTGCCAGCCCCACGGACCCAAGACCCAGATTGGATCCTACACCTTCACTATAGCAAGGCCTACTGTTCCATAGGAAAACATTAGGTACATTATTACATTTAACAATGGTAATTTTGGTTAGGAAATAACTAGAAGAATAAACAACTATTATTAATAGTTACTAAAAATCAAATTCAATGGTGAAGTAAGATTCTTGATAAATATTAAGGAAAACGTGGTCTTTACCAGACTAAAGCCTCTGGAGGCCCATTTGCATTTGCTGTCTCACGTCTGCCAGCCAATAAATAGCACTTGAAAAGGTGTGAATGGATGTCAAATGCTTCCCAGGAGCAAACGATAGGCTGACCTAAATGGGCAAAGATGACCCCTCTGAACCTGACAGGATCTGGTGGATGGGACTGTGATTCTCCTTTTTGACATTACAGTGTTAAATCTTGTTTGACAGGTCTTCTGGTGTTTACATATAACTCTTTGGGTACACTTCAAAGAGTGAAAACAGAATGCCAAAACAATTCTTGTGTATCCTTAGTGTAGTTACTGGAAAAAACCTGCTTTGTTTAACAGACTTCTGTCTCTGGGTTAATATGATTGCCTATCACCACATCAACAACGATGTGGTGGCAGCCATCTCAGGACTCGCAAAAACCGTAGGCCCCAAGGGGGTTCTGATGCCAATAATAAATGTGCTTTATATAGTTTGGTATTCGAGCCCCTTCATAAAGCCAACATGCCCATTTTTTATATTTTAGTGTTCTGCCCCTTTGACAAAATCTGGTTTGCTTTAAAATGACACCCAGGCCCAGCCGTCAACACCCACTGTGCATGGCTCATACGCATTGGGTGGAGGAGCCTTGCCATCACCGGGGTTGGGTTCAGGGCCTTGCATGTGGCCAACTCCACGCTGCACATGACCGAAGACCATTTCCGGCGTACGGTTGGCGGCCTGCAAGGGATTAGACTTTCGCTGAAAGCCGTGCACAGTCTGAGCTTACTTCACCTCAAGGGCTTGGAGGATGGCCTGACCATCTGCCAGGCCCTACAGCCAGTCCCATGGTAAGCACGACCAGGCCCTGCGGCCAACCCTACACCGCCCACAGCCAGAGGCATTGCACCGCATGGGGTTGGTGTTACATAGGGTAATAAAATATTACTTTACATTAAAAAAAAACAAGAAATTCACTGAAAACAAAAACAAAGTTTAAGGTGACATTGTACTTATGTGTGGTAAAAATGTCTTTCTTCACATTAAAAAAACCTTAGAAATGCACTGAAAAAAATAAAGGTTAGATGAAGTTGTCAGTTAAAACATACTATATTGCAACTAACAAAACCACTGAAATCTGGTATAGCTATATCAAGTAACTATAACTTGTGCCCTAAAGTAACTATAACCCACGATCTTGCCATGCACTGCTCATGATGTCACATATATCATTCATGACATGTTCTATGACTTCAATAATAACATCACAGCAACATCTGAAATGACGTCATTGATGACAAGTTACTTTAGGGCATGAGTGATAGTCACTTGAAATAATGATAACTGGTGAATTTCAATGTTGTTTTTTTTACAACCTTGACCTAACTATAACGTCTCTTTAACCTTTGTTTTTTTCAGTAAATATATATATATAACTATTTATCTCACAGGCAAAAGATAGAGCAATAAATGCAGAACAGATATTCACACCAAACTTGGCACGAAAGTAGTACTTTACTCAGAAAACATGCTTTTACAGCACCTTATGTGAACAACACAAAACAGGTTTCAGAGTACTACTGAGATAGACTTTGCCTCCACCCTCATGTGGTTCATCTGAGTGCAGGATTTGATCAGGCTCAAACTTCCACTAAAAATAGTGCTTGTATTGCAGTTTTTAGCCTGTAGCAGAGCATATACTCAATACAAAAGGACTGAGTTGATTGTAGCCGCAAGCCACTGATGATGGCTATATGCCACTCTCGGTGGCGGAGCACTAGGATTGGTGGGACGGCGCTGGAAAAGGACCTTGCCCGCTTTCCAGAGCTTTGTCTCCAATAGAGAAAGGTGCTTGGGGAGTGAACCCCACTGACACCAATCAACAAGCATTTACAATGCAATGGTCTCGGCATTGTTAAAGTTAGAGCTATTGGCATTGCTCATGACATTATTTTTGTTTATGTTTTTGTTTTTAAAACATTTTAAAGAAACGGCATTGTTATTTACAATGTCACCAGCTTAATCTCTCTCAAATGCGAGACCTATTGCATTTGCACCCACACAGAGCCACACACACAAAGCCACCCACACACACACAGAGCCACCTACACAGCTATTCACATAGAGCAACCCACACACAGACAGAGCCACCCATGCATAGAGCCACCTACAAAAAAAGCCACCCACACAGAGGTACACACACAGAGGCAGACACATACACATACACACACACATAGAGACCTCTGCAGCAAACACATTAACCCACTGAGCCGGGGTGCATACACTCACAGGGGGTGCATAAACAGAGAGGGGGTGCATGCACTCAGAGGGGGGTTCATAAACCGAGAGGGGGTACATAAACCGAGAGGGGGTGCATTCTTGCGTTCTCTCTTCTGAGGGAGAAGTCCTGGCTCATCACAGCACTTCCTCCTGCGTTTGTCTACAGTTATATAAATCGTTATTAGTGCTTTCCTGTTACATGTTTCACTGAATGACATTTGTACAGAAAAACACCTGTGTTTCTCCAGGCGGTTTTCAGGGGGTTGTTGCAGTCTGATACCCTCTCATGGCCGGTTGTGGTGGTGGTATAAAGCAGTTGCCTATAGTAGCTGTAGTGTAGAACTGGTGCGGCTTTTTGCCCCTCGTAGGGAGGGCCACTGTGAGTCCCTATAGCACATCGAGCTTGGGAGCCGACATCTAGGGATGCGCCCACCACCTGGGGCGGTGTAGTGTGAACATCTTACAGGTGTGTTGCTTATAGAATCTGTCACATGCTAATTCTCTTCTGCTACTTAGGTGTGTGCTCTCAGCAGGGCCTATGCTATGTCATAAACAGGGCTGCCGCTAGCAGAGGTGGTTGACATTCAGATCGCCTTGTTAACGTGTCTTGATTGCCAAAAGTTGTTCAAATGCTGGAGCCTGAAGAGCTGGTGAGCACACCGGCGCCCTACAAATCTTCAATCGCCGTCTTCGTCAGCTGTGCCCTCCAGTCAGGCGCGGCAGCTCCACCCGAAAGCTCTCTTCTTGACTTCAGGCAGCTCTCGGTGCAGGGCTGAGATCCAGGAAGTGGATTCGAGAGCTGAGCCGGCAGCCCGGAGGTGCTGAAATGCAGGAAGTACTTTCAGAAGCGGAGAGCTCTGGCATGCAGTCTGAAGAGGAACGTGGGACAGGAATGTACCTTTCAGCCGGAAATCCGGTGCTGTACGGCGGGGAGTGGCTATGGGTCCCAGTGGGAGCACCTGAGGTACTGTGGAGGCCTGAAAGCGCTGAGAACCGACCATCCGTGCTCACCCTTAAAAGCCATGAGGAAAGCACGTTTATTATCGTTTGGGAAACGAGCTTGGTGTTTTGAAGGAATAGCATTCTGCCACACATACCAACTCAGGTGTGAAGGTACCAGGCGTGGACATTAGACTTACCTCCTATATGAAGATCTTGTACATCCGACTCTAAATTTCAATGTGCGAAGGGAAAAAAGCAATCAGAAGGCTTGTTTTGGAACTGAATGACAAGCTAAGTGAGGGACTAGGCGATTCTTTGTGGCTGTATTTTCCGTCTAAGTCATGTGATTGGTCAGTACAAATGACCCGCCCGAAGATTCCCCACCCCCTCCGAAGGGAACGCCCCTGCTGCTTCACCTCAAGCGATCAAAGAGCTGGACCGGAAACACGCTCTCGCTGCTCCGGAAAGGGTTTTTCAGCTGCATGATAGCCGGCATTGAGGCGTTATCGTTTTCTATAACCGTATGTGCTCATTGGTGTATGGCGTCAAGTTAAGAGCTGGTGGAATTTGGGGTCACCAATGATTTGTTGGAAACTGCACACGGACGGGACCAGAACATTTTGCACTGTTTACTGGATGAACGTGCGCGAGTGTCATGTACTGTCAGATATATTTCAGCAGCGCCTCTGCTTGCAGTCTCCTCTCTCTGCCATCTGAGAGCAGGGGGAGGGGACGAAACAGCGTCGAACGAACAGCGCGTCATTTTCGTATTGGGGGCGTGTTATTTCCTTTCTCTCCTCTTGCCATTGGCTGGAGGAGAGAAAAACACGCCCAGAGAAAACCTCGGAAAAAACACGCCCCCGAATCGCAAAACGACGGGGCTTGTTTGGAGAGACAAGCCTCTTCTCCAATGGCTGGTTAGTATTCAAGAGGCCAGCCAATGGAGAAGAGGAGAGAAGAGGGGCGGGTTCAAGCCCCTCTTCTCCAAGTCATTAAATCTCGCGAGCGAGACTGCGCAAGCGCAGCCTTCGCTAGCCGAGACCTAAAAACGAAAATAGGCCAGGCTACTACTACGGTCTACTTTCACTTTGTTGTGCTGTGACATCAGCGTGTTGAGCACACTCATACAGCAAACGAAAAAAAATCAAACTGAGGATACGAGGGACGCTTCTCGTGTCCTGATATCGATTTTCTATAAGAATGTTTTCACTAGAAGCATTTTCGTTTTTTGTGCAGCCATCAATAACTGCACGGTAAAGGTAAATGCTTATTTGGAACAGGTCGACGGCTGTAGTGGTTAAAGCCTATCGATAGGTATTTTGTTACATGTAATAAAACAGATTAGAGAAGTAAGCATGGATTTTAGTGTTGGTTACCCTATCTGAAAAACTGTGGGTACAGAAGATATGCACTGTGTGAAAACGTATTAGACCTAGGATAGCTCGTACTTTGCTTTGCCAACTGTACTTTTGCAAAATACATGGGATCACCTAAACCCCATAAAAAAGCACATCTCTAACTTCGACGCATCTAGTGAACTGTAATAAAGAAATGAAGTAGGGCCAGATGTGCAACCCTTTTTAGCAGTCAAAAACAGAGACTCGGGCTGTTTGTGACTGCTAAAACAGCTGTCAGCATGTATCAACCCTATTTTGCGAGTCGGTAACCTATTACCAACTCGCAAAATAGGGTTTGGGAGTCGCTATTAGGATGGGGTGTTTCAAGGGCGTCCCTTCCTAATAGGGAGTCACAGTGCCATGTATGAATGTTCTGCGATAGGAAAGCGGTCGCAAAACATTCATATTTACTGACTCTGTGAAGGAGGTGATAACTCATTGTGAGTGTGGATGCCAACATTTTTGAGAGCAGGCAGTGGTGTCATGGACCACTGCCTACTTTTAAAAAATGAAAAGGAAACAAACATTTTTCTTTTTTAAATGCATCCCGTTTTCCTTTAAGGAAAATAGACTGTATTTCAGAACAAAAAATTACTTTATTCAAAAAGCCATCACAGATATGGCGGCCTGCTGACCCCAGCAGGACACCATCCCAGATATTACCGGCCTTTCCTAATGGATCTCAAATAATGAGTGAATATTTAAGAGGTAGCTTATCTGCAACCCCATTGGGAATCGCTAAATGTGTTTGAGACACAATAGTAATTTTGCGAGCCGGTAATTGCGAGTCGCTAAAAATCACAATTTGCGAGTCGTAAAATAAAATAGTCATACATCTGGCCCTATGTCACTCAACTGTAATACATTGCCAGCAGCGAGGGTGAAAGGCAGGTCACAGAGCATAACTGCAGCTGTATTTTAAACAAAGAACACAGGAACTGGCTTTTCTTTCTTATGATCTGCATTTCTAAAATGAATAGCGTTCAGCGGAACGGAGATACATATGGAAACTTGTATATTTCTTTCCCTGCTGTATGTCAGTAGAGTAAAGACAGAATCCTTTTATCTTTTGGCAAAACCCACTAACTCTCTCCTGCTGTGTTAAAGTGCACACTATAGGTTTTGCTTTTATTCGCTGTCTCTGAAATGAACCTGAAAGAGCAAGACACAAGGATTTAAGCAGTTTATGAGAGGGTGAAAGGATGGTCATGTATTATAAGGAATAAAATAACCTCTGACGTACATTATAACGATACTGTAAGTCACCTCGGAGTTCAGTCTCATTACTCTATATGGTCATAGAATTCCTCTGCAACTTGTAATATTCTTATAATGTGTGGCAGGAGGTATTTTATCCCATATATACTGTATATAAAACAACAGTATGCTAAAATCGTATATGGTGACAAGCTAATGATAACAGTTATACGTCTGATTTGTTCACTCAGTAAAAGTATTTCAAATGTCATGAGTCTGATCTGTTTATTACAAAAAGCTATGACAAAGGCAGTAGGCCTTAATTACTTACTATATAATACATATGCTAAAGCCAATAGGCGTTCAACTGTGGACTGTTTTTGCACCGTGTTAAAGCTTGCAGTCAGGTATTTTGTTACATGAAATTTTGCAGATTACCTTTGTAGGGAAGGATTTTAGGGTTAGTTAGCCCCTTTGACTAACTCTCCTTGTAGAACATTTGCAATGTAATCATTCTTGCTAGAATTTCTTCGGAAGGTTGGATTGTTCCCATTGGAGCATGGTCGAGCTGATTTGCATGTGGCGGGTCCAAACCAACGGGAAAAAGCTTTCTTGGCCATTTGCTCTATCTTTTAAAGTTGTGTGCCTGCTGGACTCCGCCATACCCAAGATTCCAGATATCTATACATTTTTTAATTAATTTCTTAAGAACGACAGTACAGATTTACACCAAATCACAGCAAGCACGTTTTTTGATTAGGGATCTATCTTTCTGCACATCCCCTCAGCATGACATATGGAATCCATGCTCTGGGTGCCAGACCTGGCCACAGGCGGATAGCCCCACCACCAAGACAAGCAAGTACAGACCCCCATCAAACCTTCTAGGGTGCACATCGGTGCCCTGACTTGAATGGAGAATACTTGAAACGAAACAGCGGCGTGAGGTGGGGCGACTTGGGCTATAACATGTAAAGCGGGCTGTTTATTTGAAAGTTTATTTCTGAACCATGATAGGTACTTGGTGACACTTCTGGTTTTTCTTCTTTCACAGGAAATCACCAGTAACCCTCAGTTTACCATAGGTAAAGCGACGCGGACTGACATCTGCCAGGGGGAACTTGGTGAGTATCTGGACACATGTCAAATAAATCAAAGGTGGAAAGCATGAAATGGATGTGTGTTTAGAGAAATACTACAATATGTAACAGGAGGACAGCATGAGCTGTTGACAGACCCTGAGACCGATCAGAAGAGCATCTGATGACGGGCAAGTGCCAAGGAGGGCAGTGGTCAGTTTGTCTTAGGAAGCGGGGCGGATGAAGTATCATCAATACCTGTCTAAGTGTTCCATGTTTAAAAACCTTGTTAGTTGATGACAGAGCCAGACTGGAAACTCAAAGCAGCCCTGGAAATTTTGTCGGAGAGCTCTGCTGCTTTTGTTACTGGGGACCGATATTGCAGAACCGCTGCAAAACTGGCCTCAATAACAAAACCGTCCCCCAACGCTGCAAAACCAGCCCCCACCCTTCCAGCCTCCCGGGGAAATGCCCAATGCCCGGAACGGTCAGTCCGGCCCAGGTTGATGAGCGCCTGCTTGTGTTCATTCACCTAACCTTGCTCTATCTTATGTTTTCCACTTCCCTAGAACATATTCTCTTTACCATTCTTTTGATTGGCTGACCTATACCCTTCCACTACTCATTTTAGGGAACACATTTTTTCATTGTGCTTATGCACTCCATGAGTGCATATGTTTTACAGCTCGCTCCCTCGTATGCTTCTCTGCTACCAAAAAACCACCCCTGCGCTTCGTGTTGCCTTCCTGCTCATGTGCTTTCCTCCCCACCCAGTCAGTCAGTAAGTCAGTCATATCAACTTTATTTTGGTTCAATGAACCATAAAAGTGCACAGTGCGGGGCGTGGCTACGAGTGTCAAGATGATGGTCGCACTCTGAGAGTGCTCTGGATTCCTCCATCATCCATTCGCATCCCAGAGACTGCAGACCACTCCTGAATCTGCCGGTGACTGCCTTGCCGGAATCCTGTTCCTGCCTGGTGCTCTGGGAGTCCCTTGGAGCTGCGACAAAGGGCCTGTCTACACACAAGATGGCGGACCCCTGCGAGGGCTGCAATGGCAGCCCGTGACCCAGGACAGCGGGGACTCTGAAGAGGGCTTGTGTGGCTCACTGAGAACAAGCAACAGTGCTGCCTCGATGACTACTTGGCCGTGACTGGAGCAGCACTCACTGATCCACCTACCTGTCTGCTTCCTGCGTGAGTGGCCAGCTGAGGCCTGCTGACTTGCCGCTTGCACCACGGCACCAGCCTCAATTGCCTGCATCGGGCCATGACCCCTGATGGCAGGCAGCGAGAGGGGGGCGACCTGGTGAGCAGAAAGGACGCCACCGGTGAAAGGAGCTACGCGGAGCCTGAGGGGCAGTGTATGGGTTGAATTGGAGGAAATCAGCCCCACCCCCCTTTGATTGAACATACTCGTCGGCAACGCCTGAGCCCGTGACCGGGCCTGCCTGTGGAGGAGGTGCCAAACTGAAGAGGCCTTTGCACTCCGGTCCCACCTAGTTCCACAATGAGCCTGCTGGTGGCAACTCCCGGGAGGCACCCGCCGAGACAACTAATGAACAGGTAAGGAGGTTGTGTGGGGAAGGCAGATAGCAGTGCAGGGCTCCCGAGAGAAGAGGCCCCACCCCAAGAGTCTTCTTGCCAGACTGGGATAGCAACTGCTGGTCGCACCTAAGAGTGAACTGCCAGTGAAAGGGTGCCTATCTTGGGGACCTCCTGGCCCTTTAACGCCTGAAATACAGGAGCCACTACCCACATATACTTCGCAGACTTTGAAATGGTGGGGGGACTCCTCACCCTCCGATCCTTCTGGACCTCAGCGAATGCCTTGCTGCTGGCCTTCCTAGCAAACAAGGAGAGGCCCCCCTTGCTAGAACCGGTTCCTTCGGTGCCTGAGAAGATGCCTTTGCTTGGCTGGGGCCCTGGGATTGCGGCGGATATGTAGAGAGCCCCTGGGGGAGAGAGACTGAACCTGCAACCGCGAGACCTTCGATTAGTGGCTGGTGCCCACCCATACGAAGAAGCGGGGAAAAGAGTGAGGGATGAAACCAGGCCATTGAGAGAGTGATGGCCCGGGCTGTGGGGCAGGTTTGGGACCCCAGCCATTCTATGACAGCACACAGAAAGGGGGTGCCTGACACAAGTGGACAGAGGAAACGGCAAAGCGGTGGAATCGAGGCGCTCCTGATTCTGAAGCCATGGAGGGTCCCACCATCTGAGGCCATGGCCCTGCGGGCCCTCAGAACAATCTTAAGAGATGTCTAAAAAACTAACTGGGGGAGCATCCGCCAGTGGGTACCGTCAGAGGGGGTAGATCCCGTGGGTCCGGGGCGCGCCACAGCTCCTGTGCGGTGGAAGTGACTGAGAGAAAAGAGTATTGTCTGGAGGGCTCTCCCTTTGGGTCCCCCTAAGGAATTGCAAGCAGTGATAGTGGTGACCATCCCCCTCTTGGCCCATGGAGGTGGTGCAGATCCCCTCGGCATGACATATGGAATCCATGCTCTGGGTGCCAGACCTGGCCACAGGCGGATAGCCACACCACCAAGACAAGCAAGTACAGACCCCCATCAAACCTTCTAGGGTGCACATCGGTGCCCTGACTTGAATGGAGAATACTTGAAACGAAAAAGCGGCGTGAGGTGGGGCGACTTGGGCTGTGAGGCTGGTCTGGGACTTGGGGACTGGGACCTGGTCCTTACTTGCCTCCCCTGCTTGCCATGTTCTGGGAGGAGGATTCTGCTGGTACAACTATAGGGGCTGGAGAAATAAAGTGAGCTGTGACCCCAGACATCCCTGAGTCTCGGGTCTTCGTCGACCCTGACAGGACCGGCCCCCAATGCTGGGGACGGGAGAAGTGAAAAGGTACCCAATCATGGGCAAAGACAAAGTGATGAAATTTCCCCCCTCCCAAACCGGCATGGAGCAATACACCACAGGCAATGTAGGCACCAGTGGCGTGGCCCCACTCAAAACACCTCTGCTGGAAAGAGATCTCGCCACCATTCTTCAGGCAATACGCACCTTGCAGACCTTAGCTGAAACCAAGATTGATGAGGTGCGTGTGGACATGACACTCATCAGACAGGATCTCTGCAATGCCACAGCTAGGATTTAAGAGGCCGAGTCCCGCTTGTCCACCGTTGAAGATGAGGTAGCAACAATGAAGGGTCAGGTCTCACGGCTTCTGTCCCAAACGGCAGAGCTTCAGAGAAGAGCAGAAGATGCTGATAATTGTTCTCGGCGGAACAATTTTTGTTTTGTGGGAGGGAACATGCAACAACTATTAAACAATTGTGAATATAGATGGATAGCCCGCTGCAATACAGTGGAACTACGGCTCAAGACCTTGGATGAGTGGAACAACACCGTAATAGATTAGACCTTTCCCCTTTGCTGTTCTGTTTCTCAGTGGTTAGCTTTTACGGTCTATTTCACCCACTGGGCATCCGAAAGGCCTACATTATTGCCATTATACCTGCCCCCCTTCTCTCTCTTGGTTGATCCTGTTACTTATACCAAAACACATATACCACGATAACCCGGTCTTACTTTACCATTGTGATTTTTATTGTGTCCTACATTCCTCCAAACAAGCCTAATGTTGCATTTGAACTTCTCAGTCCATGTATCTATGCTCCAAATATTGGTATCACCTTTTGTCCTTTAAATGACACGTTTCTAGACTTGTTTTCCCCCTTTTTCCTTTCTGTAATTCAACATCCTTGTGAAAAAACACCCATTACTGAAACTGTGTTGTGACGTGCTATGTATTCTCTAATAGTTGACGCCAGTATTTTTTTAATTATGTATAAAAATGCTTTTTCACTTCTGCTCTCCAACATTCCGAAACAATATTATTCATCACTGGAAGAACTTTATGATTACCCCCATGTGTTGAGTTTACCGCCAGCAGCGTGCCCATATGTTTTAATTTTGGCTGGTGTACCTGTCCTCAGGGATGAATATAAATATCTAGGGGTCTGGTTTGAAAGGTCCCTGAAATTGCAAACCCATATGGAGGCCCTAAAAGCCAGGGCCCTTACATCGGTGAGGGGTTTGAAAGCATTTAATTGTGACTATTGAGAGATGTCCCACTAACCTATGATGTAAGCTTTTGGTACCATGATACCACCACAATTACAATATGGAGCAGAATTACTCTACATTAGTGGTAAAAGTGGGTGGGATACAGAGGAAGGGAAGTATATAAAGAGTCTATTGTCCCTACAAGGCTCATCCATGATACATGCAATAAGAACGTAGACGGGTATGACCTCATGGAATATACAAGCCCAAATGGCATTAATAAGATTTTGGAAAAGGTTGGTCCTGAGTGAGGAACAGAAAGTTTCCCAATGGTGTAAGAACGAAATTCAGCAAAGCGATTTAAAATGGGCCAAAGGAGTAAGGAAGAAAATGGAATTGGTATGTGGGAATTTGAAGGTGGGAGTATGTTAACAGACGTTACAAGTAGAAGTTTCCAAAGGTGATTTTAGAAACAAGGAACTATCTCGGGAAAAGGATTGGCAGTATTTGAGAGAGAAAAAAATCGGTGCAATTTATGTTAAGCTCCTGGCAGAAAGAAACCTGGTTCCCATATCTCGGATATATTACCAAATCGCTGGTTTGGGTCTGAATTATTAAGAATAAAAATTGGTATTAATCCATGGGTAATAAATGAGAGAATAAAAGGGGAAATTAACCATCTGCTGGGAAATGTACTTGCAAATTGGGTACAAAATGTGATACTCTGCACTTATTAGTGGACTGTTTGAAAGTGCTACCCTTGCGGAAACTGATCCTATGCCCCATTTAAAATAAAATACGGAATCAAGAACTATGCCCAAGTGTAATCTGGATAATACAATAGCTATTCGAAAGTACATGACTGCAGTAAAAATCTTTAGCTTGGAGAAATAAAATGAATCATGTATTAGGGTAACTAATAATTGAAAGCCATAGTGTGAAATTAAGTATAATGTTAATGGAGTAGGATTTTAGTTTGACTCTGGTAAAAGAATTTTAGATAGGATAACTCCTGCCGGAAGTTTAGTGAGTATGTGCAATGAAGTATTATGCTTCTAATTTTAATTTTATGTGAAAGATAGCAATGACATTATGTTTATAACTGTTTTTTTTAAAGATTTCTGTTTTTACTAAAACTGTTGATGTAATTATTTATATTAGAGTTGTATATAAATCGATATACTTTTGCAGTGTTGGAGAGGATGTGGCTTTTGTTGCAACTTATTTAAGGCCAAGCGAAGAATATAGGGCTGTGATATCATTTAATCGGGAGGGATGTATGACACAAAAATGCATGGTTTTGCAACGCATTCCATTACAATGCAGGCAATACAACGAACGCGTTGTTACCACGCGTTCCATTACCATGCAAGTCGTTACCACGACTTGCCTTAGGGAAGCGCTTGACTTTAGAATAGTATTAATTACTATTCCAACTCCAGTCTGTGCAACTGTAGGGAAGGTGTTGGAATTAAAATCCAATAACACATTCCCTATTACAAGTCGTTGTAACGACTTGCGTGGTAATGGAAAGTGTGGTAATGGAACACGTGGTAACAACACGTTCGTTGTATTGCCTGCTTTGTAATCATACTGCGTAGTTCTGGCTGCGTAGCAAAGGTTGTTTCCCATTTGGGAGCCCAGAAGTAACAGAGAGCGTTCTCTATTATTTCGCTTTAGGGCTGATGCGTTGAAATGTGTATTATGCTTTCCAGTTGGTTACCAACACAACCTGGGGAGAGGAGTTGGCCTAACGGCTAGGGCAGTCAACCTTAAATCTGGGGAACCGGCTTCGAGTCTCGGCAACGACGCTCAACATCCTGTGATTCTGGGCAAATCACTTAATCTCCCTGTGCCTAACAAAAAAATGAATGTGTCCTTTTGTAACACAACTGGTGCTTATGTAAAGCGCTCTGATACCTTCGGGTCAAGTTCGCGCTATATAAAACTCCAGGAAAAAACAGAAACGGTCTAAATAAACATTACTTTGACTGACTGAAAAAAAAACTCCATGCAGTCTCGTGGGAGGAGCAGGGCTTTCAGATTGTTGTGGCTGAGTCCTCATCTGCCCGCAACATATGGCTCTTTAACTTTTTGCTGCTAGGCCTCTCCACCCCAGTGCTAAGACTTGTTTTGGACTATTCAGGGTATTTTGCCCTTAGGCCTTTATAACTTTTTGTTCACATAAGCTATTCACACCAAATTTGCATCCTTTTTTTTCCAACATCCTGGGGATTCCAAAGGTACATAGGGTTTGTGGATTTTCACGGAGAGGACAGAGAAAATATCCAAAATATAGCTAAACTTAGAGTTTTGGCGGAAAAATAGAAAAGAATTGCTCTGGATAAAAGTGTCTTTTTTTCATAAAATTGCATCAACAAACAGTTTTATGTGCTAAAGTCACCATCTTCCCAGTTTTCAGAGCATGCAGGGCTGAATTAAAAAACTATTTTTTTTAACACAGTTTTGGCATTTTTCAAAGAGGCAGCACAGGTTTCCTATTTTTGTGCTTTCAACTTACTTACAGTTGTGGTGCAAACCAGTGTGAAACTCATGGATTATCTAGAAAAGCTATATATTTCTGAAAAGTAGACAACATTTCCAATTAAGCTAGGGGTCATATATGGAGGTTTTCTCAAAGAAACTTTGTCAAAATGGCTGATTTACAAAAGCAATGTACCACTGTGTTTGCCAGAACCTTTTGGTTGTGGGGCTTTATAGGGTTTGTAAGTTATTTAAGAACCCGAGGTATCTAGATCCAACAACAGAGCTGCACTGTACAATGTTTTTTCATTGTCTACATGAGTATAGACCAATTAATATGGTGAAATATGTAGAGTGAAAAATGGGTATCAAGGTAACCTATGTATTACTGAAATGGGCAGAAGATATGGACTTTAAGAGCAGTGAGTATTTGTAAATCTCTGAATTTGTGGGTACCTGTACGAGCATATGAATTAGATGGTATTTTTAAAAAATGTCTTCTTTCTTACACACCGGCTTACATATGGAAGGCACAAATGCAAGGAAATCCAATTCATAATAATAAGTATCCTACTAGTCTATGCTCCCACATGTCTTTTGATAAAAATGGTATTGCATTTATGCGGGTAGACCTAGTGCCTGCGACAGGAAATGGGCAAAACGCAACATGGATGCAACACATTTTTCCACTCAAAACTGGCCCGTTTTTTGCAAAGTGGGTAATTGAGGATTTTGTGCTCTAGTTCAACCAGTACCTAGGAAAACCTAGCAAACCTGTGCAGCTTTGAAAACTAGACACCCCAGGGAATACATGATGGGGTTGACTTGCATGGCTCTCAATAGACTTACTTGCAAATCTCCAACCTTGAGTTAAAAAACACATTTTCTCACATTTTTGTGATGGGAAGTTGTGAAATCAGTGGGGAGCCATAGATGTCCTTCCACTCAGCATTCCCCCCTTAGGTCTTCTGACAAAAATGGCACCTCACTTCTGCAGTTAGCCTAACACCTGCGTCAGATAACTGCCTAAAACGCATCATAGTTACATACATTTTTCCCCTTAAAATGGACCTGTTTTTTGCAAAATGGGTAGCTGTGGAGTTTGGGCCTATCTTAGCTGGCACCTAGGGAAACCCAGCAAACCTGAAAATGTTTGTAAACGAAACCTAGGGGAATACATTATGGGGGTGACTTGCGTGGCTCTCACAACACTGTTTTACCCTAAATCCCTTGCAAACCTGACTAAAAAAAAGCACATTTTTGTCACATTTCTGTGCTGGAAAATTCGTGAATCTGCAGGAGCCACAAAACTCCTGCCAGTCAGCATTTCCCTAAGTCTTCTCACAAAAATAGTACCTCCCATGCATGGGTAGTGCCTGAAACAGGAAAGGCCCCAAAATACAATGTGGAGACATCAACATTTCCTGTCACAAAAATGATCTGTTTTGGCAATGGGTAGCGGCGTCTTTTTTGGCGAGGAATTAACGCCCATTCAGGAAAACCTGCCAAAGTCAGACATTTATGAAAGCTAGACACCCAGCGAAGTCCAGGGTGGTATGACTCGCATGGATCCCACAAAGTTTTCTGACCCACAATGCCCTGAAAACCTCTGACTTTGTCTAAAATTGCATATTTTCCTTGAATTTCTGTGACATAAACTTCCGGAATCAGCAGGAATCCACAAAAATCTTACCACCCAATATTTTCTCACTTGTCCTGAAAAAAATGCTACCTCACTTTTGTGGCTGGGCTAGTGCACGCGGCAAGCAAACATCAAACCAAGGTCAATGGAAGTTTTGTGGAGAGACTGTCATTGACACTGGTATGATTTGTGCCTGTCGAGGGTCGGATATGTGCTCTTCAGAAATGTCTGGATTTGGTAGGTTTCCCCAGGAGGCAGCTGACCCAAGGCCGAAAAGTATAGCCATTCAGCAGAGAAGTGGGGTGTTAGACCTGCCATCTTCTGGTGTGTTTCTCCTGTCTTTTTGCTTTCTGACCTCCTGGTTTGGACACTGTTTTTGCTGGTTTAGTATCTCTGCACTTTTTCTCTGCTGATCAGTGTTAAAGTGCAAGTGCTCCTACTCTAAAATGTTTTTATGGATGGGTGTTTCCATAATTGGCTTATCTGATTTGCCTTTAAGTGCCTAGTACAATGCACTGTGTGTGCCCAGGGCCTGTAAATCAAATGCTGGTTGTGGGCCTGCAGCACTGGTTGTGCCACCCACACAAGCAGCCGTTCAAAGGGTTCTCAGACCTGCCAATGCAGTGTCTGCACGCAGTTGTGACTGCCATGTCCACCTGGCAAGTGCACCCAATTGCCAGGCCCCAAACTTTCCCTTTTCATACATGTAAGGAACTCCTAAGGTAGGCCCAACGTACCTCCATGTGCAGGGTGCAGTGTATGTGAAAGATAGGACATGTCCTGGTGCGTGTGACATGTCCTGATAGTGAATTACTGCCAATTTCGTTTTTCACTATTGCCAGGCTATCTGTCCTATAGGATAGAATGGGAGATACTTTGTAACATCTTACAAGTATAACTTCCCATTGAGGCAAGATAGAACAATTGAGTTTGGTCTCTCTGAACTCAGAATTCAATAACACTTCTTTTAGTAATTATGGTTTTTAAATTATGTGTTTGAAAATGCCACTTTTAGAAAGAAGCAGTACAAAAGGGGGTGGTGATGGACGGAGCATCAGAACCAATCAAACACTCACACCCAGTCAACAGATCTGGGTTTGATCCATCACCGTTCTTTAGCCCACTCTGCCACCCCAGTTCAGACATGGCCATATGCAAATCAGTCTGACCCTGTGCCTCATGGGTACAGTCCAGCCCGAACTGCCAAGCCATGCCTTCCCTGGACCGGAAACAAGCTTCCTAGGACCGGTTTCTGGCATTTCAGCCATCTTCAGCCAGGCTTGCTTGAATCCAGTGGCAAAGTGAGCAAGGGACTCACGTCTGAGCATACCCTGCCAACTTATGGCGAACAAAGCGGTACAAAAGGGGGTGGTGATGGACGGAGCATCAGAACCAATCAAACACCCACACCCAGTCAACAGATCTGGGTTTGATCCATCACCGTTCTTTAGCCCACTCTGCCACCCCAGTTCAGACATGGCCATATGCAAATCAGTCTGACCCTGTGCCTCATGGGTACAGTCCAGCCCGAACTGCCAAGCCATGCCTTCCCTGGACCGGAAACAAGCTTCCTAGGACCGGTTTCTGGAATTTTAGCCATCTTCAGCCAGGCTTGCTTGAATCCAGTAGCAAAGTGAGCAAGGGACTCACGTCTGAGCATACCTTGCCAACTTATGGCGAACAAAGCGGTACAAAAGGGGGTGGTGATGGACGGAGCATCAGAACCAATCAAACACTCACACCCAGTCAACAGATCTGGGTTTTATCCATCACCGTTCTTTAGCCCACTCTGCCACCCCAGTTCAGACATGGCCATATGCAAATCAGTCTGACCCTGTGCCTCATGGGTACAGTCCAGCCCGAACTGCCAAGCCATGCCTTCCCTGGACTGGAAACAAGCTTCCTAGGACCGGTTTCTGGCATTTCAGCCATCTTCAGCCACGCTTGCTTGAATCCAGTGGCAAAGTGAGCAAGGGACTCACGTCTGAGCATACCCTGCCAACTTATGGCGAACAAAGCGGAACAAAAGGGGGTGGTGATGGACGGAGCATCAGAACCAATCTAACACTCACACCCAGTCAACAGATCTGGGTTTGATCCATCACTGTTCTTTAGCCCACTCTGCCACCCCAGTTCAGACATGGCCATATGCAAATCAGTCTGACCCTGTGCCACATGGGTACAGTCCACCCCGAACTGCCAAGCCATGCCTTCCCTGGACCGGAAACAAGCTTCCTAGGACTGGTTTCTGGCATGTCAGCCATCTTCAGCCAGGCTTGCTTGAATCCAGTGGCAAAGTGAGCAAGGGACTCACGTCTGAGCATACCCTGCCAACTTATGGCGAACAAAGCGGTACAAAAGGGGGTGGTGATGGACGGAGCATCAGAACCAATCAAACACTCACACCCAGTCAACAGATCTGGGTTTGATCCATCACTGTTCTTTAGCCCACTCTGCCACACCAGTTCAGACATGGCCATATGCAAATCAGTCTGACCCTGTGCCTCATGGGTACAGTCCAGCCCGAACTGCCAAGCCATGCCTTCCCTGGACCGGAAACAAGCTTCCTAGGACCGGTTTCTGGCATTTCTTTAGAAAGAAGGCATTTTTTTGCTTAACCATCCTGTGTGCCTCTGCTGGGTTGTGGATTGACTGTCTGGCTTTGGAGTGAAAGGGGCTGGGGATGTGCATTCACTGTAGGCAGCCACGGGAGAGGTTGAGGTGTGTCCTGCCCTTCCTGGATGAGTCAGAGCTGGGCTGAATAGACCTGGGCTGCATTTATAGTAGTGGGAGGAGATTTTCTAGCACCTGAATAGGCCTGGTCTGCCTTACACAATAATGTCTCAACCTCCTGTCAGGAAGCTGGGCCACAGAGGACAGAACTGGTTTCAACTGGGCACAGAGACTGTCTACCACAAGAGAAAACAAGGAAATGTGGTAAATATTGGGGCCCGACCCCAGAACTTTAGAACTCTTTTAGATCAAGGAGCCTGCCAAGAAGTAGAGCTGGAGTTGCTGTGAGGAGGAACTACCACTTTGCTGTGTATTTTGCTGTGTTGGCCTGTATTGGCTGCTTCTGTCTTGGGCAGAGAAAGGACTGGACTGAACTTTCTGCAACTTCATTGTTTGAGTTTCTCCAAGGGCTTGAGGTAGAGCTTGCCCCTGTTCAAGAAGTCTCAGGAACAGCAAAGACTTCAAGTTCAACTGCTATCAGCACTGGGAACTGTGTGTTTTGTACTGCAATAGAAGAAAAAGCAGCCCGACGCCGTCAATGACGCCGCTGCAGGCTCTGTGACCTGAAGGCCCCGCAGAGGGCACCGCCGCACTTTGCACCATGACCCTGGTCTCACCGATGCTGCCAATCTCTGAGCCTCTGCTTGCACTGAGACCTGTGGGCACCGCACTCCGCACTACCTCAGTTCACGCCGCCGCCCCGGTATCCCTGACGACGCCCTCCACACAGACATCGACGCCGCTGCTTGCACTATGGTTTGAGGGTACCGCTCGTAAGTTACATGATGCACCGCTCTCATCCTGCACTGCAGTCTTGGCCTCCTGACGCTAGCGCCATTGGCTCCAGTTCATCAGTCGGTGACAGCGCTTCAGCAACGACAATGCTGCTTGCACGATGACCTGCCAGCATTCCCGACTTCAACCACGAGGAGTTCGATCTGCAACGCGAGTGACTTCAAGGGCCCGACAACTCTTGCACCTACATTCAGAACCGATGACGGCTCTTCAGAGTTCAACGAGAGGTCGTCGATGCCCTGCATTGCTAAAGATACTGTTTTGCGGTTCTTCCCGACACTGTAGATGGCCTGCGACGCTGGGGTCAGCCAGAACTCTTTGGATTTGTGTTCACTATGCCGTGATATCCCCTGACAGAGCTCTCGACTTAAAGGAACCATATTTTAAGCCTATTTTTGATCACTGATATTTATGAGAACTATGAGGTGTTTTTTTAAATTGTTTTTGGTCTTGTTTTGAACAGATAAAATATTGGTTATTGTTCTAAAACTGGTGTGGTGTCCTTTTGTAGTGTTTTCACTCTATTACTGTTGGTTATATGCAGATGCTTTACATACTGCTTCTGAGATAAGCCCGATTGCTTGTGCCAAGCTACCAAGGGGGTCAGCAGGGGTTATTTCAGTACAGTAACCCCCTTACCCTGACTAGGAAGAAGAGTTCCTACTTGGACAAGGTAACAACCTGCCAACGAGAGACCCCATTTCTAACATGGGATAATAACCAAATGTATAAAAAAACAAAAAGCATACAAAATTATAACTTCTTTTCTTGCTAAAAAGATGGGGATGCTTTAGTTACCAAGGGGGAACAAAGACTGTGGGGTTATGTTAGAGGTGGAGGCTGGGCCCGATGTATCGGCGACTAGGCAGGCTTCCTTCACACCCTGTAGCAATAAAAAAAACTCCCTGGTGTCTAGCGGGCTCTCTGGCCATCCCACCGGGGCAGATTATAGTTAAGGGAACCTTATCTGCCCCCTGGGGCAGCAGAAAGACGGTTGAGGGTCATTTGAGCGGTTCGGTTAAGGTCCAATGCCCTGGAGGCAGTCCCACCCATTTCTCCACAAAAATAAATTCCTGGTGTCTATTTGGCTTTCTGCCCCCCTCCCCCCTTTCAAATATTATCCTTGGTGGTCTGGTGGGATTTCTCCCCCTCCGCCGGGACCAGACTGGAGGAAAATGACTCCTATTGGGCAGAAAGACTGCAATACTTCTTGGAGTCATTTGGGTGGGTTGATGCCTGGGAGGGCCACACTACCCATTCTGCTAACAAACACAATCCTTGGTGTCTTATGGGATTTCTATAGCAACCTCCAATCTGATGATCTGTCCCAGGAGGGGGGGACCGCCTCTTTTCTTTGCACCACCTTGACCAAACACTGTGAAACTTTCCATCTTCTGCCAATGTAACAGGGGCAACAGATCTGGGAAATTTTGCAGAGATTTGTCAAACAGTTGAAAAGTTATTAAGCGGCAAATATATGAGGAATTCCTATCGCTGCCAACCCTAACAATAAGTACAGAGCTCTATGAAACGCCACTCCACTTTCCAAGTTTCAGCAAATCTACGCTATGCCACTCCACTGTACGCTATTCCACAATACACCACTCCACTGTAGTCCACTCTACGCTATTCCACTATACGCCACTACACTCTATGCTATTACACTAAATGCAACTTCAGTGTTCGCCACTCTACTGTATGGCATTCCACTATACCCCACTCCACTGTATGTCACTCCATTATACGTTATTTCATTGGACGTCACTCCACTGTATGGTATTACACTCTACCCCACTCCTCTGTACACAACTCCAGTCTACACCACTCCACTTTACGCTACTACAGTATGTTATTTAATTCTACTCTGCTCCACTATACAGTACTCCACTCTACGCTATTCTAGTGGTAGTGGTATAGCATGTGTACTATAAACAGATGGATGAGTACACATTGTTTTAAACTCAACTATGGAAAAGCAGAGGTCCTGATCTTTGGTAACATGCAGCCAAACTGGGGCAATCTGTGGGGGCCGGCAGAGATGGGAGAACCACCAAAACCAGCGGTCAAGGCTAAGAACCTGGGAGTATGGTTTGACAACAAACTATCACTTTCTCAGCAAACAAATGCAACTGTCTCCACCTTCCACTTCCTTATCAAGAAAATTAGGAAGATTTTTTCTTAAATCCCCGTGGACACCAGAAAAACGGTGGTAACATCATTTATTCAGTCCAAACTGAATTACTGCAATGGGCTGTATTTGAACATACAGAAGCAATGTTTAAAACAGCTTCAGATTGTTCAAAATGCAGTAGCACGGTTACTGGTTAACACCCCTAGGTGCAAATCTGTATCTAAAGAGATTCGCAGCCTGCACTTGCTTCCTGTAGCACAACGCATCAAATTTAAGGCTCTGTGTTTGGCTTACAAAGCACTGAACCACACAGGTCCTTCCTTCCTGCAAAACCTTTTTACCTGGTATGAACCAACCAGCCATCTTCGTTCTACAGGGGCCAAACTCTTGACAGTACCCAGAATTCGAACATCACACTGGGGTGGCCGCAGCTTTCATTATGGCACCTCCAAACTCTGGAACACTCTTCCGAGTGAGCTCAGAAGTGCGAGTTCCCTCTCCACCTTCAGGAAAGGATTAAAAACCTGTTTGTTCCAGAAAAAGACGCCAGAACGGGCTACTGGTTTCTCAGCGCCTAGACACCTCCGGGTATTCGTGCGCTTTATAAATCCCGTTAACATTAACACTGTATGCCACTCCAGTCTACGCTACACCACTGTATACTATTCCACTCTACGCTATTCCACTGTGTGCCCCTCCAATGTACGCTACTTCACTCTATGCCACACCAGTATACTTTCCTCCACTCTTTAAACCTCTACTACACTCTATGCCACTGTAATAGACTCTACTCCGCTCTATCTCCGTACACTCCACTGTCCAAATTTGTACTCAACTCTATGCCCATACAATCTACTGTACAACACTCTACTCCACTCGATGACAGTTTCCAATACTGTACGACACAGCACTCCACTCTACTGTATTAGATACTACTCCAATTTATAACAGTTTCCTTGACTCTACTCTATGCCACTTCAATATACATTACTCCACTCTATGATAATTCACTATACCCTACTCCACTGCACACCACTCCAATATATGATATTCCACTCTATGGCACTCCACAGTATTCCACTGTAAACTATTCCACTGTACACTATTCAACTGTATGCTAGTATGCTTTACTCTTTACTCTCCTCCACTCTATATAATTCCACTCTATACAAGTTGACTCCACTTTATGGCACGCTAACCTATCCCCATACAGTCCACTATCCAATTCTATGCTACACTCTGTGCCTATACACTCCATTGTACAACACTCTATTCCACAGTACAACACTTTTCTAAACTTCACTCTACTGTACGAGACCCCACTCCTAAATATAACAGTTTACTGCCTACACTAAGCCACTACACTCCACTCCACGCCGCTCTACTCTATGAAAAGGCCAATACACTCTATTGTATTTTACTCAACACTATGTTATGCCACTCCACTCAACGCTACTCCGCTTTGCGAGACTTTACCTCACTCTACGCTACTGTGCAACAGTCTTCTCTACGCAGATCCACTCTTTGATTCACTACTGTCCTCTGTGCAGCTCCACTCTACAACACTGTATGCGACTCTCTGACACTTCACTCCTATCTATACCCCTACATTTCACTGTACTATACTTTATGCCACTGTGCAACACTCTTCAACTTTGACGCTCTACAATACTCTAGTCCACTATACAACACTATACGCAACTTGTATGCTACTGTGTCCAAATTTACTCCACTCTATTCTGACACTCTACTCCACTATTCCTCTCTGCACCACTGCTCCTTGCACCACTCTATGCCATTGTACTCTATAAAACTGTATGCCAATCAACTGTATCACACTCTACAATACTATACTGTACACCACTCCACTCTACAAACCCAAATTGACTATGTGCCTCTTCCACAGTTTGGCAGCTTGAACCTGGAAGGAGCGGCCGCCTATTCGAGCGTGGGTTAACTTGGGGATAAATGCCTGAGGCAGAGAAGATGACCTCAAAGTTTGGCTTGGGCAGTAGAACTGGACTCTTTTCCTGATATAAGAGGCACTTGTACCATGGAGAGCTTTAAAGGCCAGACGCCTGTTTTAAAACTGATCCGCTTACGAATCGGCAGCCAGTGCAGGGATTTCAGATGGGGCGACATCCGTTTTCTGGGGCCAAGCATAAGAAGTTCCCTAGCCGCTGCATTCTGAGCCACCTGAAGTTGGGATAGTAAATATTCAGGTAGTCCTAGGTACAGAATGTTGACATAGTCCAGCCTGGATACTATCAAAGCCTGAACTACCGTTTTCCTGTGACTGACTGAGAGAAGTGGCAGAAATTGTTTTAGCATTTTATGACATCATTTATAATATCACTGATGACATCTCAAATAACATCATTGATGACACCAGCATTGGCAAAGACAGTAGCTTTCACTGGTGAGACCTGACTGAGACCTGACTGCCAATGCTTGTCATTACTCAAGTACAGATTTAATTCTAAAGAGAATTTTTTTTTTAAGTTTCATTTTGCTGTAGATAAACATGCCATTGATATGGAATAGAGGCATTCATAAAGTGAAGACTCTTTTGAACAAAAATCATGAATAAGAACAAACAGAAAGTGTTTAAGATAGGCTATGGCTTCCCCTTGCTTCACTCAACCCCCCTTTGGCCCATGATACCTCTTTGAGATGACCCCTCACTTTTTGCCTTGTGCCACTGAGGGGATGAATCCAGCACATCCACATTTAACTATTTACTTCATCCCTACCACATGCTACTACTTAATGCATGAGTTTTTCTGAGTGTTTGTTTATTAAAAAGAGGCACTATGGTGCAGCAATTGATTTTGTCTAAAGTCCTCACTCTTGTGCTCAACACCTGCCCTTTCTTCATTCACATCTTCTCATGCAAATTTCTGCTTGTGTCGTAGGTGATTGCTGGATCCTGTCTGCCATTGCATGCCTCACCCTCAATGAAGCCCTTCTGCATCGTGTGGTCCCTGATGGGCAGGAATTCAAGGACGGTTATGCTGGAATATTTCACTTCCAGGTACAGTGTTAGAGAGCAAGGCATTGTGAGTCGAGGAAGAAGGTGATAACTTCCAACTACCTGTTCAACTTAGCCAAACATCATGAGGTGCCTCTGCTTTGTCAGCACTCAGTGTGAGATGGACCACTATGCAAACCCCCTGCTGTGTGGAAGGAGCTACTGAGGCACTGCTTTAGTGGTTCTATTGTCAGGGTTATCATTGAAGCCCTGTGGTAACGGGCTATCAATTACCCCTTCTGGGCAGTTGTCCCTCTTGTCATTTTAAATGATTAACTTTTGCCTTAGTGTTAGATAAAATGTTTGTTTATTTTGGACTCAAAATAGTGAGCAAGGTTTATTCTTCCTAGATGGTCTCAGAAGGAGGGAGGATCTCTCACACAGAATTTGTTTTTTAAATGGGGTCAAATGGAGCATTTCACAGCACACTTTTCAACTTATAGGCTATAATGCAGAGTAACTGCATCTATGTATTAAGACTGGAATTCCCACGGGGCTTGTGGGGGTAGGGGATTGTAGGGGAGGTGGGTTTACCCAAGAAAAACAATTGGGTCAAACATTGAATTTACTGTCTAATTTCCCTGAGGAATGGACTAACATACATAAACTAGCTCAGACTGGTAATGTACCAGCTTCAGTACATTACATGTGGCTAGCAGGCAACAGGTTTTTATTCCAGGAAGAGAGTTCAATGAGTTAATGTAAGTTTATTGCAGAGAATTTTGTATAACCTACAGGTTAAAATGAAATCTTGTTAAAATAGTTGAGTGGTTTATGTGTCTGCTGCAAAGACCTGCATCTAGCCAGCCAAATGGTGAAGCTTTGAAGATCAATACTTATGATTCAGGTTTAGCTTACTGGGGATGTATATCAGAATACTGAGGTTTTAACACTGTCCTGTCATAATATGCTAGCAAAGATATTAGCTACTAAAATATTGGGAAGGTGGTTATATATTGGTAAGAATAGATGTACTAGTCTTAACTCTGCATTTACGTACCTTGTAAATATTTTTGTGAGGGTGCATTTATGTGGAGTTAAGTATAGTACACCTATTCAGTTAAACTGAGCTGCATGAGAGATATCACTTTCAGTACACCCCTACAAAAATGTGGCCTTTCAGAGTTTCACAGGCCATTCTGCAGGCAGTATCAACAAAGTTTTTATTTATGTTTTCTTTTTATTGAAAACAGATGCGTGTACAGGCCAACGGTTAGACCATTTACATGCAGTATGGCATTTGTTTCATTGCATTATACATAGCGACCACCAATATAAATGTCCGTTTTGCTTCTTCCAGTATATCCTACATTAGTATCAAGGGTGCTCTGTCATATCCGCAAACCAAAGCAGAACTTGAGGAATCAAGGGAAAACAGGGGGGAGTTAAGGAAGTGGGGCAGTCTCCTCAGGGTATGCCCCGGAATGCCTTCTTTGTCGACCACCTGCCCTACGGGCGGTTTTCTTTAAATCTATGCGGTCATCTCTTGGCCTGAATGGACAATATCAACAAAGTTAACAGCAATAGGCATGACATGCATGTTTGTTGAAGCATAAGCTCCAGTTGACAAGGGCAAAGGAAATAAAACATTGTCAAATTCATCTGGACATCAGACAGAATTTGTAACACCCTCCATGGGTCCACGGAAACAGAGTCAATCCCTTAGAAACACACCATCAAGAATAAGGACCACCAATGGCGAGAATAAGAGAGCTGACTAGCTGGGCAATGGGAGCCCTGAAGCAACTCCACCACCTCACAGGAGCAACCCCGAGACAGCAGGCTAAACATCCCAAGAGCCAGGCCCGAAGACAACGTAGAACCCCCACTGGAAGCGAAGGGCCCCGCAATGGGCAAGGAAGACCCGGGACCGCCCAGCACTACCGGATGACCATCTCCCAAAGCAGGGGTAACCAAGGACTGTGAACCCAGCCGGGTACCACCAACAGAACAAACGCCCTGTCCTGGTGAATCTTGCACAGAACTTGCGCCATCAAAGAAATCAGAGGAAAGGCGTAAAGCAGGGAACCCGGCCAATGGAATGGCTTTGCATCCGGCCGCCAGCCCCCGTGCATGGGAGGAGTGCGCAGGAGCAAGGCAGGTGAGCATTGAGCAAACAGAACCACCATCGGGCACCCAAACCGTTCCAGTAACAGATGGAACAAATCCTCTGTCAGGGAGAAGGCCATGGGAGGCCCGTCTAGGGTATCAGCCACGCAGTTCCCCGCCGGTGACAACACAGAAACCTCAGCCCAGGACAGAATCTTCAATGCAAGGAGCCAAAGGGAGCGAACCCTGCAACCCCCCTGGCGAAAGAGGAAGCCTATCACCACCTGAATGTCTGACAGGACTAGAACATGAGGCCCCCGAAGGGCCGAGGCAAACACCAGGCAAGCCAAACGAACGGCCTTCATTACTCTGAAGATGGAGAAGCAACCTGCCTGCAGGTGAACCCACCGAGCTTGCACCGACCGGGAATCCAGAGTCATCCCTCAGCCCCTCAGACTGGCATCGGTAAAGCCTCCCAGGAAGGGGACACCAGAAGAGGAAGACCCCCGGAGAGAAAGGACTCAACCAACCATCAACCCAGAGAGGACCAAACCAGTGGAGCCATTACCACCGGCATAACGCAATCTGCGGTACAAGGAGGCCGCTGGGACAAGAGATGGTGCTCCAACGGGTACATAGGAAGACGAGCCCAGTGAAGCACATTGATAGTCGTAGACAAAATCAGCCCCTGCAACCTCCACCACTGAAGGAATGGGGCAAGTCGACAAGGTGTACCCAGCGCGATACACAGGCAACAAGAAAAAGGCAACATTCCACTGACCCCTCAAATACTATCAAATATGCAGAGAAACAAACCATGTCAATCCGTGGTATGGAAGTGAAAAACAGACACCATCCGGATGAAGTGGGCCACGCACACCTCTGGGACATGGTGCCCTGGAACCCACTGCGCACAATGACAGTCACACCCCGAGCATTGGAATGCTTTCGAAGCAGGAAGGGGAAAGAAGTAATGACAAGGTACCATCCCAGGCCCCCTGTGTTCCCGAGCACCCGACACCACATGACTGTAAAGAATAGCACACACTCGGATGCCATGGGCAGCAGAAGGCACGACCTCGGTTCAAAGCAAAAGAAGTCACTCGCCCAACCCATAACGCTGACTGACACACATTGCTCATGAACGTGTACAGCGTAATGCAAATGTGCTGGGCACATACAGAAAAATAGGACAGCCTGTATTCTGGAATGCAGCGCACATTGCCGGTATGTGTACCCCTGCACAGCGTGAATGGGAGAAGATCCTGGGAGGTCCCTTTGAGGAGGGCACGTGGACTTACTGCTACCCACAAATCAAGGAAATGTCACCCAATTACAGACTGCTGCTTATTAATTTCAAGTTCATTCATAGGCTGTACAGGACTTCTGTCTGGCTGCATAGAGCTGGGTTGAGTGAGGATGCGCGATGTGTGTGCTGCCGAGCCCCGGAGGCCTTTTTCCTGCACCTGGCCTGGGAATGTCTGGTGGTGGCAAGGTACTGGGAACGCATTTTTGATGTGCTGGCCTTGTTAATGGATGGTTAAATTGAACGCTCTCCCTGGTGGCCCTTCTGGGGTACGTGCACAGAGTGTCTGCAGAGCACAGGAAATTGGTGACTATGCTGCTACTGTTGGCAAAGCGGAGGGTAGCAATATGTTGGGGCCGTAGGGGCAACCCGAGAATGACTGAGTGGCTCAAGGATGCAACCAGTTGTCCGATTACTGGGAACTAAGGCCCGCATAGTAGTGACCGAAGAACATATGGGCACCACTGCAAAGTTATCTAGACTCTCACCCCCCTTGACCGAAGGGAAACTACATTGGAGGAGGCATAGGCACTGTGCACCGATCATGTTAACCATTTGTAGGAGCGTCGAGCTCGCAGCTGCGACTAGGAAGAACTGTCACATAAGGGCCAGAGAGTAGTCCCTCCCCTTATACTGGGTCAGGGCTGACGGTGGACGGCCATGTTGGGGAGGGATGGGAGGCATGGGATGCCAATTTGCTTTGGAGGGTTCTGGTGTGGAGCTAAACCTCGCTACGTAACTCTGGTGGTGAGGAAGGCTTACAAGAAGGTAATGGTTTCCGAGCAAGCGAAATTGACTGGGCATATAAGATGGTGAGTTTAGCACAGCAACGCCTGCCATCCCACGCCCATTGCACGCACTCCACCATGTCAACCATTTTATGTGGAGTGTTGTAACGCTGGTATAGTGCAGTATTTAATGGGCAAGGAGAGGCCGCGTCTGTTTCCACTGCTGTGTGGGGCTGAATGTTTATTGGGTATAGCAAATAGTGTAGGTAATGGGCTTGGGCATAGAGTGCGTAAAGGTGCAAGTCCGGTGCACCAAGGCCCCCTTGACAGAAGGGGAGTGTAAGTATTTCCCAAGCTATCTGGGTTTGCTTGTCAGCTCAGGCGAGGGATATAAGATTAGAGCACAGGCTCTTGGAAAAAGAAGCAGTGAGGGGAATGGGCACGTTACTGAAGAGATAGAGGAATTTGGGCAGTATCATCTTGGCTATCACCAGACATCCTGTTAATGAAAGGGGTAGCCTGTCCCATATAGGGATTTTCTCTTCCAGCCTGGTCATGGCCCTCCCAAAGTTTACCCTCCATAGCTCCTCAACCTCCCTGCTCAGCAAGATTGCTAAATAGCGTACAGGCTCCCCCATCCATTGCAATGGAAATTCTGATGTTACCTGCATAGTTGTGTCGGTTAATGGAAACAGTGTGGATTTGGCCCAGCTGATACATATACTGGAGTATCCGCTAAAACGTATAACTTCCCGTATAATGGAATCGAGATTGGTTTGAGGGTTGCTAACATATAGAGCGATATCATCTGCATACATAGATATGAGATTATGCACCATAGAATTTAAACCCCGGTGCGCGTGATGCTGACACAGTCTTGCCGGCAGGGGCTCCATGGCTATCGCGAATTAAAATGTCGATAATGAGCAGCCCTGTCGGGTGCCTCTTGTTACTGAGAATGGATCTGATAACATGCTATTGAGGTGAAGTCTGGTTGTTGGATATGTGTATAATAATTGAATGAGGCGGACAAACTTGGAGCTTAAACCAAGACTAAGATGGAGAAAAAAAAAATATGGCCACTCCAGCGAGTCAAACGTTTTAATGGCATCAAGTAAAACGGCAAACGCAGGGCGGCTGGCTTCTATGCTATGGATCATGGAGAAGAGGGTGGGCAGGTTGTGCACAGTGGATCGACCGGCGACAAAGCCTGATTGGTCCGGGCGCACTATGTAGGGCAATCTACATTGATAGTAGATAACGTCTAACGTCTAACGCAGCAGTTAGCCGGTTTGTAAGGCATAAGAATGGTGACAATGAAAGCCTCACGGAGTGATGGAGGAACCTCACCTGCAAATAGAGAGGCCTCAGACATAGCCTGTAGGTGTGATATCAGCAGAGGAGAAAATTATTTGTAGAATGAGGCAGTTAGGCTGTCCAGGGCTGGTTCTTTATTGCTAGTCAGGCCTAGTATAACCTTCATTAACTCCTCAGTGAAGGGGGAATCAAGAAACATGCGGTGAGAGGGGTCAAGCCAGAGTAACTCTCATGTATCCAAATGTGCCATAGTGGAACGGGATTTAGACACACAGTAGTCTAGTTCTAAGTGTTTGGGGTTGACCCTCCAGTGCCGCCAGACTCGGTCTAATTGCTCTGAGGACGCCCACCTGCTTGGTGATGGACATTCCCCGAATCGCAGCTTTAAAGGCTTCTCACAGCAGAGAGGGGGAAGAGACGGAGTCTTTCTTGAGTTCAAGGAATTCTAGTATGGCCGCATGTACCTCAGCACGAATGACAGGATTGCGAAAGGCACTGGGCGGGAGCCGCCATGTGAATGACAGTGGAATATTTAACAGAAAAGAGAATTCAATAAGGACAGGGCATGGTCTTACAGGGTTCTGGATAAGCGGCAATCATTACTTGTCTACGTGAGTGCATCACAAGAGATCAGCCAGTAATCTAAACAGAACCATGTACCGGATGTGAATTATGTACATTCCATGTCTTACCCGTGATGGTATCGCCCGGCATCTACAAGGGAATTATCAGCCATAATGGCGTGCAGTTGTGCAGCGGCGCCAGGATGGGGTCATCGTGATGTGCCAGAACGGTCCAGTCTTGGGTCTATGACATTGAAATCCCTCCCCATATTATCGTACCTGGCGCCATGTAGGCGATGTGGCACCACATGGTCGCGAAAAAATCTGGGCTGATGTGATTGGGACAATAAACTGACTCAAGTGTCACCAGGCGTTGGTGCAGGATGCCGGCTACAATAGTGAACTGGCCATCTATGTAATTTATGATGTGAGTCGAGTGCCATGGAATGCTCTTGCGTAGCAGGATGGCAGTCCCACATGCATAGTTAGAATAGAGTGCGGCATGTGTGTCTGTACATCCGCCCGCTTTTAGGTGTGAGCCTGTTGAGGATAGGAGATGTAGTTCTTGAAGAAAACATAGATCCATCTGGATTTGTGTGATGTAAGTGTGGACTAGCCTCGCTTCAAGCTTGTTATTAAGTCCCTTCACGTTCCAGGTAATGGACCGAATTGAAGGGGTCATGATGGTATGAGAGCAGAAAGAGGAAATATAGGTGTGAGACCTTGGTTGTCTATTATGACGCGAGGAGTAGGTGGGGAAGACTGTGCAGCGCATGAAAAGTGTGTTGATTTATCAAGTGTGTACGGGATGTGCGGCCCAAGTGAAGCAGTATTGTGAAATGACATGCAGAAGATCTGCGGATAGGAATAACAATAAAAGATAAGTTCAACCATTAACATGATAACCCATCCCCACACACTTCAACTCCTGAACACAGCGGAATTCAGGAACCCATCCCCCTCCTTAATCCCGAACGCTTGTAGAACATCATGTGAAGGAATCATCCTTGGAGGCGGAGTCAAGCTGGGTGAACTAACCAGTCTTCAATCGATCAATCAGGGAATTGCAAGTGCTCTACTCACCCGTGAGGGTCTCAAGGTGCTGGGGGGGGGGGGAGGTCCGCAGATCTGTTTAGCCAAAGAGCCAGGTCTTGAGGGTCTTCCTGAAGGTGTTCAGGGAGGGGGAGCGTCTGATGTCTGCCGGTAGCTCATTCCAGGTCTTGGCAGCAATGTGAGAGAAGGATCTTCCACCTGCTCTGGCTCTGTGGATGCGTGGGGTTTCGGCCAGTGCGAGGTTGGAAGATCGGAGGTTTCTTTTGGGTACGTGGAAGTTGATTCTGTCATTGAGGTATTTGGGTCCGTTGTTGTGTAGGCATTTGTAGGCGTGAGTGAGGATTTTGAAAGTGACTCTTTTCTCCATGGGGAGCCAGTGGAGACTTCGTAGGTCTTGACTGATTTGTCCGTGTCGGGGGATGCCAAGGACGAGTCTAGCGGTGGTGTTCTGTATTGTCTGGAGTTTGTGGAGTAGGGACTTGTTGATGCCGGCGTAGAGTGCGTTTCCATAGTCCAGTCTGCTGGTGATGAGTGCGTGGGTGACTGTCTTCCTTGACTCATGGGGGATCCACTTGAAGGTCTTGCGGAGGGTGTTGAAGCAGCTGGAGGTGACGGCGTTGACCTGTCGGCTCATGGTGAGTGATGAGTCGAGTACGATGCCGAGGTTCTTGGCGTGGTCTGAGGGGGTAGGTGGACTTCCGAGGGTGGTCGGCCACCAGGTGCTGTCCCATGCAGAAGGGGTGGTACCGAGGACGAGGACTTCTGTCTTCTCTGCGTTGAGCTTCAGGCAGCTGTTGGTCATCCAGACTGAGACGTCTTGCATTCCTTTCTGGAAGTTGAGTTTGGCAGTGGTGGTGTCTTTGGTGAGGGAGAGGATGAGCTGGGTGTCGTCGGCGTAGGATACGATGTTGAGGCCGTGTTGTCGGACGATGGCTGTGTGGGGGGCCATGTAGATGTTGAATAGGGTGGGGCTCAGGGATGAACCTTGTGGGACTCCGCAGGTGATTTTCGTGGGGTCGGAGAGGAAGGGTGGGAGTCTGATCCTTTGGCTTCTTCCGGTTTGGAATGATCGGATCCAGTCCAGGGCTCTTCCTTGTATGCCTGCGTCGTGTAGTCTGGCGACTAGTATGCGGTGGGAGACGGTGTCGAAGGCCAATGATAGATCGAGTAGGATGAGGGCTGCGGAGTGGCCTTGCTCCAGGAGGGTGCGGATGTCATCTGTGGCGGCGTGTAGGGCAGTCTCTGTGCTGTGGTTGCTTCGGAATCCGGATTGGGACGGGTCGAGGACGGCGTTCTCTTCAATGAATCATGTCAGTTTCCTGTTGACTGTTTTCTCTGCAACTTTGGCTGCGAAGGGGAGGAGCGAGATGGGCCAATAGTTCTTGAGGTCGGTGGGATCAGCTGCGGGCTTCTTGAGCAGAGGTCTGACTTCTGCATGCTTCTAGTCGTCTGGGAAGGTGTCTGTTTTGAAGGTGGTGTTGATGGTGTGTTGTAGTGCAGGTGCGATAGCGGCTCTGTGGTAGATGTGAGGGGGGCAGTGGTCAGTGGGGGCCCCCGAGTGGATGCTTTTTATGGTCGAGGCGGTGTCTTCGGCCGTGATCGGTGTCCAGTTCGAGATGGTGGGCTGGCTGGTGTTTCTGAGGGGTGAGGAGCCGTCTGTGGCACCTGGTGGATGGCCAATTAAGTTGTCGTAGAGGTTTTTGATCTTGAGGTGGAAATAGATTCCAAGGTTGTCACAGAGGTCTTGGGATGGGGTGATGTATGTGGCTTTGCTGTGTGGGTTGGTGAATTCTTGAATGACACTGAAAAGTTCCTTGGAGTTGGTGGAGTTGGCCAGGATTTTGTTGTGGATGAAGTTCCTCTTGGTAGTTCTGATCTGGCTGTGGTAGTCCGTCATGGCGTCCTTGTAGGTGGTGTGGTTTTCGGTTGTCTTTGTGTTTCTCCAGTTCTTCTCTAGGCATCTGCACGTGCATCTGACTTCTTGGAGAGCGGTGGTGAACCAGACTGCTTTCCTGGGGCATTGTCTGTCGGGGTTGCGTAGCGGGGAGAGCTCGTCTGCGCAGTCGGAGATCCAGGTGTGGAGTTCTCTGGCTGCGTTGTTTGCGTCGGGTGCCCAGGTGTGGTTGTCTTGGGTGAGGGTGGAGTTAAGTTGCTCGTCAGTAACCTTGCTCCAGTTCCTTTGTGGTAGGCGTGGGGCTGGTTTGGGTGCCTTGGGTTTGTTGATGGCAAAGTGTACGCAGTCGTGGTCGGTCCATGGCGGATGCGTTGTGTGGCTGAATTGGATGCTGTTTCCTGCCGCGAAGATGGGGTCGAGGGTGTGTCCTGCTCTGTGGTTTGGTGTGTTGACGAGTTGTTTAAGTCCGATACTGGCGAGGTTGTCACGAAGGATAATGGAGTTGGGGTCGCTGAGGTTGTCGTGGTGGAAGTTCAGGTCTCCAATGAGTATGTAGATTGTTGAGGCGATGGCGTGAGGTGTGATGAAGTCGGTCTGAAGACGAGGGTTCCTCAGAGTGTGGCTTTGGGGGTGGTCTGGATCTGGAAGTGCAGGTGTTCGGCGGAGGGGAAGCTTTCGCTGGAGGTGGTGAGCCGGAGGGTGCTCTTGTGGGCGATGGCGAGGCCCCCTCCTGGGTGGTTGGGGCGGTTTTTCCTCTGGATCTTGTATCCGTCTGGGATGGCGGTGTTGATGTCGGGGGTGGAGGATGCGTTGGTCCAGGTCTCTGTGAAGAAGGCGATGTCAGGTGGGTTCCAGTTTTCCATGGCGTGTTTGTGTACGGACTGTACATTGAGCCGGTGCTGACGTCGGCGGTGTTGGCGGCCGGGGTAGCGGTAAGGGTCTGGTGGCAGTGGAGGCAGAAGAACTGCCCGTGGGTCGTGTTCGTCAAGGCATGCTGACATTCTCTAAGTCTTCCAGGGTTGAGTGCGAGGAGGGTGGTGGTGTTGTAGTGATGGGAAGTGGGAGGTCCAGGGTTCCTGGCACTGGCGGCGACGGGCGCAGACGGGCTTGCCTTTAGTGAGCCTTTGGCGTGCCAGCGGCGTGACCTCACAGCGTCCGCCATTAAGTAGGGGAGGTGGGAGGGAGGAGAGGCTGGGAGGCGGGAGCGCAGGAATTCCGGGGGGGGGGGGAGAGATTTCTGGGGGGGAATTCCAGGGGGGAGGGGCCGCAGGGGCAGCAGCGGCAAAAGGCGAAAAGAACGGGCAGGCACAAGAAAATAAAAACAGTGGTGGAATTAGAGCAAGACACAGATGGGCACAATAACAGTGGCACAACAGAGAAAAATTAAGAAGTCTGGTCCCAGTTGGAGCGGGCAGCAGGCAGAGGAGCAGACAACAGCCTCGAACCTCCCAAGGAGGAGGTCGGGGTCTGGAGGCAAGAGACGGCACAGCACAGCTGCGGGGAGGGAGTGGACCTAGACCAAGGGTCGGAGATCTTGGCTAGACTTGGTGGCCGATGGGGCAGATGCACCCTGTGAGCTGTTCCATGGGCAGGTAAGTTAAGGAGTAATGGCGCCCAGTGTATCAGGTAGACCAGTGCGTCAGCAGGAGACATCCAGAGAGGGGAGCACTCAGGCACACCGCAGGTATATGAGAAGGGGGCTGCAGTTTGAGTCAGTCTGTTCAAAGGGTGCTATTCTACTCAATGTCATCCATGTTTCTTTCCTCCCTAGTATGCGGCGATGTTCGAGTTGATCCAGTCTCCTTCTTTATGAGCTGGTAAATTTAAGAGCAGCCTTCGGGTCTGTGAAATGATTTTGTTTGCCACCATGTGTGATGCATAGTTTGGCGAGGTATAGAAGGGCGTAGGTGACATCAAGTTTTTGCAGCAATCATTTGGTGGGGAGGAACTCTCTACGTGCTACCTGCAGAGAAGGTGTAAAGTCCGGGTAGAACAACAGCGTGTTTCCATGAAAGTGCATGCCCCTCTGTTCTTGGGCCTGGTGCAGCACTGCATCTCGATTCTTGTAATTGAGCATATGGGCCACTATAGGCCTTGGATTAGTCCCAGGGGTTGTCCTGGGTGCCAGTGTGCGGTGGGCTCGTTCCAAAATAAATTGAGGAGAGAAAATTCCCAAAGAGCTTGCGGAGCATGGCCTTCACATAATCCTCCATTCTCCCTATGTTTGTGGATTCTGGAACGCCAATGATCTGGATAGTATTGCGCCTCGATCTCGCCTCCAGCTCTTCGTTCTTAGCTTTTATGAGTTTCACGACCTTATCCATGCGCAGAAGCTGTTCACTGGATGTGGCCTGTCGTCCTCCACCTCAGAGACTCTGGTTTCTAGATTGTCTATTCTGTCTTCATGTTTGTCAACCCTCTCCTTCATGCGGTCGAGGCAATTCACCATAAGCTTGGCATCGATGGCGCAATGACTGGACTTGACATCTACTAGGATTTCTTTCAGGTAGTCATCGCATTCGTCTGCCCCTCCTGTGTTATCAGGTAAGTCATCTTGTGAAGGGTCCCGGCTGGCGTGTCTGACTTGTTTCCTGCCCTCAAAGGAAAGCTTCATCTGGCGTGTGTCCTGCTTGCCCATTGTCACTGGGTTTGAAGGCTTCGTTTGAGAGCTGTAGTCGCCAATTGGATGATAGGGTTGCTTATAAAGGCAGAAAGCACCTATCTAGCAACGTCTGTGGACAGAAATGGGGTCCTGGATGTAAACGCTCTCGACAAGCAGTCCATGTGGAGGTAGTAGCCACTGGAATCTGAGAGGTCATTGAGAAAAGAGCGGATGGACATGCAATGATCTGTGACGTGGTTGAAAAGGATACTCTCAGTGGCGGACGACCGCAGGAGGTGAGCCCAGGAGCATCCGATAACAGCAGTCCGTGTTGCAACCCCGCCATGCCCTGGGAAGATGACCAGAGCCAGGGGGCACGAGCAGGTCGGGCAGCACCAAGTGGTCCGATAAAGGAGAGGGCTCCCGGGTGGCAATGCTCTGTGATGCAGGCAAATGGGGGAATAGCAGAGGTACGGGCAGGTCTCCTATGCCTGGTGAATAAGTAGGTAAGCCACAGACACCACCACAGAAGATGGCCCCACAGCGCCTCAGCTGAGCACTCATGTCTGGGGGGCCAGGTCTGGCATCACTTTACTGGCTCGGAGGCCCAAGAGGGTCACAGAGCCCGGTGGACAACAAAAACAGAAAGGGCTCAACATCGCAGGCGACGCCTGCCCCTGAGGGCCACGAAAAATTCTAAGGGTGAGCAGGAGCAGCGATGAGGGCACATGAATCCAATGTGGTGGGGGGAGGACCAGAGAAGCAGGAGAGTCACATTGGTAAGTCCAGGATCGCACAAGAAACGCTGCATGACGTCCTCCCTCCCCTTTGGAGGGGGAGGGCCGGATCAGACCAGCTTCCGGTGTGTCGAGGCAGCGGCCAGGCACGCACCAAGGCGGCCATCGTACACGAATGCAGGCGACGAGGCCGCGGCTTCGTAGGCCTCAAGCTCACCTCTCCCCCTAGGTCGGGGTCAGATGTTAATGACTGGGCCGGCCGAATGAAGTTCAACCTCTGCAGGGCCGAGCGGGGCTGGAAGCCAGTCCGGGCTGCCCCGCTTTCCATCCACAAGCGGAGCCGCAACAAGCCCGGGGGCCGAGAGCTGGGGCCGCGAATCCTTCTGAGACTATTGGGTCAGGGCCAGGCAATCATTCGCCACTGTTCAACAGGACAGGATCAGGTGCTGTCGACTCAGTGTCGCGCCCCATGGCCAGCACTTCAGGCCCGTCCCGAGTAGAGCCTCTGGGCCGCATTCGGATCCGGCCTCCGCATGCCGTCTCTTCGCTCCCAATTTGGACGTCCCAGTCAGGATGAAGCAATCCGGGGGATAAGGGACTGGTGCAGGTAGAATGGATGCACCCATGGAAGAAGGATAAATGCCAAATTTTGGCTCTCTAGAGATCAGCCATTTTGCTGCTCGGCTAGGCTCCGCGCCAGACATACCCTTATAGATTTATGTATACAGTACCCCAGGACTTTAAGTGGGATGAACAAACTGAGGGTCTCATAAAGGGGCGTGGACAATATAATTAAGGGCGTGGCTTAAAACACGTAAACTAAAAATCTGTGTTTAGTGTATTTTGCTGTTTCTGTCATTGCATCCTGACATAATAAATACAAGTAACATCATCCCTGCAATAAGCCAGGACTATTGGCTTTGTCAATGGTTGTTAGTTGCATAAGATAAATAAGCAGCAACCAGAGGTGCAACTAGAGCCAAATTTGTTTGGTGGGGCCTACTAAAATTTTGTGGGGGCTGATTCCGCCAGCAATATGCAGATTGGAGTAGCAGCGGCTCTAAGAAGGGGTGAAAACAAAACGAAGCCTCGTTAGCATGTAAGTGGTCTTTTAAAGACCTGTGAAGTACTCGGGTGTGGCTGTGTGTGTGCCCGGCTGGCTGCAACTATGGTTTGTATATAACATTGAAAAAGCTTCCACTTACAGCCCTGGTGACACCACGACAGTGTTGCTGCTCCTGAGTTTCAAAAAGAGAAGGGAAATCCAGAAAGAAAATGACTCTCTACAGGATTTCCCTTCCTCTACAACGCTCACCTGGCATGACGTCATGCCGTAACTTCTCCACAAGTGAGAAGTGAGCAGTGTGAGCAGACGCACATGATGTGCCTGCAGTCACTGCAGGGCCGCCTGTGCCAGGGCACAAAACAGAGCGCGATATAGAGACCTGTTTCGAGGCCTCCTTTAAAAAACTGCCGGTGCTCAGCACCGATGAGACCCGGACCACTTAAAGCCCTGCAGTACCCCAATAGAGATCATGAAAATAAAAAGAATGGGATTTCACAGATGCAGGATTCTGTAGTCAAAACAATGTACGCAAACAACCAGTGCTTAATTTGTAAAAGAATATGGGTGCAGGCCCGAACGTTTTTCTCAGAAGCCCATCGGCGCTGCTGCCAAATGTTTCTATTGCTGAATACCAACGCTGTCTGGTTTTTATTACCCTTCGTGGCTTTTTTCAACCACTACTTAACTCTCCGTGCCCTTCAATCTCGCTCTTGCATTCTTTTTCATCCCAGGTTCCTCCATTTGTAACTGTTTTTCCGTTTTTTTCTTCCTCCTTCTTTCATCTTCTTCAGTCCTTCTCTCTCTAGTTCTGGGATAAAGTCTGATCATGAAAAATAATAGATCTGATCCCTAAAAAAGAGTGCCGGTGGGCTCCACCTGCAATCAGCACTGCACACATGACCATCAGATAAATACAGGAACTTTTGCTGCTTGGCTAATTGGAAATCCTTGCAGGTCAGACATCACCTACAGTACATCGAGACGGTATCCACTTGATTTCTCTAGTCAGTTGGACCTTGTGGGGATCTTCCTGGACTCAGATTGGTTTCTCCTGGCAGGTGCAGCCTGGCTCCTTGATCGGGGTCGTGAGCTCTTCATGCTTTGACAGGTCACAGTAGACAAGGCTTCACGCAGGATTTCCATACTGAGCCCAGTCTGGAGGAAGGGTGGCCACCCAGTAGAAACTCTGCTCCAGGTCAGTTGTCTTATAGCCCTCTGGTGGCCAAGGGGTTAAAAACCGAGCCCTCCATTGCGTCTGCTTTGCTTGAAAATGTTTGCACTTCTCCAAACTTGGAGAAGTTCATGTCTCTGATAGACAAGTCAGATGGGTTTAGACAGGTCCAGGTAATTTGTGGATTGAGACTAGGAGAGTTCTCCACCTTTTGATGTTACCTTTGGAAGCGCGAGCACAGCAGGAAATGCGGGATGTGCTGATTTTCCCTGGGGCAGAGGGGGAGCATGAGGGAGGGGGGGGGGGGGTCTTTGTCTGAACAACAGAATGGGCTGGTGAAGTTCCATTCCACCACCAGGTACAATAGGTTTTCTGGAAGGGGCCTGGACAGGAGTATGTACAGACTGCATCTTGGCATGCCTAGTGTGAATGTAGCCAGCTTACACAAAAGATTTGCCATCTTGTGAGGCACAAACACAGGAACCAAATGCACTCCAATTTTCAGTAAGTCATATATGAGCCATACTCTTACCAAACTCACCCTTACACATGTGACCTTCCAAAAGGTAAAACAGTGCACCAGAGTTATAGGGAGAGACAGGGCTTAATTTGAGCCGATGGTTTCCGGTGCTAGGCACCGGCAATTCATTATCAACATCAGCACTTATGACAGTCTTGGTAGTGCTTTCTGTCTACGTTACAGATGAGAACAACAATGTTATTTTTTTTTTAAACTAAATATACATTCAAATGACGAATGCATGTTGCCCAAGCCATTCTTATAGCTTAGGGGGCCAGGAATGGCATAAATTGTCACACTTGGAGTGTGGTGGTCCGTAGTTGTGGTGGAATGACGTTAGCACTGTTGGCAGGGGCAATGGGTGATGCACGTTTCAGTGGCCTCCTAACGAGCGCCCTGGGGCTTAATTTTTGGGGACAAATTAAGCACTGTGGAGAGAGCAGACATTTAACTGAGAAGAGTTACTAAGCAGTCTCTTACTATGCCTGATGTTCGAGTCAACAGACAACATCATCTACTTGTGCCTTTAGGAAAGACTGAGGGTTGATTTGTACTCTAAACGCTCCCTGTGGTCGAAATGAGCACTGAGTTTGATTAAAGACGATTATATATTAGACCTTAGGATTTATTTATGCTGGGAAAAAATCAGAAATGTGTGTAATATGCAAATTATGTCAAAGTTCTTTCCATTTCAGAGGTGCAAAACTTCATATATTTTTTGCCTGTGAGACACTGGCTCAAGCAGATAATGTGTTGCGGGAACAGTAATACTGTAAAACCAAAGGGGATGATGGATGGAGTGTTGAACATTGCAAGCACTCACCACCAGTCAACTGATCTGGCTTTAATCCATCATCATTTTTTAGCTCACTCCGCCATCCCAGTTCAGACATGGCCATATGCAAATCAGTCTGACCCTGTGCCTCATGGGAACAGTCCAGCCCGAACTACCAAGCCATGTCTTCCCTGGACCGGAAACAAGCATCCTGGGACCGGTTTCTGGCTAATCAGCCGTCATCAGCCAGGCTAGCTTGAATCCAGTGGCAAAGTGAGCAAGGGACCCACGTCTGGGCATACCCTGCCAACTTAGGATGAACAAAGCAAAACCAAAGGGGATGATGGACGGAGTGTTGAACATTGCAAGTACTCACCCCCAGTCAACTGATCTGGGTTTAATCTATCATCATTCTTTAGCTCACTCCGCCACCCCAGTTCCGACATGGCCATATGCAAATCAGTCTGACACTGTGCCTCATGGGAAAGGTCCAGCCTGAACTACCAAGCCACGTCTTCCCTGGGCCGGAACCAAGCATCCTGGGACCGGTTTCTGGCTAATCAGCCGTCATCAGCCAGGCTAGCTTGATTCCAGTGGCAAATTGAGCAAGGGACCCACGTCAGGGCTTACCCTGCCAACTCAGGGCAAACAAAGCAAAACCAAAGGGGATGATGGACGGAGTGTTGAAAATTGCAAGCACTCACACTCAGTCAACTGATCTGGGTTTAATCCATCATCATTCTTTAGCTCACTCTGCCACCCCAGTTCAGACATGGCCATATGCAAATCAGTCTGACCCAGTGCCTCATGGGAACAGTCCAGCCCGAACTACCAAGCCATGTCTTCCCTCGACCCGAAGCAAGCATCCTGGGACCGGTTTCTGGCTAATCAGCCATCATCAGCCAGGCTAGCTTGAATCCAGTGGCAAAGTGAGCAAGGGACCCATGTCTGGGTCTGAACTATGGTGGCGATATGAGCTAAAGAACAATGAGCAATTCAACCTAGATCTGTGACTGTGGTTGAGTGTCTGAAAAGTTTCAGCCCTCCGTCCATAATCTCCTTGTGTTTGCTTTGTTCGTCCTAAATTGGCAGGGTATGCCCAGACGTGGGTCCCTTGCTCACTTTGACACTGGATTCAAGCTAGCCTGGCTGATGACGGCTGGTTAGCCGGAAACCGGTCCCAGGATGCCTGTTTCCGGTCCAGGGAAGACATGGCTTGGCAGTTTGGGCTGGACTGTTCCCATGAGGCACTGGGTCAGACTGATTTGCATATGGCCATGTCTGAACTGGGGTGGCGGAGTGAGCTAAAGAATGATGATGGATTAAAGCCAGATCAGTTGACTGGGGGTGAGTGCTTGCAATGTTCAACACTGCATCCATCATCCCCTTTGGTTTTGCTTTGCACAGTAATACTGTAGCCAGAGGTGCTTCAGCGCCACACTTAGAGGTAATAAGCGCAATATAATTACTGCAGCCAAGGGACATACTGTGTTCGAACCAGTTTCCTGCTGGTATTTCGTGTGACTTTTCAACACGAGGTTTGCCACAATTTCAATATTCACATCAGATTCAGGCTAGCAAACGTCAATGCCATATGTGTGAAATGTGCGAGTTTCATGGAAAAAACATCGCAATTGCGCCAACTCCTATTCTTCTTCTTGTAAATGCTGTATTGCGAGCGCTCCTGATGGCCTGGACGGTCTGTGTTCGTTCCTGTTGCATACTGTGAAACAAATAAGAATGGTGCTCAGAAGGAAGCGGATGGCTTGCACTTTCTCTGCAACAAGGAGCTTGCAGTGTAGTTAGTAGAGCATTTGGAGGCCTCTTGTGAATATGTAGCACAGTCTCACAAAGTGAATATGTGCATTTAGTGGCTCACTGCGTTTGCCATGGTGAGGCTGCTGCTGGGAACATTTGTGTTCTTTTGGCTTTGTAGCTATCTTCTCTCTGCCCAGTAATGTTGCCTTTTGTCTGTTCTTTTCATTCTTTCTTGTCTTTACCCCTTAGTTTTGGCAGTACGGAGAATGGGTGGAGGTTGTGGTCGATGACAAGTTACCAGTCAAGGGTGGCGAGTTAATGTTTGGGCACTCCGCCGAGCTCAAGGAATTCTGGAGCGCGCTGCTGGAGAAGGCCTATGCCAAGTAAGTGGTCTTTGCTTCCCCCCACCGAGTCTATAAAACCCAATGATGCCCTGAATCTTATCTTACCATCTTAACATTCCAGAGGGTTGAGTTTACAGTGACCACTCCAGAGACTTGAGGTTAGAAACAACAGAGGTTTGAGGATACAAACAGTGGTCACACCGGAGATTTTATGTTACAAAAACAGTGACCACTCCAGAGGCTGTGGTTTACAAACACTGACCACACCAGAGGCTTGTGGCTACAAACAGTGACCAGAGCAGAGACTTGGGTATACAAACAGTGACCACATCAGAGGAGTGAGGTTACAAACACTGACAACTCCAGAGGCTGGTGGTTACAAGCAGTGACCACAGCAGAGGCTGGAGTTTACAAACACTGACGACGTCATAGGTTTGAGTTTACAAACAGTGACAACACCAGTGGCAGGAGGTTACAAAGTGACCACACCAGCAGCTTGACGATACAAATAGTGACCACACCAGAGGCTTGGGGTTAAAAAAAACACTGACCACACCAGAGTCTTTAGTATACAAACAGTGACAAGACCAGAGGGCTGAAGTTACAGTGACCACCCCAGAGGCTGGAGGTTACAAACAGTGACCACTCCATAGACGTGAGATTACAAACAGTGACAGCCACTCAGGCCAGTCCTACACATCCCCATAGCGTAGGGAGAATGCAGCTCTCCTTAAAGATACTAAACCAAATGCAGTAGATGTTAAAACAAACTTTACAATAGTCTATATCAGCCAGAGATTGCTCTAGTAGTTGCCAACACGTTATAACTGATGTTGCTAACACGCAGATTCAGATCAAAAAAATCAATTCCCTTCAGAAATTTTGAGGTTGCTAATTGGGATAACATTTCTTTTAATGCTATTTTGTGACTTTAGTATTTTAATTATAATAATTAGTGGTGATAGAAATTGGGACAATAAAACAAACTAGAATACAAATGCATGTGAATAGCTTTTATCGTTTTATCAAGTAAGTTCAGCAAATCTAGAGCTTCACTTCTCAAAGAAACTGCTCTGCTGCATATCTGGTTGTAACTGAAAACTGACATTTGTATTTGGCCCCGTGTTCAGCCAGAAGAAGGCTGGCTTTGACTTAAGGCTGTTTCATTACACACACGTTTACCGAAGCACATCAACTCTATTTAGTGTGCTTATTGTAATGTGTGATTAACTCTGCAAACATTAAGAACGTTTTGTTGTGAATGCTCTCTTCATCAAGTAACTGTCACCCTACTGTATCCTAATACACCATTGGCATTGTTTATTAGTCCCTCAACAACCGGTTTACTCTCTCAATCCCTTATCGAGTTCACACTGACAAGCCTCTATCAGTACAAAAACACTTGGTATTTCAACACAAGTCTGTGGATAAGAACATTATTCTCGTGTTTTGCTTGAAGTCGAGAGACTTAGATCTGGTCTTCCATCAGTGGACATTTTTAAACATAAACTGCATGCTTATGCTTCAGTTTTGGGTTTCAGTACCTAAATAAAGGCCTACAGTTTGCGTATAGACTATTAGGGTGAACAGACCTTTCTCTGGCTCCTCTCAGTGGGATTTCATTGAGTCACCTTAACCCTGATGCTGTTTCTTAGTCTGAGAGCAGAGAAAGGCTGCCTCTGAGCAGGGGTGCAGATGTTGCTTCCACAGCATAGGATGGGCGCGGTGGAGGTGTCAGGCGGGTGAACAGGAGCATTTTCCTTTGAAGGTTATCTCAGTCAGATGAGTGCTTTGAAACATGCTAAACAGTGTTTCTCTTTGACTGGCCTTGGATACACCATGGGTAACCCTGGATTCTGCAGAAACATAAAACCACGGTGGATGGATATCACCTCTGCCTGGCTGCTGTTAAATATTACTTTCAAGTGAGGTCTCGCAACCCTCCTTGTAGAATAATTATTCGATTCAATCTGCATTTTTTAACACATTTACTCATAGGCTTCAGAGCATTAGGAACAAAGAACAATGCAGAGGAGCCGCAAACATAGGAGAGTTGGCCGAACAAATGGGCTTCCAGTGCCTTTCTGAACACTAAGGTGCTGATTCACAAGCTGCACTTTGTAGTATGTTCTGTAATGCTACATTAGTACTACAAAACGTACTACACAGTGCTATTCACTTTTGCAGTAACTTACTCTTTGGAGTATGTTTAGCACTTTTGATATTCATAAACTTCACTTTAGTAGCAACTTACATATTTGAGTGAGATTAGTGCTTTTCCATATTCATAAACTGCACTTTTGTAGTAATTTACACATTTGTAGTAACTTCACTTTTGTGGTAAGTCCCTATCTCCATTATTTTCTATGGGAGGGTGTTACAGCGCCAGTGGTTGGCCATGTTTAGTGCTGGAATTACTCCAAAAGTGTAGGTTACCTTTATGAATAAGGCCCAAAATGTTTGGAGAGTTCATCCATGTAAAGCAGAAGACAGGTCTGAAACTTAGGGTCTACTACTAACATTGCAAGCTCCTGCAAGTGGACCTAGGAATTCGTAATAAGAACCTTTGACTGCTTGAAGTTGCAGGACAGGTTATTATGTGAACATTATAAATAACAAGGGAACCCGATACAAGTAGCTTTGGACCTCGGGTGATTACTTATTTTTAAAGAACAAAGGTCCTTAGCTTAATGATAAATAATGAAAACATTTCAACATAGACTTCGATAAGAACTATGGACATTCTTCCAATGTGTAGCCGGACACAGGAACATTTATTTTGAACAATACAAAAGGATTTAAACAGGATAAAGAGCACGGAAAAAATGAAACAAGGGCACAATCCTGTACCGAGTTTTTAACAGAAGAAAATGAGAAGACAGCAAAAATAGCAGGCAAAAACTTTGGGAGCAAGTAGTGGCTTACAGTACAGTAAAATATTGAGTAAGCTCTAACCAACAGAAACCACAATGCATTTTTCACAATGGATAAATTGCGGTACTGTTTTGAAAAGTCGACGTTTCGATCCCTAGCTCCTAGCTGAATAATTGGCTCATGATGTGCCAAGAACAGCAAAGGTTGCCCGTGGTATTGCGTTGAATCACCTTGAATAAGGGCTTGTGGCCGTGTCTGGGAGATAGAGATCTAAATCCTGACTTCCAACTGGAAAAGGCGTCTGCAAGAGTAAACCGGGATGCCTAGCAGCAAGCAATGGCTACTGGTTTGTTCGGAGCTCAATGGAGTCTCTCTGGGCCGGGACGGGGGCCGTCCGGTCTTCCGCTCCTTAGGGCATAATACCTGGAACAGGTTATTATGTGAAAACATATCATTTAGGAATGATTTTCCGTGGATAAATTGATGGGCAGCCCAAAGTTCTTTTATTTATTTATTAGGTTTTATTAAGGTCAGGCACATGGCATGGCTTTATAACTTACATTTCAGCTGGTCAGATAATACAATTGTCCATTATAGCTTATCTTTCATTAACAGAGAAGCACAATCTTACAAGTGCACATCTTAGCTTGAATACATAGTTCAATCGTTCGTTAGATCTTTTCAGTTTTAGTAGTACATCACATTTACCACGGTCACGTATGTAGCATACTTTTGGCCTTACAGTCTTTTGTAGCTAGTACTGCATTCCTATCATATCACATGTTCGGATTGTAAATATTGTATAAATGGATTCCAGAACTCCCTTCGGCGGGAGGGCCTTGATAGTTCCGCTGCCTACATTTCGAGTTGTTCTTTGCGATACGTCATGTCCGCCACCCATTGTTGTACATGTGGTGCGTGTTTACCACCCCATTTCATGGCAACGTATCGTTTAGCTAGCAATAAGGCTATGACTAGTAATTTGCGTCTAGGTGGCTGCTTTGTTTTATATAGGCCTAGGAGGCAGACCTCTGGAGAGTTGGAGATTGGCTCTGCAAGCACAGATCCCAGGGCGTGCGTCACCCTCTCCCAGTACCTTTGCACTGGGGGGCATGCCCAGGCAATGTGTATGAAGCCTGCTTGTGTGACGTTACAGCGCAAGCATCTATCATCCTCTCGGAGGCCATTTTTGTGTAGTTGTGCTGGTGTGTAATATGTTTGTTGCAGGAATTTAAAAAGGATGATCCAGAGATTGCAGTTTGGTGTGAGTGCTTGCATGAGTGCGGAGCAATATTCCCATTCTTCTTTGGATAGCGGAGTATCTGAGATGCTGTTCCATTATTCCAGGGCTCGATAATTTTGCCTGTGTTGTTCTCGCTGGGCTGTGTTATAGAGCTTTGTTATAAGACGCTGATGTGTAGGTACTGTGAACAGTACTTGCAGAGTATTAAGTGTAGGCGGTTCTTGGGGAAATGTGGGGTATATGTCTTTTATCGCAGCTCGCAATCTAAAATATGCAAAGAGCATTAGCGGTGTGTGGTTAGCATCTGGCAGTACGTCTTGTTTAGTTACGAATTGGCCGTTTTGGAAAACGTCACTCATTGTCTGTAGTCCCATTTCGCCCAGTAGTTTTTGCGTGTTTGGTTATTGTGCCACAGTTATCTGTGGGTGATGTCATAGCGGCATGGCGGGAGCGTATGCCAGGAGCTTATCGGCACGGCGTACTAGTGCGTGCCATGCTGCCATTGTGCTGTGTTTATCTCCGAGTGAGAAGTGCTCTGTTTCGTTTGCAATACAAGGGCAGCTAGGGGGGTTGGTTGGGTTCTATCGGCCTCCACGGCTACATGCGGAATAAAGTTTATGTGGGCGTATCCAGTAATGTGCATATTGTGCCAGGGCACAATGATAATATAGCTGCAGATATGGGGCCCCAAACCCACCCTGTGTGTAAGGTCATGTGAGCTCTTTCCACCCTACTCTGGGTTGCCTGCCCACCCATGTAAGTGTGTTCATGCAGGAGCGCAGTTTCGTGAAAAACTGCTGCGTGAGTGTGATGGGTATGTTCACAAATAGGTAGAGAAAACACGGTAGCACTACCATATTTTGGATCGCTTTTCTGTTGGCTAGAGATAGTGGCAGCCGGATCCATCTGGCCAACTGGCTTTCCAGTTTCGTAATGGCCCTGCCGTAGTTTACCCGTATCACCAGTTCAGGGTCTCAGTGTATCCAAATGCCTAGATATTTGACCGGTTCTGTTTGCCATAGCAGGGGGAAATCTAATGGAAATTGTTTTGTTTCAGGTGTCAGTGGGATTACCACTGATTTAGACCAGTTTATACTCCAGAGTAACGCTCAAATCGTGTGTATTCTCGTATTAGTGAGTTTAGATTGTCATCTGCTTATAATGATATGCTGATGGGTCGTAAGGGAAACTGTAATGCCGTATTTGCATGATTTTTTCCAATTTTACATGCCAGTGGTTCAAGTGCTAAGGTGAACAAAAATGGTGACAATGGGCACCCTTGGCGTGTTCCTCTATGGATTTGTAGAGGGGCGGTGGTGTTGCCATTAATCGGGAGTCTGGCACACTGTTCAGTGTGTAACAGTTTGATCCAGTGCAGGAATGGTTGTGGGAATCCTGTTCTTCGGAGGACAGTGAACATAAACGTCCACTCGACCGAGTCAAACGCTTTGGCCGCGTCTAGTAGAGCGCCCGCTGCAGATTGTTCTGGTTGCAATTGATGGAACAGTGCGTATATAGTACGCATGTTGTGTCCCGTCGATCACGCTGGAATGAATCCAGTCTGGTCTGGCAAACTTAAATTCTGCATTAGGGGTTGTAATCTCAGGGCTATTATTTTGGCTAGAACTTTGGCGTCTGTATTTATAATAACCCTGGCGTAGCAGGCAGAGTTTCCCTACGCGGAGCACCACGGAGTTGACCAAAAACTCAGTGGAGATCTGCTACGCACCTCCCACCCCCTGCAATAAATATTTTCTAAATGCAATCTACAATTAATGTAAAATAAAACCGCACTTACCTTATCGCGGTGCCCCGCGCTGCCTTCCTCCTCCTCATGGTAATCCATGGTAGGACTGCGCATGCACGCGCATGCTCAGTCCTACCATGACGTATGTCCAACGTAGGAGATTACGGTGAGGAGGAGGTGGGCAGCCCGAGAAGCCACGCGATAAGGTAAGTGTGGTTTTATTTTACATTAATTGTAGATTGCATTTAGAAAATCTTTGTCTTTGTGATAGGTATTTCACCTGGTAAACAACCATCACCCAGCATCCGTCATCCCACATGTTGTTACAACACGGTCGTACCAACGACCGCATTGTATCAACGCATACCATTACCCCGCAAGTCGTTACAACGACTTGCGAAAGGGGTAGAAGGTGTTGGATTTAAAATCCAACACCTTCCCTACAGTCTGCACATACTGGAATCTGAGGCGAGCTGGGTATAGCATGGCATATGGTATGTTCAGGTCTTGGAGTTTTCTTTCTGCCGGTATGAATTTTTTCCTGAACCTGGACCGTGAGATCTTTGACCCTTCATGTCTTAGACGCAGTAGTTCCCTGTAACGGTGTAATGCGGCGTCCCGGTCTCTATAGTTGAGCAGCCGTGCTATGATGGGCCGAGGTCTGGCACCCGGAGGTGGAGGTGGCGCCAGCGACCTATGCGCTCGTTCAACTATAAACATGTCCGAAAAGGTCTCTCTTCCAAGTAGATCAATGAGAAGTCTTTCCACAAACTTCTCAATGTTTCCGGTGCTTATCGATTCCGCAATACCCGTTATTCTAAGGCTGTTTCGCCAGGAGCGCGCCTCTAGGTCTTCTGTCTTGGCCTGGAGCAGGGCCAGCGTTTTTTCCATCTTATTCTGATTTTCTCTGGCCGTGTGTTGAGCATCCCCAGTATCTGATACCCTATGTTCTACCGCATCTATACACGTTGTGCATGCGTGCCCAGCCTCTCCAACATTCGGTCTACTCGGTATGTTAAAGCATCCAGCTTGCTATCTATGTCAGTCAGGGTGGTTTGCATTGGAGTTACAATCTGGTGCAGGTCTACCCCTAACTCCGTTTCCTGGGGGGCGGTGCAGTTGTATTCGGGGTCTCCCGACCATCACTGCGTGACCCTGCTGCTTTGCATGAGTCGAATTGTAGCTTTGTTTGCATTTTATCCATTTTCCCCATGCCTGGTAGGTTAGAAACAGGATCACTGTCCCACCAGCGATTTGTGAGGGGGATACTGGTCTGGTGGTTCGGCACTTAAGAGGTATATGGCAATGTGTCTAGTGCCGTCTTCCAATTCCTCCGTGGCAATGAGTGTTTGTCCGCTTTAATGGGAGTGAGAACTTGTGCGTGGGTTGCGCTACTCAGTGCTCTTTACTAATATATGTATTGGTTGCTCCATGTGGTGCTGGGGCTGCTAAATTACGTTGCACCACTGGGGCCTCAGCGTGCACTTCCCTTCAGTCCGACTAGGCCCTGCGCCTCACTCGTGGCTCCGGGCCGGAGGCCCCGCGCTTGCGAATGTATCCCGCCGTGCGCGAACCTCCTGGTCCCAGCGGGTGTTCTGCGTGGAGTTGCTGTGCAGGAGTGGGTGGGATATCACGCCCGTCACTGGTGGGAGAGCTCTAATGTGCCTCTGGTCTATGCACTGGGGACTCTTGCTATGTTTTCGTTATGGCGCTATGCTGGTCTGTGCTTACCGGTGTTGTCTCCAGCTTCCGCTATGTCTGATGCAGCTAAGCAGGGACAGGTGAGCCGGTTCGGCCTCCCCCGCTGTGTCTTCCCAAATTGCCAGCAGTTCAATTCTTGCCTGGTGGGCGCCAGCCGTGTACATGCTGTCTCCATCTCGTGATGGAGCCCTGCGGCCTGCACACTGGGATCGTAGATCGCTTGGCCGGGAGTGGCCACTATGGTGCCCACGTTCCCACGGCTCTTGGTTCTTGGTTCCGTGCTCTTCATGCTGGGCGCATTCTCTCAACCCTGCCGCCTCACAGGGGCTGTTGTTCGATGGTGCGTGCTCCGCACCGCGGCCTGGGAACTGCGGGCCTGGACAGAGGGCGTCACTCCTTCCTTGCTAGGTCCCTCTTCACCAACAGGTTCGCAGGCAGTGTGGCCCCCCCCCCCCTCCTTGCTTCCTGGTAGGTTTTCGGGTACCTCCGACGCATGACCCCTGGATGTGTGGAGGCTACTGGATGGCGTTACTTTGATGTCGTTCTGACACAGGATATTGTAGGATTGTATTTGCGGCCGAAAGAGCTTGCTCACGGAAAGGCCATCTTCAGGTTTGGCAAGCTCCCAGCCCAAAACTCTTTGCACAAAACATGCTGCAATGTAATAAGTAAGTACATTTTCATACATGCTCAGAAATATGTTCAAATTAGCGAATTCCAAAGACCAGCCTGACCATCAAATGTTGAAGTCTGCATTATAATGGTAACAGAGGTCCAACCTGGTTGAGTAGAAAATGTAAGATTTATGTCCAGAATCAACCCCAAACATTTTACCATATTTACGCATGTGTGTGTGTCTGTGTACATGTGCGTGTGTGTAGACTTCAGTGCTGGCGGCCAAAGCAGTGAATCCCTCTGTTCCTCGCCCCATCCCTACCAATAGAACCTCGGTTTTATCCGTATTCAGTTTAAGTTACCGGTAAGCAGTTATCAAAGTGAGAGGTCATGTTGGTAAGGCTTTGATCAAGGCACAATAGATTATGGGTATCATTTGCAAGGAGAAAAACTTAAAAAGAAACAAATATAAGAAATGCCATGGAATGAACATTATACACAGTAGGTGATAGGGAAGATCACTTGGGAACTTTGTATATGACAGGAAATGGGCCTTCCTCAAGATTCCAGAAACAAGTTAGACCAAAAATAAACTTTTGACTGTATCAAAAGCCGTAGAGAGATCCAACAGGGCCAAAACTTTGGCACCTCCAGAACAATGAATCAGTCGGACATTATAGAGAGCAACAAGCACTGCCTGAGTACCCCTGTAGGGCACAAACCGAGACTGATGGAGGCTAAAACGCCCAAATGATTCAAGATGACTAGAAAACCATTTAGACAAACCTTCTGTATGACTTTGTCACAACAGGTGGATGTGAGATAGGCACAGAAAAAATAAAATTATAATAAAAATGTTATTATCATTTTATTTTTCACATTTGCCCATGTAAAGGTGCGGGCGATGCTGTGCTGCGCTTCCTGCAGAGCAGGGGAGGAGTGGTGGCACTCTCCTAAGTGAACATGACAGTTTGGCTGGCCCTCTGGGGCCGGCCAAACAGTCACGCGCTCTTGGCATGTTCTCCACCGGGCTGTGCTGTACAGCCTGGTGGAGAACATGCCCAGCCTCCCAGTCCTTCTCGGAGTGCCGAACCACAGTGCTCAGACCAATCACAACGCTGCTATAAGGCAGCGTTGCGATTGGTCAGGATAGTCGGGAGCCTGGGTTTTGGCAATACAGTACAGCATCTGCAATACAAAAGTGGAATGTTTTGAATGCGTGCTTGCAACATGACGCTGCAATGGTCAGTAGGATGACTTCTTCAGATGCAGGGGCCATGATGCAGCACACCATTATTTTTATTTAACATTCCGAGATGGCAGAAGCCAGTCTTGGAGCGGTAAATATAAATCAGTTTAAACATATGCAAAAGATTATTTGGAAAAAGGAGCATCCCATCAGCAAATGGCAGCTACTGGGCCATACAAGTTTTTTTAAATTAAATGTATATTCTTTTTTACAGATAGCTATGGTAGGTGAGGGGGGAAATGGATAAGAATTTAGTGGATAGGTCAGTGCTTTGGAAAAGCAATGGGGAGATGACTTGGTCGGAGGGGAAGGACAAAATAAATTAAAAGAAGGAAAAAAGCCAGAGGGACCTAAAAAGGCTAAGGAAGTAAAACACATAAGAAGTTCCCGGAATGTGAGCAGTGGGAGGATGCAATCAAAGAATGGTTAAGAAGCTATACTCCAAGGGAGGGACAAACATAAGAACAGGAAAGAAAGGCATTTAATAAGTCAACCAGTGATGGGCAATGGACAAGAAAGCCAACCAGTGGTAAACAATCTGCTGGCTGGAAGCCAGAATGTGGCCTAATGGTAAGGACTGAATTCCTGCTTGCACCTATACTCGTAAGATTAGCTAAAGCTAAGCTGCCGAAGACTCAGTCAGTCAATTACTTTTATTACTTTTATTCGATTAATAAAAATAAAAAAAAAGAGACAACAAACAGATAGTCACATGAAATACAGGGCAAAAGTTCATCAATTACACTAATGGTTATAAATAGCATTGTCAAAATTAAAAATTAAAATGAACATATTTCATAAGTTCAGTTCAAAATTAAAAAATAAATATAATACATTGGTATATTTACAATATAGAAGAGTCTGATAAAAAATAAAGATTAACTCCAAAAATAGAAACCCCCAGCCCATCTCACCAAATCAAATCATAATGGGGCTTTATCCGTACATTGACACGCTTCTTGTTTATACGAACGGCCGCAACTAAAAAACTTGCTACATGAAATGCAATACTAATGCTGGGTAAGAGTTGCAAGAACAGGAGCGCTGGCCTAACTTGTAAAAAACCAGCCTCCTTCAGGATAGGTAACAAGTATTTTTTCCTAATCTGTACGTAGTGTTCGCAGAACATAATAAAATGTAGCGTGTCTTGGGTGGAAAAGTTATCACAGTCACATGGGATTGCATTTTCTGGGGTAGCCCATGTGGGGTAGGAGCCAAGCAAAAAGTGTATAAAATTAAAACGAAATTTAATTAAAAGAAACCGATGAAATGGTCTGGTTACGAAAACCAAATAGGGTTCAAGACCGGGAACAGTTATTAGTGCGTAGTTCCTTCTAACTAGTGGCTTTTTTATTTCTAAGTCCTCCCTCTCTACCGTGAGTAAGGTTACTAATGCAGATTTAATCACCGTGACATCCTTTTTGTTAATACAATCGGGGGAGTGAAATAGCTCTGGTCAACCCACTATTGCAAGCGTCCGTTTGACGTAGACCAGCCATGGGATTCTATGGGCTCTGTCCAAGGCAAGACAATCTTTGAGAATCAGGTGGGTTAAAGAAATTTCCTGGTTAAGCCAGGTTTTTAGCCAACAAATTACAGGGGCCACTTTTATTAAATCTGTTACATTCCCCACACCCAACTCTGAATGTATCTCATAGTCCAATAGTAATAAGCTTAACAGTTTAACTGCACCGTCATTACAGAATTTGAGTTTAACAGTTTTTAACTGCACCGTCATTACAGAATTTGAGTTTAACATTTTTTAACTGCACCCTCGTTACAGAATTTGAGTTTAACAGTTTTAACTGCACCATCGCTATTGAATCTGAGCTCTAAACAGTTTTAACTGTGCCGAATAGCACATTTGTTTGTACTGTCACTATTAACTTGTACTGTGAATTAATCTGCATTGAAGGCTGCAAAGTAAATGGCATTCTAGTTAAGGGCAGAAACAAAGTACAGGGTAGCAGTGTACCTACCGCTATCCGAAGGGTGGGGGACACGAAAAACAGACACATAGCTCCAGCGCGAAACCGGAAGTCACCGGTAGCAGCTCTGAGAGAGGAGCCACGTCACAGTACAGCCTAAGGCAAGCCCGTCTACGACCATCCGCTCCCGAATGCGCCCAGGGGCCAGAAACCCTGGCTCTTTCACTTCAAAAGGACAACTACCCCTCTCATACTCAAGAGATAAGCCCATTGACCTGGCAGGTGAGCAAAAACAAACCATGTGCCATATGAAATCATCTCCTGTTGAGTTGGAAGGACCATTCACTCGCCCTGACTGTAAATGGGGAAGTCAAGATGTTCATTCTACACCCATAAAGATAGATATAAGCCATTACTCCAGTAACCTAGCCCTGAATTGCATTTACTTTAATTTTAGATCACTCCCAAAACATAGCATTGAGATCTGGGCAACACTAGATGACCTAAGCCCAGACCTGGCTTTTGTCACTGAAACATGGCTTGACGACAATAACACGCCCGACATTGTCTCTGCCCTACCACTCGGTTATAAAATTTTAAAACAGGACAGAAAGGGCAAGAAAGGCATCTTATTTAAAGAGCACCTCTTCTGCACTACCACTACAACCACCACTACAACTACCCAATTAGGCACACTCAAGATCTTAGCTTTCTCCGTCTTTGAGGGAGACCACCTACTGTTGGGAGGGGAAGTTGTCTACAACCCCTCTGGCTTCTATGATCCCGATCTAAGTACTAACCTACTTTCACAACTTCTCCCCCTCTGCCTAAAACAGAACCAGTTCCTAGTTATAGGGGACTTCAATCTTCACTATGAAAACGCTACTAATCCAGGGGTCAGACACCTAGAAAATTATATGTTAATAATGCAACTAACCCAGAGGATCTCTGAATCAACCCATGTAGCTGGACACACCTTGGACCTACTGTTCTCCAATATAAAAACTATTAACATGGGGGCGTGGTCTCGCCGCTGACGATGTGAGTCGCGCATTGTCGAGGCTCCGGGCCGCCGCCGATGAAAAACAGCCTTTACAGCAGGGCAGCTGTGGAGATGACCTAGCTGGGGGGGGCCGGCTGGCCACTGTGTTCGGGCAGCTGCCTGGCGACTTGGAGGACCCTGGCTCGAGCAGAGGCGGGACGACGCGGCGTTTGAGACGAGGCACCGGCGGGAGAGAGCGCGACCGCCATCTTGGATGCCCTGATTCGCCGCGCTGCGGTGTGACTGCGCCTAGCTGTCCCGGGAAGAGAGACACCGGAGAAGCAGCGCGGACGGGTGGCGGAGCGGCGACAGCACCGGGGCGTGCCGGCCCCTTGACCACGCGGGCTTGACGGCAGGAGAGACCGGGCTTTGTGGGTGGCGACGGCCGCGGCCGCCATCTTGTGGTCCGCGTCTGGCCCTGGCCCGTAGCTCCGGCTGCATGACTGGCGGTGCCGCAGTGGAGGTAGGCCACACTGAGGCATTGGACTTGGAGCTAATCGCTGAGGCTGGTCTGGGAGCACCCGGCGGCACGCATCGCGCCTCGCTGCACACGTGGAGCTGCTGTTGTGTGGCGGCGCTGCTTGCCCCGCTGCCTGTACCCTGTGTGCCCGGGGACCCTGGTTTGGACCTGCCGGGCCGGTGTATCGTGCCTCTGGCTAGTGAGGAGACTGTGCCTGGGGGCGCCAGCAGATCGTGGAGTGCGGAGGCGGGGAGCCACCGGGAAGCCACGTGTGGTGCAGCGGACGACCCCTACAGCGCCCAGATCTGGTAGGCCGGGACCTCCCCGGAGGAGCTGTGAGACTGTTGGGGTCCGGACCAGCGGCGGGGGCCCGAAGGCGACGGCGAACGATGCGGGGTGTGTGGGACGGCCCGGCGAGGAGGATCGCACGCGGTGGCCTGGCGGGCGCGGGCGGCGCCGGGGGCTGCGAGATGCCGGCTGCCACCTCGAGAGACTGACCACGCGGTGACTGGACGAGGGAGGCGATTGAGAGAAAGACGCACTCGGGGCGCGCCTGGCCCCAGCGAACTGTTGCTTGTGTCCCCCTGCTTGCATCCCCAGACCAGGAGGTGGTAGACGGGCGCTGGGTGGAGTGAGGTCCGTTCCCGCGCCTTGGCCTAGGAGCTTGCTGGTGGCCCGCATTGCGGGCGTGACGGCCATTCCTCAAGCTACGAGTCGCCCCTGGAGTTGCATCACGGCCCTTGACTGGCGGAGAAGCTGGCCGCCATCTGGAGGGCTGGGAGCGCCCCACGGAGTGGACGGCGCTGTGGGAGACCCCCGGCGAGCACCGGCGGATGTAGAGAGGGGCCCCCGGGGCTGGTTGGTGGTGACTCTTGGGCCCTGGTTTGGCGCGGGGCCCGGCCCGGAGGATCCCTGCGGGTGCCCTTAACTGCGGAGAGTGGGCCTGTCCCTCCGTACCCTACTACGGCCCTCGCTTGTGGAGACTGTTGAGGGTTCTGGGCCCCGGAGCACATTCGCGCGCTTTTGCCCCACCGGTCCGACCCCTGGAGACCGATCAGCGCTGGGCGTGAGTCCTCGGAGAGCCGGGGGAAGCACCGAACGACGACGTTGCCCGCTGCGGAGAGTGTCCCTCAGGGGGTATTTGCAGCCTCCCTGAATGCCGCCGAGGCGGGACCTGACCCGGGGGCCGTCTTGAGGTGTGGTGGACTCCCCAGCCGGGCCTGTGGCGACTGCGTGGACCTTGGGGTGCTGAGCGCGACCTACTGTAGCCGCCTGGCGGTGCGCCTGCCCTCCGGGGGGCCGGATTCCACACGGGGGGAACGACCCAGCATTGTCCCTAACATGACCCGCACGAAAGCAGCGAAGGGGCCCCCGGCGGACTCTAAAGACACCTCAGTAATGGACCTGTTGGGCAAGTCAGGCGCCATGCCGTCGGGGGCGGGCACATCCGCTGAGCCGGTCACCCAGTCCTTCATGGCGCTGTTTATGCAGGAGCTCAAGGCGGAGATTGGGTCGCTTCGTACTGAGGTGCAGGCCTGCGTTAAAGACCTTCGAAAAGATGTGGGGGAACTGGGTGGCAGAGTGGATGACATGGAGAAGACCCTGGATGCTCGCACAGAGGATCAGGAACGCCTGTGGCAGCGGTTGGCGACCCTAGAGGAACAACTCGTCGAGCTCCAGATCAAACAGGAGGACTTGGAAAATAGGGGGCGCCGGAACAACATCCGCATTAGGGGTGTCCCATCTGGGGCGGAGGGCACAGACATCATGACATTTGTGGCGGAGTTGCTCCACGACATCCGCGGAGACGACGATGCCTCGCCGCCGGCGCTGGATCGAGCGCACAGGGTCTCGGGACCAGCGGGACGGCCTGGACTTCTTCCGGACATCCTGACGCGGGTCCACTTCTTTGTTGAGAAGGAGGCGATTCTCAAAGCTGCCAGAGATAAGCCCACGATTCACTACAAAGGCATGTCCATTCAGCTGTTTCAGGACCTGGCTCCTACGACTCTCAGGCGCCGCAGGGACTTCAGGCCCATCACGGACAAGTTGAGGGAGCTTAATATTCGCTACCAGTGGGGACATCCCTTCGCCATCATGTTCCAATGGGAATCCAAGCGCCGGGTGTTGCGCTCCTATCGGGAGGCGGCCCAGCTGCTCCAGGTTCCGGACTCTCCGCCGGCTAGCCCCATGCGGCGACCTGTTGTCCACAGATCTCCGCTGAAGCCACAGTGGTCCACCGTGCGACGATCTCGACGCCCTTCTTCTCCGGATGGCAGCAGGGCGTCCCGGGATAAGCAGGACATTATCCAGCACATCAAGTCCCTGGAAGGGGGCCCGTCGCTGTCAAGCTCACAAGCATCTCCTCTCAAGTGAGGCCCCATAGTGGGACCGCCCCAAGTTGGAACCGGTCTTTGGTGTTGAGCGGACCTTCTGCCGGATCAGACTATAGCCCACCGGGACGCTCCTGCTTGCCTGCTCCTGGCGACGTGGCTGGCTGCGAGCTTTTGCCTGTTGCTGGAGCTTCATCTTTCCTGAGGAGGCGGCGGCCCGGAGCGGGCCTTTCTGATTTGGTTTCCCGGTCTGGCGATGACGAACCCCCACGCCTATCCATGGGAGAGTGACATCTCCGGGACAGCTTGTGCCGTAGTGCCTGGCTACTCCCTGGACTGGAATAGGACATGTTGGCCGTCTTTGTGTTATTATGGTTTGCTCTGTTTCCTTTGGCCCTATCCCTTCCCCTTTCCTCCCTTCCCCTGGGTGCCCCTTAGGCGGGGGGGGACAGGCTAGAGCCTGGTTGATAGGATACTGTGCTGCTTCTCTTATGGCTTTGGAGCTATGACGTCGGATCCTTGCTGGAAAATTCTCTCCCTTAACGTAAAGGGGCTTAACTCACCCAACAAGCGCCGCCAAATATGGCGGTATCTACTGCTCCAGAACCCTGACATAATTCTTCTCCAGGAGACCCACCTCCTTAGGGCAGATGTCACCCGCATGGCTCACCCCCGCTTTCCTCTGCAGTTCTGGGCCTCGGCCACCACCAAGACGGCGGGGGTAGCTATCCTCTGCAGGGCGGGGATTTCCCCGGGCGCTGCCAAAGTGGTTAGGGATGGCGAAGGCCGTTTCTTGCAGGTTGAGGTCAAGAGGGGCCATCGCGCGCTCACCCTATGCAATTTCTATGCTCCTAATCAGGGTCAAGATGCCTTTCTGCGCAGGCTGATCAGGGAACACCTTGAGCCGGTGAACACGGACCTCGTAGTGGGCGGTGATTTTAACCTGGTGTGGGATGCGGAGCTCGATCGCTGTGGAGGGGCTTTTCACGGGGTGGGGGCCATGTCTGCAGCGGTCAAGGACGCCCTTGGGGCTTTAACCCTGGTTGATGTCTGGCGATACCTCTCGCCGGGTCGGCGCGATTACACGTACTATTCACATGCACATCGCTCCTACTCTCGTATAGACATGTTGCTGGTTTCACACGCCCTGCTAGGGGACGTGGCTGCGGCGGCGCACTCTACCATCTCCATATCTGATCATGCCCACGTGGAACTGTGTCTACGCGAACACCGCACGGGTCCTCCGCGCTCCTTTAGGTGGCGGTTTCCTGATCACGTCCTCCGGGACCCGGTGGACAAGGAGGAAATACAGGCGGCTATTCTGGCGTATTTCGAGGCGAACGATCTCCCGGGGACCCCCCTTCCCCTCCTGTGGGATGCGTTCAAGGCTACCATACGGGGTACTCTCACTGCCATCGCTGCTGCAAGGGCGCGGGAGGCGCTGCTCTATGAGACCAAGCTTACGCGGGAGGTCCAGACGCTGGAAAAAATGGACCAAGAACGGCCGCTGGCGGCCCATAAAAGACGCCTGGCGATCCTTCGTGGCCAACTCCGGGCGCATCGGACGAACAAGGCGGAGCGGGCCCTGCTGTCGCTTAAGCAGCGATACTACGCCGGGGGAGATAAGGTGGGCACGGTCTTGGCACGACGCCTGCGTATACGGGCAGCGAAGGCCCATGTGGCGAAGCTGCGGAGGGCGGACGTGTCGTGGGCTGTCACAGAATTGGACAAGCTACAGGAGTTTCGGGACTTCTACGCGACCTTGTATACCGCCGACCCACCGAGGGCGGATCTGATCTCGTCTACCATGGGCGCCTGTGTATGGGATCCGTTGAGTGCGAGCCAGTCAGAGCTTCTGGAAGCTCCCATCACCTCCGCGGAAATGGCTGGCGCTTTGGGTGATCTTCCGTTGGGAAAGGCACCGGGCCCGGATGGGCTACCGGTGACCTTCTATCGCGCCTTTTGGCCGCAATTACAGCCGTATCTTCTCAGGCTCTTTAACTCATTTGACGAGCGGTCGGGGCCCTCACTGGACATGGCAATGGCCGAAATAGCCCTTATACCGAAGCCCGGGAAGGACCATACCCTTTGCTCCTCCTATCGGCCCATTGCCCTGCTCAATACGGATCTTAAATTGTACACTAAGCTTCTGGCCAAGAGGATTAGTGCTCACATGCCCAACCTCATTGAACCGGACCAGGTGGGGTTTATCCAGCACCGGCAAGGGGCTGACAATGTGCGTCGAGTGGCGCACATAGTGGGGAAAGCTAAGCATTGGGGGATACCTGCCTGCTTACTCTCGCTTGATGCCGAAAAAGCGTTCGACCGTGTGGACTGGTCGTTCCTGCGGGCGGTTTTGCAAAAGGTGGGCCTGGGCCCGAAGATGGTGGCGCGCATCATGGCCCCCTATATTTCGCCGGTGGCTCGAGTGCGCGTGAATGGCCAGCTCACGCAGGCCTTCCCAATTTGCAGGGGCACACGGCAGGGCTGCCCCCTGTCGCCCCTGCTGTTTGCGCTGATCGTAGAACCTCTTGCAATCCTGGTGCGACGGGCTCCCGACGTCCGGGGTATATCACTTCGAGGGGTGGAACATAAGATTGCTCTATTCGCAGATGACCTTCTCCTCACTTTATCTGACCCGTCGCGTTCGTTGCCAGCATTACATCGGCTACTCCAAGACTTTGAGCGCACTTCCGGGCTTAAAATCAACCATACGAAATCTTGGGCCCTCAATATCTCGATCCCGGCCGAGGAGCTTCATTCGCTCCAAGCGACTGTCCCGTATCAATGGGCGGCTGAGTCCGTGCGCTATCTGGGCCTCAATTTGACCCCAGATTTGGCCACTTGGACGCAGGCTAACTGGCAGGAATATAAGCTTTCGGTCCAGCGGGACCTGCGCGGGTGGAAGGCCCTACCGCTTTCCTGGCTCGGGCGACTTAATACGATAAAGATGTCGATTTTGCCAAAGATCCTTTACCTCTTCCAGACGCTGCCAACACCGATTCCAGAACATCAGATACAGGGACTGCAACGCGAATTGGTGGCCTTTGTCTGTGGCGGAAAGAAGCCGCGCCTCTCTAATAAGCTCTTGATGCTTCCCCGGGAGAGGGGTGGCCTTGCCTGCCCGAACCTTCTCGAGTATTACTGGGCGTCACATCTCCGATATGTCCTGGAATGGGGGGCATGGGAGAGCGAAAAGGTGTGGTTCCACATGGACCGGGCTGTCACTTGCCGTCCATTGTGGGATCATGCCTGGCTCCCCCGGGAGGCGCGTCATCGTAGCGCTTATATGGCCATACCCACTAAGACGGTCCTGGAGATCTGGGATAGGGTGTCAGTTCGCCGGGGGCTTACCACCTTCCCGTCCCCCCACACCCCGATTGCGCGGAACCCGCAGTTCCCCCCGGCGTGTCGTCCGCCCTACTTTGCGAATTGGACGGAAACTGGATGTCGAACAATTGGGAATCTCTTCGCGGGCGGTGGTCTGAAATCCTTTGCCCAATGCCAGCTAGAATTCGGGCTGAAGGACAGCAACAAGTTCCAGTATATCCAGCTTCGGCACTGGATCCAGGGCTTCTCCTTGACTCGGGCCGCCACGCGACCCTTCACCCCGTTCGAACAGCTCGCTCGTACGTTTGGGGCATATAAGGGACTGATTTGCCGCATCTATGGGGTGTTACAGCGGTCGCAGCGTTCGGACCCACACCCTTACCAACTGCATTGGCAGACTGTTCCCGGCTCAGGTGTTACTCCCTCTCAGTGGGCCAGGCTCTGGAGAGACATCCCGAAAATTTTACGCAGCATCCCCCAGCAGGAGTCGGCCTACAAGGTGATGACTCAATGGTACTACACCCCTGCCCGGCTTCAGAAAATGTTCCCCACGACATCCCCCCTATGTTGGCGCTGCACGCAGGCACTGGGTGACTTTATCCATATTTGGTGGACATGCCCCCTCCTGGCTATCTTTTGGAAGGAAGTCTTAAGCCATATCAAACGGGTTCTGGGGTACCCCCTACCTGCGGACCCGTTGGTGGTGGTACTGGGCCTCAGACCAGCGAACATACGAGCCATGACGGGTCGGGATCGGAGCCTGAGCCTCCACATGCTAAGTGCTGCCAAACAGACGGTGGCCCTCTATTGGAAAAAGGCAGAGACGCCCTCCGTGAACGTATGGTTCACTCGCCTGTGGCATGTGGTGGCGATGGAGCTGCTCACGGCACGTCTTCAGTTCCACGACACTCACTTCGAGAAACTCTGGAGGCCTTTGGTGGACCACCTAGGGTGCCTGGAACATGCTCGATTGCAACCACCACGACTTCGAGCCCTGCGGCTCTTCGACGATGCGCTGTGTCTTGCGGACCCAGGGGGTTTCTGGGGGTCGCTGAATGATAGGTGATTTGGGTTAGGCCCAGCCACCCCCCGAGCGGGGGGAGACCCCTTCCTTTGAAATACTGGGCCCTCCCAGCCTTCGTGGGCTGAGGATAGTGGTGATGACGCTCCTTCCCCCCCGTCGACCCCCCTCGCCCTACCCCCGTCCCTCTCTTCCCGTTCCCTTTCCCATCCTCCTCCTCCTTTTTCTTTTCCTTTTCTCTCTTACGTTATTTAATCCCCTTTTTTATCATTATTGTTATTATCTTTTCAGTTGGTCTCCAATTTAGGGACTGTTCTGAAGGGTTCGCACGCGGCGATATAGAGGTATGGCTGAGGCGCCTGGCTGCGCGTCCTTCCTTTGCCATGATCAACCTAGCGAGGATGGAATTAGTCTTTACTGTGGTTGGACTTGCTGGGTGACTGGGGAGGCATGAGTGCGGGGTGGGGTGTCTCTCCGGGGGCGGTCCTCGGGAGTGGGGGCCACCTGGGGGGACATGCTGCCTGGCCCGGTTGTGCGCGGCTGAGGCCGGGACGACATGGCACTAGGCGTAGTTTTGGTGGCAGTATGCCACAGTCGGGTCCTCCCGCTGCCCTTCCAGCACTATGCATTGTACGAGCAAGGGGGCCTGCACGGGGCACGGCTGGAGCCTTTTCATCTGCCATTGCTTCCTGACGCACCGGCAAGTGCTAATGCTTGTCCTTCTGCTGTAAAGATATAAGTAGACATAGAACTGCCGGGGAGAGTGTCCATGGTTGAGCTTGCATGTACCTCTGCACTTGGGATATGGCGTGCCCCTCTGATGTCCTGGGCCCTCGCCCTATGGTGTTTATGTCTAATGGCTGCCGGCCTATATGGTTGTAGGCAATACAGCTGTGTACTGCGCCAAGTGCGACCCTTCTAAAATTTAATAAAAAGTTGTTTGTAAAAAAAAAAACTATTAACATTCATGAGGTAAAACCACACCCTTGAACAGATCACTCTTTAATCTCCTTTCAGTCAGCCTACCAAACAAGCAATATAAGGCTGTAACAACATATCAGTCATGGAAAAGCCCCTGGAATTTAGTCACCCAGGAATCATTCTCCCCTCATTTTACCCACTACGACCCCGCCACACTCCACTACAAATATGCTCATACATCAGCAGCACAATTACAACAAGAGATTGAGAAATCACTCAAACAATGCGCTCCCAAACGTAATAGCAAATCACTCAACAAACCCTGATCGGAAAAGTGGTATACATTAGAACTAAAGCTAAAGAAAAGAAAGTGCCAATCCTTGGAGCATAGATGGAGACTTTCCAAAGACAGCGTAGACAGACAAAACTATCTAGCCGAACTGAAAAACTACCAATATGCCCTAAAACATGCCAAAGCAAACTATTATACAAAAAGAATTGAAGATAATGGTAGCTCTTCCAAAGAACTCTACAAAGTAATCCAAGAACTTTGCAAACCTACCAGTTTGGCACAAACTATGGCACCCACGATGGAGAACTGTGAGTTGATTAATAATTTTTTTACAGATAAAGTGTCAAAAATCTACACGTCCTTTGACAATACCCCTGAAGACGCTAATATTGACTGGGAAAATTTGGCACCCAATCCTTCAGCACAAGTCCATCTCAACATTCTAACTCCTTTCACAGAGGAACAGGTAGTTAAAGCTATGTCTTCAACCAATCTTTAGAGCCTTCCTCTTTCCCAGACTTATGAAAGAAAACAGTGGTCTTTCCACTACTAAAGAAAGCTGGCCTCGGAGTCCACGATCCAGCAAACTATCGCCCAATATCCCAAATACCATACCTATCTAAAGTCCTAAAGCATCTAGTTAATAAACAATTTACCACATTCCTCGAATCCAATAATCTACTCGACACCTCTCAGACTGGCTTCAGGGCCAACAATAGTACCGATGCCACCCTATTAGCCATATCCGACAACATCAGATTACTTCTTGATCAAGGTACAGCCGTAGCATTAATCCTTCTGGACCTTACTGCGGCTTTCGACACTGTTTCCCACACTAAACTATTACAAATCCTGCATGAAAAAGGGATCTGCTATAAAGGTCTGGCATGGTTCGCATCTTTTTTGAAAGATCGAACCCAAACAATCCAAATGGGATCTTGTTTCTCCACTGCTCAAACAGGGAGCCACTTTGAGCTCCACCCTTTTTAATGCAGACATCTCATCCCTGGCGGACATCAGCAGGAAATGGGGTTTTGATATTTGCTCAGACGCCGATGACACGCAATTGGTGATTCCCCTTGCAAATAGGCTGACCAATGCTGACACCAAGAAAAACCTAATAAACTGCCTCTCAGAACTAGCAGGCTGTATGTCTGGGCACTGCCTAAAATTAAATGCCAAAAAGTCTGAGGTCCTGCTTTTTGGGGGTGCCCATACAATTTGGGACAATAGCTGGTGGCCCCAGACATTGGGCACTGCCCCAGTACCAAAGCGGGCTGCAAGAAACTTGGGCATGATCTTTGACGATACCCTAGCTATACAGGATCAAGTACACACTCTCTGAGGAAATGGCTTTGCAACACTAAAACTCTTCAGAAGACTCTTCCCCTGGATCCCTCTGAATTGCAGAAAAATGGCGACACAGGCCCTGTTTCTGAGCAGGCTGGACTACGGCAATGCCCTTTATGTTGGCATGGCCGCCTATCTCTTCTCCCATCTCCAGATGGTTCAGAACGCCGCCGCCAAACTAATCTGCAATAAAAAGAAATACAGTTCAGCCTCCCACTGCTTGAAAGAGCTACACTGGCTACCAGTGCGCCAAAGAGCCAGTTTTAAGCTTCTCTGCTTCGCACACAAAACCCTGCATAAAAAAGGCCCATACATCTTACGCGATAAAATAGAATTCCATGTTCCATCACGCAACTTGAGATTGTGCAATCAGGCCTTTGCCTCAGTCAAACGTATGACCAAGGTCAGGATGGGCGATCAATCCTTCTCCAAAGCAGCCGCGGTCTTCTGGAACAACCTCCCACTTGACCTACGTCTGACAGATGACTACTTAGTGTTCAGAAAGAAGCTGAAACCACTCTTTTCCCTAGATACTGACCCTGCTAATGGTTAATCCTAGAGTAAAATGCACTTCATAACATTCAGCCCTAGCACCGTGATGTCCCTCAGGATGATTGATGCGCTTTACAAATACCCAAAATACAAATACAAATACAATACATGGCTAGGGCGGTTGACGAAGGAGCTGGGGAACCGGGTTGGAGTCTCGGCAGGGACGCTCAACATTCTGTGATTCTGGGCAAATCACTTAATCTCCCTGTGCCTAACAAAAATGAATGTGTCCGTCTGTGACGTAACTGGTGCTCATGTAAAGCGCTCTGATACCGTCGGGTCTAGTTTGCGCTATAAATAAAAAAAAAAAAACTATTTTAACAACACACAGCTAAAAGTCTGTTTGAGCATTAGATCTTAAAAGCTTATGGATAGAAATGATTTGGGTGTTAGAAGCTCACTGTCTCCGAATCCAAATGGCACCAAGATCACTCCAGTTACCAGGTATGAAGTCCATCATCCCCCAGAGTCCTGGTGAACCTGGGCTTCTTTTTGTTCTGATGCCTACTACTGGCGGTCGCAAGCCCGGTCCAACTTTTAAGAGTAAGGGGAAGATGAATATAGAAGTGATTCTGGTTACTGTAACTAGACGATTGTTGCAGAGGACAGGCTAAATCATCTGTATTTATTTAATTTACTCCAGGTACGAGGTTTAGTCAGGAAGCTGTGGTAGAGGTTTAGTCAACGTGTCGAGGAGTCTGGAACCGAAAATAACATCAACCTGTGGTACAACCAGGTCAATGGAGAAATGTCAGCATTATGGACAAGGAAAAAACAGATCTTGGATGTAATTATTCACATGCATGGAGGCACCATGGGACACATCAAAGATTCCAGATTAGTTAACAGATTGGCTGAAATAGGCAGCGTGGGATTCTCAGTCCAAAACGGAGTCTGCCCAACCATGCCAGATAGTAGGAGATATCATTGAGGGATTATTACATATGTAGAGGTCTTTGAGGGTAATTATTTGTGTACTGGGAAACATTTATGTTACAAAGTTGTCTCTTAGTTCTCAGAATTCAGATTTTTGTACCGAATCATCTTTTGAAGAAGAATGCCTCAAGTGTGTCTCCTCTGTGCTTGAACAATCTTGGAAGGCAACCTCGGATTAGGAAGAGCGCCTGTACTGCCAACATGTATGAAAACCTTCTGTGTTGTTTATAGAAGCGAATGCGACTCTTGTAACAGTAACTTTATTGCACTTCTAGCTTCATGGATTTGAAGGTCAAGCAACACTGTATGGGTTTTCTAAATGTGTTGCGCTTGAATATGTTTTGTTGAGACTTTAATTTCTCACACTTACAGGCATTAGTTAGTTGTGATACTTTTTCACTTGTAAGATTTAAATATGTTTTAAGACCTTTTAGTGTCTGTTCTGTAGTTACTATCATATGTTTTGAATGTGTTTTTATTGCTTTTATTGTTATTGTTAATTTATATTTATATAGCGCCAAATCCCCACAGGTCTCTAGGCGCACAATAAACACTAAACCTGGAACTTAACATGCTTCCCAAAACGTCACATCCCCGGATAAGCCTATCCAAACGCTGGAGTAAAAAGGAAGGTCTTAAGACCCTTCCTAAATGGAAATAAGGAAGTTTCCCTATGCAGGCTATCGGGGAGCTTATTCCAAAGCTGAGGAATCACAACTGAAAAACCACGCCCCCCGAAGGTATTTTTATCAAAGCGTGGGCATGCCAGCAGGCTTGCCTCAGTCGATCGGAGGCATCCTCCTGGCACATATTTCTTCAGACGATCTCTGATATAACCAGGTGCTGCTCCATGAAGGACCATGTGTGCAATGCACAGCCCCTTGAACTTGACCCTCCGCCCTATTGGGTGCCAGTGCAGTTGTTGTAACAAGGGTGTAGCATGTGCTCTTCTTGGGAGTTTAAAAATCAAAAGTGCTGCGTCATTCATTACCACCTGAAGTCTTCCCAGAAGCTTGTCAGGTAGCCCTAGATATACTGCGTTAATATAGTCCAGGCGCGACACAATTAAGGCCGACAACACAGTACGCAAGGTAGAGAAAGACAACAGGGGTACCAGTTTCCGTAGCTGCCTCATAAGACTCACGCAGCTTTCCACTACGGAGGTCCCCTGATTATTCAATGTTAACTTGGAGTCCAATCTAATGCCCAGGTTCTTTACCACTGGCACTGGTGTTGGAGTTGTGCCTAGCTCCTGTGGCCAGAAGGCATCAGACCAGGGATGAACCCCTGTTGTGATGGCGAGTACTTCCGTCTTATCGGGGTTCACTTTCAGTGAGTTGTTAGTCATCCAATTCATGGTTAACCCTCTCAGTGAAGAGCTGTCAATCCTCATGATTAACTGAGTGTCATCGGCGTAGTTAAACACCTAACAGTCCAGTTTTGCCAGAGCTTCAACCAGTGGCTGGAGGTAAATGTTGAAGAGCAGAGGGGATCTTGCAGAGCCCTGTGGAACCCCACATATCAGGGCGCCCTTCCTAGATAGGCTTTCCCCCAGTTGTACTCTTTGTGACTGATCCTTCAGGAAGGAGGAGATCCATTGGAGTACTCTGCCAGTGATTCCCAGCCGCCGAACACGGGCCAAGAGCTGGGTATGGTTCACCGTGTCGAACGCGGCGGAGAGATCCAGAAGGATCAAAGCTGATGATTTCTTCTTATCTGCCACAAGCCTCAGCTCATCCAGCACTGAAAGCATTACCAGTTCTGTGCTGTTATGGGGCCTAAAGCCCGCATGTCGGACATGTAACAGCTGATGTGTCTCCAAAAAGGAGGACAGTGCTCTGATCACATGCTGCTCAAGTATTTTTGGCCAGGAATGGAAGTTTAGATATAGGTCGGAAATTTTTTGGGTTGTTAGTGTCCGCCCCAGCCTTTTTCAACACCGGGGTCACAATAGCTTCCATAAGTTTGAGAGGAACCTTCCCCTATGTCAGAGAGAGGTTTAACAGGGAGAGTGTCTCTGATTCTATCAAAGGGAGGGCATTTTTAAGCACCCATGCTGGAGAGGGGTCGTCTGGTGAGCCTGATTTCACTTTGGCCATGATGTGTGCTAGGCCCTCTGAATCCACAGCAGGAAAACCTGCAAGCATTCTGTCTTGGAAGTCTGGTTGATCTGTCACAGAGTCTGAAAGTCAGTGAATGCACTTTTATGAGTTTCATGTATTTCTGGACTTTGATTATTTCGTTAGTTTCTCACGCTCAGGCTGTTTCTTATACCCCAGACTGTGGATAGGATTTGTTGTATTTCGCGTATTTACTGACTTTAAGATATTTGAGTTTCACGTATCCGGGGAGTATGTTTTGATGTGTTTGTTATTCCCATTTGCTGTGACTATGTTTGCTTCTGTACCCTTAAAAGTAACCTAAGATACCGGTGCAATATCCCTCCAAAAGGTCTACGCTTTGGCTCATTCACTGTTTTCTTCCAACACCTCTCCTGCAGGCTGAATGGCTCCTATGAAGGCCTGTCTGGAGGTTATAACAGCGAGGGCTTTGAGGATTTCACGGGAGGTGTGGCAGAGATTTACAAACTGCAGAAGGCTCCAGGGGACCTTTACAGTATCATGCAGAGAGCGATTGCGCGGGGCTCGTTACTCGGCTGCATGATTATGGTAGGGAACTTTTCATTAGCTAGAACAAATATTCTAGATTATTCATCTCATATTATATACTTTCCCTTGTGAGTTTTGACTTTGTTATTCCTCCATTACACATTTGTGAGCCCTGATTTCCAGTTGGCAGAGAGCGTGTGTATGAAGCATTATCCACAATCCTAACTTATTATGTGTGATGGGCTGTGTGTGTGTGTGTATGTGTGTCTGGGTGTGTGTGTGTGTGTGTGTGTTGGCGGGGGTGCTGCAGTCAGTGCCCACAGATTCAGTTATGAATGTAATCAAAAACATTTTAAGAATTTGTAGCCCTCCTCATTAGGAAAAAAATAATTGATATCCACAACAGTAGTACTGTAAATCAGATGATTGATGGTGGCTTTCAGAGTTGGGCCAATGTTTGCACAGTTGTCCAAAGGCTTAGCATCACTGCTTCCTCTCTGGACCACAGGTCTGTTCATTTCACAGAGCTTAGTTTGGATTAAGAGCCTTAGTGATAAGTAAGCTGCAACCTGGGTATCACCTTCAGAGTTAACGACAACATCCTGGACTATTCACTATCCAATCTCTTTCTCCAAGCAGATTATGCCTTGTATATTGGTAGCTGGGACATGTATTTGAGGGTGGGGAAATAGCCCCACAAGGAGTTGGCGTCACTATGACCCACTCTGGTCAGTTCCAGTAAACTGATATCAACCACTGCGCCTCTCCACCTCCAAAAGTCGGACAATGCACATGAGCAGAGTAACTTAATATTAATACAATGAAATATGTAGCACTTGTTAGAATTAAAGTTACTGTTCAGAGGGTTGTAAAGAGATGGAGTTTAGGTAAAGGATATTTTAATGTTAGGCGTTGACGATAGGAGTTAATGAGATGGGTCAGGATAATGGCCTTTTTATTTTCATGGATGTATTAGTTTGAAGTAATGGTATGTGTAATGACCTGCAATCAGGCTCTCTCCTCTTAGCCATGCAAAAGCAAATACAGCTGCACTTCTGCAACCTTCTCTGTGAAGCTTTTGCATGTGCACCTCATTGCCTGTATTTAGACAGGCTCTGGTTATTGACTCTTCTTTCTGCTTGAGCACCAAGGTTAATTGGCCACAGAACATACTGTTTAAGTGGATTCTCCTGTTGAAAGGGGGGGGCATCCGCGTGTTGGGTGCCTTCAGAGCTCTCGGACAGACCTAACCCACAGTCTCATTACCATGTTGGGTGTGTGCTATGTGACTGGTGTCCATGATGGTGTCAGTCCATAGTAGGTGTTGGATCTCCTACTGGCTCCTCAGGCAGCCTTCCATTGAGATCTACTAAGATCACATAGATCGATTGAGATCTTCCTCAAGCTTCGACAGAACTAAAGATGTTGATGTTGTTTTAGCAGCCATTGGACAGGACCATGTTCGTGAATGGACTTAAATATTTCCTTTCAGACCTTGGGTTTGGTTGTCAGACATTCTAAGGCTAGGATCTAGTTGTGCGACAAGGGTCCTCCAATGGAGTCAGTAGAGCCAGCAAGGTGATCACAACATAAATGTCAGAACTGGGAGCAGGTGAGTTTGGTGTCTGTTCATGTATGGCCAAGGCCGGAAACAGATGCCACAGTAAGAGTCAGTTGCAGGCAACTGGAAGACAAGCCATAATGCGTAAGTGGTGTTTTTAGCAGTGAATAATGACTATTATGCCATGTTCCTGCATGAGAAACCAACATCCGGCCATAAATCAGTTGAGACCTATGCCTGCATGCAGGGGTTGAAAGCAGCTGGTGGTGTCTGTGTTCAGCAGTAGAGAGTAGCTGGTGGTACGTGCATGAAGTAGTGAACAGCGACTGGTGTTAACTGTGTGCAGCAGTGAACAGCGGTTGGTGTTGACTGTGTGCCGTAGTGGATAGCAATGGTGGTGCCTGCGTACAATGGTGGACAACGGCTGTCGTTGCCTGCGGATGTTGGGTGGAAGTATCTGTCTGTATGGGAAGGTGGTCTCTGTAGAATACCACTGGAATGCATCAGTTAGGATGTGTAATTGTTGTGCTCATATGTGCCCGCCCTTGCCTTCCATTGTCTTTAGAAAACCACGGGTGACGACATGAAAGACAAACTGGACTCAAATTTACTGAGGGGCCACACTTACTCCATCACTGCTCTCAAAGAGGTGAGTTTCTTTTCATAAAATGATGCTAATGTAACTAGAGTACTGCAAATCACTGGTTAAATGTCATATTTGTAGCAAGTATTGGCTGTAGATACACATGCTATGCATACTTCTGCCACCTAGTGTTAGGCCCGGACTCTGCAAGTTATTTTTCCTCGAGGAAGTTTTATGATCGGTGTCTTGCGTCGTCTCTCCTCCCCCTCGAGGCATTGCGCATGTTCAACGGCTCCATGGTTAGAATGTTTTTTCTGCCATCGGGTTCGGATGGACTGCGTCAGAGCCCTTGAAGATCCAACGCCTAAGCAGCCCAAAGTAAAGAAAGATCAACCGGACATCCAGTGAACTTCATCCAATGGATGTGAGACGCCGGGAAGCGAGTACCCAGCAAGCGACACACAAACCAGCCAAGAATGCCCGGCTCCAGGTGATGAGGACAACGAAAGACCTTATGGTGCACTCGGTGTGTGGCTATGTATGAACACTCCGACACTCACGAGGTGTGTAATCTGTGCTTATTCCCAGAGCACAAAGAAGACGAGTGAGCAGCCAGCTCATTGTTTCAAAACAAAAGACACTTCAGACCCGAAAGGATCGTCGTCTGGCACACACCAAATGGAGCTGGCAGCTTAGGCAGAGTTCTCGCATGATATCAAGAAAGAAATCGAGGCCAGTGCGCCTACAGGAGGGGGGAATAGTATTCGCCAGACCCCACTATGTCGCCTTTGATTGACCTCCGGTAATAAAGATGCTCCAGTACATATCGATGGGCCCACATCGCAATTGCTGATTCCTGTGTCAGCACCGAGGACCAAAGCATTGCCACGTACTGAGTACTGATGACCCACCATGTGCCAAGACCATCTTGCATACATCTCCGCCACCACAGCCCTTTGGCTCAGGTCGACACAGCAAGCATACTTCAGAGCCGAGAAGGGACGAGAACATTCTCTATCCCAATCGGGTGCCAAGGCCACATTACGGGGAAGGCTCCAGCAACACATCCACACCAAAGCCTAAATCAGCACCAGAAAGCACACTGGCACCGAAAGCTACCAAGTAGACTTTAACCCCACATAAAGCATCGGATCCTAAGCAATGCACATGATCAAGCCTCTCGGAATCTAAACAGCCCTTGGCTCTGAGGACAGACAAACACAATGGCAGAAGACAGAAGAAGAGCAATACATCTGGGGTTACAAAGCCACACACAGTTTCTGAGGACACTACACCTGAAACAAAAGACACAATCTCATACGCCAACTGAGGAACAGGGCATAGTTTTTGAGGGACTGCAACAATTCATACAGAAAAATCACAAGGAGACTGCCAAAACACAGGCACAAGAGCAGGATCTGCCACTGCTTTCGCCTAAGAAGGTGGCACTAGAGCACAAGGCCACAAGCCCAATGATTGTCAGCCACCCTCTCCACAGGGAGAGGGGGAGGTCCCAGACACAGATTCACAAGGGACACAGGACACTCACCACATCACAGACCTGTGGGAAGACTACCATGTAGTTCTCCCTGAACCAGATATGGAATCACCAGTATCATCAAAAGCATCATCACCAAATTGTGCCTCCTCCAATCACAGTGCCATTCAGAGAGCTGGAGAGTTCCACCACTGAGGAGCAAATGGATTTCTTAGTTGAGACACTATCGCGCACTGAGTGCACTGTACAGTACCTGCCCATGATAGGATCTGTACTGCATGTATCCATAGACATCTTCAAAGACCTACTCAAATCTAGGGTCGTAACACCTTGCATTTAGAGGAAGTACAGACCATCACCAACTGACTCTATATACATCAGGGGTCACCCCCTGCAGACTCCTTGGTCTTCATATTCTCTAGCAAAGGAGCCATTGAAGATGCGCAATGCCTTAAGGGGGAGGAGAGACAATGCACAACGCTGATCATAAAACTTCCTTGAGAAAAAACAATTTGTGGAGTTCGGGGCCTAACACCAGATGGCAGGAATATGCATAGCATGTAAATCTGCATTACTACATGCTACGAATAGACGCTTACAGAATAAGTAACATACTCCTTTCTGTTCCCTTGTCCTGCAATAGGTGAATAACAAAGGTCTCCCGGAGAAACTCATACGGCTTCGGAACCCTTGGGGTCATGTGGAGTGGACAGGTGCCTGGAGTGACACGTAAGTGGCAGTCTAACTGCAGATGTCCAAAATCATGGAATGCGCACTGTAGGGGAATCCAGCATCTACTGAGAAAATGGACAGTGCCCTAGTCTCCCCTAGTGAAAGTGGGTACGGCTGCGCTGCATGGAAGCTAATTTTGTCCCAATCCCCACTTGTACGCACAGCAAACTGATGTGATGAGCTCACGATGCTCCAGTCCCTTGCAGTGTCAGACTGACGCTTCTGCATCAGCCTGACAATGTGATGGTCACACGTTCCACCAAGAAATTGGGATAGTTCTGCTGCTTTCGTGGGGTGGGAAAAATGAAGTATCAACTCTTCAACTAGTGTCTGCTTTCTTACTACTTCTGCTCTCTGCCACAGTTCACGTGAGGTGGATGAAGTGGACCCCGCAGAAAAAGAATTTTTCAAGAAGATAGAGGATGGAGAGTTCTGGTAAGAGAAGGAGGACAATTCATGAGTACTGTTAAAGCAGACACAACTCATTGGTTTCGTTCAAAGGTTTGAAATGATCTCCTCGCTCTAGTGCCACCTTGTTAATCCACTCAGGTTGTTGGTTTAACCATAGAAGTCCTGGAGATTTCTTTCCTAGGGATGTTTCAGGTAACTTGGAAAGGAATATAAAAATGATGTTTTCTCTCTTAAAACAAGGTAAAACAGAAGTGAAAGTTTACGCAACTCCTAAATTAGTTTGTTTGATGCAACACATGTATTAACCAATGGAAAATCCACACAAATGTTTTAAAAAGAACAGAGAACTCTGCAAACATACAGCCCTCAAAACAGCACCTTCCATGTGCTTAATTTATCTCAGATTATTGGCAAAACCACAATTCTTTATATCACTAGCAGCAGGGTCTTTACTGAAAAAACATTTTGAGACATACAAAATCAAGTTTCACTTTGGTGTGAAGTAGGATTAACGTCAATACAGCATGTAAAATAACATAAAGGCAAACAATGGTTTGAGCCATATTTAACAACACAAATATATCAAAAGGAGCCAAATATCTCAAGAAACAGGACAGGCATTAGAGACTTGTTCTAAATGAATATACAAATACAGTTGTGCACTGTCCTTAATATCAGTCTTTCCCAGAACTAGGGGCATCAACTTGCATCTTAAGGAGGTATGACCACAGCAGATCCCATATTCTCGTGGCCTAGCCTTGGGCTGTTGTTGCGCTTCACAGTTTGATGCCAAAATTTCACTGGAGGCCAGTCAGAAGTATTGGGGCAGCACCTTTCATTCAAGTCCTTGGGAGTCTCCGCTTCGCCAGCAGCATCATTATCGACACTAGTTGTCGAACTGACTGGAATTAGTTTATTGTAACCCAATGACATCCTCCAATGTAAGCATTCAAATGTGATCTCAGCTATCCCTCAAGTGATGTATCTTATCTCTGTCCAGTATTTTGCTGCCACAGGGCAACCCATACACCAGGTGGAAAAACCCAGCCGAATCAGCCCGCGCTGCGGGGATTTGGTGGGATCAATTTTATGTAAGTTGATAGAGCAATAAAGTCTGTAAAAAATGTCAATGGATGGATTTCTGTCTGTAGTTGATAGAAATTAGCTTGGTCTGAGCACAGCAGTACTTCTGTGTGTCCCAGTGAACCGTTTCCCCCCAATCTGCCTCCCATTCTGCTCTGATGGGGAGGCCTACTATGTCAGTCAAACCAGATCATACTTTGTAGAGGCTGGAAACCCAACCCTTCTGGTTCGGGTACTTAATCATGCAAGCCAGTGGTGGGAAATCCAGGGACTCCTCCGGGAATGTCTGCCACCTGGATTTTGCTGCTTGTCTTAATCTGAAATAGTGGAACATACCTAAAGGACTAAATTCTCTGTCTCCCTGATAATGGTCTAGGGTGAGGAATTTCTGATCAGGGTACAGTTGGCCAAGTTTAAGAAAGACAGAATTCACCAGTATGGGTTGCATCGCTCTCTCGAGCATGAGGATAATGGCTCGAGAATTATTCCTTTATTCTTTATTTGACTGTGAACAGTCATAAAAGCACTAAAACAGCAAAAACTATCGAAGAAATATAATAAAATAACGACTTGCGTGGTAATGGAACGCGTGGTAACAACGCATTCGTTGTATTGCCTGCGTTGCAATGGCATGCGTTGCAAAACCATGCGTAATTGTGTCATACATCCCTCCCGAATATATGATATCACAGCCCTATATTCTTCGCTTGGCCTTAAATAAGTTGCAACAGTTGGTTGTATTGACTCAACCTTAAGCCTGGCCTCCTCATGCTTTGCTAGCGGTGCTCGACGCACCCATTTATTAACCGGATCTAGACATAAAGAGGGATCTGAAAAGACGTGCACAATACCAATTCCCTCCAGTTCTTTTTAACGTACAATAGCCAGGGTATTAATAATCCTTTATCGCAGGCCAAGGAATCGGCAATTATATCCTTTGTGAGCTATAGTATTCAATAGAGCCTGCCACGGGCAGTATATGCCTAGGATGTCACTATTCCCAGCCACGGACCAAACAAACTAGTTGGTACAACAAGTCGTTTGAATATGCTAAAGAGGTGAAGCAGACTTGGTGGCAAGATTCTTGTGTAAGCTACCTTTATCAACCTGGTCTTTCTGGATTGGTATGTGCTGTGCTTTACTCTGTAGGTCAAACCAGTATGTGACTGAATCGCCAAATAATACTGTCTAGGATCTGGCGCTCCCCATTTAAATGGCAGTGTAAGGATCTCCGATCGTAGACAAGGATTCTTACCGCCCTACAGCAGTCTGTTAAGTAATGTTTGTAGACTGGAAAACGTTTTTACCCAGGGGGACGGGAATATTATTAAACAGATACAGAAGCCAAGGGAAGTGTTATTCATTGATTGATTTGAAGACAACATCCTAAGGTTAATCAATGTAGTATGCATAACAATTTCACTCAAACACAAGGGTGGATTACACTACCCAATTGAGTATTTGGTCACACAATAATTTAGTTCCAGGTTGTGTCACAACGAGTGATACCTAATGCTGTATCTAGTGCCAAACTATGAAAATTGTGAGAGGTATCTCCCAGAGTGCACCCTTAACAAAACCAGTACATAAACCAAATACTACAAGCTGAAATACCTCAATAATGACTGTAATAATACAATAACGTAGTGTAATCCAACTCTTGTGTTTGAGTGAATTTGTTATGCATACTACATTGATTAACCTTAGGATGTTTTCTTATAGGAAGCCCCTGAGGAAGGGACGACATAGTATCAAAATGCATCGGGCCTTTTTCGACAAACATATGGATTAATCATTATGCTCTGTTATGCATTTTGCTTGATTTGAAACATGTAAAAATATGTGAAGACTATAGTAATTTATTTTGAAATATATTAATTTAATTGGTCATATTCATATGATGAGTACAATGAATACAACATTTTTTTGTGATGAATTCAATTTGAAAAAGTATTGAATCCTTAAGTGGGGTTCGGTTGAAAACCCAGTGAAGAGTGCAAGGGCCAGCAAGTCTTCCTGCTGGTACTCTATTGTGTTATTTAAGGCACTTGGTCAGAAGCGAGTGCAGCACCGTAGCACCATTAACATAAAAATAAAAAGATAGTACTTAGTTTTGATTAATAAGGAGTGCACCTTCGATCTCTCTGGTTATTCAACTGCAGGCATACCGTGGGATGCATTTAAGACTGTACTCCGTGGGCAGGTCATCAAAGCAGTTTATGGATCCAGCATGGCGCTCATGTCGGAACTTCAGAAACAGGAGACAGAGGTGCAGCGCTGTGAACGTCTTTACACTACAGATTTGCATATAGTGCCCGCACTCGCCAAAGCCCGCCTAGCATAATAGGAGACCTTGGACAGGCTTTGCGCCTTAGACTATTAACAATACTTGGCCAGGCGGCATACAGAGGGAGACAAAGCGGGCCGGGTGTTGGCATGCTTATTAAAAGCCGACGCCTCGCAACCCCCTATTACTGCAATACACAACTCTAATGGCCAATTGGTAAATACGCAGGAAACAATCACTGACTCCTTCTATAAATATTACACTTCTCTCTACAAAGCTCCCGTCCCTGGGGATCATTTGGCCATACAACAGTTCCTGTCACACGTTAACTAACCTCCTGCAAGAAACGCAAGCTCAATACACGTCTCTCGAGGGCCCCCATATCTGTAGACGAGATAGATGAAACCATCAAGCAATTAGCTAAGGGTAGGGCTCCGGGGGCAAATGGGTGGCCATCAGAATTCTATTCAACTTACACAGATCACCTTACGCCGGGAAACATCCATTACAACGCGGCTGTTTCCCCGCAATGCCATTACATCGCAAGCGTAACAACGCATGCGATGTAACAACGCGTAGCCATTACTATGCATGTTTTTACATCGCATGCGCTGTGACAACACATGCGATGTAATGCCGATCGTTGTGAGGAAACAGAGGCTCTTCCGTTTCCTCACAACGACGTGCACCGCCCCACAACGTGAAGTAGGAACCAGGAGGAGAGACGGCGACGCTGGAGAGGAACCACAATGAAAGAGAGGTAAGGGGTGATTGTGCTTGGGGGGGGGGGAGTAGTGTGGGTAGTGGTTTAGGGTAGTGTTGTAGTGTTTTACGGTTTAGGGTAGTGTAGAGGGGGAGTAGTGTGGGTAGTGGTTTAGGATAGTGTTGTAGTGTCGTAGTGTTTTAGGGTTTAGGATAGTGTAGTGGTGTTTGGGTAGAGTAGGGGGTCGTGCTAGGGGTAGTGTGGTAGTGTTTCTGTAGTATAGTGGTTTAGGGTTTAGTGTAGTGTTGTAGTGTTTGTGTAGTGTAGTGTTTTAGGGTTTAGGGTAGTGTAGTGTGTGTAGTGTTTTAGTGTTTAGGATAGTGTTGTAGTGTTTGTTTGTGTAGTGTTTTTGGGTTTAGGGTAGTGTTGTAGTGTTTGTATAGGGTTTTAGGTTTTAGGGTAGTGTTGTAGTGTTTGTATAGTGTAGGGTTTAGGGTAGTGTTGTAGTGTTTGTGTAGTGTAGTGTTTTAGGGTAGTGTCAGGGGGTTGTGCAGGGTAGTGTAGAGTAATTGTAGGGAGAGGACTGGGGGTCGGGGTGGGTTGTGAAGGGGTAGTGTAGAGTCACCTTGCAAACTTTAACCACAAGTATAGCTTTACCACGCATTCCTTTGCGTTGTAATGGCATGCGTGGTAAAAGCATACTCATGAAAAAAGTTTGCGATGTTGGCATTTCATTGTCATTGACATCGCGTAGTAATACCCGCGTTGTAATGGCATGCATAGTATTAGTATGCGATGTAATGACATACATCCCCTTACGCCAAGGTTATGCACCATATATAGTTAGGCATTTGAGCGGGCATAGCTCCCACCCACCCTACTGGTAGTGCTACCAAAGCCAGGCAGGGACCTGCTCCAACCGCCCACTGTCCCTACTAAACTCGGACTACAAAATCCTGGGAAAGATATTAGCCAGTAGATTAATGGATGTAGCACAAATACTGGTTGATGATGACCAGAATGGGTTCATCCCAGAGAGAAATACCGGTCTGAATCTACGTCGACTCTTCAAATTGCTGGAATGGGCTCGAACGGAAACGGACCTGCCATGGATAGCTGCCTAAGATATCGAAAAGGGATTCAATACCTTGGGACGGCAAAATTTATTAGCAGTGTTGGCAAGATTCGGTATGGGCCCTAACTTTCTGAGATGGGTAAGGATATTATACACAAAGCCGCTGGACAGAGTGAAAAAGGGCCACAACATTTCCCCGTCTTTTGTAATAGAGCGCGGAACGAGACAAGGGTGCCCTTTATCTCCCATCATTTTTGCATTGCCCATGGAACCCCTGGTGTGCAAGCTTCGCTGCTGTGTATTAAACTGGGGCATACAAGCATACAGGCAATGGCATATAGTCTCTCTCTACGTGGATGACGCATTGGTTTATTTACGAGGTCAGACCACGGCCCTGCAAGAAATAATGGAGCTGCTGGACGAACAAGCCAGAATTTCTGGTCTACGGGTTAACTAGTCCAAATACGTAGTATTTCCAATGCAACCCCTGTCCATAGACCAAAGCCACTCTACACCCTGTACCCCATTCACTTGGTATTTTGACAACTTTAAATATTTGGGAGTCCAAATCTATCACTCTCAGGCAGATCTGGTAGAGGGCAATTTGGGGAAGGCGATCACTAGAGCCCAGGCTGCTCTTCCATTTTGGTCAAGTTTGCCCTTATCCCCTATGGGTCGAGTCGCCATCTCCAAGATGCTTTTACTCCCCATCTCCTATACTTTATTTCTACCCTTCCCTATAGGCTACCACATAGGTTCTTCAAAGACCTGGAGTGGCTCCTGACGTCCTTAATATGGGGTGGCTCTAGGCCCAGAGAGGCATTCCAGAAACTATACCTCCCTCTATCTGAAGGGGGACTCTGGCGCCAGACTATGAACACTACTATGCAGCGGTGCGGCTACAATGGCCTTTGAGGTGACTCGCAAAGAGTAACCTGAATGAGCCAGATCCCTGGGTGGTCACAATGTGACAGCCAGCCATGATAGAATGTCTGTCAGGCACCAAAACATTGCTACAAAAAAACACAGGGTAACTTCTTAATGGCAGCGGCTAGACGCAGCTGGCTGAAATACGTATTGCCTAGTGGCCAGTCTACTCCTTACACTCCGAGTCTCCCTCTTGAAGTGCTTCTGAGTTTATACACTTGTCACAAGCGCCCGGAACTGGAAGAGTGGCGGGTGGTAGGATTAAACACTTGGTGAGACTTAGCGGTAGACTCGACCGTCTGTGAGCTTGAAACCCTAATGGATGATTACGGGGTACCACCAGGGACGTTCCTACAGTACGCAACTCTGACACAACAAATTCTTCAGACACGGGGGAACACACACACTGAACATGATACATCACAAGTACTACAAACCCTATTAACACACGGCCGGGGTAAAAAGGCGATCACAGTAATTTATTATTCTCTCATGGCCATCTCAATATCCCTGTTGGCACTACTACGAGAATACTGGGACTTGGCACTGACGACCAATTTCACTGATAATCAGTGGACACAGTGCATAAGCTACCCTAAATCTATGTCCATCAATTCTAGGCAGAAATAAATGCAATTTAATTTCCTTCACCAAACTTACCTGCCACCACAGAGATTGGCGCGCCTGTACCCCACTTCCGTAGACATTTGCCCCAGGTGTCTGGCTACGGACGCTACATTCCCCCATATGGTATGGACATGCCCTTGACTCAGGACATTCTGGAATGAAGTCGCTGGGTCATTGACAGACGCAGCGGGTACTCGCGATAGCTGTTCAGTGCCCACACTTTCTATTTGGGATAACAAAGTACAACGCCCACCTCAAGAACTTGAATACGTTTTTAGATTTAGCACTGGGGCTGGCAAAACGTAGATTAGCCATGGCCTGGAAATCATCACTGGACCCAACACACAGTTATGGCTCCTGGATCTCCGCAGGGCTCTAATGGCGGAACACGAGACCCAATTGACCAATACATCACAGATGCAACCATTGGCCAATCCGTGCAATAGCATGAGTATCTAACCATTATAGAAACGAAATTGAACACACACCACTGCCTTGCACTTTTATCACAATACTTTACAATGGCAAAATACACAAGGCGACAGCCTACAGACCGCATTTGACGATCCAGACCCGTAATTGTTGGAATTACATACATAATCACATGAGGCGCAGATTCTACCCCATTAACGTCCCTAAGAATATATCTGGAAACTTACACCAGACCGCTTCCGGATAACTAAAAATCTTTGAGACACGGAATAAATAAACGGACAATGTTGCACAGGTTTTATTATTAATGTTGCTGATGTTAGAATAATGTGGAATTGCAATATAAAATGTCAATATTGGTTTAAGATTATTGCTATATCACGGCTGGACGACCCACCAAAGCTGCTCTTGTAATTGCTTGTGAAATACTGGGCATGTTACTGCTGTTATAGTTCACTTGTATAAATTGCTGAAAATCAAAAAAGACTATTAAAAAATAAAATAAGATAAAGTATCTCCACTAAGAGAATTACTAAAGAAAGGAAGCCATTTCAAATGGAACTTAGCCTACCACAGAACCTTCAATGACTACAAAGAATCAATTACCACAGCAGCTATAGTGGGAAACTTTGATGTCAGGCGTAGAACCATTTTGACCACTGAGCACCAAAGGAATAGGAGGCACCATAACACAGATAGCAGACAATAAAGAAAGTATAGTTGCTTTCACATCCTGTGCCATAAAGGATTCAGAAACCAATTATTCTACAGTGGAGAGGGAAGTTTTAGCTTGCTATTGGACAATACCGCAATTTAAATTCTTTTTATGGGGTTTGCCTTTCACTGTACGAAGAGATCATAAACCACTCACATTCATTCTCTCATCCAAAGGAATTGAACGCGCAACGCCTCGCATAGCCAAATGGGTGCTGGGCCTTCAGGGATATCATTTTAAAATGGACTATGTAATAAAGTAGGATCTGCCCTAATGGTTATTCCCACTTTTTGCTTGGTGTCAGTCTGTTTTTGACCTAGTCTGACTGGGATTCTGCTAATCAGAACGCCAGTCATTGTGCTTTCTCCCTAAATTGACTTTGGTACATTCACAATTGGCTACTGATGTGCCCTTGTAAGTCCCTTGTATATGGTACTGAGGTACCCGGGGCATAGGTACACTAGGGGTCTCCCATGGGCTGCAGCATGTATTGTGCCACCCATGAGAGACCACTCAAACTGCGACTACAGGCCTGCCATGGCAGCTAGTGTGAGTTAGTGCTTGCAACTCTCACTAGAGATATAAGTGTCCTAATATCTGAGGTCACTGCACTTAAAACCTATGAGTCACCCCTATGGCAGGCTCTTCAGTCCTGGGGGCAGGGTGCTTGGTTATGAGTGTGAGGGTGCCCCCTGCATGAGCAGGACATCCCTACAAACTCAGAGTACATTCTCCAGGCTTTGTAAGTGCGGTCAGACATTTTGATACATATAGTGGACATCAAGTCATTGCGAGATGTCTAACTATATAGCGGTCGGTATCTAACAGGTTTGAATCCTACCCCAACACTGATTCCAGTTTTGGAAGTAGGATCCCATGTACCGGGGGGCTCCCTTGGGGTACCCCCCAGTACTATCAGTAACAGCCTTTGAGGGTCTGACAGCAAGCTAGTGCTACTGCCGACCACAGACTCAATTCTGTCCTCCTGCTGCAGAGCCAAGCTTGAGTAGGGGAAGTTAGAACAATAGGTTTCCTGTGACAGGGAGGTGTGACCAACTCCCAGATAGGACTTAGTGCATTGGGCTGGGGGGGAGGGGTGCTCGCTTGCTGGCGCCACCAGACTGCTTTGAAGGGCACATCTGGTGCCCTCCTTGCATACTTCAGTTCTGACATGAAACTGAACTAAGGAAATGAGAGTATCCTTCCCTCTGTCCAGCCCCTCCTCTGGAAGGGACCCCTGAATCGTTCCAATACTTTCGCTAGGGTACTCAAGGGCTTACCTGTTGGTGGCTCTTCGTGGGACAATATTCAAGCCTTAAACCACATCATATTCAAACATCTGGGCACCTGGACTTCACCTGAAACTGAGATTGCAATAAGGAAGACTCATGCTGCTCTTGGTCTCACTGTTCTGCAAGTCTTCTTTGTTGTCTGTGCCTGTACGTCTTCCAGGATCTTCACATGATCTGTGGGCATCAAATACACCCAAAGTAATCTCCCTTGGAGTGAAGGAGTCACTCCCCTGCAACTGCAGGGACAGCAACGAAGCTGACCAGTCTGCTGCTACTGACGTCCCACGGACTTAGAAAGACTCAGCAACACAGGTGGTAACTTTGCAATTCCTTCAAGGCCTGATCTGTCCTCTCTGTAATTTTGAGGGCAATGTCCCTTGTCGGAAAGGTTGGGACCGAACCCCTGTGCATCGCGTCAACTTGCCGTTGCCAAGGCTTGTTGGCTCTGCACTCCAGAGATCTTCGGGCTACAAGAAGCACCAGCCACCAGCATCTCTTCCTGCCAAGCTCAGCATCCTCACCACATCCTCTGCACCGAGAGCCTTCCGTCTTGGTGAGCTGCTCGATGTCCTCTTGTGACTCTTGTGCCTCCGGTCTGTGGGTTCTCTTGAGGGTCTTTCTCTGCTCCAGTGGTCCCCTCTGTTTGCTCAGGGACTGCTCTGACTCCTCTGCTTGTGGTGTGTCCCTTGGGCCTTGCTGCTCCCAACGTTGCTCCTGCATCGCTTTCTACAGCAGTTGATGCTGCCAAGGATTGTTGGTGCTCTCGCCGGACACCGACCCCGTGGGTTCTCGAAATCCGTCGTGGGACAGCTCGTGGACTGCTCTTAGGCTTCTTCAGCATCACCTGGTCCCAATAGCTGCAGCAACACGGGCATCGTCATCACTCCTGACATCGGTGGGCATTGCTCTTCCGTGCCCCTTGGTCACTTCCAGGTGGCATAGACTCTGTCCCTCTGCTTACAGGGTTCTCTTCATCACAAATCCACCCTTAGTGTCCACTGGAAACTTTCAAGGTCTTCTCCAGCAGTATCTTTCCTGAAGTCCTCCACTGTGGTCTATGGCGGTTTCCAATGTCACTTCTCACCTATGCACCTGGCGTCCCTGGTGTAGGTATCCTGGTTCTTGGAGTTTCTACGGGTGGGGTGACTCTCCAACCATCTGTCTTCCACGGGGTTCCTTCAGGATCCACTGGGAAGGGTCCTCTTTCCCTTAAACTGCAGCTGCGACTTACCAGTTGACTTGTATTGAGCACGCAGCTGTGTTTCTACTCTGCACACAGTACCCGTGGGGTCCTGGGGTACTTACCTTGGGTGGTTCCTTGTGTGTCCAGCTCTTCTAAGTCTCCTGGTGGCAGTCCTGACTTCAGTCACAGTTCGCATTCCACTTTCTTAATGTATGGCTTGGTCTCCCCCTGGAGACCTATCTATTTTGTGCCACTTACAGTATAAAAATTGTGGTATTTTTGTGTATTTGGATGATATCTCCTAGTAGGAGATATAACAATGTGTTAACGAGTGTTTTGTAATATATATATATAATATTATATATATGTATGTATGTATATATATATATATTCACTGAAAAAACCATAGGTTTCACACATGTTATAGTTAGCTGGAAATTTTACTGATAAAAAACCAATGAAATTCCCCCGTTATAGTTACTGTAAGCAACTATAACTCACGCGACCGTAATCCTCTGCTGATGCTAATACTGTATTTAGACACTTATTTGCCCATGTCTTCTTCCATTAAATTTTAGCTATACATATATTACAAATTTTTTTTTTCCATAAAGACACATATGTCATCAGCAGAGGATTACGGTCGCGTGAGTTATAGTTGCTTACAGTAACTATAACGGGGGAATTTCATTGGTTTTTTATCAGTAAAATTTCCAGCTAACTATAACATGTGTGAAACCTATGGTTTTTTCAGTGAATTAGCAAGGTTTTTTAAATGCTAATTCCTAACTATAACGTGTGTGAAACCTATGGTTTTTTCAGTGAATTTGTACGGTTTTTTAAATGCTAAGTTACTTTACGCCATTCGTGGCGTGCGCGCCCACTTAACGCAGTTCGTTCCGTGCGCGCACGGTGCGCTTCACGCACCGTGCGCGCACAGTGAGCACGCGGTGCGCTTCGCGCACCGCGGGCCCACTTTACGCAGTTAGTGCCCTACACGCAAGGTGGGCACGCAGTGCGCTACGCGCACCGCGTGCCCACGTAATGCACCGTGCGCACATGGAGGACATATTATGCGCTTCCTTGTGATAGGTAATCTGTTAAATTTAATTTGTAAGTGATGACAATAATATGCCATGCACAGAGAGTGTGTTTTTTTTTTTTATATATTTTTTAGCGTAAGCGCACGGTACGCGTACGGTAAGCGTAATCGGCGAAATTTTCAAAAAATAAAAATTTACCGTTTTTGGCCTTGGGGGATCTTTGAGGACTCAACTAACATGGCTATGTGCATGGGCGCTGTCTAAACAGCCCCTTTATATGTTTTTTCCCTTTGTTTACATCCCCTCCCTCACAGTGCGAGAGAGAAAATGGCGGCCGCCGCTTCCTGGTTTCGACCGATTCGAATGTTTACTTAGATGTAACAGCCAATCAGAATCGCGCTCGCGCACGCCACCGTACGCGTACGGTAAGCTTACGGTAAGCGTACCGTAAGCTGGCTCAGATATATATATTGATTTAAAGGCTATTTTCTCAGAATCTACTGAACAGATTTACACCAAACCTACAAAAGGCACTTCCTTGACCTGAGGACTACCTCTCTGCCAAATTTCTAGTAATTCTGTTCAGCCGTTCGGGCTGTAGCCCTGTCTAAAGGTCCTATGGAAAAATGCATGGGAAAAACGCGTTTTGGGACCCCCCTTTTATCTCAGCCCCCGCTTGACGAACCCCCCCGAGACTTTCAGGGTAGGAGCGGAGCGTAGCGCCCCACCTATTTTGAGAAATTCGCGAGGATTCGTCGACCGGCGCCAAAGTTATTCAAAATAGAATGTTGCGGATTTCCTATGGAAACAGGGTCCTAACTATAACTACCTACTGGCGACCGCCAGTAGGTCATATATATATATATATATATATATATATATACTGCGTGATTTTTTTTTAGTTTAACCTGCACTATATGATTAGATCCGGTAAAACAAGCTGCTTAACACTCCTCCTGGATAAGCCTGAAGGCTGCTCTCAGTAGCTACCACTTAGGGAGCTTTCCAAGGTTGTCTAAGTGTTGCAGGGATTCTGCCCAAGAACAGAACTATTCTTAGGATTATGGGACCTTAGTGAGAAGGGACTGAGTTATCCTGCCACCTGAGTGCCCAGAAGCCCGGGACCGACTAGCTATAGTGTCTCACTTGCCCTCCTACACACCCATGGAGAAACCATTGATTAGACACCCCAGAACACAACACTCCCAAATCTCTCAGGAATCGCTGTACCAAGACACACCCTTACGCTCGCACTCTCGTATTTGTCCACAATAAGATCTGACAGAGACACAAAACTGTTTAAAATATTTATTTTAACTAACGTGCCCTAACGTGCAGTATACGTGCCACGACATGCATAGTACAAATATAGTCAGCATAGCAGCTAGTCCATAAATCATAAAGGGAGATGTCTAAGAAAAAGTATTATTATATAATAGAAGATCTCTGGGCCTTGTCAGCAGACCCCATACCTTAGACTATAGGTGATAGTTCTACATCAGAGGTGCATTCTTGCTCTTCTCCCTGGAAAGGTACCTCTCCAAGTGAGTTCCCCCATGTATGTATATCCATTATATCAAAGTACGAATTTCCAACAACAGCTGCATTGGTATGTTTTGTCTAGGTGCTAGGGCCTGACCAGCACAGATTAGCAAGGGGCATTGCTTATCGACTTTAATCACAATGTTCAGACTAAACTCCAGGAACAGGCAGAGAACAAACACAGCAGACAGTTCCCATGTGAAAGGCACAAACAAATACAATTGCAAAAATAAAGCCATGTAGTAACGTGTGCAAAGCTGCCTATTGGCTGCAGGGTTCATGCTAACTTAGTAATGTCGACAATGAACTAAAGTCCACGTGACATAAGACCACGAAAATCATCAAGAGGGTTGTCTGGATTAGTGCAAGGTGCATCACTTAAATAAGTGTGCACCATATACTAATCTAGCCTCCTACATTGGTGTGCAGTGGTTGGGATTTAAGCCTGCACTCTTTTACCAGCTAATCTAGGTGTGGTTAGATGAAAAAACTTCACAAGCATAGGCACATATAAAATACTTTTTGAGATCAGGTAAGTTCTACTGAACATTTTGGATTGATTATTAAGGGTCCAGCTCAACACTTTCTCCAATCTTTGGAAGTTTCGTTTTCACTAGTGTTGGTAGGTGCACTACACCATGTCTTTAGTTGGGGAAGCCAGCGGGGCCCAACCACATAGATACAGTGACTTGAAGTTTCAGGAACTCAGGGCCCTGTGTGCCTCTAGAAAGCTAAAGACAGGTAGCAACCCTAACACTATACAACTGTTAGAGCTGCTTCTGCAGGAAGATCTCCAGAATCTTGATAGGTCCGAGAGGCAGGACAATGTGGGTGGAGTGGCTCCAGAAGAAGGGTCAGGTGTGGTTCACCCCAGTGACACTAATTCTGAGCATGACCAAGAAGAGTCTGGTGACTCCACACTGGTGAACTCTGATCCCCCAGGGAATAGCACAGATCGTGCAGAAGAAGTCCCTAGAGGTAGGTCCCCCATTATTCCTCCTGGGAGGGTGACAAGAGTAGGGGGGAGGTCTAGCTCCTTCTCTGTCAATTCCAATACCTCTACCAATTACATAGGGACCTCCATCTCTAGTCAGAGGGAGAATTATACATTTTAGGACCTTTTCAGACGATCTACATGGGAAAGTAAATACATGCTAGTGTTTTTATAGAAGATATTCCTAGAACATTGATAAAAAATGGAGTAAAATTTACCTCTGAGAAACAAAGGGATTCTTAACTAATATGTCCATCAAACATTAAAAAACAGCCTTGCATTGCCCTACGTCTAATGGTCTGGTTTAACATGTAAATAGAATGATCAAGGAATGTATACTACTGTCTAGCATTTCCAAAGAACCTCTAGGAAAATCCCTCAAAATATGTTATGTTTATACCACATTGCACATTATGCAGTTATAGGTATTTCTCCATTCGTTTCACTTAAAGGCAAACAACTCAATCCCTGTAAAGGCAAAAACAGTAGTTACTTTAACCCCATGAAAATAACTCCAGTACATAAGAATGTGGTCCTTGAAGATGGTAGGACATGGAGCATGTACAGACTGTCCAGGTGTCATACCATTCCAGGGACACAGTTCAGTTGGAAATGGAATGTTAGTGTCAATAGCGAGACAAATAAGAAAAGATTGTCAGATAGAACTAAGAAGGTGCCTCAATGACACAAGGATTATATAGATGAATAATAATTTTCAATGGTCTGTCAGGCAATTATAAGGGTGCTCAATTCTTGAAATGAAGTAGATGGAAACAAATATATACATATACTAATTGTAGTCTCTTTACGGTTATGGAAAATTAGAATGTTTTAAATTTTACATAGGAAGAAGATGTTATAATTTATATTATGTACATAATATCTAATCTCAATAGTAGGTTATCACAATTTTTTATTTCAAATTCAGTTTATTTAGTTTTTAGATTGATACAGAAAAGTAGTACACCTGCAACAGTTGTCAAAATAGGCCAAGAGTTACAGAAATCACATGTAGGTTACAGCTTGTTCACGAGTTCTGTGGCCTGGAAAATGTATTGATAGTTACAATCATATCGTGTTGCATTTAGTATTCTACGACCTTCCGTCAATACAACCTCTAAGGAGAGGAACATAGAAAGGAACTGAACATACCTAATTAAAAAAAAAAAAAAAACGCGATGTCATGATGCAAATAATAATGAAGTGGACATGAGGGATGGGCGCCTGGGCCCATGAAGGGGCATCATCCTAGCTGCAAGCTGCCATCTGTGCTGTTGTGGCATTATATATGAAACAAGTTGAGGGCTCTTAGCTGTGGGGCACACGCCGTCATTGGGAGCCCCTCCAACAAGTAGTTAACCAGCGGGAACCATATATATTCGAATCCTTTTCTGGTGTCATCCACTATGTCGGCCAAGCGCTCCAGAGCCAACGCCCTCCACAGTCTCACGTGCCATTGGGTTAAAGATGGTGCCTCTTGTTTTTTCCATGCAGCAGCTACTGCCATTTTGGCCGCCCTCAGGCAGAGCCACATGACAGACCTATTACTCTGCGTTTCGCGTTTCAGGGTTGGATCTCTCAACCCCAGGAAGGTGTGTTCCAGGGACTGAGGAATTGGGTAGCCTAACATGAGTTTAACTTGGGACCAGCACCTATCCGAAGTGTTGGAGAAGATCTTGTGCAGTTTCTGGAGATACAAGTACCAGTGTAGTGTGCCTCCCTTAGATACATCGAGCGGATTAATTTCTCAATGTCTTTACTTAAATGCTCCCACTGTTTGTCCCCTAGAGGCGCATCTAAAAGTGCATCCCAAAAGCGTTTGTATCACGGGATCTTCATAGGTCTCAGAGCTTGTATGAGAGCATACAAAAAGGAAATGCATCCCTTGGAGGAGGACCCAGATTGGGCAAACTTCTCTATGGGAAGCAGGTCCCTGGTGGCAGCCAGCCGCACCAGGGGCTGCTGTACCCAATGTTTAAGCTGCAAGTAGTGGAATTCTCCTTGGCTGTTTTCTGAAAGAGGTGGAAATCGTGAGACAACCACCCGCCCGGCATGCCTCGAAGGGTCCCTCTTGGAGCGCAGGGGGGAAGGCAGCATTGAAATGTATGGGCGTGTAGGGAGATAGAAAGGTGGTCAGCTGCAACCTCCTTATGAGAGCATCCCATACCTGTATACGCCCTATCTCAGAAAACGCTTTGCTTTCTATTTGCCTTCTAGGCATCTGAGATCGTCCTCTCAGCTGCTCGCACAAATTCCTCGGGTGCGCCTCCAAAGAATGGGGGGTAGATCACTTGCTGACCTATGCCAATATAAGAAACAGCTCAAAACTTTCCTGTTTTAATTCCCCCTTTCTGGAACCTTACAGGCTCGCGCCGGTACACTCCTAGGAGTAGCTGTGCGCGTTATAAAACTCAATAACATAATGTGGTGGACGTGGTTGTACTGATGTAGGTGTTGGGCGGTCTGTCATATTTTGGCTTCCACAGTAGATCCTATATGGTTCGGCTGGTAATCTGTCTGTCTATATGAAGCCAGTGCTTCTCAGAGGCACACAGTGACCATTCTGTGATTAAGTGCAGCTGTGCCGCCCTGTAGTATCCCTGAAAATCCGGCAGCGCCAAACCCCCTGCCGCACGAGCAGGCAATGGGGCAAGCGAGCCCTCCTCCCCAACCAAATAAATTTAATAATCATTTGTCGCAACTCTCTAAAGAGACCATTTTCCACTGGAATGGGCAGACCCTGAAAGAGGTAAAGCTAACGGGGGAGCACATTCATCTTAATGGCATGAATCCTGCCCAGTCAGGGGATGTAGGTAACACTCCTTTTGCCCAGGTCAATTTTTAATTGGTGTAAAAGGGGAGGGAAGTTGGCCTTGTAGAGATCTCAAATACGGGGGGTGAGCTTGATCCCCAGATAGGTAATCTTCTAAGCTGTGCAGCTAAATGATGACGTGCTCTCCACTCGTCGCCACTCTTCTTTAGAGAGGGTCAGATTGAGTAAGAAGGACTTGGCCAAATTGATCTCAAACAGCGTAAGCTCCTCCTGAATAGCTGGTAAAGAGGAAAGTGGCTCTGTGACTGGAAGAAGCACATCATCAGCAAAGAGTGATATCTTATGATCGTATGAGCCAAATCGCACCCCTCGTATGTCTGGGTTTTCTCTAATTTTATGCGTTAGGGGTTCTATGCTTAGGGCGAAAAGGAGGGGGGACAGCGGGCACCACTGCCTCGTCCCAAGTGCCAAGCTAAAAGAAGGGAAGCAACGCCATTGACCAGGACCCGGGAGCTAGGAGAGTGATAATAGTTGCAAACCATCCCTATAAAAGTCTCATTAAATCCAAAGCACTGGAGCACTGGAAACAAAATGGTCCACTCCACGCGGTCAAATGCTTTCTCCGCGTCTGGGATGTTTTTCATCCGGGCCTTCTCTATGATGTAGATGATGAGCCACAAATTATCATGGGTCTGCCGTCCCTTAATAAAGCCTGATTGGTCCGGGTCAATCAAGCCTAGGAGCACAAATTCGAAGCAAGTGGCCAAGATTTTAGAGTAAATCTTGGCGTCCAGATTCAGTAAGGCTATTGGCCAGTAAGAGGAACAGGCTGCAGGGTCCTTCCCCGGTTTGGGAATTACTGCCACAATCGCCTCTTCCATTCTCATTGGTGTTGGCCGAAACCTGTGGGAGGTCTAAGGGGTCCAGATACCCCGTTTGGTCCTGCGCCCTTGGGTGTTCTGAAGTATAAAGTGTACGACAAAACTCTTCAAAGGCCTGTGCCTTCCCCTCCTCTGTCTTATGTGAGACGCACGCGTCATCTACTATAAGTTTTATGTATTCCCTTTCCTGCTTGGCCCTTAACTGGTGTGCAAGCAGGGACCCCACTTTGTTCCCTCCCTCATAACCCCTGGCCTGTAAGCGTAAGATGGTTTTTTCCTCCCTGTTAGTGTATATGGCCAGCAGCTTCCCTTTGAGGGCAGTTACTTTCCTCCGCGCCGGAGCCAAGGGGCTAGTCTTGTGCGCCTGTTCTGCGGTCTGTAGTTCCCTTTCCAACATGAGGCATTCCTCACGCTGCTGTGTTTTCAGGGTGGTGGCTCACTCAATGCACTTACCCCAGACTACCGCTTTAAATGAGTCCCAGGTGGTAGCGTGCGAGGTAAGCTCGAGATCCTTCTGCTCACAAAAATGGTTTGCCTAAATTCATCAAGCATAAGTGTATCCCTGCAAAGGAAATTGGGGAAGTACCAACTCACATACTTTGTACGTGGGTTCGACCAGGTGGGGGTCATCTCGAGGGGGGCATGGTCAGACAGGCATATCGGGTGGGAGTTTATCTGTAGTACCGAGTGGAGCAGAGATTGGCTCGCAAATATGTGATCGATGCGGGAGTATGTCCTGTGGGAGTGGGAGAAGAAGGAATAGTCACGAACGGTGGGATTACTATCCCTCCACACGTCCACCAGCCCCAGGAGTTGGAGTTACGATCTAAGTGCCTTGCCAAAAACTCCTCTGTCGCCCTATCTGGATGAGTCCTGTCCAGCCCCTGATCCCAGGCAAGATTGAAATCTCCCATTAGGAGAATGTCCCCTTGCGCAAATTTCTACAAGACCATAAGGAAGGAGAATATAAAGTCCTGTTGTCCCGTATTTGGTGCATACATAACTGCAAATGTGCACTGCCAGCCCCTCAGGACCCCTCTAACCATAATGTACCTCCCTGCTTTGTCAGCTTTGGTGTCCTGGGCTTGAAACTGGACCCCCGTATGAAAAAGCAGCACCACCCCATTCTGTTTTGAGGTGTGGGAGGATCTGAATATAAAAGGAAAAGCTTTATATTTCAGACGGTGTTCCTCTGGTTTTTTGAGGTGCGTTTCTTGAAGGGCCGCCACTTGGATATTATGATCAATGAAGTATTTCCACAGGCGCTGACGCTTATATGGGGAGTTTAGGACCCGGACATTCCATGTGATAGTTGTGACTGCCATAATTATCTGGTTGGGACCCTGCCTCCCCTGTTTGGCCCCCTGCTCTGGCTTTGTCCCTGTACCCCCCCCCAACCCCCGGACCCAGCAAAGAAAAGATGTAAAAAAGTCACCATGACATCTAACTAACTTATCAAAACAAGATAAACAATAAAATCAAGTGCAGAGAATCCCCATCGCAGAGGAGAACAGACTCGAGGAACGTAACCATTCCCATTCCCCCAGCCCCTATAACATCAACTATTAAGGCATATGCATAGTGAAGTTATACAGCTACCCAATGGCTGTCACATTTCTGAGCACCCCTTTATTAGCTTCTCAAGTCTGTTAGCTCCGGCGGTCCTACAAGTGTCCAGAAGATTGCAAGTCCTCCGCTCCAACCACTCTCCCTTTGGAATCTCCTTACCACAGTAGTGACAGGTGGTTATTCATTTTGCTCACATCAAGCGCAGCACATCCCTATGACCCCCCGGGCTACAAGCATCAGCCCCATGGTTACATCGAATTGACTGGGCCAATGGTTTCACCAGAGTCTTGTGAAATGCAAGTCCTTCGCTCCCTCCACCTCTCCACAACAACATCTGGCTGCCACCAACAGGGTAGTGGGGGGGTAGAGTACCTTGTTATCTGAGAGTAGTTCGGTTGTGGGTTCTTCCGTTTCTGATACTTAGACCGGACATTTGTTGCTCCTTCGTCCTACCATCTGCCAATGGCCGGCCCCCTGTCGCTTTCACTGCCTTTCCCTGTCTGTGGCCCTTGAAGTTGCTTCGTCGTTGGGCTCCGGGATTGTGATTCCCAGAATGTCCACTGCCTCTGTCAGCTCGGTGCAATGCAAGTGTTTGTTTTCCAATTGAAAGGTAATCCCAAATGGGTAGGTCCACCTGTATTTGACCTTCTTCTCTCTCAAGCGGTCGGCGATAGGGTGGAATAGCTGTCGGCGCATAATAGTGGCTTGGGCCACGTCCTGGTAGAACGTACACGTAGCGTTCCGGCAAGAGACTTTGTCGGCGTTTCTAGCTTTTTGTAAGACCAGTTCTTTAACTTTAAATGAGCTGAATTTTTCCAGAATCTCTCGGGGCCTCCTGCCCTCATCGGGGAACCACTGCCCCACTCTGTAAACTCTCTCCAGGTGGATCTCGGGCCGCCCTCTCCCAAGCCCGTGGAGAAAAGGCCCACCATGAAGCCCTCCAGGTCCGGTCCCTAGCAGTCTTCCTTCAGGCCACGGACTCGTATATTATCGCGAAGGGACATATTTTCGAAATCCTCGCACTTGAACAAGGTGACTTGTAGCTGTCCCCGTAAGTCAGCGGATCGTTCCTCCAGGGGTTGAATGCAATCAGTCAATTCCTGTACTTTTACCTTGAGGTCAAGCGTTCTGGTGCCCACCGAGTCCACGTCGCCTGTATGGTCGTCAGTTTCTCCCTCATTTCCGCACTAAAAAAATCGAAGAAGACGTCCATGTCAGCCTTAATGTCTGCTCGGAGCTCCTTTTTAAACTACCGGAGAGAAGCCAGGAGGTCCTCCATGGTGAGTGCCAATGCTCCTGTGGGTTCGCCGTTTCCTCCCCTGTCGACCCCGCGCCTCTAGCAGCATAAGGAGACCTTATTGTTGGGGGCCTTTTTCGGTGGCATAGGTGGATGCTTTATTTGGTCAGCTCTTGGCAGCCCCCTTTGCTGTGCGGAACCAGGCAGTGCGCTCTTCGTTCGCCTAAGGGACCAATGCCGCCCGCAGTCCTCTGCGAGTCTACCTCCGGTGCTGGTTGCTAGGGCTCCAAGAGCTGGTCAGAGGGCCCACTCAGTAATGGCAGCCTGCGTGGTAATGCTGGGTCTCTTCGAGAAAGGTGGTGGCCGCTGGTGTTACCCTCCACACTTCTCTGGCTCTTTTCAATGTTCAGTGGGAAGGGGGGCCAGCATAATTGCTCTGAGGTTGCAGCCGATGCTCTCTAGTGATTGTCTTCAGTGTTTGGTGGCCATGTTAGGGTCAGGCAACAGGCGCCTAGGGCCTCGCATAAGAGTTGGCTTCAGGCCCCCTCCTCAGTCGGATGCTTCGAGACCTCGGGGCCCCCCCGTGCCGAATCACTCCTATCCCTCGCTGCTACTCCTGCCTCCTTTTCGACAGCGTGCTTGAAGATGCCCCCACCGGCAGTCCCAGAACCTCGTTCTTCCACCCCCGCTATGCCAGCCCTCGAGGCTCCTGTCCCCAACTTCGTGCGCTGTCTCCCGCTGGGAAAGGGGAGCCCCCCAGCCGCACCTCATAACTGCTGGGGGAACGCTGGGCCGTTCAGGCTAGGAGCATGACATCCGGAGACCACCTGCTCCGCGAGTTCGCCTCCACAGCCCGCCCCAGCGCCTCTCTGTAGCTGGGGGGGTGTGCAGGTCAGGAAAAATATAGGGCCTGGGATGGAGCCGGTCTGGATCACGTCCGATCGGCCATGTTAGTTGGCCACGCCCCATGACAATTTTTACCGTATATTTTTGTCTATCCCCCATTTTTCCCTTGATGGTATTTTGGTCTCTTCCGCTACCATGCACCCCTTCTCTCTCCTTCCCTACATGGTATGTTCCTTTGACAGTGAAAGTTAGAACCTTTCTGTCAGTTGAGCTTGTGAGGGGACGTTACAAGTTGTGACTATTGCTGAATAAAGATAGTTAAATCTACCAAGTGATCCTTCCTTCTTTTCAACTGATCTCTTTCTTGAGGAGCATTCAGTATGGCAAGCAACCATGCAAGGGTTTCACACCTATTACTCAGCTTTTGCAAGGGCTCGGACAATCACCCTGGGTCACTGTATTGTGTGAAGAGTGGTGATGGGGCTAGACATGCACATAGATAATTTTGCCTGTATGAAATGCGTACTGTTTAGCTGAGTTGATGATCGACTTTTCACTGAACAGGGCTTTGAGCAAGGTGATGCCACTGCAGACTCTATAGCCTGAGACTAAGAGGCATCGCTGTAACCTGGGTACTCTGTAGTAAATGCTAATCTACCAACTGTTAGGCGGATGAGTAGTGGCCTTGTCCCACACACTTCTGGTAATCTGCCTGCAGAAAGTGTACCCTTTCACACTGATGGGAAATAGAGGTTGCGTCGCACTCAGGTTGATAGGTGCTGTATTAAAAGGATCCCCACTGGAAGTAAGTGTTAACAGCAGTGAGGGATTTAATCCAGCTGGAGGGAGAGCTCTGAGTCCTAGTTTGGGTGACTCCATTGTCCCATGAGGTGATGCAGAAGTTAGGGAACACTTCAATTTACATTTGTCTGGGGGTGTAGATATCATATGTGCAGTTGGTGCAGTAGCACCAGCGCCCACTTGTGTAAGGTTCCCGTTTCCCCCCAGTTATGGCGGTTGTGTGAAGTCCAGTCATAGGCAGAGGTGAGAGAGACTGGATAAAGTAAGAGACTAGAGACCTTAATAGTTGATTTCTTTCTACAGCCAGAACATGGATAGTTTTTTGTGCACTTTCTGCTTTGCCTTTTTGTGTGCTTGTTTTTAAACTCTAGCCTCTTGCATAAAAATCAAGCACATCCACGACTACGCAGTGACGCAAGAGGGTCCTTATGTGTTGATGCAGCCATGGTTCTTGCATCACAGCTGGGAGCTGGATGCAATAATGTAGTTGGATCCTTACACATTGGTTCAGGCATTTTTCTTGCACCATAGCAGGAGTTGGGCATCATGGTTGTGAGGACGTGTAACATTAGAAGAGCAAGAGGTCTTGCACTGTAGAAGTGGGCTGGGCACAAGAGCCAATGATGTCCATTTCTACACTATTTGATTGATCCAGGTCTAAAAAAAATGGAACTTGTTTCTAAATGATATTGTGGTCCCTCCGTTGTCATCTCTGCATTTCACAGATCAACTTTCATGAATGACATAGAGTACTGTATGCCTTTAACCCGCGCTGCAGTCTTTACCATATGTTGATGTGTGCAGTTTGCAGGATTATTTGTTAAGCTTTCCCATGTTTGTGCTTTTTGCTCATTTACCATTTAATAACACTGAGCAAAACTTGTATTTTACTCTTTCACTCTGTAATAATTCGGGGGTTGATATGATTTAGTTGAAATATATCACCCCATCCCAAAATCTACTCATCTCACCTTCACCTGAAGTTTGTGTCACAACCGCTCTTTGTCTCTGTACCCCCATCCCTTTGCACCCCTTAGGATGTCCTTCAAGGACTTCATGCAACATTTTACCCTACTTGAGATCTGCAATTTGACTCCAGATGCTCTGGACAAGAAAGACGTCAGCAAGTGGCACACAACAATGATCGATGGCACCTGGCGTCAAGGCACCTCGGCTGGTGGAAGCAGAAAAAACCCTGGTAAGTGAGACAACTTCCGGTGCTAATGCAATAGAGAGGATCAAACTTGTTTGGAGACTATACCACACTGTTCTTTGTCCCAAAGCTAGTTACAAAGTACATTGTACAAAGACATATGTCATACCTCAACCCATCCTTCAAAGTTGTCGCACACATTCCTTCATGCATCTGCACATTCTGGGTCAGACTTTGGTCTGTGATGGAACTATCATAACTATTTTTAGGTCTGGCTTGACAATGCAGCTGCCTGCAGAAAGGATTAAAATATATACTTTGTGGGCTGTGGCTCCATCCAGATGATTTGCTTCTCACTTGATGCTGTTGGCTGTTTGGTATATCATTCCACTCTACAGGAAGTGCTTTCCTCGAAATGTATGCCAAATTATTTCTGACCTGGAAATTGCACTCAATCTTCACACAGTTTCTCACATTGAAGTCTCTAACTCTTATTTGCATTCTATACAGAAAGCAATCATTTTTTGCTGCATTTTACTATCATTTGGAAAGCCAACAGGGCAGGCTTTAGTGTTATAAATAAAAGGTGTGCATGCAATGCATGTAAACAGCATTTGTGAATGCAAGTGATCTGAAAGAGACAATTAGCTATAGACTCCTTACCTTAGAATTACCCCCAGGCGTCAGACTGGATCCGGAGAATTGTTTCGTCAGCAGTACCCCTGCACGTCGAAAGGTGGCGTCAGAATGATGTTGCGGTATCTACTTAGACGCCGCCCTTGCGCGCTGTCAGTTCTTTCTTTTTCCGTGCCAGCCAGCGCAGATCCAGAGAGTGCGTACCGCCAGTCACTTTTTGACTGACTTGTTTGCAACTTTTGTTGACACCGTTTTTGAGTCAATTGACTCCTGGTGCACGCAGGGATGTCCTGTAATCCTCGTCCCGTCTTCAAGGCTTGCGACACCTGTCGCAAACTGATGTCGTGTACGGACCCGCACCGGGAGTGATTGTGGAGCCTGGGGCGCAACCATGACACCAAGTCATGCTCCGGCTGCCGGACCTTGAACCAGAAGTCTTTGCGGGAATGGTCCCGAAGGCTTCTTGAGGCCCGGCAGTCTGCTCCGTGCCGTTTGAGGTCCCGGTTGCGTGGGAGGTTGAGGGACCGATTGAGGAGCCACCACCACTCATCATCGAAGTCTTCGCACTCCTCAGGTAAGTCAAAGCACAAGAAGAAGTCGAAGAAGCATCGTCGCTCTTCCACTTCTCCCCACCCGTCGGCCGACGCGGCGAGGAATGCAGATGGTGCCCGTGCCGCGGATCCGCGTGTGAAGCCTGAAGGGTTGACTACGAGTTTCCCTCCCTTTACAGGAGCCAGAGCAACCCCTGTCCAGCTTTGGAGTTTTAACGAAGCGATGCATGCCATCTTTGGGCAGCCCGACTCTGCCGGCGTGACTTCAGGCCACGCAGGCCTGGATCCGTATCGGCACTGGGCGACCTCATAACACCTCACCCGGCACCGATTACACCGGCACCACGTCCGCCATTTAAAAGACCAAAACTTAACTTTAACTGAGACAAAATCCTAACTTTACAACTTTCGGTATTCACAAAGGGCATTTAGGAGTAGTAAATTTAGGAATCCTAACTTTACTACTCCTAAATGCCTTTTGTGAATACCGGAAGTCGTAAATTTAAGATTTTGTCTCAGATTACTTTTGTGCAATATTAGATCCAGTCAAGGTCTCAATACATTAGCCCGTGGCTCAACCATCAGTAGCTGGGTGCGAGCAGGCAGGCTTAACTTAGGAGACATGTGGTGTGTGAAGTATTTAGGAACACCAATACATTAAGTAAATAGGATACAACACACACTAAAAATCCACAACCCATTTATAAAAATATGAAATATTTTACTGTTAAAATGACACCAAAATGACAACAATCCAATATAGGGAACCAGGGATTTAAATTTTTAATGAATAAACACTTTCTAGTGCTCAAAAACATAAAACACTAACTTGAGACATCTGGTCACACTTGACCTGGACAAAGACAAAGTTTGAGGCCGACCGAAATGGAGCTCTGGCAGGATACACTAAGCAGGAGGCCCGGTAAAAATGTTACCTTCGCACTTAGAAACTTTTCTAGAATTTTCTCTCTTCGAAGAGAGAGACTTCTCTTCAGGCGCGGATCCGAGTCGAAGACGGCGGCTTGGCTCAGCACGATCCCTTGGTGAAATCCTGGAGGTCTTGAGTTTCAGAGCTTTCAGTGGGACGACCCTACAAAATCCATGGCCATCTGCAGCCTGACTCTCGTCGACAGGTCGGACACCTTGTGGATCTTTCTCCAATAGTTTTCTCAAACTTCTGGGACTTCTTCCTGAAGTTCCTCCTAAATGTTCAAAGTGTCCAAAACACAAAATTAAAGCTCCAGAAGCTCTGAGATGGGCCTTGGAAGTTTAGGACTACAACTCCCACAGTGACTTGGCAAAATCCTTAGAAGTCCACTGGATGCACTCCAGCCTAGGAACAACTTGGGGGAGAAGGTGCAGGTGAGCTCTGTTAACCTGCTGCTTTTAGGGAGTCCACTTTTTAATCATTTTTGAAGCAAGGCTAAGTCTGCAGGGATGTAGTTCGCAGTGTGCAGCAGGAGCAATCCTTCAGAGTGCAGTCCTTTGGTGTGATGAGTAGGGTTCCAGCAGGGCAGTCTTCCTTCTACTTGTAGTTTCAGGTAGCAGATCTGAGACGCTGTGCAGCTCTCACATATTTATATAATGTTCTGGGGCGACAACAGGGGGCAGCTCTGGCCAGTGGGGTACAGGTTGCCACACAGAAGCATGATAGGTTCCTCCAAAATGTGTCATATTCTTGTACCACAAAGCACTGCACTTTAAAATTCAAGCTGGAGAATTCTTTCCTCAGGAGTAAGACCTGGCTAAGCCGACCCACTGGTGTGGCTCATTTCCCGTAACACACCCTTTCCAGACCTCCTGCAAATTCCACTTGGTGCACTCATCTGGCTGGGGGCTACAGAAAGAGGGAGTAGGCCTGGCTGGTACTCCATACTGTCCTGCTCTCTTTGAAGCCTAGTTTGATTTACCCAGCCTCTGCCCTGGGCTGTTCTCTGCAGAGCTCCCCCATCAGATAACCTCTGACACCTCAACCAAGCAGTTTGGCTAAGCTGGTTAAGGCTGGCCAATCCGTAGAGGCTGCTAGAAGGCCAAATTTTGTCTCACATAACTTCTCTTCTGTATTAGTTATGATAAATTCAACAGAGGCAAGTGGTTGGATTTATCATTACCAATCTTTTAAGCCCTGGAAATATTATTTTAGCTCACTCCTATCAATATTTTTTTTAATTGTTTTTGTGAATAGTTACGCTGTATTACAGTATCCCCATGTTAGTCTATGGAGCTAAAGTGCTACCATGGAGGACAAACAACAATGGTAGTTTTTTCACTCACCAGGGCATATAAAACATCTTTTAAAACATCCCTACTTATTTTTACATGCCACTCTACCCCGGGGCACCTAGGATAGACCTTAGGGGTGACTTATATGTAAAAATAAGGTACTTTAATACTTTGGTAGTACCTTTAAATCCAAAGTCGAATTTGCATTTAATTTCAATTTAAAAGCAGCCTGAAAAGTAGGGCTGACTTTTAAAATGACAGCAGGCAACATAACAGTGCACACTTAAGTGTCTCAAAGCTGCTGGGTCTCTACACTTACATGCTCTACCATATAAAAGGTAATTACAGGTAGGTTGTCAGTGCCATTTGTAAATACAGCAAATTACCATATACCTTTTTAATTAGAGCACAGGGCCTGGTTAGCGGAGCCCATGGCGCAATCAGAATCAGTTACCACTAGTATGAGTCAAAAAACAGGGGTGATCACATTTAACATTTGCTCTTTTTCACATTGTGCTTTGGAAGTTTCTTTTCTCTACTCGCTGCTTTGCAAATTGCTCCTTTTTAAGTTGCTCCTCTCGCTCCTTCTGGCATTGTCCCATCATAAGGTGTTTCTTTCTGGTCTCTCCTTCACACATTGCCCCCTGTAAGTTGCTCTTCTCTGTTGATTCCTTCTCAACGTAGCCATTGTAAGTTGCTCCTCTCTATTCACTCCTTCATACATTGGCCCTTGCAAGTTGCTCCTCTCTGTTCACTCCTTTACGCATTGGCCCTTGTAAGCTGCTCCTCTTTGTTCAACCTTTCATCCATTACCCCTTTGTAAGTTGCTCTTCTTGATTCACTACCTCTCGCATTGTCCTATTGTAAATTGTTCCTTTCTTGTCTCTCCTCATGCAATGCTGTTTGTAAGTTGCTCTTGTCTGTTGACTCCTTCTCACATTGTCCCTGGTAAGTTGCTTCTTGCTATTCCCTCCTTCATGTAGTGTCCTTTTTAAGTTAACCTCTTTGTTCAAGTCTTCTCGCATCAGTTTGTAAGCTGCTCCTTTTTGGTCTCTCCCTTTCGCATTGGCCCTTCCCTTTGTAGGCTGAACCAGTTTGCTTGCCCCTTCTCACATTGTTCATGTGTAAATTGCTCCTTTGCAATTCCTTCTTTACTCTATGTTCAGATATGTTCCAGCTCAACCCCCAGTACAAGGTCACACTCTTAGAGGAAGATGATGATCCCGAAGACAACAAACTTGTGTGCAGCTTCCTTGTTGCCCTAATGCAGAAGAACCGGCGAAAGTTACTGGCGAAAAATCTCACCATTGGCTTTGCTGTTTATAAGGTACTGAGCGTCTTCAAACATTAGTTTCTTGTAAAGAGCTTGTAATGCCAGACAGACTTTTCATACAAGCAGCAGTTCAAGCATATTGAGAGCAGTTCATTCTTCCTTGCATACAGCTTCTGCATATCATTGAAAGTATCCACTTGCTTCCAGGTAGGGTATCGCTGCATAGGAGAGTGCATTGGTAGCCCATGCTTCATGCTAATTTGATAACGCTTAGATTTTTGTTATTGAAAAATAGTGTTTCACGCTTATGGATCAAAGATTTCTTAAACAACAATGATGTGTAACTAAGGGGCCGATTCCGATGGCGGTTGGAAAACCATTCTGACCGCCGAGGTAGCGGCATTTCACCGTCCGCAGGTACCGCTGCAAAACAGGCAACCAGATTAGGATGCACTGCCTAAAACACCCTACCGCGGTGGTCGGATTCCTGGATTCACCGCCGGAGAAGCTGAAAATCCGACCTCGGCGGTTGGATTTGCTGCTGAAAGGCCAAAGACCACCGTTTTTACAGCGGTCAGGAACTCATGGAGCTAGCTGCAGTATTGCCACCGCCATCCCCGTATAGCCGGTTTCTCTGCTGCGGTGTGCTGGGCTGGTTAGGGCATCGTGATTTGACCGATGGTCTTCACCGCATTCAGCAAACGGTACCTCTTTATTAGCTCACTCCCCCGCTGAGGCGGGTGCACATTTCTGGCGGTTTATGTCGCTCTGCAGCGGTCTGTAAATGGCTATGTTTGCCCATCGTAATATGGCGGACACGAAAACTGCTGCTGGAGTGCGGAAAAGGGCATTTTCCGCCAGCACCGCGGTTGTGCTATCGCCCGCCATCGTAATCGGCCCCTTAATTCTGAACATTAGCGATATTTATTCATCAAATATTTGAGTTCATTGATAAACAGAAAAACATACCCTATTTCCAATATTACAAAAATGTACTAAAACAGTACATATTAGCTAAATCACCAAATAAATAATCATGTGACTTAAAACCCATAGAAAGGAGACTGGAGAATAATCAATTCATGATGAAGACCTTGAAACATGATGATTCCGTGGGGACTGACTCTGAAAATGAATGACTTTGAAGTGACTTTAGTACACTAATTCTTGTCCATGACTCTTTACTCCAAAAAACAAACAGGTTTTGCCATTTCCGCAGACTCAGGAGGGTTTTTTCCGCACCACTTAAGAATGTTAGTAATAAGACTGTATCTATGTAAACTGAAAAAGGACACCATTGGTTATCAAAAAAAAAAATAACTTCTCATCTTGAATGTTTTTAGCACCAAGGGACTGATTACAATGCGGGACGGACCTGAGTCTGTCCGGCATCGTTCTGGAACTGGAACCGAATGACCTCCTGTCATGGGTTCCATTTCCGGAATTAGGAAGGTCGCAATCCTATACTTTGATATGAGAGCATGCATTCCGAATGGAATGCATGCTCTCATAGCAAAATGCTAAGGTGCAGTTCATCCCTGCACCCCGAGGCAGGCACCCCGATGGTCGGAGCCCTTCCTGTCCGCATTGTAATCGGACCCTTAGAATCCAATACTTAAAAAATGTGTCTTACATGTGTGGTGAAGATTCTTTTCTACCACTGTAATTTTTACACATGGTTATTTCTTTGGTGATTTATCTAATATCTAATCTTTGGGTAAATTTGTACAGGATTGAAAATAGGGCAGGAGTTTTCAGTCTATCAATTAACTCAAATATATGATGAATAAATATCAGCGATATTTGTAGAATTTAGTTACGCTTCATTGTTGTTTGAGGAATCTGTGATCCGTGGGCGTTAGTACATCATTTTTCATTAATGTTTTCACAATGCCCCAGTCCCAGTGGTCCTTATAGGGTCAAGCATGTCTAGTCCATAAGTTGAGAAACTTGTTAGTATGTTGTGGACACGTGCCTGCAGAGACCAGTTGGAAACAGTTAATTTCAAAGCAGCAACTTATTAAATGAAAAGATAATAATACATAACCCCCCTTGCTAGGGCTAGTCTATATGAAACCCCGCTCCAACAATATAGTTTTACCCTGCTTTCCCTTGCCCGACTGGTTTCCACCTCGGCAAGAGGTTTCTCTAAAGGCAGAGTTTCACTCATTTAATACAGTCAACTATGGAGTGGTATTTGCTGGAATCTGGCTGCTGATGCTCTGTTTTTCTTGAACGGGGTGCCGGGGTCACACAATCGACAGGATTTGGACTCAGCTGATTGCACGCCTCCTCACTTTCCCTCCCCCCCCCTTTAATTGTCTCCAGTTGCCCCCTTCTTATCTTCCCCCCCTCACCCCTATTGTGGTAGTGGTTGTTGGAAGAGGTTAATCCTTTTTTAGGTCTCGCCTGACCAGCGCTTTAGCGCTGGCTCTGGCGAGACTTACAGTAAGCGCGTTTTGGAAGTGCAAACAGTGGCTTTGCAGGCCTCCAACTACAGTGCATGTGACCCGTCCGGGCGCGCGCACCATTTGGAGTCCTGCAACCACTTGTTTGCTTTCACTATTCATCGCACCATTTGGCAGCCTGCGTGCCCGCCCCCACTCCCCCTCCCACTCCGTCAGCTTCGCTTTCACTATTCATCGCACCATTTGGCAGCCTGCGTGCCCGCCCCCACTCCCCCTCCCACTCCGTCAGCTTCAGTGCGCGCTTGTTTTCATTTGTGAGTAGTTCAGTTGGGGCAGTCTCTTGTCCACACGGCCACGGTCTCTCAGAGGAAGGAAAGATGTGTTCTTTTTGTGACGGTTTCATGTTCCTGGGAGAGACCGAGGTATCTGATGTGGGGGGTGGGAAGGTTGCGCATCAAAAAGAGAACCCCATAATGACGGCAGACACCTTCGGCGTTGTCCAAATTTGGAAGCGTTTTCTATCAAATGTAAAATACTTTTTCTTACTCCAGCAGCCCCCGGTCGTCATACGGATTAGCGTTTTCAGATGGCTTTAGGAAGTGCTTGAAACAATTTCAGTGGTCTTGTGTACCAAATCCCATGGTCTGGTGGTACATAAATGGTGCCAACCAACTCCACCCCGTAGCCGCATAGGTGCACAGATTGGCCGATAGGCAGGCGTCATGCCAAGGGTGCTGGCAAAATTGTATGGGAGGAAATGAACAGGCCAGCCTTTAATTTTTTGTAATGGGGAGATTAGGGTTAAACTCCGGGATGACGAAATTCTTTAAATAGAAAGGAATCTGGTTTCCTATTTAATCCAGGCAGTTCTCTGGGAACCACAGTCCTTCCTGCCTGCGCATCGTGTGCGTGCATGCACCAAGAACTCGCACCCTGCACACCTGGGGCTTACTTAGAGGTTGATTGATATTCCGAAAAAAACGTGACAGATTATCTTTACAAGTGCCGTAAAATATTATCGGGGCCACTTCAATTATGCGGAAGTAGAGGATAAAATTATGTGGCAGGGTTTACAATAATATGCCGACAAGAGAAGGTAAATTATGAGGCGTAATGTGACTTATTTTCTAACGGTGTTACCTCGTTATCTTTTTAATTTTGTACATACTATCTGGGTAACGGTCTCACCTCATCAGTACTAGTCTGACACCCAAAGATAATATAGCAACAGTTAGCAGAAAGGTGAAACCATTGCGCCTTCCTCTCCACTGCGCATCAACAGGTTTTGCTTCAGTTTACTTAATTTTGATCCACGTGAGCTGGATTTTTTGGTGTCAAAATATGCGTTTTGTGGCAACTGGGGCAGATCTGTAATTTTGCGGAACGGCAGTGGTGGCGAAATCACATAATTCCAGTGGCCCCAAATAAGGTGTCAGATATCCATAATGCTTGTTACTGGGTAACCAGCCTGCCAAACTGTAAACAAGGCCCTGGTCTCTATGAAGGGGCTTTATCAGTGGTGATGCGTGGAGTTGATAGGTCAGGCGTGCTGGGCAGGGAGCCCTCATAGCAAGACTCCAAACATTGTTTCCCCAGCTACGAACTGCTAGTGTGTAAGGGAAAACGTAACTGCTGCTGAAAACAGCTGTTCTTGACTGTGCTGGCTTAGTGCACACTTATTCTCAATGGTGCTCCTGTCAGCATAGATATTTGTTCTCTCAGTGGTGCTAGTGTCTTCAGCTTTGTGAGGGTAGCGATAGTGCCCTAGTATATTGAGTACCCGTTCTCAATGGCGATCCTAGCATCACAGCAACCTTTGCGCACTCAGATGTGTTTGCATGGCACTCACTGCTTTGTATGGTGCTAGTGTGTTGCTGATGGGCTCTCTCAATTCTCTGGTGGCAATGTGCTGGGATAGTGTAAATCTGCTCTAAGTGGTGCTCAGTATTGTTATTTTTGCGCTATGTGGTGGCAGTGTGCAGTGGAGTCCAGTGTTGTCAGTATACTTGGGTGGTGGTGGCGTGTGCTGTCGCCTCTATCTTTGTACCCTCTGTGTTGGTGGTGTTATCATGGTGCTCGCTGTGGTGGTAGTCTGCTGGTATGCAGAGCAGCCTTTCTTTTGGCAGGCGCTGCCATTGTGTTTGTTTTGTGCGCTCTGTGGTGGGTGTGTACCAGTATACAACACACCCATTCCCTCTGCTGGTGCGGTCAGTATTTTTGTGCGCTGTGGTGGTAGTGTGGGTGCATAGGTGTTGCTGTGGTTGTAGAACTGCTGTTAGTCCTGCTGGGTTGGACACCACTACCCCACTTTGGCTGGTTTAGCAGCACTACTGACTGTTGTCACTGCCCTCTGTTGGTAGGATGATGTATAAAAGCAGCAACACCTAACCACGTCAGCTGTCTCTGTGCTGCCGATGATGGTCCTGGGCCGCTGGGTGTCGCTGCTGTGTGCGTGATTGGCGATGAAGTCCTAGTTGTTTCATCAACTAAGGTGACCCAGGCAAGCTGCTCAGGCTTTGGTGGGTAGGGGTCAGTCAGAGCACACGCTCTTTGCTCTGGAAAGCAGCATGTGCCACTTACATAAGAAGCTACGGAACACAGTATGCAGCGCCTGTGCTATTCACACATCCAACTGATTTCATTCTGAAAGCTGGTGGTCTGCATTTTTTGTTGGGGAACTATCATCAGCATCAGTTGGCAATCATGGTATGTGTTCTGCAACAGAAAACACACTTGGCAAAACATCATATTAATCCATGGCTATAGGGAGTGGCAGTAGTTGATAGCGTCTTAACCCACGTGCATAGACTCTATTTCCTATAACACATTTGCCCCACTATCACATACTACATTATAAATAACTGTGTATATATTTATTGCTTTTAAAACAAAAAAGATCAAAAACAATGCCATTTACAATACCAACCACTTTAAACTTTGCGACTGCGAGACCTATTGCATTGCAAATGCTTGTTTTTCTCGTGGTGTGAGCAAGACTTACGCAGCGCAGCAAAGAGCACAGGGCGCATAGGGCTGGTACATCAGACACGTTACTAGCAAGGTTTATTGCCTGCCTGATCCTAACCCTTAGCGATGGCATAAATGCAACACCCATCTGACTCCGAAAACACACACTGAAGTTCTATTGGGGTTATTGATTTGAGGTGGAGGGTTTTGTCTCTATGATTGGGAAGACACTAGTTGAGGTATGGGGTGTTTACCCAGGGTGGGGGGGTTGGGTCTTGTTTAGAAGTTCGGGTCAAGGTCTGTGCAGCAGCAATTGAGTGTCACTTGTTGTGGGTGTTGGGGAGGAGGGGTGTGGGGGTTATGGCTGGTATAGACCTCAGTAATGTCAGACTCAGTGTGAATAATTACATGGAATGTGCGAGGGTTGAATTCTTTTGTTAAATGCTATAAGACCCACACATACTTTAGGACGACGGGAGTATGTATTGAGTTCCTCCAGGAGACACACCTACTGGAGGCCGGAAACCCAGAAACTCCATAAAAAGTTGTGAGGGCAATTATACTCCTTCACCTACTCCTCGTCTGCCAGGGGTGTGTCTACATGGGGGTCCCCGAGTTTCAGAGCGAAGCCACAGTAGTCCCTCTCCTTGTTTCTTTACCACTTCTTCTGGTTCAGACACTCGAGTGTATCGCTGCTCTACCCTGACCCATGTTCCTTCAAAAGAAAATTCCACATGGGCAGTGCCACCTGCTGCTTTCTGTACATCAGAGGTTCTTAACCTGGGGTCCGCAGACACTCAGATTTCCTAGATTTCTAATCATGGGTTCTGCGACTATTCACAAAATGAAATAATATTAGCACATTAATTAAGTATATATACATAAAAAAGCTAAATGAAATTAACCTTTTAAAATACTCTGTAAATGTTAAGTTGGTATGCTTAGTTTGATATGCAGACAGAAAGAGAGCCTAGCACAAGCACAATGGCACAGGTATTGGCAAAGCCAATCAGTCTCGGCCATTGGAGAGCTATTGCTTTGCCAATGCACTTCTATGAACATCTGAAGTATATGTCAAGGCTCTTAAGTTTCCATGTTGCATGGTTGACAGCTTTGCCAGGGCAGCAGGTGTTTGGAAAAGAGGGCGTTGTGAAGATTATAGCAGTGGGAGTGTAAGCTAAAGGTACAGCAGTAATGGGCCTAACAGGAAACATCTGACTGTAAACTGTGCTCTGTGAAACCAGGTTTGTTGTGAGGGTTGCTTAAGTTCCTGCAACGTGCCAGTGCTTTTCTCCCAACCCTTTTCAGCTGCTGATGGGTTTTTTTTTGTTGTCAAACTTGTGTTTATTGAAAACATTTCAAATACATCACTGAGAGATAGCCATCACATCGCTCATCGCAGTGAGCCCCGGACATACCACTCAAAAGGAGGGTTTGAACAGTATCACCTTTACCTGGCCAATGTCCCGACCCCTGTCTCATAGGAAATGCAAAAATAGAGGGTACAGTTTCTAACGTTGAAGGGGTTTGTGTCATTCCCCAGTATCCATTTTATAAAACAAAACGCACCTAACTGATCAACCCATCTTTCTTTTGTGATGAGTTCCTATCAAACCCTTCCAACGGGAAGGAGCAATATGAGATAAGTAAATTCCCTGGAGAAACAATACCCAGAAAAATTAGTTAAAAACCCCGATCTCCCCCCCTCCCCCCAAAAACAATGGTGGCGGCTCAAAGGTACTGGTGTGCTCAACGTAGGGTATTCCAAATTGAATCAAAATTGAAAGAGATGTAGTGCTCTGACCAAGGGAGGACATACAGCCAGGAGCATCCCCCGTGAGAGGAAGGTAACCAACGGCCCCCATTTGTATTCAAAATTCTTATAGTTATCCTGGAAGATATCGGACATTCTTTCGAGGTAACTTCCATTGACGGGAATGCCAGAGGGAAATCGCCGGAGCCTCTTTCAGTTTCCAGGCAGCTGCTATGGTTACCTTAGCCACACCGATACATAACCACATGATTGCTTTGTCTGCTCGGGTCTGGTGCTCTAGGGCCGGGTCGCGGAGCACCAAAAGGATTCCTGCCATGGAGGTCGGGACGAGGTAGCCCAACATATCTTTATTGTGTGCTAGTATTTCTTCCCAGAAGGGGCGTATAGTTGGGCAGTCCCACCAGATATGTTGGAAGTCACCTAAGAGCCCGCAGTCCCTCCGGCATCTATCAGAAGTATTGGGAAAGATCTGTTTGAGCTTGGAGGGGTGAAGATACCAATCCATCATGGTCTTGAGATGGGCTTCCCAGAGCTCTATGGAGTGATTGAATCTCGTAATGTCAGTCCATAGCCGTGACCATTCTCCGTCTGAGATATCGCGCTGCAAAATTCCCTCCCACATGTTCATGTAACATGGACGTGGGGAGAGTGTAGTGGTGAGTAGGTAATTCTGATGGGTTTTTTAAAGCTGAAATTATGCTGTTCAGACTTTGCATTCTGTCAGCTGCACTCTGTGATCTAAGACGGCGGAAATTAACACACAAACAATCAAGGAATAGAGGGAGCTGAGCACAGAGAAGCACACAGGCTAGAGAGCAATAGTGGCATGGGTGATGGGGGGGCAAAAAAGATGGGAACTGTAGCATTTCACGCTGGGGTGTAGAGAAGCACATAGTGCTTTCGAGCAACACAGGGAATTGGGAGGATTGCTTCACAAAATTGAAACAAGACCTACGAAAGACATGCACTAAGCACAGATGGTAGAGAGAGCAATAGTGGTACGGGTGAGGCAGGGAGGCAAACATAGATGATAAACAGTAACATTTAGCGCTGGAGTGCAGAGAAGCACACAGTGCTTCAGAGCAACATGGGGGGGGGAGGAGTGCTTCACAAAAATGAAACAAGACAGACGAAAACGATTTAGCAAATGAAAGAGCTAAGTTAAACACGAGCACTCATGTGGAGTGCTAAAATACAAAGATCAGATCTCTACTTGTTCTTGCATTTTCTGTACTGTTTTGAAGTTCAAATTGTAAAAACTGCGTAGGTTGTGGTTCCCAGCTTCCTGTAGTGTTCCATTGGGGGTCCGCAGAAGTCAAAAGGTTAAGAACTGCTGCTTTAGATATATAGAGCCTGATTAAAGTTTGACAGATGAGTTGCTCTGTTACAAACTTAACGGCATCCTGTCCGCCTTATTACAGGTGCATTACATTTTGTCTTACTTGTAATAAGGTGGATTTGATATCCGTCACACTTGTGATTCAGGCCCAGAGCTCCTTGAATAATATTTAAATATGCGTGTGACCATGATACTTAAGTCTAGGGTGTAAATTGAAAATGTCTGGGATTCCGGATAACAATGAGCATTCCACAATAGCTCATCAAGAGTGTTTAGAAAGCCACAATGTGTCTGTGCCTGCAATGTTTAGATTAGGTGGATCATGTAAAAATGCTGAGCCTTGTTATGAATGTTTCTATGGTCTCTTCTGTTTGTGATATGATCTCAGTGAGGCTCCAAGAACAAAGTGAGTGCATCCTTTGGATTAAGGCCACCTTTAGGGCCTGATTTAGAGTGCAGCGATCAGACTGCGTTATATCAGCAGGGCAGAGCACTTTACAAGCGCCATGCCAAGTGTAGTCTGTCTCACCGCCCACCGGACATTCTTACAGTGAAAATGTTCCATACCGCGCAATTCCGTCAACATGATGGAGCTGTACAGCACACTTTAAATATCTTTTTTTATTTTAAAAAAGAAAATCCCTAAGCAGGAATTTTCTCCAATGGCATGGGGGGGGGGGTCAATAAAATGTTTTTACTTTCGCTTACCACCACATTTTGGATGCTGGTGTCTGAAAGTAAAAACATGCTATTTGTTTGCCCCCACTAAGTAGGGTGGCAATACAAATGGCAAAACCTCTGGTGGCCCTCATTACATCAGACTATGGGAGGTGTATGTCAGTGGCAGAGACGTAGTCGTCTCTGTTGCTGAAATACAGTTCGTGCGTCTGGCTAAATAAGGTGCGCGCACCTAAAGTATGTCAAAAAGGATACTCTGTTGCTGTTGAGATGGAGTACCCTTTCCGCCACACTTAAATCAGGCACACAACAGTATTCTTGTCTTGTATTGCTGAGTGCTACTGCCTGCTGTATCAGACTTTAGTCAGTCCTTCTTGATAATGGATCTTCATGCTTTATCCCACAGGTCCCCGATGAGGTACGCCATCCTGGAATGCTCCAGCACTGAGCTTCAAAGCTGTAGACTCTGTGTACCTCGGTCCTCAATGGTTGGGGAAGCGAAAGAGTGGCTGTGCTGGCTTCTGAGTGAAATTGTATTTTTGCAGAACTACAACCCAGCTGCACACCCCTCTTCCTTCCCCTCGCAAATGCACCTATGGATTCTGTTTCCCTAGATTCTGAGGCTACGTGGTGCTTAACCTCTGGGTTCTACTGAAAAGAGCATGCAAGAAGCTACTGTTGTTTTTATGTTTGTTGACTTATTTTTGGGAGAGCAGATAAAAGGAAATGTTTATTTGCTAATTCTTAATCTGTCAGAGTAACAAGCTTGTTATGCGTTTAGCAAAGGATAATGGTGGATAATAGACCGGGAGGGCAGCACGCTTTGGAGCCTGCGGACAATATTTAATGTGGGTGGTATGAGTGCCGCCATGCTTTCCATTAGTCTTTGTTTAGAGTCTGATATTGTTTGTGAGGGTAAGAGGCCTGAACTCTTGACAGAACAGCACCCTGCTGCGAGATGCACATACATGTATCTTTCCACCATAGAGACAGCACCTCTACTCCAAGGGGCTGCTCACACCATTCTCAGGTTCAGGTATAGCTTGTTAGTTACATCTGCTACTCTTCTTCCTAATTCTAAGGTTAGCATTATTTAGAAACACTGCACTGCAAATAACTGCATGAGTTCATGCCATTTTTAGTGAGTAGTGCTCTTTATTAACTGATGGTTACTCACAGCAGTACTAGCCTGAACTGGGTATCACCTTCCTGCTGTAGGTGCAGCTGTCCTGATTCTGATATCACTTCCTACAGCAGGTGCAGCTCTCTTGACTCTGATATCTAATCCCTTCACTAACTGTATTTGTTCTGGTCCAAGTGTCAGCTCACTACAGTAGTTGCAGCTGTCCTGTTCCAGGAGTCACCTTCCTACTGTAGTTAAAGCTGTTTTGACTCTGGTGTCACCTTCTACAGTAGGTGCAGCTGCCCAGGCCCTGGTATCACTTCCGACAGCAGATGTTGCTCTCTTGACCCTGGTTTCATATCCCTGCACTAGTGGTCTTTGTCCTAGTCCAGGTGTCACCTCCCTACAGTAGTTGCAACTGTCCTGGTCCAGGAGGCACCGTCCTATAGTAGTTGCATCTCTCCTGGTCCAAGAGTCACCTTTCTGCAGTAAAGTAGTTGAAGCTGTCATGGTTCCAGGTGTCACTTTCCTGTAGTAGTTGCAGCTGTCCTGGTCCAGGTGTCACCTTTCTACAGTAGAGTAGTTGCAGCTGTCATGGTCCCAGATGTTTCTTTCCTTTAGCAGTTGCAGCTGTCCTGGTCCACATGTCACCTTCCTACAATAGTTGCAGCTATCCTAGCCCAGGTGTTACCTTTCTACAGTAGTTGCATCTGTTCTGGTCCAGGTGTCACCTTGCTGCAGTAGAAGCAGTTGCCCTGTCCCTGGTATCACTTCCTACACCAGGTGGTACTCTGTTGACCCTGGTATCACGTCCCTGGTCTAGTTGTAGTTGTCCTGGCCCAGGTGTCACCTTCCTACATTAGTTACAGCTGTCCTGGCCCAGGTGTCACCTTCCTACATTAGTTACAGCTGTCCTGGCCCAGGTGTCACCTTCCTACATTAGTTACAGCTGTCCTGGCCCAGGTGTCACCTTTCTACAGTAGTTGCAGCTGTCGTGTTCCAGGTGTCATCTTTCTACGGTAGTTGCTGAGGTCCTGGTCCAGGTGTCACCTTCCTACTGTAGGTGCAGCTGTTCTGACACTGGTATTGTCTTCATATAGTAGGTGCAGCTGCCCTGAGGGTGCAAGGATCTCATGCTAGTCACACATGCTGTAACCACTTCTGTGATTATAAAGTGCCTAGATGCATATTGAACCTTTACAGCCAGCTGTGTCTCCTATCCAGCAATAGTTAAATCAGGTTACAGCTTATTTGGTCAAGTGGTTGGGATCAGAATCAAAGAGGTGACAGGCTAAAGCAGAAATACAGGCAGGGAGTAGGTAGGTAAGAAAATGGAAAATAAGTCGCCCACCACCCCTTTAGCATCTTGTATGACACAAACCCTGGGGCAAACAACTGCCAAACTCCATAGAATCAAAAAAACAAAAATATCGGTACATGTTGGCAATGTGTTATCAGGAAACAAATCACACATTCTCAAAATCCTGTCACGTCTCATCAGTTCAAATAAATCACATAATTCAACTAATCAATGCTACATACTTTAAATTCGGCCACATTGTGTACAAGCAGAGACACCATTTATTTGTGTACCTTTGGCCACTGTGTTGCTGTTCGGGGCTGCAGTTACAAGTACTCCATCACCTATGTTGAGAATCAACATGAAAGCAGAAAGGGGACTGGGGTTAACGCTTCCTAAATGTGTCTACTAAATTGGACACCTGCAATGCAAACGTTGGGCATTGACATAAAAATGCCCAAGTAGCAGGTATGGCTAATGAGATGCAGCACGTGGACAAAGCTTTAACCTGAGAGTCACAAAGCCAAAGGAGGGCAATAGGTTAATAAAGTGAGACCCGTCCGGAGGGAAGTCCAGTCTAATTTGTTCCAAGACCTACTGGAATAAAATGAATATGGTTTTACAAAGTAATGAACCAGAACCTTCTGGAAGGCCAGGTAACAAATGCAGGAGGTCATTAATCCCATGGCAATCAATGCTGGCCTTTCTGTCTCTCGTTCTCTTTAATGAGGTTCCCTCACGTGGCCTCCGAGGGGCTGGATAGGCATCCACGCTCCCTAATGCCAGAGGCTCACCTCCCTATTGTGCCGTCTGGTTGTGCACATTAACGCGCTGAGGCACCAACAAAAGGCTCACTAACTGCAGCACGACACCTACTTGTGGGCAAGCCTAGGGGCACACTACCCTCTCCATCCTTGGACTAGGAAATCAGGACCCACCTGTGCCCTGTTTCATCGCCTTGCCTCAGTAGACCTTCTGTGGTGTCCTAAAAGATTCCACCGCCTTGCTGCCAGCAGGAGTCCTGTACTTCAATGTCCCAGATTCTCCTTTACAGCTCCAGCTGAGTTCTCGGCTGATGAGATGGCGTGTGATCAGAATGCACATGGGGAAGCCGCCTGTCGGTGGCTATAAGGCAGCCCAGTACTGTCCTTTCATACCCAAGTTCCTCATCTTTTCCATTAGGGGAAGACCTATCCCAACTTAAGGCCCTCCAAGAGAAGTCATCCCTGAGGCAGGTCCTTTGGGGTTGAAGCTCTAAATTGCAAGTCTGCCCGCTCTGTGGCTCCTCATGAAACACTTGTGAATTCCATTAAATGGTCTTTCACCATCATGAACTCACCTTTCTCCCCCTCTGGTGCACATGAGGTCCATCCATGCTCAAGCTGTGGGCACTCCCTCACTCCTTTGGTATTCTAGATACAACAGTGTCCCAGTCAAGGCAGACTATGTGACCCGCACTAGGGCAGCAGACTGACTGCACCCCTACACCTGCAGCACAGTCTGAGATGTGGCGTCCACACGTGAAAGTTTATTTAGAGCAGAGACATTCTCTGAACAAAGACAGCAGCTTGTACTCTAGAGAACCCTTTTAACAAAACTTGAAAAGGGGTTCTGAGGAAACAGGTACTTCCTCTAGAATAATGAATAGTGACTTGTGACAGGGTACAGCGGCGGTAAAAGGTTCCTGGCGCTGTGTCCTTGGTGACACAGTTGTATTCAGTGAGCTGGGCCGGCAGCACATCAGATTCATGTTGAATTCATTGTCTGTGAAAATCCATCTTTCAGGGGGACAGACGTGCAATATGTATACTATTATGCCAATGATTCCTGAAGATTAACGGGGTCCTTCAGAGGCCTTTCAACTAGTCTTTGGACTGTAGAGGGTCATGTTGGTGTGTTTCTCAGCACAATCGGGAGAGAAGGCGAAAATAACATGAGGAAGAGATAGTGCCTGTAAAGTGCTGAGGTCAGAGCTCCTAATTATACATTCCCACAATCTGCACCTTATTCCTAATTCTTACACTAAAATAAGATAAGTTGCACCTAAAGTAAAACTGATAAAGTTAGAGAGGTTTGTGAATTGCCTTTTCTGGAAAGACGAGGAGATGTACTCTAGAAGCCGAGCTGCTTCCTCCTATAGCCGGGGACCAATGTTCTAATGACTGCTTCGATACACATTCCATTCATGTATTATTATCTTGTTGTTATGTTCTCTGTCAAATACTCCATTGCCCCTGGGAGCTACTACAGCTCTGTATCAAATTGCAAAAGAAATGGACCAAGCTCCAAGGTGCCGCACTTCTCTGTCACTGCAGCGTCCCTTCTGCAAGCGCTCCAGTTAAACAGCTTAATTTTTAAGGCTGAGGTACACGATCTTTGTCCATGTATGTTAGGGTTTTAAGATCTCCATTTAAATTTCAAATTCTTCCCATGAAAGTTTTATTATTTGTACGATTGTTTCATGTTGCTACCTGAAAGTCCAACTTCTGCATAGAGTTAGGATTTGATTTTAGATTTTGTAGGAAACATTTCAGGATAGCAACGTGAAACAATCATACAAATAATAAAACTTGGAAACATTTTTGATGTTTACAATTACTTGCTTATCGTTTCAATGCTCTAAAGCAGGTAGAATACCACATGCTTGTTTGTGTGTATTGCCTACATTGTTTTGCTGTTGTTGGTGATTGTCATGTTGGACTCTTTTCAGTTCAAAGGTAGTAAAAGTGTTCACCTTACGAAAGACTTCTTCCTCAATCACGAGCCCTGTACTCAGGCCGAGACCATCAACCAAAATCGAGAAGTCAGCACCCACATTCGCCTGCCGCCCGGAGAGTACATAGTGGTCCCCTACACCAAAGAACCAAATAAAGAAGCAGACTTTCTCCTGCGTGTCTTCACAGAGAAACACTCCAACACAGAGTGAGTGAGATGTCCTTCATTCCATTTGAGGTTCATTATTAGAAATCTGGGTCTGAGTGACTCAGAAGTGGGTATATCAACTATTGCATTCTTTGGTTTTCTTCACATAAACTGTGCGGTACACTGACAAAATATCGACACTCAAAATATCGATGTCAAAAATATCTACATCCTATACTTATAATCAATCAATCAATCAATATGAACTTTATTCGGATAAAAACAACATATCCATAAAAGTACAAAGTAAAATATCATTTAAAAATTAGTAAAAATACAGAAATGTTATACATTTTAAAAAGAGATTCAATTAACCTGGGTGCATAGAGTTACGCATACGCACCACCATTTTTAAAAATGATCCAACTCGCAGACATAGTTCATCATCAATTATAGCAAGCACCATCTCATAAGCCACCTTGTAGTCAATAATATGTCGAGTTTTAAAATATGGAATCAGGAATTTTTTTAGTGGGGGCTGAATAATAAGTACAGAAGAATAGGAAGTGTAACATTGATTGCTTTTGAGTGTTATTACAGGGACACAATAATTGATCAAAGTTGGGGGTAAAACCAATGGGGAACGACAACAGATATTTCATTGTGTCTGTCCTTAGCCTAAAGAGTAAACCCCTTTCCCAGCAACTAATTGGTTTTAAAAGATATCTTAGCATAGCAGGGGGCACGTTCTCTATCTGCATATATCTAGCAACTGAGGTTTTATTGCACTCAGTTGCTACTCGTGCTTCTTTGTAAGAAGCGTAAAGAGTCTTTTCCAGTGTTTTAATGCTGATAGAGCTGTAATCTAAGGGGTTTAAGAAAAGATGTTCCATATTCAGGCTACTTAAACTTCTATGAACCCCTGCCAACCACGGTATATCCATCCCTTTATCACATTTTAAGCAATCTAAAATTATCTCCCTTGTCAAATGTGCAGCCGGATTCTTCCAAATTCTTAACCAAAATAAGGTTGGGCAGGCCTTAATGAAATCCTCTACATAGGGCAGATGGAGTTCTCTATGAACAGCATATGTGGAAGAGGAAAATGGAGCGCCCAAGATCTTGCGGCAGAATCTGTTCTCTTCACGCAGGATGGGCGAGCTGGCCGTGTTCCCCCAAACCTCCGCCCCATATGTTACAGTTGGTGTACATTGCAATCTGTATATTTTAATGATGGAAGACACTACCTCTATATTCCTTGGCTTGGGTAGCCTAAGTATAGTGTTAATAGAGTTAATGAACTTTCGTTTACAGTGAGCTACATGGTCATTCCATAATCCATTCGATGCAAATGTCATGCCTAGATACGGGAAAGTGCAAGTGCTTAATAGTTGATTAGAATTTATGACGATTGTGAGGTTAGAATGTTTCTTGGACCCACACGACATTAAAAATGATTTTTTAGAATTGGTACATAGATCCAAAGTTGCCATAAACTTAACAAAGTCCTGAACCAGGGCACGTAAAGCTTAAGGAGTACGCACCATTAGAACTGCATCGTCAGCATATAACAATGCAGGAATTTTATTTCCACCAATCATTGGGACGTCTTTAGTTGAGATTAGCAGGGATTTAGTTAAGTCATTGATATATAAAATAAATAGGAGGGGGGCCAGTACTCAACCTTGTCTGACCCCCCTACCAACTTCAATGGCTTTGGAGATCTCACCATTCATGCTAATGCGCACCCTGGCTTTTAGGTCTCTGTGCAAGTAAGCCAAAAAGGAAACTAATGAATCGTCTAACCCAAGATTCAACAAGATTAACCACAATCGTGATCTATTTACAAAGTCAAAGGCCGGTGTGAGATCCATGAAAGCCAGGTACACAGGAGCTTTCTTGGCTACATTATATTTACTAATAATCAAATTAAGGTTAAGGCACTGTTCCACAGTGCCCACCTTACTCCTGAATCCCAGCTGACATGGGTGTAGAACCTGGCATTCCTCAGCCCATGACTTAATCTTATTGAACAACACCCTTCTCAAAATTTTCAGTGTTGTCAATCAGCGATATTGGCCTGTAGCAACTCGGGTTTGACCGGTCTCCCTTCTTAAAAATTGGAACTATAGTGCTACAAGACCAGGTTTCAGGGATTGATGAATTTGGTTTTCTTCACATAAACTGTGCGGTACACTGACAAAATATCGACACTCAAAATATCGATGTCAAAAATATCTACATCCTCTACTTATAATGGTAAGTACAAAATTATCGGAAAAAAATATTGATATCATGAATATAGCTGTAAAAAAAAATGTTTAATTAAAAAAATATATTAGATTCAATATACATTTTACCAAATAGAACAAATAAACTTAATTAAAAAAAAATTAAACCAACATTATATAATAATTAATATATATATTTACTTTAAAAAAAATATATATATATAAATCTTCAGGAGTGGTCAAGTGAATATTCAAAAAGCCACCAGGTGCGAGACTCTTGTTTGTTTGTAACAGGCACTGAAGAAAGCTGAATTGCTGAAACGCGTCTGCCACATTGTTACCCAGTTTGCGCTGTGAATTTACTTTGAATTAAATCCTCCCGTATGTATCCTGGCGGTGTCGGACCCTTCTTTCATTGTTTGAGTGGGGATTTGGACTATATATATATATATATATATATATATATATATATATATATATATATATATATATATATATATCCCACAAATCTCCTCCGGAAGAAAGGAGCAGAGGCCTCACGGGGGACTGTACGGAAACACCTTTTATTGAAATAAATGCGGCATGATGCATTTCGGCCCTTGATCGGCCTTCTTCGGATGCCTAAATCCCAGGAGGCATGGGAACACCTGAAAATAATTGTCCAGCAGCTTCACCATTGGTGGTGACCCGCTCCACCCATCGAATGCTTGCTCACCGATCCGTCCTTCGTAGGAACTACGGGTCCCAGGATGCCTCTGTACTCCCGGTAGGTGCTGCAGGGGGGTCCAAATGGAATCGCGGGATGCCGGGCAAGCAAGGTGATACCCAATTGCCAATATCCTGTGTGTGTAATTTTCTCGGTGTGTCCTCGGGTCCCCAAACACCGCTTCAGCCCCGCAATCCAGGCAATCAATGATGGTGGAGGCAGGAGTGACAATGCAACCCGCCCTACATCTCGCCGCCATCGGATGTCCTGGAAGGTGAGGCGTGCCACGGAACTACCGATCCCTCGGTGCCCAAACAATACTGCAACAGCAGCCGCCAGATATGTCCGTGGCCAACTTGACAAAGCGGGGCCCTCTGACTCACGTCGCTGGCTGACGTGAAAAATATCCCACAAATCTCCTCCGGAAGAAAGGAGCAGAGGCCTCACGGGGGACTGTACGGAAACACCTTTTATTGAAATAAATGCGGCATGATGCATTTCGGCCCTTGATCGGCCTTCTTCGGATGCCTAAATCCCAGGAGGCATGGGAACACCTGAAAATAATTGTCCAGCAGCTTCACCATTGGTGGTGACCCGCTCCACCCATCGAATGCTTGCTCACCGATCCGTCCTTCGTAGGAACTACGGGTCCCAGGATGCCTCTGTACTCCCGGTAGGTGCTGCAGGGGGGTCCAAATGGAATCGCGGGATGCCGGGCAAGCAAGGTGATACCCAATTGCCAATATCCTGTGTGTGTAATTTTCTCGGTGTGTCCTCGGGTCCCCAAACACCGCTTCAGCCCCGCAATCCAGGCAATCAATGATGGTGGAGGCAGGAGTGACAATGCAACCCGCCCTACATATATGCTTGAATTGAGCTGCGGATGATGGAGCTATCTATGTAATAACCTTAGCCATGTACTCTGACAGTTAGGATTGGACATGCAATTATGCTGCTAATTCCATTTGATCAGTTTTATTGGTTTTATTGTTAGAATATTTTAGCTTTGGATTTTAGCATTCTTATTAGATTTTATCAATGCTATATTTTGTACTCATGAATATTTATTTATATATTTATTGGGTTTAGCGCTATTTGCACTATGATACTTATCATTGTACTGTATTGCGTTATGATTTGCTCTAGCATTGGGATATATTGCACTTGAAGGATAATGTGTTGTCTATTTCCATGAATCCTTGTGGGAGTGTCTTATCATGTATTCTGGAGCACTAGCACTTTAAAAAGGTCAAAAAACTCTCCGTTGGCGTATCATGTGATCAAGGCCTTTGTGAGGCTGAAACGCATAATGGCGGTGGTGCAGAGCGTTTGATAATAAACTTCGAATGTGCACTGAATTTTGGGTCTATCTTCGTCTTTCCAAATGTTGTTGGTGACGGAGGAATGCAGATAAATGTACCGAATCTGCTTCAACGGTATTGATAGACCCCTCCTTCTAATTGGGCCGAATGGCAGGAAGCATTGTTTCAGGCGTCGCCGGAAACTACACGTACTCCCGGAAAAGGAGCAGCCGTAGCAGCCCCCGGTCAGCTGGATTGCATTTGCCAAAGGAGCAGCGAATGGAGCCCGCGTCGGAGGACTCATGTGATGGGAGTGCTTCTCCTGAGGTAAGAGCCAGCTTAGAGACCGGTGAAGGAGTGTGAGCGAGCAGAGTGAGGGCACTGTCCTGTTCGCTGGCTCGCAGATCTGATTTTTTGCCCACACTTGAACACCATGTCCGCCGATACGCTAAGGAGCCGGGAGGTGGCAGCGGACTAACTTTTTGACAACTCTCCTAGTGGAGAGACTATTATTAACACACAGGAACAAGCAGCGTTATCATCAAACCCCAGTGCCAAAGAGCTGTTTAAAAACTAGAAAAGTTAATGAGAACAGAACAGGCCAAGTGGTGGGAATGCAAATCTTTAAGACGCTATCTGGATGTAGGAAGGATTCCGAGGGGGCTGCGTATATTACTCGCTCCTAGCTATGAAAACCCGGATCCCTGCATGCTGGCTGAGTGGGCGGACTGTAATTTAGAATCATCGCTCAAATTGGTGGTGTTACTGGTGAAATATGCGGAAAGTGCTAGAACAGCCCTACAGCTTAAAATTGATGAAACAAATGCTGAGATAGACAAGTTAGGAGATACACCTGTGATGCAAAAATACAGAGAGGATATGTTGGTACATTTACAGAAGGATGAGGAAGTAATAAAGAAACGCAAGGCGTACAAATTCCAAAGAGATAAGGTGGACTATGAGCAGGGCCGCGTGTTCACCTTTGTTAAAAAGTATGATCGGTCAAAACATCCAATGCACCTAGTGCTTTAAAATCTGTCCAACTAAGTACTAGTGGCGCCACACCTACATCTACTTCTGTCTCGGATTTGAGCTCTGCTGTGGATAGTGAATCCGACAATGAGCAACTGGCAAAAGCGAGGAGACAGGGGTTTCAGCAAGGACTCAATCAAAAAAGACGGGATCGGCGCAAACAGCAGTGCCTACGTCAAAAGCAACAAAAAAACAAACAACAAAAAATGGAATCGCAAGCAATAAAGGAAGAAAATTCGCAGTCAGTTATTAATTTAACTGACTGCGTGCTGAGTGATGATGATCCGAATGTGCTTGCGTTGGGACTGTCCTTTAGCCCTCCCAGTAACTTTGACTACGCCTAGACTAGGATTGACATCTACAAATTTGTACGAAAACTCAAATTGTGCAAATACCATTTGATTCAAGGCACCCACAATAAAGAAAGCGTGGTGAACATACAGCCAGTGCAGGAAATTGATGAAATATTGACAGCTGGGGATGCAGATTTCCCTAAGGTTATGCAACAACTTCTAGACAAAAACAATGGAGATGTGAGTGTAATGAGCCATGATATGATTCAATCAGGGGGTGGTTCTCAAACTAATTTCAAAATCAAATCCACTTTCTGCCCTATGATGCTGCGTGATAATGTGGACATATTTCATGAAAATATACCATCAGAACTGAAAAAGCTACATTGTTCTACTTCACGTGCCCCCAAAAAGTATACCAAACAAAGTGTATATTTTCAATTAATGAAAAAATTACAAGCAGATGACAATATTATCATCCGTCAATCTGGTAAAGGGGGCAACGTAGTTCTTTGGCCATGCAAGCTCTATATGGAAGAGGCTCTCACTCACCTTAATGATAGGGACTGCTACAAACGCAGAGATATACAAGAAGTCAAATCTTCTTGGAATGACTTTTACATTAAATTGACAGCCTGGAAGTCTGCAGGAATATTGACTTTGGATGAATTTAAGTTTTTAAAAATTGAACATCTCATCATCCCCGTGATTTATTCATACCGAAAATTCACAAGGATGCATGCAAACCTCCGGGTAGACCTATTATTTCTGCCCAGGGTAGCATTATGGAAAATGCATCCAAATTTGTTGATTTCTTCTTACAGGATCATGTAAAGAAATCGCCTTCGTATGTACAGGACACAGGAGATTTCTTAAACAAGATTAATCATGTTAAATGGAAACCAGGTTATGTGTTAATTTCCTTAGATGTAGCTTCATTATATACAAGCATTCATCACAAGTACGGCTTGAAAGCTGTAGAACACTTTTTGAACACACGACCTATGAATAGACATTTGCAAAATAGAATGCTTTTGACGATGATTTCTACCTGTTTAGAGAATAATTTTTTCCTGTTCCAGAACCAGGTTTTTCAACAAGTTAGGGGCGTTGCCATGGGGGCTTGCTTCTCTCCGAGTTATGCCTGTTTACACATGGGACTCTGGGAGGAGCAGGTCCTCATGGCAAATTATGGCGAAACACTAAAATCCCAGATTGCATGTTGGTATAGGTATATCGACGACTTGTTTTTAATTTGGAAAGGTACTGAACAAGCGGCACAGGATTTTATTGAAAAATTGAATATCAATAATTTGAATCTTAAATTCACTGCCCAGATGACTAAGAGCAGTATATTTTATTTGGATGTGGAGGTCTTTGCACAAAACAATAAACTGGAAACAAGACTTCATAGGAAACCCACATCTGGCAATACAGTCCTGCATGCACAGAGCCACCATCCGCCACATTTAGTCAATAGCATCCCCTTTGGGGAGATGCTGCGGATTCGCAGAATCTGTAGTTCAGACAGGGAATGCACACAAGCACAACATGAGTGTAGAGAGAGATTCCTGGACAGGGGATATTCTGGAGATAATTTAGATAAAGCTATGACTAAAGCTAACAAAATACAGAGGTCGGACGCACTAAGGTATAAAGCCACTACAGGTATCAGTCAAGATCAGCCTACACGACTGATACTAACGTACAATATACAACATAAAACACTACGTAAGATCATTAACAAAAGTTGGCCCTCAGTGTGTAATGACCCAGTTCTAGGAAAAGGATTGACCAAGTCCCCCAATATTGCGTTCAGGAAAGCACGTTCCATGAGTAGCTATCTAGTTAAGAGCAGCCCAGAGATCAGATCAACTAAAACATGGCTCGGAAGCAGGACGGGTTTTACTAAATGTGCCTCTTGTAAAGCCTGCAAATACGGTATCAACACATACCTATACCAAACGCCATTTCAGCCTAAACCAATCAAAATCACAAAAGCTCTCAACTGTAAGAGCGAATATGCGGTATATGTGCTGGAGTGCTCTTGTGGCCTGCGTTACGTTGGGAGCACGAAACTGCAGGTTCACAAACGAGTGCTCCAGCACATTAGAGCTATCACCATCACTACTGAGACGAATGGAAACAAGATATATCTTAGAGTTAGATAGTAAGGCACCTCAGGGGTTGAATGCAAGTGAGGACTTTTTTACCTGTCTTTAAAATTAGCATCATCAGCAGTGCATTGCGGGCGCGCGAGTTATAGTTAGCAGAACTTACTATAACGGTGGAATTTCTATGGTTTTGTACGAGTGAAATGGCCAGCTAACTATAACACCCCTGTAACCTATGGTTTTTTTCTGTGAATTTCTAAGGTTTTTTAATTGCTAATTTCTAACTATAACGTCTCTGAAACCTATGGTTTTTTCAGTGAATTTCAAAGCTTTTTTAAATGCTAATTTCTAACGATAACGTCTCTGAAACCTATGTTTTTTTTCAGTGATATATGTATATATATATATATATATATATATATATATATATATATACCGATATCATAAAATCTATTTAAAAACATTCTATTATAATCTAAAACATTAAACTACTTAAAAATCTTTAAACTTGAATTTGCCACTCCAGTCAGTGCAACAGTAGGGAAAGTGTTGGATAGCGGATGGTTAAATTTTACTATTCCCAATCCAGTGAGTGCAACAGTAGGGAAAGTGTTGGATAGCGGAGGGGTAAACATTACTATTTCCACTCCAATGAGTGAAACAATAGGGAAAGTGTTGGATAGTGGAGGGATAACATTTACTATTCCTACTCCAGTCAGTGCAACAGCAGGAAAAGTGTTGGATAGCGGAGGGGTAAAAATTACTATTCTCACTCCAATGAGTGCAACAGTAGGGAAAGTGTTGGGTAGCGGAGGAGTAAAAATTACTATTCCCACTCCAGTGAGTGCAACAGTAGGGATAGTGTTGGATAGCGGAGGGATAAAATTGACCATTTCCACTTCAGCGAGTGCAACAGTAGGGAAAGTGTTGGATAGCAGAAGGATAACATTTACTATTACCACTCCAGTCAGGGCATCAATAGGGAATGTGTTGGATTGTGGTGGGGTAAAATTTACTTCTCACTCCAGTCAGTTCAAAATTAAAAACAAACAAAATATCATCAACAGAATAAAAAAATCTTTTATTAACAAGTAAAAAATACAAATATGTTAAAAATAAAAATATATTCAATATTAAAAATAAAAAATATATTATAATGTTAAATACAAATCACAAATACCTACAAATATTATATTACATAAAATAAAAAAATATTTTAAAACAAATAAATATTTGTATTTAGAAATGATTTATAAACAAAAACATTACATACATTTAGGTGCCGATTCCGATTCGGGAAAAAAAAATTGCGTACGAATCTTATCCGTATATTTTCACGTACGAATCGTACAAGAACCGGACAAACTGCGAAGTACGATTCGTACGTGAAAAATACATACGAATTGCGTCGAGAAAATGGTCCGAGAGGGATCCGTAAACTTTCACATCCGAATAGCGTTGGGAAAAGTGTCCGAAAGGGAGTCGGACATTTGTACGTGCAAATCGTAAAACAGAAGTCCGAGCGCGCAAGTACGATCCGTACCGCCCGAATCTACAACCGCATGTAAAAGGCTCCGTACGGAGCGAACGCTGTAGCACACATGTACACGGGTAAACTTGTGCCCGGAGACGAGTCGTACAGCCCCCCTCACACCGCACATATCAGCACCGTACTCCCGTATGTCAGCACCGTACACCCAGCCCCCCGTATGTACGCACCGTCCTCCAGCCCCCCGTATGTACGCACCGTCCCCAAAACCTCTCGTATGTACGCACCGTCCTCCAGCGTATACCCCCAGCCCCCGTATGTACGCACCGTCCCCCAGCGTATACCCCCAGCCCCCGTATGTACGCACCGTCCCCCAGCCCCCGTATGTACGCACCGTCCTCCAGCGTATACCCCCAGCCCCCCGTATGTACGCACCTTCCCCAGCCCCCCGTATGTACGCACCGTCCTCCAGCATATACCCCCAGCCCCCGTATGTACGCATCATCCCCCAGCCCCCCGTATGTACGCACCGTCCTCCAGCGTATACCCCCAGCCCCCCGTATGTACGCGCCGTCCCCCAGCCCCAGTATGTACGCACCATCCCCCAGCGTATACCCCCAGCCCCGTATGTACGCACCGTCCCCCAGCCCCCCGTATGTACGCACCGTCCGCCAGCATATACCCCCAGCCCCCCGTATGTACGCACCGTCCTCCAGCGTATACCCCCAGCCCCCCGTATGTACGCACCGTCCCCCAGCCACCCGTATGTACACACCGTCCCACAGCGTATACCCCCAGCCCCCCGTATGTACGCACCGTCCCCCAGCTCTCCGTATGTACGCACCGTCCTCCAGCGTATACCCCCAGCCCCCGTATGTACGCACCGTCCTCCAACGTATACCCCAGCCCCCCGTATGTACGCACCGTTCCCCAGCTATACCCCCAGCCCCCCGTATGTAGAACCGTCCCCCAGTGTATACCCCCAGCCCCCGTATGTACGCACCGTCCCCCAGCCCCCCGTATGTTTGCACCGTCCTCCAGCGTATACCCCCAGCCCCCCGTATGTACGCACCGTACCCCAACACCGTAACACAGCCCCGCACCTGGACACACCGTACCCAAACACCGAATCCCAGCACCCACACCCAGCATCGCGTATGTACGAACCGTACCTACGCGAAAAATACTCGTACATAACCAGGACGCTGTAAAACAGCACAAGGAGGGTCAATTCGACCTGCACAACAACACAAAACACGTCAACATTACAAAATACATCTCTATGACTGACCTGGCACCTCCAAACAGGAAAACAGAGGTACTAAACCACACCCACCTCTTATAACACACCCACCACAAATTCAAACACAGCCACACCTACAAAAGGACCAATAAAAATGGCCCACACACAACCCATGAGCCTTTGCAACAGACCCACTGATGACACACACCACACACAAACAACTGCACCTCACCTACACCTTCACCACACCTTAACTAACACACCTTCACACAACCTCCTTCACAAACACCCCCTCTGCACCTTCACACACACACCGCCACATTCACACCCACACACCCACAACCATCCACACCCACACCCCACACCATGCCCACAGCCAAGAATCCAAAGTTCACAAGGGAGGAGCTGGAAATCCTTGTCACCGAAATCATCAGAGTCGAGCCACAGCTGTTTGGAACATTGGTCAGAGAGACCAGCATAGCCCAAAAAAACAGCATGTGGCAGAGGATCATCGATAAGGTGAATGCTGTTGCGCCCATCAGAAGGACCAGGCATGAATGCCAAGCTAGGTGGTGCGATCTGCGCAGGGCAGTCAGGAATAAAATGAATGACGAATACACACAGAGTAACATCACTGGAGGTGGACTGCCCCGCAGACCCGTACATTACACTCCCTGGGAGGAGAAGGTGATGGCCACGCTGCCGCCGGTGGGAGTACACGGAGTCGAAGGAGTCGCAGAGCCTGGTGAGTACACAAACAACTCACGTAACATGGGGGAATGGCATCCACACCACAAATACACCAAATGCACGCAACTTACCCCAAGCCCTCACCGCACACAACCACACCCAAAAACCACGCTCATGCCACTAACGTCTCCATGCCACATTCACAAATAAAGGCAATGCCATGTCCCAGGCCACACCAACCACAAACACAAGACTGGATGTCCGGGATGCTGGGAGGGTGGGGCTCACACAACACTTTGTGCAACTTAGAACCAGACACCAATGCCCACAGCCCATATGGCCTAGGGACATACCCATGCACCATGCCCAGTGCACAGGGACTGGCAACGTATTGACAAGGTAGCTGACACTTGGCCCTGCTGTAGGCAGCACAAGGCCCTCCTGTGACCACTGTACACTCAAACAACAACTCCACTAGCTCACATACCCAGCACCGGGACTCACACACACTATCATGCCAGCATGCACCATGAGGGGACAGACACATCACCTGGGAGACCCAATGACAAACCACACTACACACAACAGCAGGCCCGGTCACACACACACCCTCACACAAGCACACACCCCCGGGGCAGGCAACGGATGCACCCACTCTCATAATGGACATGTGACACAACAATACCAATCCATAGCCAAATAAGCATACCAGCCAAAAATATACTGCCAAACACTCAGGAGCACATACCAACCTGTCCCCCGCAACATACACATCCCCAAGTGTACATTGAGAGGAATGCAAGGCACATCCAACCGCCTGGAGGAACTGTGACTACTGTAATATGTATGAAACATGGATGTCGCATGAAACAGCATTAACATTGTCTCTCTCTCACACGCAGGGCAACGTCATCCACCTCCCCCCAACAATGGGGGGGAAGAATCACAGTCCCAGGCTCAGCGTGAAGACGTCCCCACCGGCAGCGACGACTCCCACCACTCTGTGGATGACCCCGACCAACCTGGCCCCTCTGGTGCACAAGCCCCTGCGTCAGGTACATCTGTGCCAACCACCACCCCCATTCCTGCCACCTCCCAGGAGACACCCAGGAGCCCTGCTCGCACTGAACAACACAGCCCGGCTGACCAGGAGGGACAAGGTTCTCCGGGCACCCAGGAGGAGGCAGACGACCACGATAATGCCATCCCTCAGGGGTCCCGTAGACCCGATGTGCCCACAACGGCAGGCCAGGCTCGTGTGGGCAGGGGTGGTGGGAGTGGAGGCAGGCAGAGGCGAGAACCTGACCAGCCAGCTGAGGGAACCGGTATGGCACACATGCGCCACATCCTGGACACATACCGGCGTGACACCAGGGGCATCAGCCAGGTTGTGTCGAGCCTCACAGACATCAAGGGGACCCTCGACGAGATGAAGAACCTGCAGGCCGAGCAACATGCCAGTCAACAACAACACCAAGGACGGATGGAGGCAAGACTGGCTGAGCTCCTGGCGGTGCAAAGGGACATGAGCCATTCACTCCGTCGGATCGCCGACAACATGGGCAACCCTCCCTGTGCCACCAAGCGAAGACCACCACCAGCCACAGGGAGGGAGGAGGAGGAGGATTCATCTGATGGAGCGTCCCAAGCATCGTCAAGGCCTGCATCTGAGGGTCCCGTGAGGAAGGTGGGTCGTCCACGGAAAAGACCCTGAGAGTCAGCGGACCATACACATCTCCCAGGTCACCTGGCCTGGCACCTGGACCCCTGGCGCAACAGCACCACCTCACCCAATGACATTCTCTGCCACATAGACTTGCTGGTCACAGTCTGACCAATGATGACCTACACTGTGGTCTGGACTCTGATGACTACAACTGACAAGGATGCCATCTCCCCCTGTGAACTTTGGATTCTATGCACCCGGTAGATCACCTTGGCACATCTACCAAAAGACTCACCCCACCCAAAATAAAATCCCATTTTTTCTTGACATGAGATGTTGCTGTCATTTGCCATTAGTCCACAACATATGTGTGTGTAAATGTGTAACTATGCCTGAGTGTTTAACCAACTCCACCCATCCATACCCTGGGATCTGAGTCTGGTACAGGACACACATGGGTCACAAGTTATCATTCAATGCAGACATGGAGCACAACACTCACCTGTGATGGCCTCAAGCTGCTGAGGGGGTGCTAGGGAAACTGTGAGGACACACCTATTTGAAGGCATAGAGGTCATGCCTAATTTGGAGGTTCCCGGGGAGGGAGTCCCAGGTATGTGTTCCCAGGTGGGAGAACTATGTCCTGCATGCAGGAGTACGGTGGATCTGAAGAATGGTGGCCAGGTCAAGGTTGGATGCACGGAGATGGCACTATGGGGTCTCGGATGACAGTGGTACAAGGTTGGTTTTGGGTCAGGGTTGTGGCCTGCCTCCTGAGTGTGGGTGAGGAGTCTGAAGGTCATCCTGCAGCACACAGTGATACATTGCAGCTATCCCTGCTGGATGGTGATGTGGCTGGGGCGCGGGATGTTCACGCTGAGGTGTGCAGATGCAGCCTGGATGTGGACTAGTGGCCCGGGAGTGTGGATGTGGCAGCTCCGTAGAGGGCAGGGCAGTATTTGACACGGATGTTGTTGTGGACCTGGGGCATGGTCCCTCTTACCTTGGAGTGGACCAATCTGTGGACCATGTGCATAATGCTGAGGCTGTTGCAGTGTGAGGTACAGATGCTGGTGATTACCATGACAAATGTGAGCAAGCAAACCATCACGCACAACATCTTGTGTGCGTGGACACTGGGTGCCTGTGCAGGGCTTCTGTGGGTGGGACACAAGCAGTTGACCCAGCTGTAAGGGGACAATCCTCAGATGTTGACCTCAGTCCTGTACAAGTCCAGCCTCAGGTGGGTGCTGTCCTGCCATTCATCTATGGATCCCATGCAATCTTGAATAGTGGAACTGGAATTGTCTGCCTCCTTGGTGAGGGTGAGGAGCGCCTGGCTGCCAATGGCATACGAGTTGATGAGGTCGTGTGCGCATGTGATGGTGGATAGGTGGGCCATGTGCCTCACGACGACAGCATACTACATGCAGAAGCCTTAAGTCCCACTCCCATGGCCTTGCAGGGGTACAGGGCCGGTGGGGAGTAGAAGGGACATGACCTGCTGGGTGTGACAGGTCCTGGAAGGCGTGGCAGCGCTGTGTAGGCAGTTGGAGTTGCACAGTCATCATGCAAAGGTGTTGTGTGTGCGCTCAGTGCATGCCTGAGAGCAGGCGGGAGATGTGTGGATGGACCTTGCTTGGAGGGTGGCTGCAACATTTGACTGTAGTGTGATGTGGGTCATGCAAGGACCTGAGGGTCCTGCAAAGTGCACGTCGCATGTGCAGACGGTCCAGCGTTAGGTACCGCGTGGCCGCAACTGTGGCACAGACAAGCTGAAGACAGCCAAATGAATGTGTGGAGGGAGGAAGGGAGGAGCACCTTGGATGTGTGCGTGTTGCCAAATCAAGAAACTACGTGTGCCCTTGCTGCAGTGGCTGCAACAGCAGGCGGCATGTCCTGGGAACCATGCCACAATATCCACACAAAGACTAGGATGTCAGAAAGGACTACTGCAACAGGTGTATGTCAAGGAAGGAGTAACCGGTGTTCAATGGCACACCCAGAGACAAAGGATGCACAATCACCAAAGAAGAATGGCACTGGATCATTAAACTGAAGGCCGAGCTGCGCACAGGAAACACACCCCAGAAGGTGTTGACGGGCCGTGGGGGGGAATAACATGCCAAAACACATACACAGCCATGGACATCATGCACAATAGAGAATCAAATACATGGAGAACAGCATGCAGGTTGCTAATCTACACATGGACTCATATGCACAATCCTTGACAACCATGCCAGAGATGCAGCATGCACAGTGGCAAGAGACCTGCATTGACAGAGATGAGGCACCTGGGAGGCTGAGGAACACCTTTATTACTCAGGCTCACACCTATGCAAAAGCATCAACATCAACAGACTCACAGGTCTAATGGATTAACATGTGGGACCTACACCGGACACCCCCTTTGCACCACAGATGCTGTAAATCCATTGGACTGCCACACAAGTGAAGGGTTAGAGCCAAACATCCCCTGCTGCACACGTAGAGGCTGCAATTACCCATTGAGCATCATATGGGGATGTCCCGCAATATATCCACCCGTAGCCTCCCGTATGTTTCCGAGGGAAGTTGTACACACATTGATGCCTTCATCACAAACCACAATCCCATAACAGATGACTGTCTCGAAATGTGACTATCAAATCATGTGGGTCATGCCACATGTCTTGTGCCCCATGGTGAGTCGACATGTATGCATAGTACCAATACCTACACAGGAGCAGTGCCCACACAAATCACAAACAACTACCACACCCAAAAAGCATTGCTGCAATCCTTACCCAAAGGAGATATTTCACCATGTCCGTAACTGCAACGCTGATTCAGCACACGTTGCATTATTCATGAGGAATAGCAGGATCACAACGATGCCACGAGCAGACAGCATGCGCAACTACCTGGGGATGAGAGACACACAAGAAGTCAGGAAAAACATAGTCATCCGCATGCATGGTCATGTACTCTAGATGAATAGGGTTGACACCATGCGAGTTGTCAGTTGAGTGTGTCAGCTAAAATGTGTGGAATGACATCAGCACTCGAGTGACACATCAGCACACACCTCAAAGTCACTTAGCATACAGTCAGCTGGACACACACATTGCAACGCATGCCACACAAGGCACCAAGCGTGCACACTCAGACCCAGGGACTCACCATTATGAGAAGAAGTTGCTTATGAGCTGACTCCGGATGTCCTCCACCTCCTCCTCCTCCTCACTTGCCTCGTGACCAAGGCCGTCATCCTCCAAGGGTGGATGTTCCTGCTCATCGGGATCCAGGATGAGTGGCACAGCTTTCTCCACTGCCATGTTGTGCAGCATGCAGCACACAAGGAAGATTTTGCAGACCTTCACCGGTGCATATGGGAGGGACCCGCCAGTCTTGTGGAGGCACCGGAATCGGCTCTTCAGGAGGCCAAACGTCCTCTCAATCACCCGCCTGGTCTGCCCATGGGCGTTGTTATAACGGTGATCTGCAGCTGTTCTCGGGTTGCGGAGTGGCGTCACCAGCCATGGCATGTTGGGATAGCCAGAGTCCCCTACATGGAAACATCATGTAAAGAAGTGGGTCAGGAGATGACGTCACATACTAAGATACCGCTGAATACTGGACAAACAGAGTCTACCCACCAACAAGACATGCTCATTCGTTGTGCAGCTGCAGCATCATTTCTGGCACCCTGCTACGCCTCATGATGTAGGCATCGTGTGCTGACCCTGGAAAACGTGCACAGACATGGGAAATCAGCATGTTAGCAAGACACACCACAAGGGCATTAATGGAGTGGTAATGTTTACGGTTACGAAAGGCTACCTCCTGTGCCTGTGGAGGTACCAAGGCCGCATGTGTCCCATCAATGGACCCAATTACATGGGGCATCCCTCCCAGGGCATAGAACTCACCCTTGATACCTGTCAACTGATCAGGAGTTGGAAAATGGATGAATTCATCCAGGTGCTCCAACATGGCTTCTAAAACATCATGCAGGACACGGCTGAACATGGTCTGGGACATGCCACCCACATTAGCAATGGTGAATTGAATCGTACCGGTGGCAAAGAAATGTAGGGCAGACATCACCTTCATCTTGGGGGTCAGCGCAGTTGGATAACTGTGTCGCGGTTGGAGGTGTGGTGCCAGCCTGTTTGTCAGTTCCACAATTAACTGTTGGGGGAATCTGTAGCGGCGTATGCAGTCACGTTCCCTCATGGCACCCAAGTCTGGCATTGGTCGGGGGAGAGGCGGTGCCCTTCAGAAATTTGGAAGGAACAACGAAGATTGAGTACACTACTACACCAATGTCAATGCACTGAGCACATGTCCAACTGCTAATACACATGTGCTACATACTGAGTCTGTACTGTGAAAGACAACCTGCACACGTATGCCAGCAAGGTGATACTCCTACCAAGAGCCAGCTACAAACGTGGATTGGCAAGGTCTACATGACATGCCATGAAAGGAGCTGTGGGCCAGTGTGAGCGAACGGCCATACCAATTACAGGAGTGACATACATCCACATATGTGCATGTGAAGGAAGTCATCTCATACATACAGCTACCGGCAAGCTAGACGCACAGGTCACATGTCATGGAAAAAAGGACAGACCACACACCTTGTCATGAAGGGTTACATGTCAAAAATGATCACACAGACATCGACACTACGCAGATATGTCCTAAGAACGCAAGTCCCTGTTAGATGCATACAGACACACGTTACGTGGCATTCCACATGTGTCCTGGTGTGCATACTGGTGTGACATGGGCATCTACACACAGATACATGTTGGATGCAGCTACAGCAGATGAAGTGGACGGAACACCAACAGCAAGATCATGGGCACACATGACACACACATGACATTGTCACATCGTGGCACGCTGGTAGTGAGATGTCAGGTGTCATCAGCTGTGCACCTGGCATCAGGGGACAGTTGCGGGTGTTGGTGACTGTGCCATGCCAGTGATGCAGTGCTTGACAAGTGTGAACTACATGCACACATGTAAAAGGTGTGAAGGGGAAGTGCGCCACATAGTGCCCCATCACACATGACATGTGTACATAGGTCATGACACAACTATTGGGTTGAAACATGAGGAGACATGTGCCACATCACTGCCACACACACCTAGGCCCTACACATGAAGGACTGCACTGACAATGATTTGATGTCCATCCTTGTGCGAGTCAGACACCTCAATTCCTTTCCTGTGCGCCTCCTATCACCAGAGTGAGCTGTGAAACGCACCGTACACACGCTCAGCGGGCGTGTGTATGGTCGTATCACTATATTGGTGTTGGGTAGGAGTACACTTATGTGTACGGACCGTACACACGTACGTGTACGAGCAGTGTGTACACCTACGTGTACTACCATAGTACACCTACGTGTACACACTGGTCCTATCCCTATGGTAGTGTTTCCGTAGGCGTACGCCATAGGGATACGACCCGTACACACGCGTGTATGGTTTGTATTCCTATGGTAGTGTTTCCGTAGGCGTACGCCATAGGGATACGACCCGTACACACGTGTGTACTGTTCGTATCCCTATGGTAGTGTTTCCGTAGGCGTACGCCATAGGGATACGACCCGTACACACGCGTGTACGGTTCGTATCCCTATGGTAGTGTTTCCTTAGGCGTACGCCATAGGGATACGACCCGTACACACTCGTGTACGGTTCGTATCCCTATGGTAGTGTTTCCGTAGGCGCACGCCATAGGGATACAAACCGTACACACACGTGTACGGTTCGTATCCCTATGGTAGTGTTTCCGTAGGCGTACGCCATAGGGATACGAACCGTACACACGCGTGTATGACCCATACCACTATGGCGTACGCCTACGGAAACACTACCATAGGGATACGACCCCTACACACACGTGTACGACCCGTACCACTATGGCGTACGCCTACGGAAACACTACCATAGGGATACGAACCGTACACACGCGTGTACGGCCCGTACCACTATGGCGTACGCCTACGGAAACACTACCATAGGGATACGAACCGTACACACGCGTGTATGACCCGTACCACTAGAGTAGTGGTGCCCTAGGGGTACGTGTGAAATGCACCGTACCTGTGTGGTTATTGTTAAATTACATTGGGGACACATAAGGGACAAGTATTAGGGCCTACATGCATGCTGGTTGTCATGGATACCCATTTTAAAAATCACATTTTTCCATCATGTGGGATGGAAAAATCAGTTGGCCACATGAAACATTGTTGCGAAGTGGTTGTTGACTTGACATGATGCTGCACATTTTAAAAAATGCTAATGCTGTCACTGGTGTATGTTCAAAGGGATTGGAGGAAACGTAGGATGCAACTGAGTCTGACCAATCACTATGTACTCCTGTAAATGAAATAGCCCAGCAAGGCAGATATAAGGCAGCCAGAGCCCATGAGAGGGCACTTGCCTGCACAAACGTTCATTCAACACCACTGCTGCTGTATTGGCTTACTCTGGCACCATGTCGAGGTCTGTGGAGAGGGCACAGCCATTCCCCCAGGAGGAGAATGAAGCCTTGCTGGATGTGATCCTCCTACAGTACCCCAGCCTGTATGAGAGACCAGGGGAGCAGGTGAGTGCTGACTCCACTACCTTTGACTGTGACCCTTCTTTTTATGACTGGCACTTCTGGCATTTTGTCCAGGAGTGACAGACATGCAATGTTTTCAGAGTGAGTCCTGGGGGGGGGGAATAGCTTATGTTTGTCATGCAGTGCATGATGTGGTTCATGTGTGCACTCCTCACTTGCATTGTGCTTACTGTGACATTCACTGTATGCAGCATGGCACATTCAGCATGGCTAATCCTCTTGGCCATTCCTGTTCCATAGTCCTGAGGTGATTCAGTATCCCCCCCGGTGTGACAGGTGACTGTACCCACAGATGTGTGTGAGTTGAGTGTAGCTGTGGTGATAGTGTCCAAATGATGTGTAAGCCCCCTGGACATTGATGTGTGTGGATGTTCCTTGTCATGTGGGTGAGTGTCTATGTGGAGTGCTGCACCACAGATGCATGGAGGAGGAAGCTGCTCCACCCATCTGATGTGAGATGTAATCCATGATGTGTGTCTGACTTGCTGGGCTAGCCCCACGCCTGTGACACCCCCCAGGCAAGTGGCACATGTGCAGAGTGAGGTTTGTATCCGCTGTTGCCACTGGCAGGTGAATGCTCTGTGCCTGTGTGTGTCTGTGTAGTTTGCTGCTGTTGGGTCAGTGGCCTGGGGCATGTGACTGCTTGGAGGTGCTGTCCATCATCCTTCTGTTGCATGTGATGTACAGTGTGTGCCATGATCAGGGAGTGTGTCACACCACTCATGCCACCTGTGTACTTTCAATGCCATGTAGTGCATTGGGGCTTACACAGAGGCGAATGTCCCTATGACAAAGGTGCTATTGGTTTGCAGCATACTATGCCGTGTGCATGAAATCAAAGATGTTCTAATGTGTGTCTCTGTGACATGGAGCAGGTGTAGTGATCTATTCTCACTTTGACATCCTCACAGTTAACCGCCTATGAGAAGGGGAGAATTTGGAAGAGGGCCGTCAGGGCCGTTATCGGAGTGGAGGGTCGCAGCCGGCGCCTGTCCCAGGTGCGGTAACGCTTGCAGGACATCCGGTGCTGGACCAGGAGGATCGCCCAGGTCCTGCTGGGGGACTCACCTCTGCGCCAACACGGCGGGCGCCGGCGCCTGACCCACCAAATGAAGCGTGTCCTGGCGGTGGTCTTTCCTGAAATGGATAGGCGGTTACAGGAGAAGCAGCAGCAGCAAGGGGGTAGGTACATGTGTGTTTGTTGTGTGTCACCAGCTGCTGGAAGTGCTCAGTCGCATGGCTACACTGCCAGGGTTTACATGTGCAGTGCATATCCTGTTCCCCCCCCCCCCCCCCCCGAGTCAAACGCTGCTGTTCTTCCTCCCTTCCCCTCCTTGACAAGTGTTCCCTGGGCTGTGTGTAATCACTATTGCACATGGGCATCTAGGCTGGCAGTTAATCCAAGTGCATATTGCTTTCTGCATCATGTGGGGGGGGTCTGAGACATGTGTTAGTACCTTGCCTGTGCCCTGTCCTGTCCAGTCATTTGGGGGTCCATATTAGTTGGCACTGATGCTGAGTCTCAACATAGGAGTGTGAGGTGTAAAATGAACAGACTTTCAGCATGCATGACGGATGTTGTAGCCTCAGACATGATGTGCATGAGTGGGAGATATGCATAGTGGCGGGACAGTAGCTCAGGTTACAGTCAGATCATTCCATGACCATGGAGCAGTGTGCCCACTACAGTCCCCTGAGACACCCTTGCCTCGGGATCATGTGTGTCATCCAACACTGTGCCCATTCTCCATGTGCTCAGCATATTTTGGCCTCTGTGTCATTTTACCCTGGCCTCATTTGTCTAAATCTACAGTGTGCTACATGTGCCCATTGCACAGGCTGACCCCATTTGGCTTATGCATCCTCACACTGGGCAGTGCCTGTGTGTCTATGTACAACTATCTGTTGATGGTTGTTTGTCAAAAATATGTGTTGGCAGCCTTACGAGGTGATGTGGAGTACATTTATTTAATCTTGTTGCACATTTTAGTAGACACAGATTAAGAGGTGTAACTTCTTGATCTGTCTCACTCACATTGTCTCAGGTATGGGGTGTTTCTGCGGACAAGGCCTACATGTCCAAACGTTATGTCTCCTTGCCAGGTCTGACCTGTGTGTGATGATTGTCTGGACAGACACTCAACGTGCAGTGACCCAGGCATGTTGTGCAGGGTGTCATGTTTGTGCTGTGCAGCATGTGTCACAATTTAAAAGACACGTTTCCTGCTCATCCATTATTGGCACGGGTGTGTGCTCAAGATGCTATGTAGTTTTGTCTGTGTGTACTGACATCTGTGTGGACATTCTTGGTTCCCATCAGGGTGTCTCTTCAGTGCAGGTGCTCCTTATTCCAACACACTTTCAGGGCCATTAGCTAATGCATTGTCCTGTGTCTGGACATGTGTGCCAATCAACATGACAGGTAGTGTTTCAGATGTGTTGCCAACTGTGTCATCATGGTACGGATGGCCATGTGACAGGTGGCATGTTTGAAGTTGTTCTTCAAAAAGTCTTGGACCTTGGCACTCAGTACACTTGTGAACATGTCCCAATAGTTTATATGCTTCAGTGTGAGTTATGTGAAGGACAATAATGTGCCTGCATGACAGATGTCTCCCAAGGAAGTGCACAAGAAACCACCTTTACACTTTTGTGGCAAACGTTGGCACATTTAAAACATGGGCACAGTTCTGTCAAATATTGTTTTTTAGAATTATGCATATCCATGTTCACACAGTGTGTTTGCATTTGGGGTAGTCATTGGTTGTTGCTTAAGCCAACTTACCGGTGTCCAGTCATCCGGACCACCGTGGTACCAAGTATATGCACTTCCTGATACCACATTTTTTCATAACATTGGCTTCTTGGCATTAGGCTGCCAGCTCATACAATGACTGTGTACATGTAGTTTTGTGTGCTCCTCCTTGTGTGACTTCTGATATTCATGCACGTGTGTTCTGTTCCACAAGTGGAACATTCACACATTCCAAACATGTGAATGGTGTAAATTTTTGTGATTCCCAATGGATCAGAAAGTATTTCCTTGTAATTTCACAAGTAATCACAGGTCTATGAGTGTGGGGACCCCTTCAGCATTGGCTTCGGTTATTTGGCATTGGGTGCCCCAATCCTGTTTTGTTCACAGTGACCAAGAGGTGGCATGCCTTCATAGTCTGCCTGTGCTCCACTGTTCACAGACACTAGCATCTATGTATAATTGGATATCCAGTTATTGGCTGTCGTGTCCTGATTCACATTATTTAAGGTGGCATGGTGGGTGAACCAACTTGGGAGTGCAGGGCTTACATATGTGCGGAGTATTCTATATGTTCATCATGATGCATTTCTTGATATGCACTGTGACCTATTTTGTTTGGACTCATGTGTCAGATGTACACAGATGACTGATTATATCCTGTCTCTTCACCTTGCCCACAGCATCATCGGGGGACACCAAGGGAGACACCTGCACGGACCTTGAGGAGGGATCCAGCACCAGTGCCACCACTCCTGCGGAGTCGGCAACATCCAGTGGCACGGAGGGCGAGGGGAGTGCGGCGGAGGACCTGGGTAGTTCCAACACCGACTACGACGCCGACGGGTCCGAGGCTGAACTCCCTGAGGGGGCGGAGGCTGCCCCAACAGCTGGCAGCAGCACTACACCTGTCACCGCCCCCTCCATTCCCATCACCGCCCTCCCAGTTGCTCCGGTCCCTTCTGTCCGTGTAGGGCAACAACGTGTCTCCTTCGTGCCAGGCACCGCACCCCCTGCCCCTGTCTCCCCTGCTGCCCTCACTGCCGAGTCTGTGGACATTCAGCAGCAGTTGCAAGTTGGGCAGACATCGATCCTGACTGTCCTCCATGGCCACACCAGCCTGCTGACACAGAAGTTGTCGTACATGGAGGGCATGTCATCAGCGATGTCTGACCAACGGATGTTGCTGAGGTCCATGAACTCGTCACTGATGGCAGCAGTGACCCTCCTGCAGCGCTTGGTCCCCCCCTACCCCTGCACCATCCACACTTCCCACTCCCATTCCTGTCCCAAGCACACACACACCTTCCCAGGCAGGCACCACAACAGACACAGGCAGCACACCAACAGGGAAGGGCATGCGCACACCTCCTGTCATGCACACTCAGGGGGAAGAAGGCACACCCACTGGGCCTAGGACACACAGGCGGACACGCAGCCACATTAGGAGTCCACATACCTCACTCCCCAGTCCCTCCCATGGCACTCCCCTCAGCTCCCCTGCAACAGATCCATCCAAGGAGGGCTACATGGCTGTGCTGGGCCTCAGCCCCAGTGGCTCACCATCCCGCAAACGGGCCCGGCACTCCACAGGCAGGGGAGTTGATTCCCCCCCCTGTCCACCACCTCCCCCACAAGCGCTGCAACCCATCCTTCCGACCCCCCCCCTCCTTGGGGCCTGTGGTACCTTTGGGTGCAGGGGAGACACTGGAAGAGCTTGCGGGCATGTGCAGCGCCATACGCTCATCCACCTTTGGTGCTGCCCCACCCCCTGTGGTGGAGTCGTCCGTCCCTGCACCCACCACACCTACCCTTCCCCCTCCTGTCCCTGCGGTGCCTGGTCCTTCCCCACATGATGCCCCCACCCCAGTCGATGAACCTGAGGGTTCAGATGTGCAGGCAAGTTAGGGGAGACGCATCGCCATTTGTCCCCCCCCCCCAAGGACTACTGCTGTGGACTGCCCATTGGGCTTTGTACATAGTTTTAATTACTCATCACATTTTTCATGCTGAATAAAGCATTTTATTTTTCAGTTGAACACTATTGCATGTCAGGTATTGATGTGGGTGCTGATGCTCCAGGAGTTGGGGTTGTGGTAATGTGTTATGTGTCAGGGTAATGTTGTATTGTGATGCTCAAGGGGTGGCCCATGGTATCTGCGTGCCATCAAAAGGTCTGTGCAACGACTCTTTGGTCGTGTGTGCTATTGGTGTTTGGAGACATTGTCCCAAGGAGTGTTCCTTCCTCTGTGGCACCTGACATCTTCCCTGCATGGAGTTGCACAATTGTTGTGCTGACCTGTGTCTACATTTCCTCGGTGGCTGATGGATCCCTTCAACTATGTCCATGCCTGCTCATCAATGTCTCCGGCTGCATCGTCTGTGCCATCCTTGGTAGTCACTGCACTTGTGTATAGTGTATGTTGCCATGCCTCCATGTTGAAATTGTCCCTTTTCCGCACTATGCATGTGTGTACTCCCAGCCTAGCACACATCTGGTACTTGTTGTGCAGGGTATTTGGTCACCTGACTTACACTTGTGGGCATTGTATCTGTGGGCAGTCCACCCTATTCCTTCCATGGGAGACAACAACTTGGTGGCTGTGCCAGCATCTGTACATTCCTATCAGTCTTGGAATGTGCGTGACAGTGTGTGTTCCCTTAGGCTCTCTTACTTTAGTAGGCTTTCACATGACTATACAGTCTTGTGACATGATGTCAGTGTGTGTATTGTGCTGCATCCGCCAGGGGTGGGTATGCATGTGTCATTTGTCATCACACCCACATGTGGTGTGTCATGCAGTGGGGGTAAAACATCCATCCTCATGGGAGTGGGACACTGATGTCAGTGATGTCTTGATATGGCACTCTCAACATAGTGGTACTTTGGGGATGCGTTCATGAACTCATGGAAATGTGGTCATCTGAGGATGATGCACCCACCCCTCATATGCCTGTCCACTGCTGGGAGTCCTGGGCACCCACCCCTCATATGCCTGTCCACTGCTGGGAGTCCTGGGCACCCACCCCTCATATGCCTGTCCACTGCTGGGAGTCCTGGGCACCCACCCCTCATATGCCTGTCCGCTGCTGGGAGTCCTGGGCACCCACCCACATGTCTCTGTCCACTGCTGGGAGTCCTGGGCACCCACCCCTCATATGCCTGTCCACTGCTGGGAGTCCTGGGCACCCACCCCTCATATGCCTGTCCACTGCTGGGAGTCCTGGGCACCCACCCACATGTCTCTGTCCACTGCTGGGAGTCCTCTGCACCCACCCCTCATATGCCTGTCCACTGCTGGGAGTCCTGGGCACCCACCCCTCATATGCCTGTCCACTGCTGGGAGTCCTGGGCACCCACCCCTCATATGCCTGTCCACTGCTGGGAGTCCTGGGCACCCACCCACATGTCTCTGTCCACTGCTGGGAGTCCTGGGCACCCACCCCTCATATGCCTGTCCACTGCTGGGAGTCCTGGGCACCCACCCCTCATATGCCTGTCCACTGCTGGGAGTCCTGGGCACCCACCCCTCATATGCCTGTCCACTGCTGGGAGTCCTGGGCACCCACCCCTCATATGCCTCTCCACTGCTGGGAGTCCTGGGCACCCACCCCTCATATGCCTGTCCACTGCTGGGAGTCCTGGGCACCCACCCACATGTCTCTGTCCACTGCTGGGAGTCCTGGGCACCCACCCCTCATGCCTGTCCACTGCTGGGAGTCCTGGGCACCCACCCACATGTCTCTGTCCACTGCTGGGAGTCCTCTGCACCCACCCCTAATATGCCTGTCCACTGCTGGGAGTCCTGGGCACCCACCCCTCATATGCCTGTCCACTGCTGGGAGTCCTGGGCACCCACCCCTCATATGCCTGTCCACTGCTGGGAGTCCTGGGCGCCCACCCCTCATATGCCTGTCCACTGCTGGGAGTCCTGGGCACCCACCCACATGTCTCTGTCCACTGCTGGGAGTCCTGGGCACCCACCCCTCATATGCCTGTCCACTGCTGGGAGTCCTGGGCACCCACCCACATGTCTCTATCCACTGCTGGGAGTCCTGGGCACCCACCCCTCATATGCCTGTCCACTGCTGGGAGTCCTGGGCACCCACCCCTCATATGCCTGTCCACTGCTGGGAGTCCTGGGCACCCACCCACATGTCTCTGTCCACTGCTGGGAGTCCTGGGCACCCACCCCTCATATGCCTGTCCACTGCTGGGAGTCCTGGGCACCCAGCCCTCATATGCCTGTCCACTGCTGGGAGTCCTGGGCACCCACCCACATGTCTCTGTCCACTGCTGGGAGTCCTCTGCACCCACCCCTCATATGCCTGGACACTGCTGGGAGTCCTCAGCAGCCAAGCACCCATCCACCCTCCCGCCCCCTTGGTGCAGTACACTGCTGTCCTGTGCATACACACACCACAATGTACTGCTTATATGCTGCGCCAGGCCCTATGCCAACATTGGTGGCGTCTGTACGCCTTGTATCCATTCTGTACTGGTGCCATAGGGGTATGGGTGGGACGGACCGTACCCCCACATTCATAGGGTGTATGGCCCGTAACCACGCTCTGGGGGCGTGGGTACGGTCTGTACCACGCGTACCCCTCCATAGCCACTCCAATGGTGGTACGAGCCGTACCCACGCTCTGAGGGCGTGGGTACGGCGCGTACCCCTCCATCGCCACTCCAATGGTGGTACAAGCCATATTCACGCTCTGAGGGCGTGTGTACAGCGCGTACCCCTCCATCGCCACTCCAATGGTGGTACGAGCTGTACCCACGCTCTGAGGGCATGGGTACGGCGAGTACCCCTCCATCGCCACTCCAATGGTGGTACGAGCCATACCCACGCTGTGGGGGCGTGGGTACGGTCCATACCACCATTGTCGTGATGACGGGTACGCGTCCACGGCGAACGTACGGATTGGTGGACACGCCCCCCCCCCCCGAAGTGACCAGACCCTGGAGGTAATGTATGTACAGGACATATTTGCATTATTACTTGGGTGGAGGTTATGTTTCATGCCCCTGCCCCCCCCCCCTTTGCCCCTGGGTGTTGTTCTGACCTTCTGCGGCATCTGCGTGGGTTTCTGTGCACCAGGTCGTAGGCTAGGAGGGCCGGGATGACACGTAGGATGGGGTCCATGGCTGTCCGTCGCATACCGGAGCTCCTTGTTCGCGTCGTCCTCAATTTCCCGGCAGTTTTTGGCTCCCGTAAAAAATAGTCCGTGAGGAGTGACGTAGACACAAATCGTACTTGCTGGTTCGTAGAATGCTGCCAGACTCCGTACGGACGTCGCGTACGCGCTGTCCCGGATCGGAATAGTAGGTATTTTTTAGCCGGTCGGTATTTTTTACGATTCGTACGCAAATGGTGTTTCTGTACGAATCGTACTTGCATGTTTGTAAGGTGGTTTTCCCGGGTACGAGTCGTACGGAGAATACGCTCCGTACGACGATTCGTACCCGGGTTTTACAGGATCGGAATCGGCACCCAATTGATTAAAAATAAATTACTTCCCACCCTGTGCCCCTAAAATCCCAACAACTAAAATTAATTACACAATTTCCATATGTAATTGTCCATTAATTAATATTCATTAACAACTAATTATTAATTAATTTAAAAAAAATGACTTCCCACCATTTACCCCTATAAACCCCACAACCCGCACCTAAAATTTACCGAAAAAATTAAAAACACAATTAACATTATAAAATCTCAAATAAATAAATATTCATAAATAAAAAAATATTCACTAATTTATCATAATTAAATTACTTCCCACCCTATTTCCCTATAAACCCACAACCCACTACAGAACTAAAAAACGCACAATTTAATTAAAATAAAATTAATAACTACTAGAAATTTAACACATCTATTAACATAATACTTATACAAAAAAAGACATCACATACATTTAAAATATATACTAAAATACATAACACTAATTAAAAAATCGATATTTTAAACAACTATATTTTTGCAAACGATATTAATGATTTCTTTATTTTTAAAATCTACATTTCTTACCTTTAAGTCGATATCCTTGACCAAAATTTTCTTGCTGTTGATATTTCTGTGTCACGATACTTAAAACTCGATATTTATGTAAGTCGACATTTCCAACTGGATATTTGACTAAATACCAACCTGCGCAACATAGAAAAGGAACCCAGACAAAGTTCAATGTAAATATTGTACTAGTGACCTGCGAAGAGTAGATATCATTGCCACAAGAAGACGGCGGAAGCCTTTTATTCCAAAAACATTTACATTTTGGCTATTTGCACATCTAGATGGGATAGCACAGAAGTTAGAGTCACAGCACCGCCTCATTGATTAATGAATACATGGTACATGTTACCTCATGGCTGATCTGAGAATTATGCCAGAGGCTGATGTTCAGTGGCTGATGGAAGGCTGCTATCAGAGGCTGACATGGGAACAGAGAACGTCAGATGCCTTATGGAGAATAGCTGATCTCAGGATGATGTCCGACGAGGGTTTTTGAAGACTTGTGTATGATGAAAGTGATTTTGGAGTATGTATTTTGAGATTCATGCTAATAGCTGTTATGAAGATGATGTTTAGTAAACCGTTTCTGAGGACGATGTCTAACCTGGGAGTAATTTTGGACTGATTGATGATGTTTGATCTGAGGCTGATGCCTGAGATGGATAGTGTTTTTCCAAGGTAATTTGAAGATAACATTTGACAGCTGATCATAGGCTGATTTCAAAAAATATTTGAGGTTTCTGGTAATATTGTATGATTAATCTGAGACTGAAGTGTGACGTCAACCTGAACTGAGCAAACCTCTAAGAGTGATACTTGAGAGCTGATGTGATGGTTTTAATTTACACCTCACCCAAGGTTTATTATGGTTCTTCTATGGGTGTACGGAGGGTGATATGTGGTGGTTATTCGAAGGACGAGGCCTAATGCCGCTATTGGAGTATAAAGTGTCTGAGGCCGATGCCTAGTGACTGATCTGAGGTTTATATGCGCTTTGGTTGATCTCAGGTTAATATCTGGTGTTGATACTTGGTGGCAAATCTGAAGCCAATGGAAAGAAGATAGTTGATTACTAATGAAGACTCACGTAGGGATGATTATCATGCTTTGAAACTTCAGAAAGGGACAGAAAGAAACTGAAAATGGAAGGTCTGAGTTGGCCAATGGTATTTACCCTGAATTATTTTTGAGCATGATATGTAGTAATGTGGTTAATAGCCTGAGCTGAGGGTTATGTTTGTCAGGTATTAAAAAATAGGTGCCAAGAACTTAAAATTTGAGCTAAAAACTGGAATGTCCATAATTTCTTGGGGCCACTGTTGTGACTGATTTTTCTTTTTTTTTGTCATTAGAGAGCTGGATGATGAAGTCACAGTAAATCTTCCAGATGAGGTAAGAAAAGCATTTAGTCATTAATTCATTTACACCAATGCATAGAATAATCAAAAAAAGTTGATAAAATAAGGTAGACCGCAGATTTTATATATGTACAACAGAGACCTATAAACAAAAGGACTTGACCCAAGGAAAGCATAACATCAACTGATGTAAATGAATCCAATACTATAAGATGAGGATCATTTGAATGCATTTCCCTAATCGACTGGAAATCTCATGACTGCAGCCTATGCACCTTGATTGTCCCATTTTACGAGGAATAACAGAGCACCTGCTCTTCTTGCCTTGTATGCCATATGTTTGTGTAAATGTGTTTAGTTGATCACGTCTAAATGAGTTGTGTTTTGACATGTGAAGAATTTCTAGAGCCATAGGGAGCCAACAATTAATTTTCAAAACATCCGTATCTGAAATAATGGTATTCATCCAGACGTGAAAGACAGAAATTCTCTTGTTTGCCAACAGCAAGTGGAATCCTTCAGGTGATTCTCCAGCTCTGAGTGCTTCAACTTTTAAAAATTATATACAAGCACTTCTTCGTTCTATTGCTCTCCAAGACTTCCCTCATGACAATAGCCGCAGTCTGCATTGTGCAGTAGCCTCCTCCAATAACCTAATAATTCAATTTTCAGAATGTTCCATACTTGTCCAGCAGTTTCTACTCATTTTGTATACCACAATATTCCAGGAGTGTGGCATTATTTGCTGTTCTTTTAGGGATAATTTGGACACATCTATGTCCATCTCTGAGCTGACACTTCTACTTAGCGTTGGTGTTTCTCGGCTTGGGATCTGGCTCTGACCGAGTTCTGCACATGTTCTTGACAAACAGCAGGCCTGTTTCACAGAAGCATATATGATTATGGAAAGAAGCACCACCTGAGTACTATTTTATGTACTCCTCCATACCTTTGTGAATTCAACCCAAATCATCCAACTCCCTATTAGTAAAAGGGAAGAGTGGGTACAGTCTATTCTGTGTGCACTGCTTGTATATGAACATTACCTGGATAGTCCAGTTTTAGATGTTTGAGCCAATTCACAAAGTCATGTAAGGGTACGTAAAAAGAATATGACAGGAGTACTACTTTACATACATACTGCTTTACATATTTCTACATGCCTTTGTGAATAAACCCCTGAGAGTATGACCCCTAACCTCAGGCCATCTGTCACAATCTTCCTTGAAGGAAACCCATCTGTGTCAGCAAAGATTTGAATTCAGCTTCTTAGACTTGTACAAATTATGAGTAACAACCATTATTTTTTACGCTTTCATTAGTGAGATAAGATATTAGCCCCCACAGAGTGTATTACCATTTTATTACAACAAGAAAGATGTCATCGGCATCCTCTTCAGATGGTTTCAGTTGCACAAATGTTCAATAAACTTACTGATAGACAGTTATTCATCTCCACTAGAGGCATTCGTTGTGGTTATCATCCTAAATATTGATTTCTTTTTCCAGAACGAGACACTTGTATGTTATCACAGATATTACAATGTTCAGGTTTTACTCCATAGGCCTCCAAAGCCCCTTCTTGCTTCTTCACGACTGTTTGTGTCCTACCTAAAAATGAATTGGTCACCCACTAATGTGGAAATTGTACTTGGGGCTTACTCAGTGTTGACCCGTGTGCCAGTTTTATTACATAAGGATTCTGCTAACTAGGGGGGCCTATTACGATGGCGGTCGGAAAACCATTCCGACCGCCGTGGTAGCGGCATTTCACCGTCCGCAGGTACCGCGGCAAAACTAGTAGTCAGATTAGGATTCACTGCCTATAACACCCTACCGCGACGGTCGGATTCCTGGGTTCACCGCCGGAGAAGCTGAAAATCAGAACGCAGAGGGCGGATTTGCTGCTGAAAGGCCAAAAACCGCCATTTTTCCTGCAGTCAGGAACTCATGGAGCTATCCCCAGTATTGCCACCGCTATCCCCGTATAGCCGGATTCCCCGCTGCGTTGTGCTGGGCTGTTTAGGGCATCGTGATTCGACTGGCGGTCTTCACCGCATTCCGCACAGCGTTACCTCTCTATTGGCTCACTCGGCCGCGGTTGCGGGTGCATATTTCTGCGGTTCATGTTGCTCCGCGGCAGTCTGTAAATGGGCTATGTTTGCCCATCGTAATATGGCGGTCTCGAAGACCGCTGCTGGAGTGCGGAAAAGCACTGCGGTTGTGCTACCGCCCGCAATCATAATCGGCCCCTGGGTGCTGTAAGATGTGCCATTTGTTAATAAGCAGTTTTAATTGAAGGCATCAGTCTGGGCTGGTACAAGATGTGTAACTTGCAGGTGAGCAGCACGTAACTTGCATTAGTCTGAAAATTCTGCAATCGGCGTCGATTCACCAAAATGCCACGGGTAGCGGAAGATACGGTGCAGAGACAATATCGAATCAAAAATATTGAATAGCAGAAATATTGTTTCAAAAATATCGTGGATCAAGAATATCGACAGACATATTATCGTGGTGAAGAATATCGATTTTAGGTAAGTAATATCGATTTAAAAAATATGGAAGTGTTTAATATCGTTTGCAAAAATATCGATTTTGAAAATATCGATTTTTTTATTAATGTTATGTATTTTAGTATATATTTTATATGTGTGTAATATATGCATTTTTTGTTAAAAAATTGTTTGTGTTTTTATTACATGTGTCAAAAGTTTAGTAAGTTATACTTTTTTTTGTTTGAATTTTGTGTTTTTAGTTCCGTAGCGGGTTGTGGGTTTATAGGGGAATAGGGTGGGAAGTAATTTAATTATATAAAATGTATTGATTATTTTTAGTAGTTATTATTTATTTTTATTTGAATTTTGCATTTTTAGGTCCGTAGCGGGTTGCGGGTTTATAGGGGAATAGGGCGGGAAGAAATTTAATTATAGTACATTTATTGAATCATTTTTATTTATTAATATTTGTTGAATTGAGATGCTGTAGTGTTAAAATTAATTATTTTAATTGTGTAATTAGTTTTAGGTGTGTGTTGTTGTGCTTATAGGTGAAAATGGTGGGAAGTAATTTATTTTTAATTGATGAATTAATAATTAGTTGCTAATTATTTTTAATTAATTCATTGGCAATTAATTATGTTAATTGTGTAATTAATGTAGGTGTGTGTTGTGGTGTTTATAGGTGTAAATGGTGAGAAGTGTGGGAAGTAATTAATTTTTAATTGATGAATTAATAATTAGTTGTTGATTAATTTTAATTAATTCATTAGTAATTAATTATGGTAATTGTGTAACTACTTTTAGGTGTGTGTTGTAGTGTTTATGGGTGAAAATGGTGGGAAGATTGGGAAGAAATGTATTTTTAATTGATGAATTAATAATTATTTGCTAATTATTTTAGTTAATAAATTGACTAAAAATGATGCTATTTGTGTAATTAATTTAGGTGTGTGTTGTGGTGTTTATAGGTGTAAATGGTGGGAAGTAATTTATTTTTAATTGATGAATTAATAATTAGTGGTTAATTAATTTCAATCAATTAATTAATTATGGTAATTGTGTGATTCATTTTAGGTTGTGTTGCGCATATTATAGTGTTAAAGAATGTGTGTTAAATATTTTTTTAATTCATTATTAATTATGGAAATACATATAAATAAAAAATGTGACCTTCATTTTATTGGTGTGGTGTTATAGGGAAGGAAATTAAAAAAATACATTCATGTTTTAAATATTATTTTTGTTTGTTAATATTTGCTTTTTTAAATAAATATTGTTTATAAATGTATTTATTCACTTATTTTAGATAAAATGTTTACCTTTTTTGTTATATGTAATTAATATATTTAATGTTAATGTTTAATATATTTAATAAGATATTTTTAAAATATTGTTTATTTAATTTTAAGATTATTTAAATGTTTACAATTGTTTAAATGTTATTAGTAATTTGTTTTCTGTGCCATCCAACACTTTCCCTACTGTTGCACTCACTAGAGTGGGAATAGTAATTTTTATCCCTCCGCTATCCAACACTTTCCCTACTGTTGCACTTTCTGGAGTGGGAATAGTAATTTTTACCCCTCTACTATCCAACACTTTCCCTAATGTTGCACTCTCTGGAGTGGGAATAGTAATTATTACCCCTCTGCAATCCAACACTTTCCCTACTGTTGCACTCACTGGAGTGGGAATAGTAATTTTTACCCTTCCGCTCTCCAACACGTTCCCTACTGTTGCACTCTCTGGAGTGGGAATAGCAATTTTTACTCCTCTGCTATCTAAAATTTACACTACTGTTGCACTCACTAGAGTGGGAATAGTTATTTTTACCCCACCGCCATCCAATACTTTCTTTACTGTTGCACTCACTGGAGTGGAAATAGTAATTTTTACCCCTCCGCTATCCAATACTTTCCCTACTGTTGCACTCACTAGAGTGGGAATAGTATTTTGTACCCCTCCGCTATCCAACACTTTCCCTGGTGTTGCACTCACTGGAGTGGGAATAGTAATTTTTACTCCTCCGCTATCCAATACTTTTCCTACTGTTGCACTCATTGGAGTTGGAATAGTAAATTTTATTATTCCGCTATCCAACATTTTCCCTACTGTTGTATTTATTGTATTGCGAAATGTATGTTTTAATTTTTTTTAATAGTTAAATGTTTGAATTAATTATAGAATGGTTATTTTTTATTTTAAATTATTGATATATGTATATATTATATTTTTATATAATTTTAAAGTTTAAAAATTAAATAAAGTTAATAGTTAATAAATTATTTTAAAGGAAATATATGTATAAATTATTATGTTTGTGTGTTTATATTATATTAATTTTGTATATATTACTTTATCTCAGTTATAGTTTTGAATAGATATTTTTTTCAATCAATATTTTTTAATTCGATATTTTTTATTCAATATTTTTGTACTTATCTGTTAAGGTATTGGCAGTCGATATTTTTGTGATCGATATTTAGAACATCGATGTTTGTTACATCGATATTCTATCAGTGAACAGGAAGATGTATCAAATACCCTTTGACATCACAGGAAGTGACATCATTTGCCTCTTGACCCTGATATTTTCCAGGAAGGCATGTCACATGACCCTAAGATTACAACAATTCATATTGCTGGAGTTCTATAATAACTGCATAATTAGTAGAACAGCATAACACAAACTAAGCTCCAGGGTTGGACTGGCCTAGAGAGTAATCAGGCATTACCTCCAGGTCCCTTATGTCCTCGTCCCCTACATTACTTATTGGAGATTACCATCTCCCGACAGAAAAAAAGATCAGAAGAATGCTGGGACACTAACCCCGCCCCTCCCACTGGGAGTACATAAGGGGCACTTACCCAGCAGTCCTCCTGTTCTTTTTTCTGTCTGTCTACAGTCTTGATGTGGATGCTGGTGCTGCTCCTGCTGGTCTTGAGTGGCTTCTGTTCCTGTTTTACCCTGTCCGGCTGCCTGGCTGTGCGGTTGGGGTATCTGGTTCCTTGCCTCCCAGCCTGCTGGGCTTGTTGGGAGGCTTGGTTTCTCGGTCGGCTCTTTGATTCCCCTGTGTGTGGTTTCTGACGGCCCTTAGCGGCTGGTGAGCCGGCCTCCCGGGTCCTTCCGGGTTACTGGAGGCTCGTCTTCCTGGGGCTTGGCCGGGTGGATTTCGAGCTGGTTTCCTGGTTCCCCTGGTTCCACATTGCCGACGCTCTGCTGCCTTTGAGGTCTGGCGGCGGCTTCCTGGATCCCGGACGGTGTGGGGGGGGTCTTTCTTGGCCAGTGTCCGGTGTTTTTTCCTCTGTCCCCCCGGTGTTGCCGGTCTGTGGGAGCCTGGTCTCTTCTGCTCTCGGACCTGGCCTGGCCTTGGCTTTCCCTGTATCTCTGTGGTGGTGCTCTGGGCCCCAGTTCCTCTGGTTGGCTTTGGTGGGTCTCTTCCCGTTGCTTCTCCTGGAGGTTGTGCCTGTGTGGCTGTGGTGCTGGTTGTTGTCTCTGTCATCCTGCTGCTGTCCTGGCTCTCGCGGTTCTGTTCCGTGTCGCTTTGCCTGTGCTTCGGCCTGGCTCTTCTTGGGGCACTGGTTTGTGTTGTGTTTTTGCCCTGGTGGTCTGCTGGCCCTTGCGTTCCGGCGGGTTGCTGGGGTTTCTTGGCTGTGTCCTATGCCTCAGGGTTGCTGGTCCTGGCCTCTTGTGTTTTTCCTGTGGCCTTTGCTCCCTGGGGGCGGCTTCTCTCGTGTTTGGGGTTGTCCGCCTGGGTTTCCGGTTGGGGTTTTCTCCTCTTTTTGCTTCCTGGGTTGCTGGCGGGCGCTGTGGTGCTGGTCTGGCCTCCTTTTTGAGTCTGTCCCCCTTGTTGGTGTGCTTTGGGGGCCCTGGTCGGCACTCTCTGGTCCCTGTGGCTGAGTGGGGTTCTGGCCGCTTCTCCTGCTCTGATGCCTGGGTTGGTTCTTGCTTCCTCTGGGGTGTCTTGTGTTTGGCCTCTTGGCTGGTGGCTGTGCCTCTCCCTTCGGCCTTTCCTCCCTGCTTCCTCTGGTCTCGTCTGGTGTCAGTGGTGCTTCTGGGTGGGCTTTGTTTGTTGCCTGGTTGGCTTCCCGGGTTCTGTTGGCCTTCGCTGGGTCTCTTCTGGTCTGCGGTGTTTTCCTCTGGCTTGGTTCACTGTGGAGGGGGGTGCTTGCCCCTGCCCTTTCTGGTGCTTCTTTTTGGCCGGGGTTGTGCCTCCGCTTTTCCCTGTGCTTGTGTTCTTCCAGGGGCCGTGTTTCGGTCTCTCCTGGTCTGCTGGCTTGCAGCTGCTTTTGCTTGGCCTTCGGCGGTTGCTCCTTGTGGTTGCCTGTTCCCTTAGGCCTTCCTCCCTGTTGGCTCCGGTTCTTGGCTGGTTTGCGGGTTTCCGTTTATTTGGACCTGCTCGGCGTTGCCTGGGTGCGCTCTTGCTGCGGTCCTGGGCTGCTTGCTGGGGCTGTGTTGGGGGTTCTTTGTTTGGCCTGCCACTTCTTTGCTGGTGTCTTTTCTGCCTGTGGGGTGGCTGATCCCTCTGCTGTTGGGTTCTGGTCCTGGAGGGTGTTGTGTGCTCCTGCCCTTGTGGCCTCTTGGCCCTGGATGGGCCTGTTGGGGTCTGTCCTCAGCTTCTGTTTTCCCATACTCTGGGGCTTTTGTTGGGGCGACGCCGGGGCTGTTTGCTCTCTGGCCTGTGCTCTGCTGGGGCCTTCCCTTCTTTGTGCCTTCCCCCGGTTCTGGGTTGGGCCTTTGGGGCCTTCTGGTCGGTTGGGTTGCTCGGTTTTGGCTTCCCGGCTGCGGTGTCCTCTGTGGCTGTTTTCTGCCCTGGAAGTTTTTCCCCTGCTCGTGCCCTGCTTTTGGCCGTGCTGTGCCGTGGGGTTTGGTTTTTTGTGCTTTCCGCCCTGGCTTCTGTTGCTTCTGTGGTCAGGGCGTTTTTTTGGTGTTGCCTCTCCCCTGGTGGGCTGCAGTTTCTGTGCTGTGTTGTTTGGGCCTGTCCCGCTCCTTTGGGGCCTTTTTGTGTTGTTGGCTCTCGGCTTGGGCTGTTTGGGGTCGTCTCTGCCTGGCCTGTCTCTGGTTGGGCTTGTCTGCTGCTGGTGTTGGCTCCCTTGGGGTTCCCTTGCTGTGGTCTTGGGTTCTCTGGGTCGTTTGCCCGTTCCGTTGCTCTCCTTCTCTGTGGTTTGGGGTGTGCCTTCTTCGGGCTGTGGCTTCCTGCTCCGGTTTCGCCGGTTTCCCGGTTGGAGTTTCTGCTAGGGCTGTGTTCTTGGGTTAATGTGTTCCGCTTGTTCCCTTTTCTTCTTTGTCTTCCCGGGTTCCTTGTTTCCTGGACAGTTTTCATCCTCTGGGGTTCTGGCCCCTGCTGGGTCTGCTCCCTTCTCGCTCTTGGGGCCTGGTGGGTTGGCTTCTGGGGGTTTGTTCCTCTTTGGGTGGCCGCCTCGCTGTTTTGTTCTTTCTTGCCTCGGTTGGCTTGTGGGTCCATGCTCCCCCCTTCTGTGGTTGGCAGTGGGGTGTTCCTGCTGTGGGCTGGTTGGCCTCTGTGGGTTGTCGGCCTGGTCTTCCGGCTGTTCTCCCGTTGTTTTGTTGGGTGCGTCCCGGCTTGGGGGGGCTCCCTCTTGTCTGGGTGCTCTGCCTGGGGTTTTCTGTTGGTTCTGCCTTTGCTTCCTGCGGTGGCTGCCTTGGTTTGGTTTCCTGGGTTGGCTTCTGTTTTGTTTGGGAAGGCTGGCTTTTCTGCTTTGGTATTCTCCAATTAGTAATGAAGGGGACGAGGACATAAGGGACCTGGAGGTAATGCTCTATTACTTACCGGTAATCTTCATTACTCCTGGTCCCGTTGTCCTCGTCCCATTCATACGCCCCGCCCTCCCTCCCAGGCGGCCTGCCTTCTTTGTGGGCTTGGTTGTTCAGGAGGACTGCTGGGTAAGTGCCCCTTATGTACTCCCAGTAGGAGGGGCGGGGTTAGTGTCTCAGCATTCTTCTGATCTTTTTTCTGTCGGGATATGGTAATCTCCAATTAGTAATGAATGGGACGAGGACAACGGGACCAGGAGTAATGAAGATTACCTGTAAGTAATAGAGCATTGCCTGATGGACTAGTCTGACAGGTCAGTGTGTAGGCTGTTTTTTGTGCTTTTGTGGGCCTATTTTATGGTCTGTTGAGGTGGTTTTTACTGTTGATTTCCCTGATATTAAAACCAACGTTTTAATCTAGCTAAAGGCTTAGAAAAGTCTATCCAGTCAGCCAAAGTACTAACGGCAGAGGAAGTTGGTTCTTCTTCTCTTTCGTGTATGTTGCAGTCAATTAAGTAACCTGTAAAGTTCGAAGGACTGAAAGGAAGTAAACTTACCTGTTATAGGCGTGGTTCTAAAATTCATTTGGCAAACAGTGCGGATTGTCCTGCTGTACGAAGAAAGTGTAATAAGTCTAATAAGTATAGTCATTTTCAGAGTGCATGTAAAGATCCAAGATCTGTTTTAAGAGTATTCTGTAAATTATGTGAATGACAAGGTAGAACATTTGATTCTCACTTTATATGATCTCTCAGCAACTTTTGATGTCAACAATATTGGGTTAGCATTCAAAGCACCTTTAGGGGAGATACACATGGGAAAGATGGGTCTGGAAGGTATGGCGGACTCAGATTCTCCGACAACCATTATTTCGGAAGAATTCTTTAGAGAAAATTGGTGTGAGATTAAAATAGAGAAAACAGATGTCAACCCCGAAGCATTTGGCAATTTTGACATAGATATGGTGGGCTACTTTCAAGAAAATGTCAAGCAACGCAACGTAATCACGAACATTTATGTTGCGGTGAATGGCAAGAATATTGTGGGGTGGTATGATCTTGGAAAATTGGGGATTATCCTATGCCCTGGAACAGACTGTCCGATTAGGTTGAGGGAAATGTCTGTAAATTCTGTGAGTGAGCAAAACTCTAGGGCGGAGAGTATTGCGGCAAAGCATAGTGCAGTATTTCCAGACAAAGTTGGGGAAGTAAAAGGTTTTACCCACAGTATTATCCACAAGAAGGGTCCCATACCGGTGCAACATAAAGTATGCATGGCACCTTTGGAGGTTCGTCAAACATTGAAATCTCATCTGGATGCTTTATGTGTGGATGGTATTATTGAACCCACAGACAGTTCTGAATAGGTTTCAGCTATTGTGATTGCTCTTAAAAAGAATAAGGATTTAAGATTGTGTGTGGACTTGAGGCCTTTAAACAAGAATATTGTCATTGATTCTTATCTTTTACCGAGGATACAGGAGTTGTTGGCAGCTTTTCTTGGTGCTAAATATTTCTCTGTTATTGACCGCAAGTCAGTGTACCACCGGGTTGTGCTGGATGAAGCCTTTAAAGAGCTCACTGCTTTTCTTTCTCCGTTTGGAGTTTATAGATTCTTGAGAATGCCGTTTGGACTGGCCTCAGTGGCAAGTGTTTTTCAAAAATGTATTGAAGCGTTGTTTCAAGGGTTAAAAGGTGTGCTAAAACCTGTGAGGAACATGAGGAGTTGTTGGACTCTGTGCTGAGTGTTTTGGAAACCAGAGGCATGACTGTAAGTAGGGACGAGTACAGATTATTAGTGAAAGAGATTGACTATCTGGGACACATAATTACTAGTGAAGGCATTTTTCCTAAGGCAAATTTGGTTAGTGCATAATACAACACCAGTAAACCTTGTGATAAGGATTCTCTTCAGTCCTTTTTAGTTCTGGGAGAAGACTATGCAAGATTTGTGAAGGGGTATGCCCTGTTAGTAGAACCGTTGAGGCAGCTTTTGAAGAAACAGGTTTCCTTTGTGTGGATGGCAAGGTATGGTGAGGCATTTCGTCAAGTCAAGAAGCTTCTTGCGCAGGCTCCTGGTCTCAACACCTTTGATCCCAATAGGGACTCATTTGTGACAGTTGATGCAGTTGGCTTGGGGGCTTGGGGGCAGTTTTCACTCAGTGGGTGGATGGCAAGGAAAAAGTAATTTTGTTCTTCTCTAGAGCAATTAGAGATGCTGAACGGTATTATAGCACTATCGAAAAAGAAGCCCTTGACTGTGTTTGTGCTGTAGGAAAGTTTAAGAAATTTTTGTGGGGGAAACCATTTGTATTGGTCACTGACCACAAACCTTTGGTGTACATGGTGGATGGAGTGAGGCCATGTAATGCATTGTCTGGATTTATAAGATTTATTGCTAGGTTAGAAGAATTCAGTTTTGAGATTAGGCATATTTCAGGTGGTAAGAACATCACAGCTGATTGTTTGTCCAGGATGCCACCTAAGGAGAGTGTGGAGAAAGCTAGTATGGATCAGCATGAGTGTGTGGTTGCCATGGTGGACGGATTGGATACTTTTAATGCTATCATCTCGGAGAGTGAATGGCTTGATTTTGTTGTCAAGGATGAGTTGTTGCTCAAGGTCAAACAGCATGCTATGAATGGGTGGCTACAAGTAGAAATATTGATTCATGCCTGCGGAGTTATGAACAGGTGTCTAATGAGCCTACCATTGAGAATGATATTTTGATGAGACAGGATTTGTTTGTTCCTCCTACTGGTATGATGGAGAAACTTACTGATTTAGCTCATTTAGGACATCCAGGGATGGTGCTAAGAAAATACTCAATCAACGTTATTGGTGGCCAGGGATGGCTGCAAGTGGGACTCGCATGTTGATAGATGCAAAGTGTGTATCCACTCTGATAAACACTGGAAGGTCTCTTCTGAATCTTTAGTTTCCAAGATTGTCTACAAAAACCATGGGAAAAGATTTCCATTGATGTTTCAGGAACATATGACTGTTTGGGCAGACAGAGCAGATTTTTAAATGTTGTGGTTGATAATTATTCTAAATGGATTTCCATTTTTAGAGAGTATTTTCTATGTGGAAGGTTCTCAGAAAGTGCTCATATCAGACAATGGGGTACAATTTGTGTCTTCCAAAATATTTGTGTTTCTCAAATCAATGTCATTGTCTCAGAGAAAGCACATCTATATTGTCCAAAGGCCAATGGCCAAGTTGAGAGGGCTAATAGATTTATTAAGGAGGGTATTCGAACTGCAGTGGAAAATAAGCTGGATGTATTCAAATTTTTTAAAGAAAAGTTGTGGAGTTACCACATTTCTCCACCTTCGGTCACTGGAGTGTCTCCTTATTTTCTTATTAGAGGAAAACATGGTATGACGGGTGTAACGCCTGATTTTGAAAAAATCTGGGAGAAAGAATTCCCTTGGTGATGAAATAGGCAAAGCAAGGGATAACTTGAATAAAGCACAGATTAAAGGAAAATTGTATCATGACGCATGCCATAGAGTCAGACCTAAAGTCATCAAAGTGGGTGATTGGGCGCGCGTTATAAAGCCCGTTTCACGAGGTAAATTTACATCCAAATTTTCCGATCCCGTTTTAGGAGATGGAGTAACTGGTGTGAGGTTACTTAGGAAATTAAAGGATTATGTTTTGGAGTAACTGATTGGGGTGTGCCTTATGCATTCCTCTTTCGGCACTCATTCTGGTTTATCCTAGTTTTTTTAGGTCGAGCCTAAAAATGCGCTTGAGCTATCTGCAAGACCTGTTGTAATCTCTTCTGTAGACTTTTGGCACACCCATCAATACCATTTGTTGGTTGCTGGGCCATTCAGAAATGCTGCCTTCTTATTGGTGCACCCGGATGTACTTGTCCCTCCGTTGGGTGCCTGGTTGATGCCCAGGCGATTTCACTCATTGTTCCTCCTGGTCGGCCATCCCTTCTCAGATGTGGTTTTCACTTCTATTTCAGCAGCGTGGCATCGGTGTGCATCATTTTGTAGTCCTTTGTTTGTTTCTTTTTTCGATGTTCAGCTCCAGCGTGTCATTCAGTAGTCCCTCTCCATGGGGCCCCTGTGAGGCTCGGCAGAGGGCTTTATGGCAATCCCTTTCCAGCTCTAGGAGTTGTCACCCGCAGGTAGGTAGGCCTGCACACGCATTTTATTGTAGGCGCTTTTAAAAGGCAGACACAACAGTAAACGTGGAGCTGTTACTGATCTTTGAATGAGACCAGAGGACCCCCTGTAGAAAATAAACCACATCTGCTCTCATCCCAGCGTGTCCATTCTTATTTTATGTCAATGTCTTTTATCTATATATTTATTTCCATGTTCTGTCCACCACATGTCGTGGGCTGCGTGTCAGTCAGCTCTCTCTTGGTTTCCCACGCACTTACTGTATTCTCCATTTGTGTAAAAAAAACGAAAAAGGGGATTTGTAAACATGAGGCAACAGAACGAAAAACATCCCCTCGCTCTATTTCCTGCAGTGACAAGAGAGATTCCGTTTATTTTCTCGTCAGAGGTGCCTTGCAGATAAGTTGCCGAATTTAAGAATCTTTTCAGTACATAATAGATTCCCCTTAAAATCACATCATTCAAAAATGCCATTTGTGCAGCTCGATGCCAGTCGGGCATTTCGTGGCGGCCCTAGGACAGGCAGATCCCGTGGACCCAGAAGAGCATAAGAAAACACAGCTCTGCATTATACAAGAAGACCATTTAAGGTCACGTTTACAAAAGGAACAGCTCTTCCAGGGAAGCAGAGAACTTTGCCTTTTCTTCCAGTTCAGAGAAGCTTTGTTGATCATTTACTAAACGAGAAAGCTTCCTTTGAAGCATCTAAGGGAACAGCAGTGCATAGTACCCCCAGGGGCACCCCGCTGTCCCCCCTCCCCCCATAATTAGGTTACCCAAATGACACACACAAGACAGTTGGTGTTGGGTAACAAATGCTGCAGGTTTACTACATAATTCCAGAATATGTAATGGGTGGGTTATCTTACGGGCGATCCAAGGGCAGGCAACCAACTGGGTCGCCTGCCCGCCTGATGAGCTGGGCAGCGCGGGAGCGATGCCCGCCGTTGCTGCCCTCCAGGTGATTCTTTCTATGATCACGTGCCGTTGGTAATTCTACTCACGCCCCCCTATCGGGGCGGAGCGTCGCATAGCAAGCCCCCGGTTGTTCAGGCCCACAACCGCCCGCAGGACTAGCGGGGCGCCGACACGGCTTCCGGGACCTCCCATGAGGCTCCTCGTTTTGGCTCAGGCACCACCACTGGTGCCGCGCAGAGGTACCCTTTGTAACGGCCTGCTTCCAGATCGCCCTGTAACTCTGCCTGCAACGAAAAGGAAAACATTACAACGCTCAGAAAACCCCCCCACCCAACGCCTACGCCGGGTAAGCGGTAGGGAGGGAAAAGGCGAGGTGGGCGACAAAGAGGTCGCCAGGAAGGGTGGAGGAAGGCTAAATAGCCTCCCCCTCACACCAGGGCCCAGGAAGTGACACGCATTGCGCGTCACTTCCGGCCCAGCCAGAGGAGGGGGGCTCCGGTCTGTGTCCCCGCCCCCCCCCCGGTGGGAGGGGGTGGGGATGGGTGACCGGTGCCCCGGGGCCACTAAGGCGCCGACCGCCTATTGGCCCCCTGCGGGGGCCGCGGTCAGCGGCAGAAAGCTGCTGTGGGAGAGAATGTTAGACCCCCCCTTTCTGCCAGGTCCTGGGACTGGGACTGGGACCGTGAAAGGAGCTCAGATGCTGTCAGAGCGGTGCCCTTGGAAGGGAAGTGCAACTCAACACTACCTGTGTCTACTTGAAAGACAACACTAGACAGCCTCTACAAACAGAATAGGATAGATTTTAAAGGCAGAAAGCATTGGCAAAAAACAGCAATGTGACACATCTTACGGTGTTCAGCAGAGTGATAATATTCACTATATCGCCATCATTCGCTCACATTGGTTTTGTTTTGCTGAACTTTACTATGTTTTCTTAATTTATAGGTGCTGTTATAATCAGAATAATGACATGATTAGGGTAACATGTTGCATAGCATATGCAAAATATAACAAGCATTTGCAATACAATAGGTCTCGCATTTACGCGAGCTATTGGCATTGTAAATGACACTGCCTTTAATTTATGTGTTACTTATCAAATCATATAAATAAGACATTGCCATTTACAATGCTAACAGCTTAAAATCTCATAAATGTGACACCTATTGCATTGCAAATGCTTGTGTTATTAAAGCTGCCTTTCTTTTTCAAACCAAACCCCCAATTTATTCTGCCGCTGTAGGAGGTAAAAAATATGGTGCCTTTTAGTAAAATTAAAAAATTCCATATTACTGCGTCAGACATACTGGAAGGGTGGGGACGGTGTCAGTGGCACGGGACGTCCTGCTTAACGTGCAGCTCACTGCCACTGTGAAATAGGAAAAAATATGGTGGCTTTTAAAGAAATAAAAGGAGATACAGTGTTAGTTGCAGGGCAAGTAGTACTTGACGTGCAGCTCACTGCCACTGTGACATTCCTCGTTACTGCAACGTATATACTAGAAGAGCTGGGACAGTGTCAGTGGCACACCAAGTCCTGATTTACCTGCAGCTGACTGCCACTAGCCCATTTCATTTTTCTAACATTTGCCAAAAATCAAGACGTTTCAAACGAAAGCACGTGTAACTGCAATCAATCAATCAATCAGTACATTTATATAGTGCGCTACTCACCCGCGAGGGTCTCAAGGCGCTGGGGTGGGGGGTGCTGCTACTGCTTGAATAGCCAGGTCTTGAGGTGTTTCCTGAAGGTGAGATGGTCCTGCACGCGCTTAATCCAATCCATAAAATAATCCAATTTAACACGGCCAAAAAGATGTGAACAGGTAGCACGTTGGTGGACTCACAAACTTGAACACTCTCCTTCCCCTAAAAATGCTGCCAAAAGCAGTAGATGCCACGTTACTGCGTTGGAAAGACAGGAAGGGCTACGCGATTGTCAGTGGCAGGGGAAGTCCTGTTTAATGTGCAGCTGACTGCCGCTGTAAAGACGAAAAATATGGTGCCTTTTAGTAAAATTCCATAATAATGCGTCAGATATACTGGAAGGGCTGGGGCAGTATCAATGGCTCAGGAAGTCCTGCTTTACGTTCAGCTGACTACTACTGCCATATTTGATTTTTATAACATTTGCCGAAAAACGAGAAATTTCAAGATAAAGCATATGTAACTGCACGCGTTTAATGGATGCGCCATGACTGTGTGAACTAAAACAGTAGAAAAAGTAAATAATCCAGTTTTGTAGCGCCAAGAAGCTGTGAAAAGCACATTGTTGGACTCCCGAACTCGAACACTTTCCCTCCCTTAAAAAATTTGGCAAACGGAGCAGATGCCATGTGACTGTGTAGGAAAGACAGCAAGGGCTGGGACAGTGTCAGTGGCACGGCAAATCTTGCGCGACGTGCAACTGACTGCCACTATAAAATACGGAAAATAGGGTGGCTTTTAACAAAATTAGGAAATGCCATGACACTGTATTGAAAAGACTGGAAGGGCTGGGGCAGCCGGAACCGTATCACGCTGTGTATTTTCTATAAAGTGCAGGTCCGTAGCGTCGCCACCGTCTGGGATTATTGTCAGTCACTTCTGATAGTCATTAAAGAAGTTGCACAAGTTGAACACTAAGTGACACCTCAAGGCGTAAACGTACAGCTGCAGACTACAGTTTGCATCAGGCACACTGACACACTGAGCTATCTTTTTGTGGCCTCATAAGTAAAGACGCACAAATGGCGAATAACTGTCCTAGTCTTACGTGGAGTATGGCTTGAGAAAGGACCGTGCTTCCCACCAGCAACGACAGCGAACCAGGAGCGAATCGTAGGCCCCTAAAGCCCCCTCGGTACAAGGCGGTGGACTCCCTTCAGGGGGTCCGCATTCAGTCTCAGGGTTATGACTATCTGTGACATATGGGAGTCGCACCCGCCTCCCCCCAACCACCAAAAACACGTTCTGCAGGGGTGGGCTCGCATCATTTTGAATTACGCCACCGCAGCGGGCAGTCGCCAAGCAATAACCCGGAGGTATGTGAGGCGTGCAAGACCAGCCGTTGCTTGGGGTGACCTACGGTGAGTCAAGGGGAAAGCCGGACTCTGACCCAAAGGACTGAGTCCGAATCACAGCCCTAACCACTATATTGGAACCTCCTTCCGCATCAACAATCACTGGACCAAAGAGGGAATATTGTCATTGATTGGCCAATATCCCATGCAATGCCACTGGACAAAAGCGTGGCTAAGCGTTGTTGATTGGTCAATAGCCGATCCAGTGAATCAATGGAAATTCCAATAGACGCCACATAAACCATTACGCAGCTTAATGACAGCACATGTGAAAATGCGGGGATCGATCCATTGTACACGATTTCAATAACTGCTTCTTAAATCCACATTTTATTTATACATTATGGAAAATACTCTTTCCTAAATTAGTAAAGTGCTATGCAGCATTTCCTGTGTGTAAATCTAGTGACAACATATTTTTCCGATAGCCCTTGAATATTACCCATTTCCATGGTCTGTCTGTCTGTCTTTCCGTCCCTCCCTCTATGCATTCGTGTGTCTAATATAGTGCCTTGCGCACCTGCAAGTCCAGGTAATTGATGTCGTTATTGGCGGAAGTGAGGGACTGATGACTAGCTTAAAGAAGAGGCCGGCATCTCTTTAGATCAGAAGGTTTCTGAGTTTAGATGATTGTTTTCAAGCGGAGAGTCCCATGAGGGTTATTCCACATTCCTGGGGTGTGTGACTGGGTTGGAAAATTCGCTGCGCATTGACTGGTGTTTGTTGGCTGGCATTCTGGAGGTCATTTTTGTGTTAGATGGAGCGTGTCGCACACTCTCCCGGGCTTCGAACTCTGTTATCTACGATCCGCGCGCATGTTCTAGTTTTACAAAGTCAGGTCCCGGCTTTTGTTTCCACGGAGTCAGTCTGAATCCATGCAGCTCCACATCATGGTGTTGGTGTATCAGGTGATTGAGTAACCATGCCTGTGACTCCAGGAGTTAAACACTCACTTCTCAATTCACAGATGAGATCGGGCAGGGACAGTTCAGCCCTTCATGCTTCAGGGTTTGAATAAGATGGTAGTCATTTACAGCATTACGGATCTGCAATGTTGTGTTGGAAACAAAACTGGTTCTCAGTACCTCACTGGGGTGAAACCACTTCCGAGCAGAACGCACATGCCATTGCCGGCAGATATGTTCTGTCAAGTGCTCCGTATGCAGAGGAGCACACATTACAATGCCACCTCCCCGTGCGCGAGCTGGGTGGAAGTGCAGCAGCGTGCAATGCCCTAACTCCAGTGCTGTGAGGTGGGCCCGGGGTCCAGAGAACGGTTGTGGGTGTAAGTCACAGGCGCTGTGACAAGGCGCTGAGACAAGGCGCCGGCTGAGGCGCTATAGGCCGCGGTGCCTACATATGAAACAAGTAGTCCCTAAATTAAAAGATAACAGCCAGCAGCGTAACTAAACTGTAGTTGGTCGGTGCCGCTTCCTACAAAAACGGAAGTGACCTATCAGATCAGCAGCTAACAATAAGCCAGATAAGAAGAGCAATCCCAGAGTTAACGAATGGCAAGGGGCAAGAGAAATGACCCTCCATATTGTGTTTACTGCAGGTCATGCGATAGCGCATGCGCTGTCTAGGCTCGATCTAAAAATATAATGTAGGATTTATGGGCGTCTCTCACTTTAGGTGCAGAACATTCTTCTATATGTGATTTTACAGCACTTGTGTAGAGCAAGGCCAATTTATATCGCTTACAGCCGAACTATTTGTAAAAAAAGAAGGCTTTATCAGTAAGTCTACCTGTCCAGTCGAACGAGGGGGTCGCGCTGCCACTAGTGACCTCGCCGCATTGCAGGAGCCCTGACGCTGTGGTCGCCCCCGCTGCCGAGCAGCTGACATCGCTCGACCGCAGAGTGGGGCGGACTACAGTACCCAACCTGCCTCAGGACACCGCCCACTTCCTGGTTGCCGCGCCTGGAGGCGTTTAAAAGCAGGCAGCTCCCTTAGAGGAACGGGGAGCATTTCTACCTGTCCAGTCGAACGAGGGAGTCGCGCTGCCACTAGTGACCTCGCCGCATTACAGGAGCCCTGACGCTGTGGTCGCCCCCGCCGCCGAGCAGCTGACATCGCTCGACCGCGGAGTGGGGCGGACTACAGTACCCAACCTGCCTCAGGACACCGCCCACTTCCTGGTTGCTGCGCCTGGAGGCGTTTAAAAACAGGCAGCTTCCTCCGCCTCGCGGACGCGCGCGGGCGACGCCGGGCTGAGCCCTGGCAGAGGGCGGGCCGTCTGCGGCCGGAGGAGGCTGGGCTGGGCCCCCCCCCCCGAAAATCTTGACTGTTGCTATCAGGTAGCCCATATAATTAGTTGCCCCTAGCTGCTCTAGGTTACTGCTAGGGGTTTTGTTTTTACATTTGGGCTGGTCTTGTTGTAGCGATGTCAACCCGCTCAGGCAAAAGCCTGAGGAGAGGCGGGGGGGAGGGGAGGGGGTATGGTTGGCACTATGGATAAGTTTATTACTCGTGTGGCTAATGTTATTGACAAAGAAATCGCCATGGCTGAGCGGCGGCTATCTCGAGGTCCCCCTGGACATAGACGATCATCGCTGGGCTCGATAGCTTTGGTCCCCTCTCCAGAGCGAACACTGGACCCATCTGCCCCCGCCCCTTCCCCCCTGGATCACCCTCGTGTGGCCGCCCTAAGAGCTAGTATAGATGGGTTGGAAATTTTGACGGCCACGGCACTGCATGCTGAAAACAATCTAATGGCGAATGAGACAGCTATCTCCTCGTTGCCTTTGGCTAATCCTTTATCTCACCCGATGTCGCCCCCACCATCGGCCCTTGTGGTGCAGGCAGAAATACACTCAGTCCCCACTAAAAGGAAAAGATTGTCTACCCCACGGAAAGGTAGACTGGTTAAAGACCATAAGAGACCTAGGTGGGTTGGCGTCAGGACGGGTGGCTTACGTAAGGCAGTAGGGCGGGATTCCAACGTGCTAGAGGGAGAGAAGGGGGAGGGTACATCTGGAGGGCCAGTGGTTAGTGCCTGTGAAGAACAGACTGGTGGCCTTGCAGCGTCCTCACCCCCAGAGTCTCTCCTAATTGAAAACATGGAGAAAATGATGAAATCCTTACTCCTCCCGGTGTTAGATAAAATCAGGGGGCTATCAGAGCGGGTGGATAAAATGGAGCAGGCAACCCTAGACAATTTTTTCTCCCTAAAATCATTCATTAAATTGCATTTAAGAATTAGGGAGGATGGGCCGGGGGGGGGGAACTGACAGCAGGGAGACCCCTATAGTTCAACAAGGCACAGCTACTACAGCAGGCATTAAGCCAGTTGTACCTGAGGTGACTGATGGTAATTCGCATCCTACCGTTATGGCTGTAGGGATAGCGAGGAAACCTGGACCATCAGTACTCAAGCCTGTAGAGAAATTAAAGCCCCCTAAGGCCGCTAACAACATCTTAGGTAAAAGGTCGGCATGTGCCACAGCTTCTGGCACCCCTGGCAAAGCAAACTCTATCACCTCAGCCGCCATTCCAGTAGCCCCTTGTACACCTGAGACTTTAACACCTAAATCAGCTAATCCTGTAAAGACCCATGCACAGCAGACAGGTGAGGGTCTTAAGGGTGGGAGGGCCTACAATGTTAATCTCCCCCCTGACTGTCAGCCCTATGTAGCCGTGTTGACGTGGGTGCCTGTGCTCAGCCCGGGTAAGCGTGAGACATTTGCTGAACTGTATAACAAGACCCTATTTTGGCTTAAAGAAAACAGACCCTTGCCCAAATTTTGGGAGGGACGGATCATCCACGTAAGGAGAGTTGGCTGGATTGGTACTAAGCAAAAAACTATAAGTGGGGATTGTATCATAGTAAATTTTGAGGATCCAAGGGTTGCTAGCTTTGTATGCAATGGACCTGTGAGGGAGCATAGCCCAACAGGTAGCGGGGGACCAATTGGCATCCGCGACCTTAGTTATTTTAATCCCCCTAATTTGCCAGTGAGGCCAGCCGGAACCCCTATGTGGGAGGATTGGGATGGTAGACAGATTCGTGGAAGCCTCTCCCAATTTAGCCTATTTGGTAATACCCCTTGTCAACCGCATGGTCGTTTTTGGCAAGGCTACTGACATGCAATCTGCCCAATACAGGAGATGCATAACGTGGCACCCGGGGAGAGATTAGCTAGTAGCCTAATATTTGGAGAGGAGTTGGTGGGGTCACCTACTAGTACCCTTTTTTCACCAACTATCTCTAGGGGGCATTCACCGGTGGCTTCACCCGAAGCACTCGCGTCATCACTGCTCAGTAGGGAGTCAGTTGAGGGGGACATTTTAATCCTGGATGCTGTGGCGTTGCCTATTATTGAGGTGGCTACTGCCACTGCTAATGCCCCTCCTGTAAGTGAATCAGCAATGGGGCAGGGAGGGGCTGGCAGTGTGTCCCTGAAAGTAGCCAGCTGGAATATAGCGGGCCTTGCACGGAACACAAGCATACCAGACTGGAATGTATTCATAGAACCGTTTGGGATCTGCTTTTTCCAGGAAAACTGGTGCTTGGAACCTCTACATAAGATGGGTTATACCACCTATTTCGTTCCTGCCATACGACCGAGTGGAGGGAAGGGGCGCCCCTCGGGAGGGCTATTAATTTGGGTAAGCATCTCCCTGCGGTACTCCATTAAATGTATAGCTACCAAGTTTCCTGACCTTCAGAGGCTAACAGTGAGAGGGCCATGTGGAGGGAGAGTGCTTGAAATCTTTAATATTTACGTCAGAGGCACACGGGGCGGCTCGTCCACCCTGCCCTCAACTGGCATTGACGAGGAACTCAGAAATTGTAGCGCTGATTCCCTTGTCATGCTAGCGGGCGACTTTAAGTGTACATTTGAACCCCTTGCTGTGGACGATGTGCTAGGCACCAGAGACGATGATGCAAGGAGAGGTATTCCACCGTTACAAATTACGCCAATTAGAAGATGGACCCAAAGTGCCATTGACCTTAATGCCCTTTGCTTGGAGCATGGCCTTAGAGCAACTAATGGCAGATCCAATTCAGATCAATTGGGGGCCCATACGTTCAACAGAGTAGGGCATTCCTCACGGATTGACTATATTCTGCTGAACTATCGTTTGTGGGCTCACCTGGTGGATATGGTGGTCTTGCCGTCCATCGATAGTGACCACAACCTTTTGTCTCTGTCTGTCCCCTCTGTGGATGGGATGCTCCCTACCCCCAATCCCCCACGTGTGGAGAACAACACATGAAGTGTGTCCCTCTAACGATGGTAGGCGCCTGAAATGGAAGAACATTGCTGGTAATGAGGGAAAGATCTTGGAGGTAAAATCCATAATGGCTAATATTGTACCTCGTTTAGATTCCCCCCCAATTAGTGTGCAGGAGGTACCCACACTGTTTGCCCAAACTACGAACGCACTAGGCGAACTGTTTTTAGTCCATAATGCGGGAAGAAGGGCTTATAAAAGAGGCGCTACGAAGGGCATTGCTGGGTGGTTTTCACCTGCTTGTCGCGACGCCAAAGGGGAATTAATAAAGGCAGTGAAATCCAAGAATGGAGCCCTGATAAGCGTTGCTAGGGGCAATTACAGGAGGGCTATATTTAAGGCAAAGGTAGAATGGGAGAACCAGTTTTGGTATGACTTGAAGGCCGCAAGCTCAAGGAAAGACCCGAAGGGTTTCTGGGACCTACTAAGAGCTAGGGATAAACCCGTGGACACAATGATATCATGCAACATACCGGAGGATGCGTGGTTTGACCACTTTTCCCAGCTCTACACCATGCTCCCGGGTAAGGGGGTAAGTTTGCCAAAACAGTATCCCTTAGTACCCTGCGAGTTTAATGATGAGCTCCTGTTTACAGCCAAGGAAGTGGTAGGGGCGATCAAATGCCTTGTCCCCAATAAAGCAGCGGGTCCGGACGGCATACCAGGGGACTTGCTACGCATTAACCCGGAGGAGTGGGGAAAACTTATTGCTGCCCTACTGAATGCTAGTTTTGATGGGGCAACTTTCCCGGTCTCATGGAAGGGTGCTGAGGTTGTTCCAATCTTTAAAAAAGGGAGTCGGAACGACCCTGCCAATTATCGCCCCATAAGCCTCTTAGACTCTTCACAGAAGGTGGCGGGAAAAGTGGTTTTGGGCAGAGTACTGCAGTGGGTTGAGGAAAAGGGCATTCTTTCTGACTTCCAGGCCGGTTTTAGATCGGGCATGGGGACGATAGAGCAATCTTTCCGGCTTATGATGCTGTATTGGAAGGTGGTTGTACTGGGCAAAGGCAGTCTGTATCTCGCTTTTATTGACCTGCGGACTGCCTTTGACCTGGTCCCACGCAGCCACCTCTGGAGTGTGCTCAAGGAACAGGGCATTCCACCATACTTATTAAACATGCTAATTAAACTACATGCTGACAATTTTGCACAGATCAGGTGGGGTAATCAGGGACAAAAAACAGCACGAATACCTGTAAATAGAGGGGTACGCCAGGGATGTGTTCTAGCCCCCACTCTGTTCTCATTGTATGTTAATGGAGTGGTGGAGCACCTGCTGCAACATCCTGCAGATGCACCATCCCTGGCTGGCAGAAGAATACCTACCCTTCTATTTGCAGATGATACCCTCCTGATCTCTAAAACCCCGGTAGGCCTGCAGAGTCTGTTAACTAGCTTTAAATCTTTTTGTGATACAAGGGGGTTAGTTATTAACACAGGGAAAACTAAGTACCTGGTCCTTAACCCCCGAAAAAGATAGCTAAACCACCGACCTTAGATTCTGTTCCCCTCGAGAGGGTTACGGAGTTCGATTACCTCGGTATTCACCTCTGCGACTCCATGAGTTGGAAATGTCACCACCAAAAGATGCTGCTGACCCACAAGAGGGTGGTGGGTGCCCTTCTTAAGGAACAACGTGCCTCAACCCTCAAACCCATTGCCCCTATATTAGACATCTACAGGGCAAGGGGTGTCAGTGCAGCACTTTATGGAGCTGAACTCTGGGGGGTACACAATGTGGATCAGTTATCCCGCTCAGAAAGTAAATTCCATAAAGATCTAATGGGGCTCCCCCATAGTACTCCAACCCTTCCACTGCTTCTAGATATGGGTACTCGGGCAATTAGTGATCAGGCTAGGCTCCGTCCTCTCCTTTTATGGGTGCGAATCTGGAGAGTCCCAGAAATGTCTAGCTACGCGGAAGGCTTAACTGATGTATTGGCCCTGCCAGGCTGGCCAAAGATTCGTTGGTTGAGGGAAGTCAAGCGCCTTCTCGGCAATCTTGGCCTAGGCGACGCTTGGAACAATAGAACCGCCCCCCCAAAATCTGTCCTAAAGAAGATATATTGGAGATGGGTAGCCGATGGCAGAAGTAGTAATGCCAATTTGTGCAGGACCACCTTGGATTTCCTTTTGGTAAAGGATGTGTCTTTTTGTGAACCATATTTGGATACAATTACAAACCGCAGGGACAGGGCTCTATATTTCCAATTCAGGGTAGGTCTACTTCCCGTCGGGGAACTGACCTCTAGGTGGAAGGTTCCGGCCCAAACAATCTCTTCCTGCCCATTCTGTGAAAATAGGACAGAGTCTGTTCCCCATTTGTTGTTTGAATGCCCGGCTTATGTAGACCCCCGCAGTAGATGGTTAAAGCCACTCTATAGAGAACTTGGAACTAGACATTACAAGGAGGCCCTACGTATATTGAAAAATGACCCACGGCCCTTTTTTGCTTGTGGCTTAGCAAAGTTCCTAGGATGGGCTTGGCGTATTAGATCAATTAGGCTTTTGTATCTTGTTTAATCTGTATTTTTAACTGTTTTTATCTAATTTATTGGCGCCACTTGTAGTATGAAATGTATGTTTATTTTTCTATGTATTGGCTCCTTTTATTCTTTTATTGTTCATTAGTCTATGTACTGCTTTTTAAGATATTCATTATATCGAAATAAAGCTGATTGATTGATTGATAAACCACTCTGAATGCTGAATTTCATTCAAAGAAAAGAGTGTGAGCTAATCATTGGTTGCTCTTGTTCAAATATTGTTTTACGCCAATATTCAAGAGGTGAAGTGCATGAAGCCGACCATATCAGAGCTGCTACCTCTGAGGTCTCGTACTATATACAGTTTTAGGTCTGGCCTAATACAGCGCTTGCATTTGGCACACCCACCATCACCATTTGATCATTGCTGGGCCATTCACATGCACTGTGATGTGGGTCTGAGAGATTGTATCGTGGCTAATACCCACTTTCTTGTTGTAGCACTTGTGTGGTGCACAGACACACTCTAGGCGTAAGTGCATTTATTTTTAGATTCTTTGTTCTAGTAGGGCCCCAGAGCTCAGTATACGATACTCAGAGGGTAGGTTTTCCCCTGCCACGGCTTTATTGCCTGCAGGCTAACATTATTCTTTCCAACACCAGATCAAACAGTCAGGTCCATTATCATTACTCATGTGGGTCTGCTCAGTCTCTTGTGCACAACAGACCCGTGCACACCAGCAACACTGCACAGGTAGTTCTTGTCTGCCTGGAGAGGCTCTGCAGCAGCTCCTATGCTCCGATTGGGGCTTCCACCTCCCACAGCGCCCCCTGCACCAGCACGCCAGGACTGGAGCCACTTCCCGCTTCCCAGGCCTGCGCATGCAGATGCCAGGCTTTAAACCACAGTTGGGTACAGACCATGCTCTTCCCACCGTTGGCATTAAAAGAGCAGAGGTTCAGAGTGGAACAATCAATTATGTTAGCATTATTGCACAATCAATCATCAGCAGAGTAAATCATTAAAGATTAAAAAAAACTGGACCCAGTCATCAATTTTGAAGTATTTAGTTTATATTAAAAGCGTCAAAGGAAGATTCAAACAAGTTCTCTGTGCGCATATAATAAAAAAACATTGCCATTTTCATTGTCAATAGCTCCAACCAACTCTAACAAAGCGAGACCAATGCTTGTCTTTTTCCTTTTTTTTCTTTGTTCTGATTTTCATCCGTTTGTAACTTTTGTTGGGGTTTATAACCATACATCAAAAAAAAAGGGTCGGCATGTGCTATAGTTGCGGTTGTCAGGTATTATGTCTTAGCTTATTGTCATTTTTAGAATGTGGACCATGTCATGATTATGTCAGTGATTGAATGAGGGCTATGCTATGTCATGATTATGTCAGTAATGGAATGAGGGCCATGTCATGATTATGTCAGTGATGGAATGAGGGCCATGTCATGATTATGTCAGTGATGGAATGAGGGCCATGTCATGATTATGTCAGTGATGGAATGAGGGCCATGTCATGATCTTGTCAGTAATGGAATGAGGGACATGTCATGATTATGTCAGTGATGGAATGAGGGCCATGTCATGATTATGTCAGTGATGGAATGAGGGCCATGTCATGATCTTGTCAGTAATGGAATGAGGGACATGTCATGATTATGTCAGTGATGGAATGAGGGCCATGTCATGATTATGTCAGTAATGGAATGTGGGAATGTCATGATTATGTCAGTAATGGAATGTGGGCCATGTCAGGATTATGTCAGTAATGGAATGTGGGCCATGTCAGGATTATGTCAGTAATGGAATGAGGGATATGTCATGATTATGTCAGTGATGGAATGTGGGCCATGTCAGGATTATGTTAGTAATGGAATGTGGGCCATGTCAGGATTATGTCAGTAATGGAATGAGGGATATGTCATGATTATGTCAGTGATGGAATGTGGGCCATGTCAGGATTATGTTAGTAATGGAATGTGGGCCATGTCATGATTATGTCAGTAATGGAATGAGGGCCATGCCATGATTATGTCAGATGGAATGTGGGCCATGTCATGATTATGTCAGTGATGGAATGTGGGCCATGTCAGGATTATGTTAGTAATGGAATGTGGGCCATGTCATGATTATGTCAGTAATGGAATGAGGGCTATGTCATGATTATGCCAGTAATGGAATGTGGGCAATGTCATGATTATGTCAGTGTTGGAATGTGGGCCATGTCAGGATTATGTTAGTAATGGAATGTGGGCCATGTCATGATTATGTCAGTAATGGAATGTGGGCCATGTCAGGATTATGTTAGTAATGGAATGTGGGCCATGTCAGGATTATGTCAGTAATGGAATGCGGGCCATGTCAGGATTATGTCAGTAATGGAATGTGGGCCATGTCAGGATTATGTTAGTAATGGAATGAGGGATATGTCATGATTATGTCAGTAATGGAATGTGGGCCATGTCAGGATTATGTCAGTAATGGAATGTGGGCCATGTCAGGATTATGTCAGTAATGGAATGAGGGCTATGTCACGTTAGTCGTTTGATCTGGTGACGGCTGGACGTGTTTCTTTTCTCCTCACCAGCAGGCCTGGATACTGGTACAAATAAACTTAACTTATTTTTACTTGTGCGACTCCATCGCTTAATTACAATGACCTTTCTTATTTTCTCACAGAAAGAAATTTCAAAAGATGTGGAGGATTCCGTTCGCAAAATATTTGAACCAATGGCTGGACAGGTGGGTTGCTAGTTCTTACACCTCGAATGCAGTCTGAGCGGGAGGGCACTTTGTTTTTCTTGTTCGAAAACTCATATTATCGATGTGGTTGCTTGGTTGCTTTTCAGTAGAGGCACAGTACCAAAGTTGGGAGGGAGAGATTTCACTGCAAATGATGTCTTCTGAAACAGTCCACAATTAAATCTTTACACCCACGGGAAATACTTTTCTCCTGATATATTTACAGGACTCTCCCATCAGCCATCTGAAAAGTGGACATTTCCAGTTATGTCTCGCAGGGAAACTAGAAAGTATCTTATGCCAGTGCATGTCTGCTGTATCTATGGGATGACCAGCTTATCGCTGTGTGTAGTCAAAGGCCTGGAGATGACGTCCCACCTCTGCAGTCTACGTCACAAAGTACCCATGACGTAGTTTGTCCTGATAGGCACATCTCCTAGACAGAGACGCAGTGTGGGAATGTTGGATGTTGTTTCTAGTGCTTTCGTGGTTATCGGGTATAATGACTCACTGCTGCCATTAATGGCCAGTGGGTATATTGACATAGTGCTCTACCCTTCCTGCTGTCAGGGTACTTCCCCTGTACATCAGGTCCATGTCGCGTGACATTGCATCGTCAGATGCAACTTATATGACATAGCTTAAATGTAAGCATTACTTAGACAAGCATTTGCAATGCAATAGGTCTCGCATTTGGGAGAGTTAGCGCTATTGGCATTGTAAACGAGAATGTTTTTTATCCATGTGTTTTGTTTTGGAGTGTAGTGGATGTATGTATTGAGGAGTAGATTTATGTGGGTTGGAATGGAATAGTTAGTTGTGGAATTGTGTGGGTGATGTTGTGTGGTTCGGAGTGGATTTATGTAGTGGAATCATGTGGCATGGTGAATAGATAGGGGTAAGAGTTGCATAGAATAGATAGGAAGATAGAGAGGGTTAGGTAGTTTGTGCAGGAAGTGGTGAAGTAATGAATGAACTTGAGGCAGAGGAGCAGAAAGAGTGTGTGAGAAAGAGAAAAAGAAAGAAAGAAAGAATGAAAGAAAGAAAGAAAGAAAGAAAGAAAGAAAGAAAGAAAGAAAGAGGAGGGCAGGCCACAGATGCATAAAGAGGGAGGACCTGTGTATGCAAAAGACACCCAAAGAAGAGCAGGAGAGCATCGGTTTGAAGGATAGGAACCTTGAAATGGCATGGGAAAGAAACTGTACTTAGTATGCGTGAGCAGTCTGTATAGAGAGGAGATAGGGAGTGTGAGGGTGGGATGAGAGGAGGCAGTGGAATTGCGAGATGAGAGGGGGTAGGGGCAGTGTGAGGGAGAGATGACAGGGGCAGTGGGTGTTTGGGGGAGAGTTGACAGGGTTGGTGGAAGTGCAAGGGAGAGATGTGTTGGATTGGAATTTTTTGTTGTGGAATTGCGTGGCGTTTTATTATGTGGTGTAGTGTGAAGTTGTGTAGTGGAAATTTGTGGTATGTCAGTGACATACCTTTGAATGTTGCTTTTTAGAATGGCTATTCATCCATGCTCAAAATGGCGACCATGTGTTTGCTACTGCTACTTATTATTGTACTTTCACTTGTAACCAAATTGCTTTATTGATCAGTGAAGGACTTTATAGGGTACTGCTTTGCTCACTTCTTGAACGCATTTCCTCTTACATTTTAAGGGCTGTCTAAAAAGCTGGGCCATGTGCAGTCACCAGACTAGTGTGCCTATTATATAAGCAAGGAGCTCTTACTTATTTTACAAGCAGAAGATGTTCATATGCAGTGGTGTATATAAAGCGCAATATGGTTTCTAATAAAGATATTCCGACAACCACAGAAAGAAGGCTAAAACTTTTTTAAAACAATAATTGTAATTATATATATATATATATATATATATATATATATATATTTTTTTTTTTTTTTATTTCAAAGGCTCTGCATTCGGAAAAGCACTCGACAGCAGATAGGAAGAATTCTTCATTTTATTTGGCATGTTGAAGGGGACTCTAGTCCGTCATTATTCCTGATAGCCAACGCGTTTCAGAGCTATCTGCTCCTTCATCTTGGGCAGTGGAATTGCGGATTTGCACGGCTCTTGATTGTCCCATGATTCAGCTGTCTTTAGTAGTAGCCATTTCAGGTGTACGCACTTAGTAGTTTCTGCACACTTGCAATGTATGCTAGGACATGCAGTTTTCACCTGCCACATTCTTCACCCATAGTGGGTTCCGCAGCGCCATTACATTAAAACAGGATCACAGTGATTAAGTACGCATCCTCTGTGATATTAAAAGCACTCCAGTGTGCTCCGGATTAGAGTTCCCTTCATTAGTTTTGCCGTCTGCTGTGCCGTCTCCAACACGGAAATCCCTGCTGGCGGCCCCTCATTCCTCTTTGCAACAGGTGGTGCTCTTCCCACGACGAAGCTGTCGTGCAATATCTGTTTTATTTCAAAGGCTCTGCATTCGGAAAAGCACTCGACAGCAGATAGGAAGAATTCATCATTTTATTTGGCATTTTGAAGGGGACTCTAGTCCGTCATTATTCCTGATAGCCAACGCGTTTCAGAGCTGTCTGCTTTTAATATCACAGAGGATGCGTACTTAATCACTGTGATCCTGTTTTAATATAATGGCGCTGCGGAACCCACTATGGGTGAAGAATGTGGCAGGTGAAAACTGCATGTCCCAGCATACATTGCAAGTGTGCAAAAACTACTAAGTGCGCACACCTGAAACGGATACTACTAAAGACAGCTGAATCATGGGACAATCAGGAGCCGTGCAAATCCGCAATTCCATTGCCCAAGAGGAAGGAGCAGACAGCTCTGAAACGCGTTGGCTATCAGGAATAATGACGGACTAGAGTCCCCTTCAACATGCCAAATAAGATGAAGAATTCTTCCTATCTGCTGTCGAGTGCTTTTCCGAATGCAGAGCCTTTGAAATAAAAAAAAAAAATATATATATATATATATATATATATCAAAGCTCGGTTGCCAGTCCCACCAATTGAGAAGCACTCGAATGCACACAAAGGTGGCAAGCCTTTAATTTGGGATACAGGTAAGTTCAGTTCGTGGTATCAATCACACAGCCAGCATGCGATTCGCCTTACGCGTTTCAAAAGTCACTGCTTTCTTCCTCAGAGGCCGTCGCTATGATGGATACATGCTCCGGTCTCCATTAATCACTGCCCGATCACGCCCCCAGATGGGCCGGTCCATTCACCGTAGGCATTGTGGATATTGGAGTCCCGAAAATTCTACCTCAAATGGTGCATTAATTTCTGTGAACATTTCAAGCCCATAGATGGGCCACCGCAAACTGCGCTTTCCTTCGATTCCATGTGTGCATACCATTCAGCGGCGTTACATTGAAGTCTGCATGGCATTGTTGTTCCTAGAGTGCTCCCCGAACCTGAGGGCAACCTGTGAGCTTGAATTTACAACGCGGCATGCCTTGCCGCGGGGGAAGCACCACCGCTGAAATCTGAGCGGGCCGACGAGTTGGGAAATCGCCCAGCGCATTGCGGGAGGAACGATGCCGAAATTATGACTCTTCAGTTCAGGGGGCCCATCCAGGGCAGGCATTAGGGACCTTCTGAACCTGGCACCCATTCAGGGTGAATTAGCGACTCACTACAAATACCACAATCCTGTGGGAACTTGCAACCTATCAGCAGGCGGCATATTTGCATTTAAGTGGGACGCGCATTGCCGAGTGAAAGAAGAGAACGGCCTTTGAAAAAGCGCAAGCGAAACGCGTCAGGCCGCGACGTCTGAACTATTGAAGTCTGCATGGCATTGTTGTTCCTAGAGTGCTCCCCGAACCTGAGGGCAACCTGTGAGCTTGAATTTACAACGCGGCATGCCTTGCCGCGGGGGAAGCACCACCGCTGAAATCTGAGCGGGCCGACGAGTTGGGAAATCGCCCAGCGCATTGCGGGAGGAACGATGCCGAAATTATGACTCTTCAGTTCAGGGGGCCCATCCAGGGCAGGCATTAGGGACCTTCTGAACCTGGCACCCATTCAGGGTGAATTAGCGACTCACTACAAATACCACAATCCTGTGGGAACTTGCAACCTATCAGCAGGCGGCATATTTGCATTTAAGTGGGACGCGCATTGCCGAGTGAAAGAAGAGAACGGCCTTTGAAAAAGCGCAAGCGAAACGCGTCAGGCCGCAACGTCTGAACTATTGAAGTCTGCATGGCATTGTTGTTCCTAGAGTGCTCCCCGAACCTGAGGGCAACCTGTGAGCTTGAATTTACAACGCGGCATGCCTTGCCGCGGGGGAAGCACCACCGCTGAAATCTGAGCGGGCCGACGAGTTGGGAAATCGCCCAGCGCATTGCGGGAGGAACGATGCCGAAATTATGACTCTTCAGTTCAGGGGGCCCATCCAGGGCAGGCATTAGGGACCTTCTGAACCTGGCACCCATTCAGGGTGAATTAGCGACTCACTACAAATACCACAATCCTGTGGGAACTTGCAACCTATCAGCAGGCGGCATATTTGCATTTAAGTGGGACGCGCATTGCCGAGTGAAAGAAGAGAACGGCCTTTGAAAAAGCGCAAGCGAAACGCGTCAGGCCGCGACGTCTGAACTATTGAAGTCTGCATGGCATTGTTGTTCCTAGAGTGCTCCCCGAACCTGAGGGCAACCTGTGAGCTTGAATTTACAACGCGGCATGCCTTGCCGCGGGGGAAGCACCACCGCTGAAATCTGAGCGGGCCGACGAGTTGGGAAATCGGCCAGCGCATTGCGGGAGGAACGATGCCGAAATTATGACTCTTCAGTTCAGGGGGCCCATCCAGGGCAGGCATTAGGGACCTTCTGAACCTGGCACCCATTCAGGGTGAATTAGCGACTCACTACAAATACCACAATCCTGTGGGAACTTGCAACCTATCAGCAGGCGGCATATTTGCATTTAAGTGGGACGCGCATTGCCGAGTGAAAGAAGAGAACGGCCTTTGAAAAAGCGCAAGCGAAACGCGTCAGGCCGCGACGTCTGAACTATTGAAGTCTGCATGGCATTGTTGTTCCTAGAGTGCTCCCCGAACCTGAGGGCAACCTGTGAGCTTGAATTTACAACGCGGCATGCCTTGCCGCGGGGGAAGCACCACCGCTGAAATCTGAGCGGGCCGACGAGTTGGGAAATCGCCCAGCGCATTGCGGGAGGAACGATGCCGAAATTATGACTCTTCAGTTCAGGGGGCCCATCCAGGGCAGGCATTAGGGACCTTCTGAACCTGGCACCCATTCAGGGTGAATTAGCGACTCACTACAAATACCACAATCCTGTGGGAACTTGCAACCTATCAGCAGGCGGCATATTTGCATTTAAGTGGGACGCGCATTGCCGAGTGAAAGAAGAGAACGGCCTTTGAAAAAGCGCAAGCGAAACGCGTCAGGCCGCGACGTCTGAACTATTGAAGTCTGCATGGCATTGTTGTTCCTAGAGTGCTCCCCGAACCTGAGGGCAACCTGTGAGCTTGAATTTACAACGCGGCATGCCTTGCCGCGGGGGAAGCACCACCGCTGAAATCTGAGCGGGCCGACGAGTTGGGAAATCGCCCAGCGCATTGCGGGAGGAACGATGCCGAAATTATGACTCTTCAGTTCAGGGGGCCCATCCAGGGCAGGCATTAGGGACCTTCTGAACCTGGCACCCATTCAGGGTGAATTAGCGACTCACTACAAATACCACAATCCTGTGGGAACTTGCAACCTATCAGCAGGCGGCATATTTGCATTTAAGTGGGACGCGCATTGCCGAGTGAAAGAAGAGAACGGCCTTTGAAAAAGCGCAAGCGAAACGCGTCAGGCCGCGACGTCTGAACTATTGAAGTCTGCATGGCATTGTTGTTCCTAGAGTGCTCCCCGAACCTGAGGGCAACCTGTGAGCTTGAATTTACAACGCGGCATGCCTTGCCGCGGGGGAAGCACCACCGCTGAAATCTGAGCGGGCCGACGAGTTGGGAAATCGCCCAGCGCATTGCGGGAGGAACGATGCCGAAATTATGACTCTTCAGTTCAGGGGGCCCATCCAGGGCAGGCATTAGGGACCTTCTGAACCTGGCACCCATTCAGGGTGAATTAGCGACTCACTACAAATACCACAATCCTGTGGGAACTTGCAACCTATCAGCAGGCGGCATATTTGCATTTAAGTGGGACGCGCATTGCCGAGTGAAAGAAGAGAACGGCCTTTGAAAAAGCGCAAGCGAAACGCGTCAGGCCGCGACGTCTGAACTATTGAAGTCTGCATGGCATTGTTGTTCCTAGAGTGCTCCCCGAACCTGAGGGCAACCTGTGAGCTTGAATTTACAACGCGGCATGCCTTGCCGCGGGGGAAGCACCACCGCTGAAATCTGAGCGGGCCGACGAGTTGGGAAATCGCCCAGCGCATTGCGGGAGGAACGATGCCGAAATTATGACTCTTCAGTTCAGGGGGCCCATCCAGGGCAGGCATTAGGGACCTTCTGAACCTGGCACCCATTCAGGGTGAATTAGCGACTCACTACAAATACCACAATCCTGTGGGAACTTGCAACCTATCAGCAGGCGGCATATTTGCATTTAAGTGGGACGCGCATTGCCGAGTGAAAGAAGAGAACGGCCTTTGAAAAAGCGCAAGCGAAACGCGTCAGGCCGCGACGTCTGAACTATTGAAGTCTGCATGGCATTGTTGTTCCTAGAGTGCTCCCCGAACCTGAGGGCAACCTGTGAGCTTGAATTTACAACGCGGCATGCCTTGCCGCGGGGGAAGCACCACCGCTGAAATCTGAGCGGGCCGACGAGTTGGGAAATCGCCCAGCGCATTGCGGGAGGAACGATGCCGAAATTATGACTCTTCAGTTCAGGGGGCCCATCCAGGGCAGGCATTAGGGACCTTCTGAACCTGGCACCCATTCAGGGTGAATTAGCGACTCACTACAAATACCACAATCCTGTGGGAACTTGCAACCTATCAGCAGGCGGCATATTTGCATTTAAGTGGGACGCGCATTGCCGAGTGAAAGAAGAGAACGGCCTTTGAAAAAGCGCAAGCGAAACGCGTCAGGCCGCGACGTCTGAACTATTGAAGTCTGCATGGCATTGTTGTTCCTAGAGTGCTCCCCGAACCTGAGGGCAACCTGTGAGCTTGAATTTACAACGCGGCATGCCTTGCCGCGGGGGAAGCACCACCGCTGAAATCTGAGCGGGCCGACGAGTTGGGAAATCGCCCAGCGCATTGCGGGAGGAACGATGCCGAAATTATGACTCTTCAGTTCAGGGGGCCCATCCAGGGCAGGCATTAGGGACCTTCTGAACCTGGCACCCATTCAGGGTGAATTAGCGACTCACTACAAATACCACAATCCTGTGGGAACTTGCAACCTATCAGCAGGCGGCATATTTGCATTTAAGTGGGACGCGCATTGCCGAGTGAAAGAAGAGAACGGCCTTTGAAAAAGCGCAAGCGAAACGCGTCAGGCCGCGACGTCTGAACTATTGAAGTCTGCATGGCATTGTTGTTCCTAGAGTGCTCCCCGAACCTGAGGGCAACCTGTGAGCTTGAATTTACAACGCGGCATGCCTTGCCGCGGGGGAAGCACCACCGCTGAAATCTGAGCGGGCCGACGAGTTGGGAAATCGCCCAGCGCATTGCGGGAGGAACGATGCCGAAATTATGACTCTTCAGTTCAGGGGGCCCATCCAGGGCAGGCATTAGGGACCTTCTGAACCTGGCACCCATTCAGGGTGAATTAGCGACTCACTACAAATACCACAATCCTGTGGGAACTTGCAACCTATCAGCAGGCGGCATATTTGCATTTAAGTGGGACGCGCATTGCCGAGTGAAAGAAGAGAACGGCCTTTGAAAAAGCGCAAGCGAAACGCGTCAGGCCGCGACGTCTGAACTATTGAAGTCTGCATGGCATTGTTGTTCCTAGAGTGCTCCCCGAACCTGAGGGCAACCTGTGAGCTTGAATTTACAACGCGGCATGCCTTGCCGCGGGGGAAGCACCACCGCTGAAATCTGAGCGGGCCGACGAGTTGGGAAATCGCCCAGCGCATTGCGGGAGGAACGATGCCGAAATTATGACTCTTCAGTTCAGGGGGCCCATCCAGGGCAGGCATTAGGGACCTTCTGAACCTGGCACCCATTCAGGGTGAATTAGCGACTCACTACAAATACCACAATCCTGTGGGAACTTGCAACCTATCAGCAGGCGGCATATTTGCATTTAAGTGGGACGCGCATTGCCGAGTGAAAGAAGAGAACGGCCTTTGAAAAAGCGCAAGCGAAACGCGTCAGGCCGCGACGTCTGAACTATTGAAGTCTGCATGGCATTGTTGTTCCTAGAGTGCTCCCCGAACCTGAGGGCAACCTGTGAGCTTGAATTTACAACGCGGCATGCCTTGCCGCGGGGGAAGCACCACCGCTGAAATCTGAGCGGGCCGACGAGTTGGGAAATCGCCCAGCGCATTGCGGGAGGAACGATGCCGAAATTATGACTCTTCAGTTCAGGGGGCCCATCCAGGGCAGGCATTAGGGACCTTCTGAACCTGGCACCCATTCAGGGTGAATTAGCGACTCACTACAAATACCACAATCCTGTGGGAACTTGCAACCTATCAGCAGGCGGCATATTTGCATTTAAGTGGGACGCGCATTGCCGAGTGAAAGAAGAGAACGGCCTTTGAAAAAGCGCAAGCGAAACGCGTCAGGCCGCGACGTCTGAACTATTGAAGTCTGCATGGCATTGTTGTTCCTAGAGTGCTCCCCGAACCTGAGGGCAACCTGTGAGCTTGAATTTACAACGCGGCATGCCTTGCCGCGGGGGAAGCACCACCGCTGAAATCTGAGCGGGCCGACGAGTTGGGAAATCGCCCAGCGCATTGCGGGAGGAACGATGCCGAAATTATGACTCTTCAGTTCAGGGGGCCCATCCAGGGCAGGCATTAGGGACCTTCTGAACCTGGCACCCATTCAGGGTGAATTAGCGACTCACTACAAATACCACAATCCTGTGGGAACTTGCAACCTATCAGCAGGCGGCATATTTGCATTTAAGTGGGACGCGCATTGCCGAGTGAAAGAAGAGAACGGCCTTTGAAAAAGCGCAAGCGAAACGCGTCAGGCCGCGACGTCTGAACTATTGAAGTCTGCATGGCATTGTTGTTCCTAGAGTGCTCCCCGAACCTGAGGGCAACCTGTGAGCTTGAATATATATATATATATATATATATATATATATATTACCTACTGGCGGTCGCCAGTAGGTAGTTATAGTTAGGACCTATTATCCATAGGAAAATCGTAACATTCTATTCCCAATAACTTTGGTGCCGGTTGACGAATCTTCGCAAAATTTTCAAAACTAATGGCCCGTTCCGGTCAGCTCCTATCCTGGAAGTTTGGGGTGATTCGTCAAGCTGGGGCCGAGAAAGGGTGACCCAAAACGCGTTTTTCCCATGTTATTTCCTCTAGGAAATTTTAGACACGGCTACAGCCCAAACTGCTGAACGGAATTACACAACATTTTGCAAAACGGTAGCTCCTGGTTCAGAAAGCGCCCTTTTTTTTAAATGGTGTAAATCCGTTCAGTAGTTCCAGAGAAATTTAAAAAATAGTGGTAAAAAAATCAATTTCCCATGGGAAACTTTAGACACAGTTATAGCAAAAACTGCTGAACGGAATGACACCAAATTTGGCAAAAAGGTACTGCTTGGCTCAGAAATCGACCTTTGCAAAAATGGTGTAAATCCGTTCAGTAGCTTTTGAGAAATTAAGAAATAAAGATAGTGATATCTAGAGGCACGGAGGATCCGGGCACCCTCCCGATCACGAGCTTCATGCTAATTGGCTGTCAACACTTCAAACCAGGAAGTGTTGGCAGCCATCTTGTGCTTCGGTAGAACCGAGGCACAAGAAAAGCGAAAAACAAACACGCAAAACACAAAAAGGGGTCAGGGTAGAAACACCCTGACCCACTAGGCCTGCTCAGGGGTCCCACAAGGACCCCCAGGCCCCAAAAAAGCATTTTTTTTTTTAAACGCGGGATGCACTTAGGATCCGCGGATCTGGCCGCGAAAATAAAAAAAAAACGAAGCGTGGGCCTCCCGCGCTTTGTTTTTAATAAGCCCACTGGTGGGCCAAGTCCTGGGGGCAATGTTTACACTATAATGGGGGGCCCAAAGGGGCCCCCCCAGGGCTTCAATAGTAAATGGGTGGGGGGCTCAAAGACCCCCCCAGCCCCAGGGACTGCCACCCCTGGGGCTTTTATAAAATATTGGTGGGGGGGCACATGGTCCCCCGCAGCCCCAGGGACCACCACCCCCGGGGCTTGTTTTAAAAAAAATTAACTACCTGTGTGGGGGGGGGGCTCTAATTATTAAGATTTGGGGGTCCGTTACGGGCTTTGCACATGTTGGGACGGTGGCCGCGTGGCCCCGTTTCTGGAGCCCTGTGATGGCCCTGGGGACCGCCACCCACCAGGGCCGGCTCCTGCAGTGTGTCGGGGTGCCCACCCCCGGGACACTGCTGTTTGCTATGGCAGGACGGGAACCTCGCGGCTCCCACCCTGCCATAGCAAACTGCTTTGGTTTTTGGAAGAGAGAGCAGGTGCAGGAAACCTGCTCTCTGTTCCAAAAACCAAAGTCGATTGCTTTTCCACACTGGGAGCTGCATCTTAGCAGCTCCCTGTGTGGAAAAGCAATGCCGGCTCCTGCATGACGCGGGGAGCCAGCGGGACCATGGGGGGATTGGGGACCCCCCCACGGTCCTCAACGGATAGGGCCAGCCCCGGGGGATGGGGTCCACAGGGCCATAAGTGGCCCGGGAGGGGGGCCGCGCGGTCCCCCTCCTCAATAATTAAAAATAATTAATTAAAGAAAAAAAAACAAAGGCTGGCCCCGGGGACAGAAACACACAGTCACTGGATGATGTCATCAGTGATGTCGTCAGTGATGGCCTTTGAGAGGTCATCAGCAATGTCATCAGTGATGTCACTGACCATGTCATGAGTGATGTAATATGTGACGTCATCAGCAGTGCATTGCGGGGGCGCGAGTTATAGTTAGCTGAACTAACTATAACGGGGGGTTTTCTATGGTTTTGTACGAGTGAAATGTCCAACTAACTATAACTTTCCCTAAAACCTATGGTTTTTTCAGTGAATATATATATATATATATATCACCTTGTTAACAGGGCAGCATAAGAGAAACCAATGTAAGGAACGGTAAAAAAATAATAATATAAATGTGCAAAAGCCAGTTTTTTCACTTAGAAATAGAAATTGAATACAGCTAACACATTACGAAACCACTTCAAAGGTATTTGAGCTAGTCGGACTACTGCTAAATGATTAATAAAGCAAGAAGAGGCAGAATCAGCATGTTTAAATAAAAATGGAGGATTTGACCAAGTTCTGATTAGAGCTCTCACATGTCCTGGGTTCATGGATGAGTAGATCATCCAGGTCACATTTTATCTTGGCATCCTGGAACTATTGCTGCTATTTATCACATTGCAAAATCAGGACTGCAAGTCCCATAAAGCATACTAAAAACATGGATGGATGAAGTGCTGAAGCATGGACCTCAAAAACATGAAAGCTCTGTCTTAATCAAGTGCCAGATTATGGCACTTCCGGACACGGAAAACAGTTACAAATGGCTGTTATTTTTCCATAAGAAGAGTGTGACATTTGTTATCTGTAAGGAATATCATCATTGTGTGGTGCCCATAAATAGGTTTCAGTTTTGAAAAATGTTCCCATGAATAATTTTTGATTGACATAAACATGCAGCGGACGTTATTCATGTAGCCTATATTGGTTAGAACTCTTTGAACATCTGTGAGAAAGTGCCCTCTTTCTCCATGGTTGCCCCCACTTTTTGCTAAACTGCTGATGTGCTTTGACTGAGTGTGCCCTGGGCTCCTGCTAATCAGGTACCCAGGGCCTGTGTTCTTTCCCTAAAACTGCATTGAAGCCTAAACCCAGTTGGCATATCTGGCCACAGGTCAGCCCCTGGTAAATGGTACCACAGGTACCCTGGGCACTGTGACCAGAAAAAGGCCTCTAGGGGCTGCGGTACTGATTGTGCCAGCCTTAGAGACATTGTACCTTTTCACTCACACACTACCTTTGCAGGCTGCATGTCTTGGTGCAGAACAAAGTGAAGAGTCGACATGGCATGCCTACAAACGCACTGCCCTGGCATAGATCAGCCACCCCTAAAGCTGGGTGCACTATACCAGTGGTGAGGGTACAGATGCAAGAGCCCTGTACCCCTACAGTGTCTAAGTCCATTCTTATACATTGGTAGTGCAGTGCTGCCATTAAGAGTATATGGTGCTGGGAGTTTGTCATTACGAACACCACAGCACCATAATGGCTACACTGAAAACTGGGAAGTTTGGTATCAAACTTCTCAGCACATTAAACGCACACTGATGCCAGTGTGGGATTTAATGAAAAATGCACAAAGAGGGCATCTTGGAGATGCCCCTTGAAAAACGACCTACCACTAGTGTCCAGAGTGAGTGGCTGCCACCACCAGATATGTTTCTGGACCCCTGGGTCGAGAGCCTGATGCTCTTGGGGGTCTGAAACAATGCACATCCTGGGTCAAGGTGCCAAGCCTCTTCCCCCAGGATGGGTAGGGTCCACGAAGGGGAAGCTTCAAAGGCCTGCTGCCTTTGTGAGCTTCCCCAGGCCACTTGCTGCTTCCAGCAAACTGGTCCCCACTGGTTCCGACCCCCACTTTGGGCGGGAGAACCGGCGGAAAAACCAAGTGAGGAAGGGAGGTGTGCCCACCTCTGCCAACTCCACCCTTCGGGTGGGGGAGGCGAGGTGAAGTACAACTCTCAGTTCAGCCATCTTGCAGATGGGGGGACCCAGCCAACCAGAGTGAGGCATATGCCCCCCTCCCACTGGAGGGAGGCATACTAGGGGGTGGACTCCCCCCAAGGAAAGGACCCATTGGTTCCTACCTTGACCCTAAACACTAACACGCCTAAATCTAGTAATTAGGGGGCACCCCGAACCTTAGCTCCTCAGATCCAGACAAGACAAGAAGAAAAGAACAAGAAGGACTGAACAGCCGTACCAAAGCTAACAAGAGGAAGACACCCACTGACTTGGCCCCAGCCCTACCAGCCTGTCTCCACCTCGAACCTGCTCCAGCGAAATCCAGGTGTGTCCTGCAGCCCGCAACCTCAAAAACCCCGGAGGACCTGCCTGCCTTCACTCCCAAAGACTAAGGGGCATATTCACAAGGACTTATCTCCAATTTATCTCCACCTTAACCCAACAAAAGTGGAGATAAATTTAACACCCCATTCACAAGCAGGTGCAAACCACAAACATCGCCAGTATTCCCGCGATAACTGCCCCAACATCTAACACCACAGCAGACACCACAAACTAACTCTGAGATGTAAAGTAGGCGTACCCGTGCAAAAACACATGAAAAAACAACAAGACCACTTTCCCAACAAACTGCCAGAACTGCAAAGCGAACCAAAAACTGGCGATAAGCCGCGGTGCCCGCAGGTATTTAACACCTGCCTCAAGCAGGTGTAAAGATGGACACCTACCTGCAGTAGGCATCAGAGCCCCGCACACAGCCATACCCGAAGAACAAACAACGCCGTGGAGCTACTCATCATGCAGCTCGGAGCAGACCTCCTTCCTGCAAGATCGCCTGGATGTCCTGTCTTCCCTGGGTAGCTTTTCTGTAAATCTGGCCAGTTAGTCCCATGGGGACCTATCATATTGTCCCAGTAATTCGGTAACGCTAGACACCTTCATAAATAAAGCAAATGTGCCGTACATTTTCCTTCCCCAGGAATCCATTTTTTTACTGTCCTTGTCTGGACGGACGGATGAGTAAGCTGCAGTGGAGTGCATCTTCTTGGCAGCTGCTATAATGACCGACTCTGGTGGATGGTTGTTTCTCGGAAGTAAAGGACCTTGATCTGGATCCTTGTATTTCTTTAGAATTCTCGCTGGACCCAGTGACAGGGATGCTGGAGTAATAAAAATGTCGGAATTGGCTTTGGGGACGTTGTCAGCAGGGGAGATCGTGAAGGCGAATATATCAGTGAATGTTGTGGGTCCGAACTCTGTGGAGAGAGGTGAATAGGGGTGTGAGGACCCTCTGACTGATAGAGAGATATTTGTCTCCATGTAGAGGAGTGGGAGGAAGCTCCTGAAGACGCAGCTGGAGCTTGTCCCGGTGATACTTGTCTAGTAGACGAGTGATGCAACGTAGGCCTATCAGATGGCGAATATTGGCTCGCCATCGAAAGACGAGGTGCTGACACTGATGTGGGTGTTGTGGACGAATCACTATGTTTAGCCAGTGAATGAGGCCTCAACATCGATTTGCACCTCGTAGATGGAGACTGCCTAGGAGATGCCTACGTTGATGTCGATTGGCATCTGGTTGCCACCGACGGAGATGCCTTTATCGACATCAAGCAGCACCTAATTGCTGCAGATGGAGATGTCTGCCTCAACATCAAACGGCGTCTGATTGCCGCCAATGGAGATACCTGCCTTGATGTCGAATAGCACCTGGTTGCTTCTGACGGAGATGTCTGTGTCACTGAGGTATGTCTCGACATTGAACGGCGCTGTGGCACCTTCGATGGAGTCCTCATCGCAGTATGGCTTGACATAAAATGGTGATGGGTGGCAATCAACGAATGGCGATGGATGGTGGAGACCTGCCATCAATGGGAACTCCCCCTGAAAGTAAGAGTTGACATCGAGCGACGGTGAGATGACAATGGGACTTTCAAAGCTGTGAGCTTTGGCGGCATGCACTAGTGTTTTGCCATTGATGAAGACTTTTCAGGTGTAGAATCTCTTGACGTCGGTCGTCGACGTTTAGTTGCTGATGGCGGCCTTGCAGGCGAAGAGTGCCTCATGGTTGAGGGCACTTACGACGTCGATCCTGACGGGGAACAAAGAGGTGTTTTCCTCTAGATGCTTATCTTGTTCTCCTTTCCTCTCGCCTGTCAGGAGATCTGCCTCTGGAAGGAGCCTTGTGAAGAGAGGTAGTTTTCTTGGAGAAGATGGAAGAGTTCCTCCTGCTGATCCAGTTTTTTCCTTCTCTTGACATATTTTTTCTCTATCTTTTAAAGTCCTTTTAGAGAGTTTCTGACAATGGTGGCAAGACTCAGGCAGATGTGCATCAGGTAAACATATGATACAGACTGAATGGGGATAAGCTTGTGCCTTCTTTTTGCCGTAGGCAATGCACTTGACAAAAAGATAGGGCATTTTTGACTGGAAAAAATATAATTTCCTGTGAGAAAATAATTTCTCTGCACTCTAGATGGTAAAAGACGTTGAGTGTAGTAAAAAACCTTTTTTTTATTAAGCAATTTTTTTCACAAAAGACAGAGCTTAGTGCTCCAGGATCCTCACTAAAGGAGTCGGGGGTAAAAAAACTGACCTGTCACCTTTGGGGCATGATGGGATACTGGAGGTCCTAAAGGTCTTAAAGGTACGGTGCCAGTATTCACTTGTAATGCTTTTAATGCAGCCTATTGGCTAACAATGCCTTTGTACTCCCTTGCAGTTTTCTCTTCAATAAAGGCTGTGTTTTGCAATTTATGCTCTCTCTTCTTGATTTACAGAAACGCTTGAGTCTGGTAAGAGGTTTATTAAAGGAAAACTCAATGTAAATTGGACATTTTTAGCCCTTAATATAGGCAGGATGGATATATATATATATATATACCTATATATATAGATAGCGATATATATGTATGTATATATATATATTAAAGTACTTATGTACATGCTATATGCTATATATATATATATATATATATATGTATATATATATATATGTGGATATGTGTCAGTTAATCAACCAGCATGGCATTTGGGGGCCCACTGAGGGTGAAAATACAGGTTTTAATTGAAGGAGACACGGAACTTACTACAAGGTTTAATTTTCTCCAATCTCGGACTCAATGTCCCAACATGCACCGTACTATACGTATGCACCGCACATGACCCACTGAGGGTGTGTATTTAAAAATGCTGATTGGAGCCATCTGTGTCTTACCTTGAACTGCCCATGAAGAAGAGGCTACGGCCTTGAAACGCGTCGGCACAAGAACTTGCACCACAAGTGTAGATGCTGGTTTTCTGCAATTAAAGCTGTTTGGTTACAAGTGCTGTGAGTGCGTCTTCAAGCTTTCGGGCCTTTGCATCCACATAAATTACACGGCTGCCTCGCCGTGGAAGACTGCACTGTTTCCATAATGTAAAGGAGGGGCTGCGCGGCAGTTTGGAACTTTGCCTATAGCCGCGTTCAGCACAGCAGCTGTCAGTTAATCAACCAGCATGGCATTTGGGGGCCCACTGAGGGTGAAAATACAGGTTTTAATTGAAGGAGACACGGAACTTACTACAAGGTTTAATTTTCTCCAATCTCGGACTCAATGTCCCAACATGCACCGTACTATACGTATGCACCGCACATGACCCACTGAGGGTGTGTATTTAAAAATGCTGATTGGAGCCATCTGTGTCTTACCTTGAACTGCCCATGAAGAAGAGGCTACGGCCTTGAAACGCGTCGGCACAAGAACTTGCACCACAAGTGTAGATGCTGGTTTTCTGCAATTAAAGCTGTTTGGTTACAAGTGCTGTGAGTGCGTCTTCAAGCTTTCGGGCCTTTGCATCCACATAAATTACACGGCTGCCTCGCCGTGGAAGACTGCACTGTTTCCATAATGTAAAGGAGGGGCTGCGCGGCAGTTTGGAACTTTGCCTATAGCCGCGTTCAGCACAGCAGCTGTCAGTTAATCAACCAGCATGGCATTTGGGGGCCCACTGAGGGTGAAAATACAGGTTTTAATTGAAGGAGACACGGAACTTACTACAAGGTTTAATTTTCTCCAATCTCGGACTCAATGTCCCAACATGCACCGTACTATACGTATGCACCGCACATGACCCACTGAGGGTGTGTATTTAAAAATGCTGATTGGAGCCATCTGTGTCTTACCTTGAACTGCCCATGAAGAAGAGGCTACGGCCTTGAAACGCGTCGGCACAAGAACTTGCACCACAAGTGTAGATGCTGGTTTTCTGCAATTAAAGCCGTTTGGTTACAAGTGCTGTGAGTGCGTCTTCAAGCTTTCTGGCCTTTGCATCCACATAAATTACACGGCTGCCTCGCCGTGGAAGACTGCACCGTTTCCATAATGTAAAGGAGGGGCTGCGCGGCAGTTCAGAACTTTGCCTATAGCCGCGTTCAGCACAGCAGCTGTCAGTTAATCAACCAGCATGGCATTTGGGGGCCCACTGAGGGTGAAAATACAGGTTTTAATTGAAGGAGACACGGAACTTACTACAAGGTTTAATTTTCTCCAATCTCGGACTCAATGTCCCAACATGCACCGTACTATACGTATGCACCGCACATGACCCACTGAGGGTGTGTATTTAAAAATGCTGATTGGAGCCATCTGTGTTTTACCTTGAACTGCCCATGAAGAAGAGGCTACGGCCTTGAAACGCGTCGGCACAAGAACTTTCACCACAAGTGTAGATGCTGGTTTTCTGCAATTAAAGCCGTTTGGTTACAAGTGCTGTGAGTGCGTCTTCAAGCTTGCTGGCCTTTGCATCCACATAAATTACACGGCTGCCTCGCCGTGGAAGACTGCACCGTTTCCATAATGTAAAGGAGGGGCTGCGCGGCAATTTCGGGCCTTTGCATCCATATATATATATATATATATATATATATATATATATATATATATATATATATATATATATATATATATATATATATATATATATATATATATATATATATATAATATACATATATATATATATATATAGAAGAAAATAAACAGTGGTATTTTAAAGAATCGTGTGGTCTGTGCTCTGTTCATCGCGCATGCAGAAACAAGGCGCGGAATTGAAGGAGTGTTTCGCGATATATATATATATATATATATATATATATATATATATTCACTGAAAAAACCATAGGTTTCACACACGTTATAGTTAGCTGGACATTTCACTCGTACAAAACCATTGAAATTCCCCCGTTATAGTTAGTTCAGCTAACTATAACTCGCGCGCCCACAATCCACTGCTGATGACGTCAAATATTACATCACTCATGACATGGTCAGTGACATCACTGATGACATCACTGATGACATCTCAAATGACATCACTGATGACATCACTAATGACGTCATATATGTGAAGAATTAGTACACCTTCTCCCACCCTAATATACATTTTGATACACCAAATCAAAAATTCAGATGGCTATTTTGAAAATCATAGATACACCAATACCAATAACTACATCCCCACTCATTGACTCTTAGATCTACATGCAGCTCCACTCACTCACCTGTACAGTCACTTATACTTACAGTCACTCCGTACAAGACTATCATATGCATTTATACAACTATGTAGACACTCACACACTACCAATCATCCATTGACGTACTGACACACCTAGTCAGTTGTGCTAATAAATAAACACAGTCCAATTAACTCACCTATACAGTTAAACACACTCAAGTTTACTTAATCATTAAAATACTAAAACATTTTGACACTCTTATTCAATCTCTAGTACAAGCACAGACTCATCCATACAGCCAGTCTCGCAATCACACACTCTCAGATATAGATAGTTATATACTCTTATACACATATTCACTGTGTTTCATATATGTAGTTACTGTCACCTGTACATCTGAGATATACATTCAATCACTAACACACCCTTACATACACTCCCCCAACCATACAGTCGATCACAGTTGCACTCTTAAAACCATGTACCCATAGAATCACCCACTCATACATCTATGCACAGAGTCACACACACCTCGCCCACTAATACACTCAGGCACTCATACACATAGTTAGACAACCAAATAATTAACCCATATAGACACTCATATAGCTATTTACAAAACCATGCAGCCACTTATACATCAACACACAGACACATACAGACATTCACACAGTTTAGTCACTAGTATACAGTAAGATATAGTTAATGACTCACTTATAGAGTCAGTCACGCACTTAGAAAATCATCCATTCACTCACTTTTACACCCACTTATTCTTCAATGGGACTTTTCCTATAAATATTAAACATATTAAAACTGTTCAGAAACACATAGTCAATAGATGATGTCATCAGTGATGTCATCAGTGATGTCACTGACCATGTCATGAGTGATGTAATATGTGACGTCATCAGCAGTGGATTGCGGGCGCGCGAGTTATAGTTAGCTGAACTAACTATAACGGGGGAATTTCAATGGTTTTGTACGAGTGAAATGTCCAGCTAACTATAACGTGTGTGAAACCTATGGTTTTTTCAGTGAATTTGCAAGGTTTTTTAAATGATAATTCCTAACTATAACGTGTCTGAAACCTATGGTTTTTTCAGTGAATTTGTACGATTTTTTAAATGCTAAGTTATGATTTTTTTTTATATATTTATTTTACATACATTTACCTATATATATATTTATAGATTATCTATGTCCTTTAATTTGGAATGGCTCAGCTTTTTTTTTTTTGATTTTGTATAAAGTTGAAAAGCATAGTTAATATCTTTTATTAACTTATATACAGTTTAATCCTTATTTTTTTATTTTTTTTAGGGTGCGCGCTCCGTGCGCGCACCCTGTACGCATACGTACGTTATTCGTGTACACATGCATACGTTATCTACGTACGCATGCGTACATTATGGTGCGCGCTCTGTGCACGCACCTAGTACGCTTCGTACGAAAATAACGTACGCATGCGTACACGAAAAGCGTACGCATGTGTACGTCGTGAGTGTTCCGCGCGCTACGTTCGCGCATGCGCGCTACTTACGCGCGCTACGTTCGCGCATGCGCGTTACTTACGCGCGCTAAATTCGCGCATGCGCGCGTACTATGCGCGCTAAATTCGCGCATGCGCGCGTAGTACACGCATTACATATGCGCGCGATTCATACGCGCATGCGCGCGTAGTACGTTCGTGCATGCGCGCGTGCGTTGTTTACGCACTACGTACGCGCATAATACAAACGCGCATGCGTACTTGCTCAGTACTTGCAGGGTGCGCACACGGAGCGCGCACCCCGAGTCATGTGATGAAGAAACAACACTTTTTATTGGTTCATGCTAGTTTTACTTTCATATTCTTCCAACACCACACCCACTCCCCTCATGGCAAGTCATGTGATCAAAAACAACACTTTTCATTGGTTCAAAGTAGTTTCAGTTCCAGATTCTTCCAACACCACACCCACTCCCCTCATTATTGCTTCTGTTTCCCTTGGAGAAGGAGCTAATCTGTTGTTGAGATACAATGGCAGAGCAGCAGCCATCTTCTGAGAGTGAGCAGGTTGCTCTTGTGAGACAGAGACAGAGGAAGCAGAAAGATTCCTTTATATGGCAGTTTTTCACTTTTCCTGAGGGGCAGAAGAAGGTGAATGCACCGAAAGTCACGTGCATTCTTTGTCACCGGACCTTATCACGTGGGAATGCTAATAAGAAATACTCTTTTAGTATTCACACAATGTTAAAGCACGTTGAAAAGGTGCATCCCGTGTCTTTCAATCGAGCTTCTGAAGCAAACTCTTCAGCAGCTCAGCCCAGTACATCTGCAGCAGCTCAGCCAAGCACACCTTTGGCAGCTCAGCCAAGCACTTCTTCTGCTGCGATGGTGCCTTCACCTGCTTTAGCACCTCTGGATATACGTCCTTGTTTTGGAAGGATGTATACACGGTGCATAGATTGTAATGCTCTCATTTCTATGGGTGAGACCAGTATTGATCTCATTCAAAGAAAATTTGAGCAGCACTCTTGCACTAGGCCATAGATTTTTTTCTTTTTTCCATTTTTCTGTTCCTCTGTCCCTACATTAACACAAGGGCTCTTTTTAGAGCCACCTAAAATCTAAACACAAAAACTTGTTTTTTAAATCTATTTTTCGAATTTTTTTTAGGGTGCACCCTATGAAATAAAAATTATTATTTTTTTTTCTTTCACCTTTTGAGATCCTTCAAGGACTCCCTGACAAAGACTAGGGGGTCAGGAAGTCTCTACCCAACCTCCTTTCCATGTTCTCCACCTTTGTTTTAAATGGAGACACATTTCTACTGGTTGCAAATGTCAACTATTTCCAAATGATTACTACTTGTAACATGACTTCTACCTGGTTGCAAACCAACCGATCATGGAATACTGGTGTGAGCAGAGACGTCAGAACTTCAGCACACAATGTGACAGATTTACAAGCTCCTTGCGCCACTTTTGCGTCACTTTTAACATGGAAAAAGTGATGCGAAAGTGGCTCGAGGGGCTTGTAAATTTGCCCCAATGTTTCTAATCCAAAGAGCAAGAGTGCTAAACTTTTCAAACTTAACAGCAAATCCAAAGTAATGTTCAGTGGAAACACATTTTTCTGATTCAATACAAAACATACTTTTAAAAATGTAAACATACAGCCTAGTTTTTAGTGTTGAGTGGTCTCAAACAGCCAATGAGTTGTTTTTAATAAAAAAAAAGTATGTAATGCTCCATTTTACAACTATCTTTCATTTCATATTGACATTCTACTGAAAGACACCTTCTGAGTGCATCCACGTCTCCTCCTCACTCCCTGAAGTACTATGCTGTTCTGCCATTTTTAAGTAAAAATGATATGTTTTCAGCTCATTGTCCCAGGAAATAAGAAGAAATAGTGAGGGGAGTGGCAAGGCATTTATAAAAGAGACGGTGTACATTTCACAGATGAAGGGAACAGATTCTTCCTCTTGAACTTTAAATTATTCATCAGTACTTACTTATAGGTACCCTAAAACTCTGAAAAAAGATAACGGCTCATTATAGAACCTACCACCATCAAAAGAGTTAAATTTGATTTCTATTTTTTTTTTCTTTTTTATAGGCATGAGAATTTGAAAATGGGGTAAGGTAAAGTGAGAAAGGGAGATTGAGAGGATGGAGGGTTTTAGGAAACTTGAGTGAGAGAAAGGGAGTCAGGATGTCCATGAGCAAAGCAGAGTAACGGAGATTGAAGGAAAGAATACAAAAAGATGAAGGAGTGTGACATACAGACAGGAGGAAGTGAAGTAGGATAATAGGACTGACTATGAGTAAAGGATAGTGACAGTTAGGGAAGGTGAGGGAAGGAGAACGACGGAGAAGTTAAAAAAATTAACAAAGATTGAAAATGAGTGATGGAGAGAGGAGGAGTGGTAGAATCAGAAGGGCAGATTTATAATAAATTAATGCAGCACGGTGCAGCAAGTAATTTTGCTGCGCCGTGCTGCATTAGTTTCAAAGCACAGAGATGCGACATATTTACAAGAATATGTCGCATCTCTATGTTTCCCCTGCGCTGACGCACAAACTGCAGCCATGCGCCGACACAAGCTCCCTTACACCATGGTGCAAGAATGCCTGAGTGGTGGGGAGATTGTTTTTGTGCAGGAAGGAACACCTTCCTCAAAAAAACAATCACAAGAGGCCTTTTCCTCTTTCAATGCATGCTGTACCATGCAGCATGCACTGAAAGAGGAAAAAATAAAGAGAAATGAAAATATTTCTCCTTGATCAGCCTCGCAACGCCACCTCTAGGGTGGCGTACCATTCACACACAACTTCAGACTTACGATTTCTCATAAAACAGGACATATGTGTAGTTCTATTAGTGTTGCGTGGGAACACAAACAGCAACACCCATAGAATACCCCTTCAACGCACAGTGCTGCATGTGAAATGGCTGTATTTACGAGGAGAACAAATGTCACACAGGGTGGCTTTTCCTCTCCTTGTAAATATGGAGGAGCATCCTGCGCCACCAGTATGTCATGAAAAGTGATGTAATGATGACGCAGGGGGCTTGTAAATCTGCCCCAGAGATATTTAGAAAATTAAGGGTAAAACAGACAAAGGGAGTGAGAAAGAAACAGAGACACAGAGCAAGGAACGGAGAAGCAGTAAGGCAGTTACAATGACTGAGACGTATGGATACAGGGAGACAAACATGGTTGAAAAAATAGTGATGAAGACAGTAAACCTAGGGGAGTAGTAGAGAAGGAGTGAGGCAGTTACGAAAGAGCAGTAAAGCAAGAAGAGAGAGAGGGAAGAGAAATGAAAAAAGGAGAGTGAGGAGAGGTGAAGAAAAGGAAGCATGAAAGGGAAGAATTGTGAAATACAGATATTTTAAACTTACCTGACCATCAAAATAACTTAATTAGAAATAAATGGTTTTATTTAATTGCAAATAAAATAAATTAAATTTCCTAATATTTCTTTCAAGATCTGAAAAAAAAGAAAAAAGTATTAATATTCAAAAATACATTTTATTAAACAGTACATGTTTTTATCATATATAACAAAGCAATTTTTTGCCCTTTTTTTGCTGTTTTCAGAATGTATTGAATATCACTGAAAATTGTGATATCAATTGTTGTCATCATTTAACAGCGGGCAAAAAAAAAAACAATCTGAAAGATTGTTTAAGAAAGCCCCAAATGTATCCTCACTAAAACATACCTTGATAGAAATGTCACATATATATTAAAAATACCTTCTAAAAACAATATCAATTTGCAATAAATAACGTCTGTAAACCTTGTTGCATAAGCACATCCAGCAAAATAATATCTGTCAAAGAAGTCCTCAGTTGTTACCTTTACCTTTCCATGAGGCCAAATGGTAATTTTAAAATCCTTTTTAAGTGAAATATCCAATCTTAATCCTTTAAAATTGAAATAATGGTTTCTTCAGATGCTGAAATTTGTTTCTAAAATTTTGGTTTTAGAAAAATTAAGTAACAATTTGGTAAATCATAAGGCAAACGTTGCTTGAAAATCAATTGAGAATCATTACACAGTGTCCATCCTTTTTCACATTTTAAATAAACTGTGTAATGACCAGAAGTTATAGAAGGACCATCATGAAAAATTATTGAAACTGCAACAAAAGTTTTTCCAGAAATAGATAATTGATTTGCAACAAACTTCTTTAGTAAAGTTTCCAATTTTGTTCCATCTGCTCTACAACGTTGTATCATTAAAATTACATACTGTCCATATTTCTTAAAAAATTACGTTGATAACATGTCTGATTTACATTGAGAACATTCCATGTTGTGATTAGCATCTTTAACTAATTTACTAAAAGTCACTGATTTACTCTCTGGTAATGTTAAATATATGAACCTTTCAGAATCAACATTACTACTACATGTGTTCATACAGTTTTCACAACAATGTTCCCATTTATAAGAGACACCAAATATATTTTCAACTTCTACCCCTTCATCAGCCAGTACCATAAGCATATACATTAAAAATTCCTGTGCATCTTGCTGGACATTTTCTTTAAACTGTGTACATCCAGAACATACATCTAAAAGATTTCTAACATCAGAAGCACTTTCTATTTTAGTTTTATCATTACTCAGCTTCTCATAAAGGAGACTCAGCAGAGAACATAATCTTTTTTCATGATTTACTATTATCTGCTCTTGCAAAATTTCAAGATAAAATAGAACATTCAGTACTACATTTGCATAGCAGTTGACACCAGAGCTATTTTCAAAATGACAACCAACAACCTCTTCAACACTATCCTTTTTCTTTTTGCTTGAAATCACATCACTCTCTATTTGTTTACTCTTCTGTACATCCTCATTACAGATATTGTCAATTCTCCTTTTCCGACAAACAACACGTTTTTCAAACACAGGATACTGACCTAAATGAGGAGCATAGCTTCTTCTTAATCTATTATACTCCTTCACACAATTTGCATCAGCACTAACTTTTGAGTCATCAAAGTCTATCATGAATAAACCAGATAATTTTTTCACGCTTGACAAAGCAACATATGCCATACCTTCTTTAAACACACTAGATCCAATGTTTACAAAAACACTATCTACAGTTAATCCTTGAGATTTGTGAATAGTTACAGCATATGCTAGAGAAAACGGAAACTGCTTCCTACGTACATATAAGTCTTTCACTAGCAAAAAACGAACTGAACAACGACTAATGTCTTTTACCTCTTCAATCTGATCAAATTTTATTTTTAAAAATTCAATTCCATCTTTTTTCTGGTACTTTACAAAACCCACAACTTTACCCATAGCTCCATTCACTAAACCTTTTTCTACATCCAAATTACATCTTAAAATTACTCTGCAATTCAAACATACATAAAGATTCATTTCCAAACCAGCTGTTTTCGAAATGTTTTTCTCTAGAGAATCCAATTTAGTTGCCAATTTTCCTGTCAATATAATAGTTATTCCTTCGTGTTGTATTTTATCCACAGCTTCCAGTTTTATAATGTCCTCATTTTCCAATTTCAAAAGTTCTTGGTTGAATATGGAGCACTCATGTAGTGTTGGCATTAAGCAGATTACAGTATTTTTCTCAGCAATTTTCTGGTATATTTTCTCTGGAACTATTTGTTCTGCTGGAAACAAATTACACAGCAATCGACTCTGTAAAGCTTTTCTGCTATGTTCTGTGAGTACACCAATTCTGATATCTTTGAGAATACTTGCATAATCCTCATCATTAGCTTGCCTCATATTGGTAATGAGCTCTTTATACTCAAAGTATGTCCAAATGTTAACATTACCTATACTTCCTAACAACTTTTTCGTGTCTTCATGTGTAAGGGTATGGAATACTGGTAGTCCCTTAACTGGAGTAAGCTGCAAAAGATCCCCAAAAACTATGACGTGTTTTCCTCCAAATAACACGTCATAGTCTGTCTTCAGAATTTGCTGCAACCTTAAATGCACAAAGGCAAGCATTAAGTTTGATACCATGCTTACCTCATCAATAATGAGAAGCTTCATCTTCTTCAACACCCTTGAAACTTCAAAACAAGCTTCTCCTGTTAACTTGTGATATTGAATTTTGTTTTCATGCTCCACTGGTAACATTAGCAAACGATGTAAGGTAACTCCTTTTATGTTATACGCTGCTAACCCAGTTGGAGCAGTAACAACACAAGACAAAGTTGAATCCGTTTTCTCCTGTAGGTAGCTTCTAAGTACATTAATTAGGAAACTTTTTCCAGTTCCTGCTTGTCCACTGACATGCATTCTGATTGGTTCAAAAGATGTGCATGAGCACTCTTTATTTTCATGTAGTAATCCGTGATCAATTTTCTTTCTGACTTCCCCATAAATTAGTTGTTGTTCATCATTCAGATGTTGTTCCATATTTTGTAAGTTCATTAAATCCTCCTTTGCTTGATTCATAGCTGTTTCCACTTCAGTCATGGCTATTGCAGCTTCATTTTCTACGATTGGTTGTCCTAGAGGATCTTGACTGAACGTCCCAGAACTTTGACTGTCTTGAGAACTGTCTCTAGCTACTTCAGCTGCAATTGTTGCTTCTTGTTCAATTTCTTCATTTAACATTTGAACATAAGTTGTGAAAGTACTGCATTCTATGCTATCTTTGCAAGCATTAAAGGAATCTTCATAGCTTTGAAATTCTCCTAGTAGTTCGTCCTCTGAACGCCATGGTTTAAATAGCTGTAAAAGTGCCAAGTAGTAAAATTCCTTTTTGTCAGTAGTGTCACAACACAGCTTCCGATGATTAATCAAACTTCCTGTTGTTTGCTTCACCAAACATCCTTCCACACCAGTGACTTTATATTTTCCATTGTTGATGTCTTCTGTGGCATTCCGTAGTAGTCCTGCAGCACTTCATAGAGACACATGTTCTCAAGATGATGACTTCTTTGCGGGTAATATGTGTCCAACATGTTTGTTCTTAAAATGTCTGTACTTTCTGGTTCGTACTCAGCTAAATATTCAATTTCTTGAATAGATTTCAATACCCGATTTCGCATTCCTGCAAGGCATAAACTTACCCAAATTATTCTTCTGGATTTGGAGTACAGACTTGAAGATGATGACCTATCTGAACATTCGTATGATCCAATTTCTCGATGCGATAACATCTTTAAACTGAAACTGTATAGCTTTTTACTGATACTCTTCTCGTGAGAAATCTCTTCCCACATTTCTTTCAATTCCGTTTTCTCAGATTTTGTGATGTAAGATGTGACATACCGAGCAACAGCAATAGAATTGTCAGCGACATATTGAATATCCATGTTAGCATTCCACATGGATAAAATGACTGGGTTGTAGTCATTTATGTATTTCGACTCTTCTTTTCTTCTCAGGTTGTACGTATTTTTCGGCGATTTTCTTGTAATAGTATGTCGCACAGCTGACATAAAACTGTTTACTCTTCCTTTTGAAAGAACAGGTCGTGGAAATCCGAATCGACATTTTGTGTAGAATTTATCTTTACTTTTGTACTTTCGTCGACAGTACTTTCCACACCGATGACTTTGGAAACGTAAAACTTGCTCTTTTAAGTTTTGCACATGTTGCATATTCTTCAATGAAGGATAAAACTGCTTCATCAGCATCTGTTTCAAATTTTGGAGCATCCTTAATCCACAACAGCATATGAATATGAGGCGCACCTCTTGCTTGGTACTCTTTCCTCCAAAAGAAATCCACAACTTCTCCAAGAGGTGGATTTTTTTTATTGCAGATGAAGGACATCATAGCCTCAAATCTATGATTGAAATATCTGCAAACATTAACCGGATCCAATGAGCACAATTCTCCCGCTGTCTTGTATTGGATGTTTTCAATGTTTGAATTTGCCTCTCGTAGAAAATCCAGTAAATCATCCCAAGTGTACTCAGCACAGCTTAGGGTAAGGAACCATGTAGGAGTTCCTAAATTCCGTAACATACATTTCAATTCTCCATGGCGTCGGTACCAATATTCATTAGTCCCACGCTGACAAGCCATCAAATTAATCAATTGAGATTCCAAATGATCATCTCGCTGTTCCACTTGGTTCATAAAATCCTTTGCTGACACATTATGTAGATGTACTCCAGTTTTTAAAATATGATTTACTGCATAAGATAGTGTAGACAAGTCACTTTCAAATAAAAGATGGAACAAATAAGGAATACTTTGACGAAATCTTGGATCTTCTGCATATAATCTTGTAGTCCGATACTCGGAAGCAGGAATCTGTACTGGACGTTCATCATATCGTCCACCTTTTCCTGTAAGAAACAGCTGGGGAAAACAACGAGCATCCAAGCTCTCCTCCCATACACTCACGGGAGTGCCTTTTGCTTTTTTCATCTGAAACAGATCAATAGCATTTCCCATAACTTCTTTAGAATGAAGAGGATGTATGCTGAAATGTTCATAAATTTCTTCTTCTTTTGACTTATCCACTTTTTCAATTTGCCCAGTTGGTATTTCTGTGTCTTCTAGTAAAACGTATTCATCTTCATCCATATAAATTGATTCATACCATTTATTATTTCTTTTCAAATATAAATTTGCTATTTTTACTTTTCGAACATCTACCAGCTCCTGCCAATTTTTTTTATTCTTTGTAGGTATACCATTAACCAGAATAACTAATGGTTCAGTTTCCAAACTATCTCCATCAATTGTTTTAATATTTTTTTTCAAATCCAATGGCAAATAGACAACTCTTCCTTTTAAACCTCTTTGTAAATCTGAAGGAGGTAATTTACCTGTTTTGGGCTCCATACGCACTATGGTCTGAAACGGATGGACACATTGAATGAGTATAGACTCATACGTATTTAAATCAGAAAGTTCTGCAGGAATATCAACCAATTCTAAATTATTATGTACAGCTCTTGCTGGCATTCTATTTTCTTCTAACTTATTATAACAGTATTTACAAATACGCTGATCTTCACCCAAATCAAAACAATTTTCCAGAAATATGTATGTTGCAAAATCTTTCCACACATGATTATCTTCATTATCACTTTTTTTATAGAGATCCACATTCCTTGTTTGAATTTTATAATGGCTTCTCCGGCAACAAATACAAGTAATATTTGGTCTTTCATTAGAGATGATAGTAAATTTTGTCATTTCATCTTCACATTTTTTACTAACAGTGAGTTCTACATTCTCTTCCACATTTTCCTCAATAACTGTGTCATTTCCTACACTTTCTTGTTCTGGACCAAAATAAGAAAACTGAATATCATCAGTAACCTTCACTACATCTGATACAGATCCACGGAACAGAGCATTATTCAATTCATTTAACTTTAGTGCTGGACTTTTAGCAAAATACAATGTTCTCACAAACTTTCTCATTTCAGTATGATGTACTGCCAGCATCCTAAAATGGTGAAAAACACTTTGACAAACTTTCCTAGATAGACAAGCCAGAGAATGTCCTTGCAAACCAGTATTCTCTCTCACTCTGCATGGATCTAGTCTTTGAAGCACCTTAATCTTCTGTTTAACACTTTTTTTTACTATATTCCCTTAGAAAGTCACGTAATTTATCAATAGATTCCTGTCGCACAGTACAAATACTACTACAATTCCAAGTGTACACTGGGGCTTTAGGACGTCTCCCCATAACCTCATCAGCCATCACTTCTTCCTCATTTCTTGGAACCATTTTCTCCTTTTCCATTACAGAACCGTCTTTCACTTCATATGCTCGACCATTGGTGTCAACTGCATGCAACAAACTATTACTTTGAAGATAACTCTCTTCATTGAAAAATGGTTCAGTACTTGACCTATTCTTCCATTCTCCTAAGAACACTTTACAAAAGTTATTTTTTTTCACTAATCTTTTCCTTTTGCTTTGTGACTTCATTGCTTTGACTAATTTATCTAATCTATGCATCCTATTCAAAATTAAAATGAAAAGTTTTCTTTTTATTTCCAAAGCCTTTGTAACAAAAGCTTCAATATATATTTTTTTCTTATAAAATTTGGTTTTCTTCTTATATTTTTTCACATCCTTTAGCAAATTTAACATCACTCTTCTCTGAAACATTTTTCGACGAATGTTTTTAAAATCTATTTTTCGTATTCCATCAGTCTTTCTTACTTCTGATTCTACATTACCTTTAATCTTTTTATCACGACATTCTTGTTGTTTTGTACTGGAAACAGTATTTACATTTTTTCTTTGTTTGAAGATATTTTTTTTTAAATCTTTAGTCTGCTTACCAGAAGACTTTTTCTTTTTACCAACATGAGGTCCTTCAACTATTTTTTTTTGTCCAGTTGTCTTCAAATATAGATGTTGTTGCTGTTCTTTTCTCTTTCTTGATTTTATAGGCATATTTGATGTTTTTCAGTGTTGTTCATGAATACCTGAAAGAAACTAAAAAAAAATACCTTTATGTAATTTAAATATATTACTATATTTTTTTTGAGCTTTTCAAATCCTATCATAAGACCTGACCCTTTCCTACAACTGCAACTGTTATACAATAACAGCTACACAAATTAAATCTCTGAGAACAATTTCTGTGTGCACACAGACTCATGGTGTGATTCTAGGCAGAAAACGATATTTGATTGGCAATTTCAAAGCATGACAACCTGACACATTTTCCTTATAGTTTAAAGAGGCAGAAAAGACCACATGTCCTAACAGCTACTTGAGACCATCAGCATATCTTACCTGGGTGAGTGATTACACCAGAGCAAAGGAAATGAGCCTTGGTGACGTTGAATGTGTTAGCGTTACACACTGCTATCTTTAATACCACACAGTGCTGAATAGTAAGCATAGGAGTGTAGGAGAAGCTCCTACCTGTGTGCTAAGAGTGTGTTTCTGGAGACTGTCAATTGTCAGGTGCAAGACACATCCGCATGCACACTTACAGAACTGCATGAAGACTACAGAAATGTATGTAACAGTACATGTGTGGTATGGCTTCCTCACCCATTGCAGGAGTAAAAGGAAAATCTACCATGTTGATTTCAAATGTGTTAGCATTTACCTCTCATTTTTGAGATATACATTTCTGCAGAGTGCTAACCATCACAGTTGAAGAAAACAAGCTGCCCCTTTCCTGCAAGTGCAAATCTTACAGACCAACAGCAACACAAATTAAACCTCTGACAACAATTCCTGTGTGCACACAGACTCAAGTTGTGATTCTAGACACAAAACGATATTTGATTGGCAATTTCAAAGCACATTTAGTACTATGGTTCAATAAGTGATAATTACTGTAACAGCCTGACACATTTTTCATATAGTTTGTACAGGCAGAACAGAGCACATATCCTAACAGCTACTTGACACTATGAGCATGTGTTACCTAGGTCAGTGATTAAAGTAGAGCAAAAGAAATGAGCCTTGCTGACGTAAAATGTGTTACCGTTACACACTGCTATCTGAAATACTACACAGTGCTGACTAGTAAGCATGGGAGTGTAGGAGAAGCAGCTGCCTGTGTGCTAAGAGTGTGTTTCTGGAGACTGTGTATTGTCAGATGCAACAGAGACCTGCATGGACACTTGCACAACTGCATGAAGACTGCAGAGATTAATGTAAGACTACATGTGTGGTATGGGTTAATTGGATATTTGAACATGTAAAAACTACCTCACCCATTGCACAAGTGGAAGGAAAATCTACCTTTTTGATTTCAAATGTGTTAGCATTTGCCTCTCATTTGTGAGTTAGAAATTTCTGCTGAGTGCTAACCATCACAGTTGAAGAAAACAAGCTGCCCCTCTCCTGCGACTGCAAATCTTACAGACCAACAGCAACACAAAGTAGATCTCAGACAATAATTCCTGTGTGCACACAGGCTCATGGTGTGATTCTAGGCAGAAAACGATATTTGATTGGCAATTTCAAAGCACATTTACTACTATGGTTCAATAAGTGATAATTACTGTAACAGCCTGACAAATTTTTCATATAGTTTGCACAGGCAGAAAACAGCACATGTCCTAACAGCTACTTGAGACCATCAGCATGTGTTACCTGGGTGAGTGATTAGACTACAGCAAAGGAAATGAGACTTGCTGACATTGAATGTGTTAGCGTTACACACTGCTATCTACAATACCACACAATGCTGAATAGTAAGCATGGGACTGTAGGAGAAGCTGCTGCCTGTGTACTAAGAGTGTGTTTCTGGAGACTGTGTATTGTCAGATGCAACAGAGACCTGCATGGACACTTGCACAACTGCATGAAGACTGCAGAGATTAATGTAAGACTACATGTGTGGTATGGGTTAATTGGATATTTGAACATGTAAAAACTACCTCACCCATTGCACAAGTGGAAGGAAAATCTACCTTTTTGATTTCAAATGTGTTAGCATTTGCCTCTCATTTGTGAGTTAGAAATTTCTGCTGAGTGCTAACCATCACAGTTGAAGAAAACAAGCTGCCCCTCTCCTGCTACTGCAAATCTTACAGACCAACAGCAACACAAATTAGATCTCAGAGAACAATTCCTGTGTGCACACAGACTCATAGTGTGATTCTAGGCAGAAAACGATATTTGATTGGCAATTTCAAAGCACATTTACTGCTATGGTTCAATAAGTGATAATTACTGTAACAGCCTGACACATTTTTCATATAGTTTGCACAGGCAGAAAACAGCACATGTCCTAACAGCTACTTGAGACCATCAGCATGTGTTACCTGGGTGAGTGATTAAACTACAGCAAAGGAAATGAGCCTTGCTGACATTGAATGTGTTAGCGTTACACACTGCTATCTACAATACCACACAATGCTGAATAGTAAGCATGGGACTGTAGGAGAAGCTGCTGCCTGTGTACTAAGAGTGTGTTTCTGGAGACTGTGTATTGTCAGATGCAAGAGAGATCTGCATGGACACTTGCATAACTGCATGAAGACTGCAGAGATGAATGTAAAAGTACATGTGTAGTATGGGTTAATTGGATTTTTGAACATATAAAAACTACCTCGCCCATTACACAACTGGAAGGAAAATCTACCATTTAAATTTCAAATGTGTTAGCATTTGCCTCTCATTTGTGAGGTAGAAATTTCTGCTGAGTGCTAACCATCACAGTTGAAGAAAACAAGCTGCCCCTCTCCTGCGAGTGCAAATCTTACAGACCAACAGCAACACAAATTAGATCTCAGAAAACAATTCCTGTGTGCACACACACTCATGGTGTGATTCTAGGCAGAAAACGATATTTGATTGGCAATTTCAAAGCACATTTAGTACTATGGTTCAATAAGTGATAATTACTGTAACAGCCTGACACATTTTTCATATAGTTTGTACAGGCAGAAAACAGCACATGTCCTAACAGCTACTTGAGACCATCATCATGTGTTACCTGGGTGAGTGATTAGACTACAGCAAAGGAAATGAGCCTTGGTGACGTTCAATGTGTTAGCGTTACACACTACTATCTACAATACAACACAATGCTGAATAGTAAGCAGGGACTGTAGGAGAAGCTGCTGTCTCTGTGCTAAGAGTGTGTTTATGGAGACTAGTATTGTCAGGTGCAAGAGACATGTGCATAGACACACAACTGCATAAAGACTGCAGAGATATATGTAAGAGTACAAGTATGGTATGGGTTAATTGGAGTTTTGAACATGTAAAAACTACCTCACCCATTGCACAACTGGAAGGAAAATCTACCATTTAAATTTCAAATGTGTTAGCATTTACCTCTCATTTGTGAGATAGTGATTTTTGCTGAATACTAACCATCACAGTTCAAGAAAACAAGCTGGCCCTTTCCTACAAGTGCAAGTCTAACAGATCAACAGCAACATAAATTAAATCTCTGACAACAATTCCTATATGCACACAGACTCATGGTGTGATTCTAGGCAGAAAACGGTATTTAATTGGCAATTTCAAACCACATTTAGTACTGTGGTAGAGTAAGTAATAATTACTGTGACAGCCTGACACACTTTCCTAATAGTTAAGAGAGACAGAAAAGAACACATGTCCTCATAGTGTGATTCAATGCAAAAAACAGTATTCCTGGGTGATCCCAATATACCTTAACTTATGGTGAAGACATACTCCATAATATCTTACAAGTTAAAGGCAGATAAATATATTCCAAAACATAAAATGTAATACAGAACTTTAAAAGTGAACGGAAAATCTACCATGATAATTTCAAATGTAATTGCATTTGCCTCTCATTTATGAGATAGTGTAGATGCTGGTTTTCTGCAATTAAAGCCGTTTGGTTACAAGTGCTGTGAGTGCGTCTTCAAGCTTTCTGGCCTTTGCATCCACATAAATTACACGGCTGCCTCGCCGTGGAAGACTGCACCGTTTCCATAATGTAAAGGAGGGGCTGCGCGGCAGTTCAGAACTTTGCCTATAGCCGCGTTCAGCACAGCAGCTGTCAGTTAATCAACCAGCATGGCATTTGGGGGCCCACTGAGGGTGAAAATACAGGTTTTAATTGAAGGAGACACGGAACTTACTACAAGGTTTAATTTTCTCCAATCTCGGACTCAATGTCCCAACATGCACCGTACTATACGTATGCACCGCACATGACCCACTGAGGGTGTGTATTTAAAAATGCTGATTGGAGCCATCTGTGTTTTACCTTGAACTGCCCATGAAGAAGAGGCTACGGCCTTGAAACGCGTCGGCACAAGAACTTTCACCACAAGTGTAGATGCTGGTTTTCTGCAATTAAAGCCGTTTGGTTACAAGTGCTGTGAGTGCGTCTTCAAGCTTGCTGGCCTTTGCATCCACATAAATTACACGGCTGCCTCGCCGTGGAAGACTGCACCGTTTCCATAATGTAAAGGAGGGGCTGCGCGGCAATTTCGGGCCTTTGCATCCATATATATATATATATATATATATATATATATATATATATATATATATATATATATATATATATATATATATATATATATATATATATATATAATATACATATATATATATATATATAGAAGAAAATAAACAGTGGTATTTTAAAGAATCGTGTGGTCTGTGCTCTGTTCATCGCGCATGCAGAAACAAGGCGCGGAATTGAAGGAGTGTTTCGCGATATATATATATATATATATATATATATATATATATATTCACTGAAAAAACCATAGGTTTCACACACGTTATAGTTAGCTGGACATTTCACTCGTACAAAACCATTGAAATTCCCCCGTTATAGTTAGTTCAGCTAACTATAACTCGCGCGCCCACAATCCACTGCTGATGACGTCAAATATTACATCACTCATGACATGGTCAGTGACATCACTGATGACATCACTGATGACATCTCAAATGACATCACTGATGACATCACTAATGACGTCATATATGTGAAGAATTAGTACACCTTCTCCCACCCTAATATACATTTTGATACACCAAATCAAAAATTCAGATGGCTATTTTGAAAATCATAGATACACCAATACCAATAACTACATCCCCACTCATTGACTCTTAGATCTACATGCAGCTCCACTCACTCACCTGTACAGTCACTTATACTTACAGTCACTCCGTACAAGACTATCATATGCATTTATACAACTATGTAGACACTCACACACTACCAATCATCCATTGACGTACTGACACACCTAGTCAGTTGTGCTAATAAATAAACACAGTCCAATTAACTCACCTATACAGTTAAACACACTCAAGTTTACTTAATCATTAAAATACTAAAACATTTTGACACTCTTATTCAATCTCTAGTACAAGCACAGACTCATCCATACAGCCAGTCTCGCAATCACACACTCTCAGATATAGATAGTTATATACTCTTATACACATATTCACTGTGTTTCATATATGTAGTTACTGTCACCTGTACATCTGAGATATACATTCAATCACTAACACACCCTTACATACACTCCCCCAACCATACAGTCGATCACAGTTGCACTCTTAAAACCATGTACCCATAGAATCACCCACTCATACATCTATGCACAGAGTCACACACACCTCGCCCACTAATACACTCAGGCACTCATACACATAGTTAGACAACCAAATAATTAACCCATATAGACACTCATATAGCTATTTACAAAACCATGCAGCCACTTATACATCAACACACAGACACATACAGACATTCACACAGTTTAGTCACTAGTATACAGTAAGATATAGTTAATGACTCACTTATAGAGTCAGTCACGCACTTAGAAAATCATCCATTCACTCACTTTTACACCCACTTATTCTTCAATGGGACTTTTCCTATAAATATTAAACATATTAAAACTGTTCAGAAACACATAGTCAATAGATGATGTCATCAGTGATGTCATCAGTGATGTCACTGACCATGTCATGAGTGATGTAATATGTGACGTCATCAGCAGTGGATTGCGGGCGCGCGAGTTATAGTTAGCTGAACTAACTATAACGGGGGAATTTCAATGGTTTTGTACGAGTGAAATGTCCAGCTAACTATAACGTGTGTGAAACCTATGGTTTTTTCAGTGAATTTGCAAGGTTTTTTAAATGATAATTCCTAACTATAACGTGTCTGAAACCTATGGTTTTTTCAGTGAATTTGTACGATTTTTTAAATGCTAAGTTATGATTTTTTTTTATATATTTATTTTACATACATTTACCTATATATATATTTATAGATTATCTATGTCCTTTAATTTGGAATGGCTCAGCTTTTTTTTTTTTGATTTTGTATAAAGTTGAAAAGCATAGTTAATATCTTTTATTAACTTATATACAGTTTAATCCTTATTTTTTTATTTTTTTTAGGGTGCGCGCTCCGTGCGCGCACCCTGTACGCATACGTACGTTATTCGTGTACACATGCATACGTTATCTACGTACGCATGCGTACATTATGGTGCGCGCTCTGTGCACGCACCTAGTACGCTTCGTACGAAAATAACGTACGCATGCGTACACGAAAAGCGTACGCATGTGTACGTCGTGAGTGTTCCGCGCGCTACGTTCGCGCATGCGCGCTACTTACGCGCGCTACGTTCGCGCATGCGCGTTACTTACGCGCGCTAAATTCGCGCATGCGCGCGTACTATGCGCGCTAAATTCGCGCATGCGCGCGTAGTACACGCATTACATATGCGCGCGATTCATACGCGCATGCGCGCGTAGTACGTTCGTGCATGCGCGCGTGCGTTGTTTACGCACTACGTACGCGCATAATACAAACGCGCATGCGTACTTGCTCAGTACTTGCAGGGTGCGCACACGGAGCGCGCACCCCGAGTCATGTGATGAAGAAACAACACTTTTTATTGGTTCATGCTAGTTTTACTTTCATATTCTTCCAACACCACACCCACTCCCCTCATGGCAAGTCATGTGATCAAAAACAACACTTTTCATTGGTTCAAAGTAGTTTCAGTTCCAGATTCTTCCAACACCACACCCACTCCCCTCATTATTGCTTCTGTTTCCCTTGGAGAAGGAGCTAATCTGTTGTTGAGATACAATGGCAGAGCAGCAGCCATCTTCTGAGAGTGAGCAGGTTGCTCTTGTGAGACAGAGACAGAGGAAGCAGAAAGATTCCTTTATATGGCAGTTTTTCACTTTTCCTGAGGGGCAGAAGAAGGTGAATGCACCGAAAGTCACGTGCATTCTTTGTCACCGGACCTTATCACGTGGGAATGCTAATAAGAAATACTCTTTTAGTATTCACACAATGTTAAAGCACGTTGAAAAGGTGCATCCCGTGTCTTTCAATCGAGCTTCTGAAGCAAACTCTTCAGCAGCTCAGCCCAGTACATCTGCAGCAGCTCAGCCAAGCACACCTTTGGCAGCTCAGCCAAGCACTTCTTCTGCTGCGATGGTGCCTTCACCTGCTTTAGCACCTCTGGATATACGTCCTTGTTTTGGAAGGATGTATACACGGTGCATAGATTGTAATGCTCTCATTTCTATGGGTGAGACCAGTATTGATCTCATTCAAAGAAAATTTGAGCAGCACTCTTGCACTAGGCCATAGATTTTTTTCTTTTTTCCATTTTTCTGTTCCTCTGTCCCTACATTAACACAAGGGCTCTTTTTAGAGCCACCTAAAATCTAAACACAAAAACTTGTTTTTTAAATCTATTTTTCGAATTTTTTTTAGGGTGCACCCTATGAAATAAAAATTATTATTTTTTTTTCTTTCACCTTTTGAGATCCTTCAAGGACTCCCTGACAAAGACTAGGGGGTCAGGAAGTCTCTACCCAACCTCCTTTCCATGTTCTCCACCTTTGTTTTAAATGGAGACACATTTCTACTGGTTGCAAATGTCAACTATTTCCAAATGATTACTACTTGTAACATGACTTCTACCTGGTTGCAAACCAACCGATCATGGAATACTGGTGTGAGCAGAGACGTCAGAACTTCAGCACACAATGTGACAGATTTACAAGCTCCTTGCGCCACTTTTGCGTCACTTTTAACATGGAAAAAGTGATGCGAAAGTGGCTCGAGGGGCTTGTAAATTTGCCCCAATGTTTCTAATCCAAAGAGCAAGAGTGCTAAACTTTTCAAACTTAACAGCAAATCCAAAGTAATGTTCAGTGGAAACACATTTTTCTGATTCAATACAAAACATACTTTTAAAAATGTAAACATACAGCCTAGTTTTTAGTGTTGAGTGGTCTCAAACAGCCAATGAGTTGTTTTTAATAAAAAAAAAGTATGTAATGCTCCATTTTACAACTATCTTTCATTTCATATTGACATTCTACTGAAAGACACCTTCTGAGTGCATCCACGTCTCCTCCTCACTCCCTGAAGTACTATGCTGTTCTGCCATTTTTAAGTAAAAATGATATGTTTTCAGCTCATTGTCCCAGGAAATAAGAAGAAATAGTGAGGGGAGTGGCAAGGCATTTATAAAAGAGACGGTGTACATTTCACAGATGAAGGGAACAGATTCTTCCTCTTGAACTTTAAATTATTCATCAGTACTTACTTATAGGTACCCTAAAACTCTGAAAAAAGATAACGGCTCATTATAGAACCTACCACCATCAAAAGAGTTAAATTTGATTTCTATTTTTTTTTTCTTTTTTATAGGCATGAGAATTTGAAAATGGGGTAAGGTAAAGTGAGAAAGGGAGATTGAGAGGATGGAGGGTTTTAGGAAACTTGAGTGAGAGAAAGGGAGTCAGGATGTCCATGAGCAAAGCAGAGTAACGGAGATTGAAGGAAAGAATACAAAAAGATGAAGGAGTGTGACATACAGACAGGAGGAAGTGAAGTAGGATAATAGGACTGACTATGAGTAAAGGATAGTGACAGTTAGGGAAGGTGAGGGAAGGAGAACGACGGAGAAGTTAAAAAAATTAACAAAGATTGAAAATGAGTGATGGAGAGAGGAGGAGTGGTAGAATCAGAAGGGCAGATTTATAATAAATTAATGCAGCACGGTGCAGCAAGTAATTTTGCTGCGCCGTGCTGCATTAGTTTCAAAGCACAGAGATGCGACATATTTACAAGAATATGTCGCATCTCTATGTTTCCCCTGCGCTGACGCACAAACTGCAGCCATGCGCCGACACAAGCTCCCTTACACCATGGTGCAAGAATGCCTGAGTGGTGGGGAGATTGTTTTTGTGCAGGAAGGAACACCTTCCTCAAAAAAACAATCACAAGAGGCCTTTTCCTCTTTCAATGCATGCTGTACCATGCAGCATGCACTGAAAGAGGAAAAAATAAAGAGAAATGAAAATATTTCTCCTTGATCAGCCTCGCAACGCCACCTCTAGGGTGGCGTACCATTCACACACAACTTCAGACTTACGATTTCTCATAAAACAGGACATATGTGTAGTTCTATTAGTGTTGCGTGGGAACACAAACAGCAACACCCATAGAATACCCCTTCAACGCACAGTGCTGCATGTGAAATGGCTGTATTTACGAGGAGAACAAATGTCACACAGGGTGGCTTTTCCTCTCCTTGTAAATATGGAGGAGCATCCTGCGCCACCAGTATGTCATGAAAAGTGATGTAATGATGACGCAGGGGGCTTGTAAATCTGCCCCAGAGATATTTAGAAAATTAAGGGTAAAACAGACAAAGGGAGTGAGAAAGAAACAGAGACACAGAGCAAGGAACGGAGAAGCAGTAAGGCAGTTACAATGACTGAGACGTATGGATACAGGGAGACAAACATGGTTGAAAAAATAGTGATGAAGACAGTAAACCTAGGGGAGTAGTAGAGAAGGAGTGAGGCAGTTACGAAAGAGCAGTAAAGCAAGAAGAGAGAGAGGGAAGAGAAATGAAAAAAGGAGAGTGAGGAGAGGTGAAGAAAAGGAAGCATGAAAGGGAAGAATTGTGAAATACAGATATTTTAAACTTACCTGACCATCAAAATAACTTAATTAGAAATAAATGGTTTTATTTAATTGCAAATAAAATAAATTAAATTTCCTAATATTTCTTTCAAGATCTGAAAAAAAAGAAAAAAGTATTAATATTCAAAAATACATTTTATTAAACAGTACATGTTTTTATCATATATAACAAAGCAATTTTTTGCCCTTTTTTTGCTGTTTTCAGAATGTATTGAATATCACTGAAAATTGTGATATCAATTGTTGTCATCATTTAACAGCGGGCAAAAAAAAAAACAATCTGAAAGATTGTTTAAGAAAGCCCCAAATGTATCCTCACTAAAACATACCTTGATAGAAATGTCACATATATATTAAAAATACCTTCTAAAAACAATATCAATTTGCAATAAATAACGTCTGTAAACCTTGTTGCATAAGCACATCCAGCAAAATAATATCTGTCAAAGAAGTCCTCAGTTGTTACCTTTACCTTTCCATGAGGCCAAATGGTAATTTTAAAATCCTTTTTAAGTGAAATATCCAATCTTAATCCTTTAAAATTGAAATAATGGTTTCTTCAGATGCTGAAATTTGTTTCTAAAATTTTGGTTTTAGAAAAATTAAGTAACAATTTGGTAAATCATAAGGCAAACGTTGCTTGAAAATCAATTGAGAATCATTACACAGTGTCCATCCTTTTTCACATTTTAAATAAACTGTGTAATGACCAGAAGTTATAGAAGGACCATCATGAAAAATTATTGAAACTGCAACAAAAGTTTTTCCAGAAATAGATAATTGATTTGCAACAAACTTCTTTAGTAAAGTTTCCAATTTTGTTCCATCTGCTCTACAACGTTGTATCATTAAAATTACATACTGTCCATATTTCTTAAAAAATTACGTTGATAACATGTCTGATTTACATTGAGAACATTCCATGTTGTGATTAGCATCTTTAACTAATTTACTAAAAGTCACTGATTTACTCTCTGGTAATGTTAAATATATGAACCTTTCAGAATCAACATTACTACTACATGTGTTCATACAGTTTTCACAACAATGTTCCCATTTATAAGAGACACCAAATATATTTTCAACTTCTACCCCTTCATCAGCCAGTACCATAAGCATATACATTAAAAATTCCTGTGCATCTTGCTGGACATTTTCTTTAAACTGTGTACATCCAGAACATACATCTAAAAGATTTCTAACATCAGAAGCACTTTCTATTTTAGTTTTATCATTACTCAGCTTCTCATAAAGGAGACTCAGCAGAGAACATAATCTTTTTTCATGATTTACTATTATCTGCTCTTGCAAAATTTCAAGATAAAATAGAACATTCAGTACTACATTTGCATAGCAGTTGACACCAGAGCTATTTTCAAAATGACAACCAACAACCTCTTCAACACTATCCTTTTTCTTTTTGCTTGAAATCACATCACTCTCTATTTGTTTACTCTTCTGTACATCCTCATTACAGATATTGTCAATTCTCCTTTTCCGACAAACAACACGTTTTTCAAACACAGGATACTGACCTAAATGAGGAGCATAGCTTCTTCTTAATCTATTATACTCCTTCACACAATTTGCATCAGCACTAACTTTTGAGTCATCAAAGTCTATCATGAATAAACCAGATAATTTTTTCACGCTTGACAAAGCAACATATGCCATACCTTCTTTAAACACACTAGATCCAATGTTTACAAAAACACTATCTACAGTTAATCCTTGAGATTTGTGAATAGTTACAGCATATGCTAGAGAAAACGGAAACTGCTTCCTACGTACATATAAGTCTTTCACTAGCAAAAAACGAACTGAACAACGACTAATGTCTTTTACCTCTTCAATCTGATCAAATTTTATTTTTAAAAATTCAATTCCATCTTTTTTCTGGTACTTTACAAAACCCACAACTTTACCCATAGCTCCATTCACTAAACCTTTTTCTACATCCAAATTACATCTTAAAATTACTCTGCAATTCAAACATACATAAAGATTCATTTCCAAACCAGCTGTTTTCGAAATGTTTTTCTCTAGAGAATCCAATTTAGTTGCCAATTTTCCTGTCAATATAATAGTTATTCCTTCGTGTTGTATTTTATCCACAGCTTCCAGTTTTATAATGTCCTCATTTTCCAATTTCAAAAGTTCTTGGTTGAATATGGAGCACTCATGTAGTGTTGGCATTAAGCAGATTACAGTATTTTTCTCAGCAATTTTCTGGTATATTTTCTCTGGAACTATTTGTTCTGCTGGAAACAAATTACACAGCAATCGACTCTGTAAAGCTTTTCTGCTATGTTCTGTGAGTACACCAATTCTGATATCTTTGAGAATACTTGCATAATCCTCATCATTAGCTTGCCTCATATTGGTAATGAGCTCTTTATACTCAAAGTATGTCCAAATGTTAACATTACCTATACTTCCTAACAACTTTTTCGTGTCTTCATGTGTAAGGGTATGGAATACTGGTAGTCCCTTAACTGGAGTAAGCTGCAAAAGATCCCCAAAAACTATGACGTGTTTTCCTCCAAATAACACGTCATAGTCTGTCTTCAGAATTTGCTGCAACCTTAAATGCACAAAGGCAAGCATTAAGTTTGATACCATGCTTACCTCATCAATAATGAGAAGCTTCATCTTCTTCAACACCCTTGAAACTTCAAAACAAGCTTCTCCTGTTAACTTGTGATATTGAATTTTGTTTTCATGCTCCACTGGTAACATTAGCAAACGATGTAAGGTAACTCCTTTTATGTTATACGCTGCTAACCCAGTTGGAGCAGTAACAACACAAGACAAAGTTGAATCCGTTTTCTCCTGTAGGTAGCTTCTAAGTACATTAATTAGGAAACTTTTTCCAGTTCCTGCTTGTCCACTGACATGCATTCTGATTGGTTCAAAAGATGTGCATGAGCACTCTTTATTTTCATGTAGTAATCCGTGATCAATTTTCTTTCTGACTTCCCCATAAATTAGTTGTTGTTCATCATTCAGATGTTGTTCCATATTTTGTAAGTTCATTAAATCCTCCTTTGCTTGATTCATAGCTGTTTCCACTTCAGTCATGGCTATTGCAGCTTCATTTTCTACGATTGGTTGTCCTAGAGGATCTTGACTGAACGTCCCAGAACTTTGACTGTCTTGAGAACTGTCTCTAGCTACTTCAGCTGCAATTGTTGCTTCTTGTTCAATTTCTTCATTTAACATTTGAACATAAGTTGTGAAAGTACTGCATTCTATGCTATCTTTGCAAGCATTAAAGGAATCTTCATAGCTTTGAAATTCTCCTAGTAGTTCGTCCTCTGAACGCCATGGTTTAAATAGCTGTAAAAGTGCCAAGTAGTAAAATTCCTTTTTGTCAGTAGTGTCACAACACAGCTTCCGATGATTAATCAAACTTCCTGTTGTTTGCTTCACCAAACATCCTTCCACACCAGTGACTTTATATTTTCCATTGTTGATGTCTTCTGTGGCATTCCGTAGTAGTCCTGCAGCACTTCATAGAGACACATGTTCTCAAGATGATGACTTCTTTGCGGGTAATATGTGTCCAACATGTTTGTTCTTAAAATGTCTGTACTTTCTGGTTCGTACTCAGCTAAATATTCAATTTCTTGAATAGATTTCAATACCCGATTTCGCATTCCTGCAAGGCATAAACTTACCCAAATTATTCTTCTGGATTTGGAGTACAGACTTGAAGATGATGACCTATCTGAACATTCGTATGATCCAATTTCTCGATGCGATAACATCTTTAAACTGAAACTGTATAGCTTTTTACTGATACTCTTCTCGTGAGAAATCTCTTCCCACATTTCTTTCAATTCCGTTTTCTCAGATTTTGTGATGTAAGATGTGACATACCGAGCAACAGCAATAGAATTGTCAGCGACATATTGAATATCCATGTTAGCATTCCACATGGATAAAATGACTGGGTTGTAGTCATTTATGTATTTCGACTCTTCTTTTCTTCTCAGGTTGTACGTATTTTTCGGCGATTTTCTTGTAATAGTATGTCGCACAGCTGACATAAAACTGTTTACTCTTCCTTTTGAAAGAACAGGTCGTGGAAATCCGAATCGACATTTTGTGTAGAATTTATCTTTACTTTTGTACTTTCGTCGACAGTACTTTCCACACCGATGACTTTGGAAACGTAAAACTTGCTCTTTTAAGTTTTGCACATGTTGCATATTCTTCAATGAAGGATAAAACTGCTTCATCAGCATCTGTTTCAAATTTTGGAGCATCCTTAATCCACAACAGCATATGAATATGAGGCGCACCTCTTGCTTGGTACTCTTTCCTCCAAAAGAAATCCACAACTTCTCCAAGAGGTGGATTTTTTTTATTGCAGATGAAGGACATCATAGCCTCAAATCTATGATTGAAATATCTGCAAACATTAACCGGATCCAATGAGCACAATTCTCCCGCTGTCTTGTATTGGATGTTTTCAATGTTTGAATTTGCCTCTCGTAGAAAATCCAGTAAATCATCCCAAGTGTACTCAGCACAGCTTAGGGTAAGGAACCATGTAGGAGTTCCTAAATTCCGTAACATACATTTCAATTCTCCATGGCGTCGGTACCAATATTCATTAGTCCCACGCTGACAAGCCATCAAATTAATCAATTGAGATTCCAAATGATCATCTCGCTGTTCCACTTGGTTCATAAAATCCTTTGCTGACACATTATGTAGATGTACTCCAGTTTTTAAAATATGATTTACTGCATAAGATAGTGTAGACAAGTCACTTTCAAATAAAAGATGGAACAAATAAGGAATACTTTGACGAAATCTTGGATCTTCTGCATATAATCTTGTAGTCCGATACTCGGAAGCAGGAATCTGTACTGGACGTTCATCATATCGTCCACCTTTTCCTGTAAGAAACAGCTGGGGAAAACAACGAGCATCCAAGCTCTCCTCCCATACACTCACGGGAGTGCCTTTTGCTTTTTTCATCTGAAACAGATCAATAGCATTTCCCATAACTTCTTTAGAATGAAGAGGATGTATGCTGAAATGTTCATAAATTTCTTCTTCTTTTGACTTATCCACTTTTTCAATTTGCCCAGTTGGTATTTCTGTGTCTTCTAGTAAAACGTATTCATCTTCATCCATATAAATTGATTCATACCATTTATTATTTCTTTTCAAATATAAATTTGCTATTTTTACTTTTCGAACATCTACCAGCTCCTGCCAATTTTTTTTATTCTTTGTAGGTATACCATTAACCAGAATAACTAATGGTTCAGTTTCCAAACTATCTCCATCAATTGTTTTAATATTTTTTTTCAAATCCAATGGCAAATAGACAACTCTTCCTTTTAAACCTCTTTGTAAATCTGAAGGAGGTAATTTACCTGTTTTGGGCTCCATACGCACTATGGTCTGAAACGGATGGACACATTGAATGAGTATAGACTCATACGTATTTAAATCAGAAAGTTCTGCAGGAATATCAACCAATTCTAAATTATTATGTACAGCTCTTGCTGGCATTCTATTTTCTTCTAACTTATTATAACAGTATTTACAAATACGCTGATCTTCACCCAAATCAAAACAATTTTCCAGAAATATGTATGTTGCAAAATCTTTCCACACATGATTATCTTCATTATCACTTTTTTTATAGAGATCCACATTCCTTGTTTGAATTTTATAATGGCTTCTCCGGCAACAAATACAAGTAATATTTGGTCTTTCATTAGAGATGATAGTAAATTTTGTCATTTCATCTTCACATTTTTTACTAACAGTGAGTTCTACATTCTCTTCCACATTTTCCTCAATAACTGTGTCATTTCCTACACTTTCTTGTTCTGGACCAAAATAAGAAAACTGAATATCATCAGTAACCTTCACTACATCTGATACAGATCCACGGAACAGAGCATTATTCAATTCATTTAACTTTAGTGCTGGACTTTTAGCAAAATACAATGTTCTCACAAACTTTCTCATTTCAGTATGATGTACTGCCAGCATCCTAAAATGGTGAAAAACACTTTGACAAACTTTCCTAGATAGACAAGCCAGAGAATGTCCTTGCAAACCAGTATTCTCTCTCACTCTGCATGGATCTAGTCTTTGAAGCACCTTAATCTTCTGTTTAACACTTTTTTTTACTATATTCCCTTAGAAAGTCACGTAATTTATCAATAGATTCCTGTCGCACAGTACAAATACTACTACAATTCCAAGTGTACACTGGGGCTTTAGGACGTCTCCCCATAACCTCATCAGCCATCACTTCTTCCTCATTTCTTGGAACCATTTTCTCCTTTTCCATTACAGAACCGTCTTTCACTTCATATGCTCGACCATTGGTGTCAACTGCATGCAACAAACTATTACTTTGAAGATAACTCTCTTCATTGAAAAATGGTTCAGTACTTGACCTATTCTTCCATTCTCCTAAGAACACTTTACAAAAGTTATTTTTTTTCACTAATCTTTTCCTTTTGCTTTGTGACTTCATTGCTTTGACTAATTTATCTAATCTATGCATCCTATTCAAAATTAAAATGAAAAGTTTTCTTTTTATTTCCAAAGCCTTTGTAACAAAAGCTTCAATATATATTTTTTTCTTATAAAATTTGGTTTTCTTCTTATATTTTTTCACATCCTTTAGCAAATTTAACATCACTCTTCTCTGAAACATTTTTCGACGAATGTTTTTAAAATCTATTTTTCGTATTCCATCAGTCTTTCTTACTTCTGATTCTACATTACCTTTAATCTTTTTATCACGACATTCTTGTTGTTTTGTACTGGAAACAGTATTTACATTTTTTCTTTGTTTGAAGATATTTTTTTTTAAATCTTTAGTCTGCTTACCAGAAGACTTTTTCTTTTTACCAACATGAGGTCCTTCAACTATTTTTTTTTGTCCAGTTGTCTTCAAATATAGATGTTGTTGCTGTTCTTTTCTCTTTCTTGATTTTATAGGCATATTTGATGTTTTTCAGTGTTGTTCATGAATACCTGAAAGAAACTAAAAAAAAATACCTTTATGTAATTTAAATATATTACTATATTTTTTTTGAGCTTTTCAAATCCTATCATAAGACCTGACCCTTTCCTACAACTGCAACTGTTATACAATAACAGCTACACAAATTAAATCTCTGAGAACAATTTCTGTGTGCACACAGACTCATGGTGTGATTCTAGGCAGAAAACGATATTTGATTGGCAATTTCAAAGCATGACAACCTGACACATTTTCCTTATAGTTTAAAGAGGCAGAAAAGACCACATGTCCTAACAGCTACTTGAGACCATCAGCATATCTTACCTGGGTGAGTGATTACACCAGAGCAAAGGAAATGAGCCTTGGTGACGTTGAATGTGTTAGCGTTACACACTGCTATCTTTAATACCACACAGTGCTGAATAGTAAGCATAGGAGTGTAGGAGAAGCTCCTACCTGTGTGCTAAGAGTGTGTTTCTGGAGACTGTCAATTGTCAGGTGCAAGACACATCCGCATGCACACTTACAGAACTGCATGAAGACTACAGAAATGTATGTAACAGTACATGTGTGGTATGGCTTCCTCACCCATTGCAGGAGTAAAAGGAAAATCTACCATGTTGATTTCAAATGTGTTAGCATTTACCTCTCATTTTTGAGATATACATTTCTGCAGAGTGCTAACCATCACAGTTGAAGAAAACAAGCTGCCCCTTTCCTGCAAGTGCAAATCTTACAGACCAACAGCAACACAAATTAAACCTCTGACAACAATTCCTGTGTGCACACAGACTCAAGTTGTGATTCTAGACACAAAACGATATTTGATTGGCAATTTCAAAGCACATTTAGTACTATGGTTCAATAAGTGATAATTACTGTAACAGCCTGACACATTTTTCATATAGTTTGTACAGGCAGAACAGAGCACATATCCTAACAGCTACTTGACACTATGAGCATGTGTTACCTAGGTCAGTGATTAAAGTAGAGCAAAAGAAATGAGCCTTGCTGACGTAAAATGTGTTACCGTTACACACTGCTATCTGAAATACTACACAGTGCTGACTAGTAAGCATGGGAGTGTAGGAGAAGCAGCTGCCTGTGTGCTAAGAGTGTGTTTCTGGAGACTGTGTATTGTCAGATGCAACAGAGACCTGCATGGACACTTGCACAACTGCATGAAGACTGCAGAGATTAATGTAAGACTACATGTGTGGTATGGGTTAATTGGATATTTGAACATGTAAAAACTACCTCACCCATTGCACAAGTGGAAGGAAAATCTACCTTTTTGATTTCAAATGTGTTAGCATTTGCCTCTCATTTGTGAGTTAGAAATTTCTGCTGAGTGCTAACCATCACAGTTGAAGAAAACAAGCTGCCCCTCTCCTGCGACTGCAAATCTTACAGACCAACAGCAACACAAAGTAGATCTCAGACAATAATTCCTGTGTGCACACAGGCTCATGGTGTGATTCTAGGCAGAAAACGATATTTGATTGGCAATTTCAAAGCACATTTACTACTATGGTTCAATAAGTGATAATTACTGTAACAGCCTGACAAATTTTTCATATAGTTTGCACAGGCAGAAAACAGCACATGTCCTAACAGCTACTTGAGACCATCAGCATGTGTTACCTGGGTGAGTGATTAGACTACAGCAAAGGAAATGAGACTTGCTGACATTGAATGTGTTAGCGTTACACACTGCTATCTACAATACCACACAATGCTGAATAGTAAGCATGGGACTGTAGGAGAAGCTGCTGCCTGTGTACTAAGAGTGTGTTTCTGGAGACTGTGTATTGTCAGATGCAACAGAGACCTGCATGGACACTTGCACAACTGCATGAAGACTGCAGAGATTAATGTAAGACTACATGTGTGGTATGGGTTAATTGGATATTTGAACATGTAAAAACTACCTCACCCATTGCACAAGTGGAAGGAAAATCTACCTTTTTGATTTCAAATGTGTTAGCATTTGCCTCTCATTTGTGAGTTAGAAATTTCTGCTGAGTGCTAACCATCACAGTTGAAGAAAACAAGCTGCCCCTCTCCTGCTACTGCAAATCTTACAGACCAACAGCAACACAAATTAGATCTCAGAGAACAATTCCTGTGTGCACACAGACTCATAGTGTGATTCTAGGCAGAAAACGATATTTGATTGGCAATTTCAAAGCACATTTACTGCTATGGTTCAATAAGTGATAATTACTGTAACAGCCTGACACATTTTTCATATAGTTTGCACAGGCAGAAAACAGCACATGTCCTAACAGCTACTTGAGACCATCAGCATGTGTTACCTGGGTGAGTGATTAAACTACAGCAAAGGAAATGAGCCTTGCTGACATTGAATGTGTTAGCGTTACACACTGCTATCTACAATACCACACAATGCTGAATAGTAAGCATGGGACTGTAGGAGAAGCTGCTGCCTGTGTACTAAGAGTGTGTTTCTGGAGACTGTGTATTGTCAGATGCAAGAGAGATCTGCATGGACACTTGCATAACTGCATGAAGACTGCAGAGATGAATGTAAAAGTACATGTGTAGTATGGGTTAATTGGATTTTTGAACATATAAAAACTACCTCGCCCATTACACAACTGGAAGGAAAATCTACCATTTAAATTTCAAATGTGTTAGCATTTGCCTCTCATTTGTGAGGTAGAAATTTCTGCTGAGTGCTAACCATCACAGTTGAAGAAAACAAGCTGCCCCTCTCCTGCGAGTGCAAATCTTACAGACCAACAGCAACACAAATTAGATCTCAGAAAACAATTCCTGTGTGCACACACACTCATGGTGTGATTCTAGGCAGAAAACGATATTTGATTGGCAATTTCAAAGCACATTTAGTACTATGGTTCAATAAGTGATAATTACTGTAACAGCCTGACACATTTTTCATATAGTTTGTACAGGCAGAAAACAGCACATGTCCTAACAGCTACTTGAGACCATCATCATGTGTTACCTGGGTGAGTGATTAGACTACAGCAAAGGAAATGAGCCTTGGTGACGTTCAATGTGTTAGCGTTACACACTACTATCTACAATACAACACAATGCTGAATAGTAAGCAGGGACTGTAGGAGAAGCTGCTGTCTCTGTGCTAAGAGTGTGTTTATGGAGACTAGTATTGTCAGGTGCAAGAGACATGTGCATAGACACACAACTGCATAAAGACTGCAGAGATATATGTAAGAGTACAAGTATGGTATGGGTTAATTGGAGTTTTGAACATGTAAAAACTACCTCACCCATTGCACAACTGGAAGGAAAATCTACCATTTAAATTTCAAATGTGTTAGCATTTACCTCTCATTTGTGAGATAGTGATTTTTGCTGAATACTAACCATCACAGTTCAAGAAAACAAGCTGGCCCTTTCCTACAAGTGCAAGTCTAACAGATCAACAGCAACATAAATTAAATCTCTGACAACAATTCCTATATGCACACAGACTCATGGTGTGATTCTAGGCAGAAAACGGTATTTAATTGGCAATTTCAAACCACATTTAGTACTGTGGTAGAGTAAGTAATAATTACTGTGACAGCCTGACACACTTTCCTAATAGTTAAGAGAGACAGAAAAGAACACATGTCCTCATAGTGTGATTCAATGCAAAAAACAGTATTCCTGGGTGATCCCAATATACCTTAACTTATGGTGAAGACATACTCCATAATATCTTACAAGTTAAAGGCAGATAAATATATTCCAAAACATAAAATGTAATACAGAACTTTAAAAGTGAACGGAAAATCTACCATGATAATTTCAAATGTAATTGCATTTGCCTCTCATTTATGAGATAGTAATTTCTGCTGAATGCTAATCATCACACTTCAAAAATAACTTATACTAAATGCTAACCATCACAGTCAAAAAAAAGCTGCCCCTTACCTACATCTGCAAGTCTTAGAGAAAAACAGCAACACAAATTAAATCTCTAACAACAATTCCTGTGTGCACACAGACTCATGGTGTAATTCTAAGCAGAAAACAGTATTCCTACATGATACCAATACACCTTAACTTATGCTGAAGACATACTCCATATTATCTTACAAGTTCAAGACAGATAAATATCTTCCAAAACATAAAATGTAAAACACAACTAAAAAAAAATCTAATGCCGTCCTTCGTGATACCAGCCTCTGTGCCTCCTTTTTATTGCTGGTGCCTTGTTGCCATCCCTCGCCTGGCAGCCAGAAGTTTTGACAATATACTGTGAACTGATTTAGTCCTTCGTCACTGGCCATGATAACTGCTATTCCAATGAAACCATTTGCGGTTGTATTTGAATGTGCTTTGTGCTTGGAGCTAAGTTGATGAGCACTGAGGAAGGCTAAACGCTGAAATGCATTTGCTCTAATAAATACCTTTGAAAACGTCCTGGGAGTGCTCCGCATTTTGGTAGCTGGAGTAATTTACGTGATTTCACCCTCACGTTGGCGGACAGCAGCACCCGTCGAATAAGAGTTCAGCAGTTGGGTGATGCTTGGAGCGTGATATATATATATATATACGTGCTCCGGCATCACTGCATGTAGGCAGGAATATTCAGTGCTTTTGACTTTGATGAGGATTCCCCTGGAAGAGAACAAAGATGTTACAACCATAAATGTAGAGCTGTTACAATGACACCAACCTGTCTCTTGAAGGGAGATCTTTATTGTACTACATAGTTGTTTGAGACTCTCCATTTCATGTAGTCAATTTCTGGGACGGGAGGCAGGAAAACTGTGCTTTTTTCCAAGAAGTAACGTCATCAGGCAAGAATTGATAGAAAGCAATGAACAAAACACCTTCAGGTTTGTGTTGTGGTGTAGACAAGATCTTCACTCCTGAGAAGGTCTCGCCATGCACATGTTGAGGCAGCAGAGATTACCACCGTTACTGTCTTCCTTTCACTGAGAAAAACTACAAAGTGATGTGTGGAATGCTTGAATTAATCTAAAATTGATCTGGGCTACATTCCAGTTTGTCATTTTCTTGCTTGCTGTGCCAAGGCTTATGGATGTCAGCCTTTTGGTACTGCTCAAATAGAGGCAGTCCAGCTTTATCCCTTCTGACTGGGAGCACAGGCGACCCAAGCATGTTTCAGTTTTATTGTGTCTCATTAGAATAGTGCGGCTGTGGGACCTATAGAGAGGTACAGTAACCCCGTCTTGGCATACCCGATGCATTTAAGGAAGTTTACTATGAAATAAAGTACCCAACCATTATGTGATTTATGAATTACACCAGACCAGCTTACTCCCAGTGCCAAATACTGTTTCAAAGAGCGTATACATGCTTTTAAGACCCTGTATGTCTGTAGGTGGGTGCAGGGACCAATGAACAATGACGAGAGAATGGCTCACTTACCTTCCTCTGCTTTTCTCGCAGGACATGGAGATCAGTGTCTCGAAACTACAGACCATTCTCAACAATGCTGTGAGCAATAGTAAGTATGGAGCCCTGCAGCTTTCCTGAGGTCCAGCTCCTCTCCATGAGTATCTAAAGGATTCAGAAGAGCAGCAGGAAGTTAGAGACCTGGACAGGTGGTGAGAAGAAGGTTCAGACATGTACAGTGCTCTGCAGTTCCCCAGCTACCTTTGTACTTTATAACTCCAAATACATGCACATATGGTGGTGGAGGGAAGACAGAATCCAAGATAAGGTGGGTGCCAAATATTGGTGATTGGACAGTAAGGCAAGGGGCACTGATAGGAGACTGGGTGCATTTGGCCTCCAAGGAAAAATATTGAATGAAAAGATGTGAAGATAAGCACCACACATCGGAGAGATGAAGAAGAGAGTTGGCAGACAGGATCAGACATGCGTCTGGGTGTACAGTGAGCTGGGAACAGGTGTCATGGGAATGTCCCCATGGCAAACCATAAAAAACACAATTTAAATTGTACAAAACATTGATATAATTGAAGTCTGTGTTTAAAGGATGAGTTGCCATTATCCAATGGCCAATGTTTGATTATTATTCACATGACCATCTAAATGCAACAAATGTGTGTGTCTTCCCTTTCTAGCCCATTAACACCACATTCCTCGTGGCAGACACCTCTCCAGTTCCCTCTAGGCTCCATGACCTCAAGATCTTCCACTGCCTTTGGCCATTAGTGCCAATCCTGTGTCTTTGTCCACTGATTTCTGTTGTGCAGTTCTTCAACCCTTAGTAATCAGAGTATAGCTCCACCAGGCTGACATGCAGGTAAGGTTTGCAGAACTAGCTCTAACACTGACCTTTGCCCCCTAGACAACGACCTGAAGACAGATGGCTTCAGCATGGAGTCCTGCCGCCAGATGGTCAACCTAGTGGATGTATCCTTCCATGGTGTCTAGTTCATTTATTTGTAGCTTTTGATATAGTGTGAATGATGACCACAAATTGAAGTGTCTGAGCACTTAGCAAAGCATGTAATACAGTCATAGAAAAAAACCTGTGACCATGAACCGGAGAAAGAGCAGTCCTGGTCTCTCTAAAAATGAACATAGTCAATGTTAGATTTGAAGACCAGAATTTATGTTAATGGAATATGATCATCCTAGTCTGTTGACTCTGTAGATTAATGTATGCACTCCAAGAATCTGTATTTGATGTCATGGTCATAGGTTTAAATCCATGCATGTCCACCCAGCATTTCATGCTTCCCAGGTCGTAAAAATAAACACAATTCAGTTGGGTAACATCAAACATCTGTTATTCAGCAGCCAGATTCACTAAGGGGTGGACTTGTGCTTTTATACTATAACAGAGGAAGGCCCAGATTGACAAAGATTTAGCGCCCAGGTTAGCTAACCCGATGTTAAACCTTTTTGAGATTATGGATATTAACAAATCAACTTTAATTGGAATTATCGTTGGGTTGCATGGGGAAAAAATGCAAAGCAGTGCAAAACGCTGCTTTGCAATACTGTGCGTCAGGAGGCGTTACATGGGTGGTACATGGACGTTCCCATGCAACCACCTATGCTTTTTGACACTAAACCCTCTCTACTAACATGAGTAGACAGGGTTTATCACCAAAAATTAACGCCGTTCGAAATCAGGCGTTAAAAGGAGAAATATTTTTTATTTCTCCTTTTTTTCCAACTTTACATGAGTGGTGCACTGTGCAGCATACATACAAACTAGGAAAAGCTTTAAGGTGTGTCGAGCCATAGTATTTTGTACAGGAATGGTACTGTTCCTGTACAAACTCTATGGTAGACTCAGGCACGTACCCTAGCACTATGGCGCTAAGGTGTGTGCCTGGTGCACGGCAGCGGAAATCAGAGCCGGCACTAGGGAGAGGGGAGGAGAGTGCCATATCTCTGTGAATATGGTGCTCTCATGCTCTCTCCCTGTCACGCAATGCAGCATTTTTGGCTGCTGCGCTGCGTTCGCTGACACTTTCAGAATTTGGGCAGAAGAGTACACTAAGCAGCAGAAGCGCAATATAATGAAATAAGCAAATGTCTTTTTAACTCAAACTCGATGCTAAACCTTTTTGGGGATTAACAAATGCTGCTTTGCGTTACTTTCTATACAAACCAACCCTAATACCAATTAGCGTTGGTTTGCATGGAAAAGTAATGCAGAAAAGAGCAATATGTTGCTTTGCATAACTTTGTGTCAAAAAGGCGTTACATGGGTGGTACATGTGAGTTCCCATGCAACCACCCATTCTTTTTTATGCTAAACCCTATCTACTCAATCAATCAATCAATCAATCAATCATGGCATTTGTAAAGCGCACTACATACCCGTGAGGGTCTCAAGGCTCTAGGGGGGTAGCGGGGAAGCTGCTACTGTTCGAAGAGCCAGGTCTTGAGAAGTCTTCTGAAGGTCAGAAGATCTACGGTGTGCTGCAGGCGGATGGGGAGGGTGTTCCATGTCTTGGCGGCGTGGTGGGAGAATGATCTGCCGCCGGCGGTCACTCTTCGGATGCGGGGGACGGTGGCGAGGGTGCGGTCTGCGGAGCGGAGCTGGCGGGTGGAGGTGTAGAGGCTGAGTCGGCTGTTGAGGTACATTGGTCTGGTGTTGTGGAGTGCCTTGTGTGCGTGGGTGAGGAGTTTGAAGGTTATCCTCTTGTTGACAGGGAGCCAGTGTAGGTCTCTCAGGTGGGTTGTGATGTGGCTGCGGTGAGGGATGTTGCGGATCAGGCGTACGGAGGCATTCTGGATGCGTTGAAGCCGTTTCAGGAGTTTGGCCAGGGCTCCTGCGTAGAGTGCGTTTCCGTAGTCCAGTCTACTGCTGACGAGGGCCTGTGTGACCGTCCTTCTTGTTTCGGTGGGGATCCACTTGAAGATTCTGCAAAGCATGCGGATGGTGTGGAAGCAGGAGGAGGAGACGGTGTTGACCTGTTTCGTCATGGAGAGGATAGAGTCGAGGATGACCCCTAGGTTGCGTGCGTGGTCGGTGGGTTTTGGGGGTGTTCCTAGTGCAGTCGGCCACCAGGAGTCGTCCCAGTCCGAGGGGGTGGATCCGAGGATGAGGACCTCCGTCTTGTCCGAGTTCAGCTTCAGTCGGCTGTTCCTAATCTAGGCAACGGCCTTCATTCCTTCGTGGAGGTTGGTTTTGGCGGTGTGGGGGACCTTGGTGAGAGAGAGGATCAGCTGGGTGTCGTCAGCGTAGGAGATGATGTTGAGGTCGTGCCGTCGTACGATGTGGGCGAGTGGTGCCATGTAGACGTTGAACAACGTTGGGCTGAGGGATGAGCCTTGGGGTATGCCGCAGATGATCTCTGTGGCTTCAGAGCAGAAGGGGGAGGCGGATGCTCTGTGTTCTGCTGGAGAGGAAGGAGGAGGTCCAGTCCAAGCTTTACCTTGGATTCTGGCATCGTAGAGGCGTGTTCGTAGTGTGCGGTGGCAGATTGGGTAGACTGGGTTTAGCTCCAAGAATTAATGCTACTAGAAAGCAGGCGTTAAAAGGAGAACTGCTGTCATTTCTCCTTGTATTTCCAACTTTGTGTGCTGCACTGTACAACACGCATACAAAGTAGGAAAAGGTTTTAAACTTGTTTAGCCATAGTATTTTGTACAGGAAGAGTAACCTTCCTATACAAAACCTGTGGCAGACTCAGGCACACATCCTAGCACTATGGCACTAAGGTGTGTGCCTTGCGCATGGCAGCTAAAAGGTGTGCTAGCTCTAAGGAGAAGGGAGAAGAGAGACAAATCTTAGTAATATGGCGCTCTACTACTCCCTCCCTGTCACACAACGCAACTCAGCATTTTTTACTGCGGCGCTGCATTCCGTGATTCTTTTAAAATTTGGGACTTTAATACTTGTTTATTGATGATCTTAGTTTAGTTTCATTAGATAGATGTAAATTGGGATCATGGGTACGTGACAGTTGATGATAGGGAGTGAGAGAACCATGAGCGGGTAAATGTCTTAAGAAGAAGCTACTTGCAATCATTTGAGAAATGATCTAGAGATAGAATGAGCTTAATCTAGATTGGGAGAAAGTTCTAAATACCAGGGTAGGTGCCAGAGAATGAACGACTGCAGGTAGATTTCTTATTGAAGTGAGTAGTATAAACACATTGCAGAGATTTGCGACCGAGTTCCCAAGTTCTACCAGAAGATTTTACATTTTGCCTTAGGTAGCTTTGTAGGTTGACTCCATCCACGCCAACTTTGGGGTGTGGGTGATGGAAGAGTGAGATGTTCGCGAGGGAGCTTCAGCGGAGAACAGTAAGAACTGCATTACATCCTCATTCAGGTGTTGGGACACAGGGCCTATGGGTAAGCTACTCCATACCGGAGCACTGAGAAACTGCCCCAGCACACTGAGACCCATGTGACAGACCATAGCACAAAACCCCCTGGCATTTAGGTAGATATAATCTCAAACGTGATTTTTAGCATACCTATCAATCAGTTGAAATCCTAATGAGGGCGAAATCAGACGTTTAAGAGGGCAAGTCTATTAATGTCATTGCAGATATTTCGATTTGAGACCGAGGTTCATGTTTTAAAAAAAAATGGCCAAATTTGAAGCGTTTGGAGGCATTCTGGTTGATAAGATGTTATATGATATAGCTAGGAGGATGATCTCTAAATATATCTATGGTACAGGATACTTAATCCTACAGTTTACGACAAAAAGCTTTGTGCGACATATGTTATGTTATGTTATTAAAGTTTATAGAGCGCACGATTACCTTGCGGTGTCCTGGTGCTGAGCACTGATTGCCTATGCTAAAGGAAACTAAAACTGAGAGAAGAATCATGTTTTGAGATTTTTCCTAAAAAAGCTGAAGTCCGAGGCATTTCTCAGCATAAAAGGGAGTTCGTTCCAGATTTTTGACGCACAATGAACAAAACTCCTTCCTCCCCAGTTTACCTTTTTGATGCAGGGTATTTTCACTAGCTTAGCCCCGGTAGATCTGAGCATTCTACAGGGAGTGTACCAGAAAAACTTGTTTTTGAGAAACTCGGGACCTGTCCCGTTCAAGGCTCTGAACACTATACAGGAGGCTTTGAAACGAGCTCTCAAGTGGGTAGGGAGCCAGTGCAGTTTCTTCAGATCTCCTTTGACTGACACAGACCTAGGAGTCCGGGTCAAAAGTCTAGCAGCGGCGTTTTGAATAACCTGCAACCTATTTTGATGTTGTGATTGTATATTAACATAAAGACTGTTACAATAGTCAAGACGTGAAAGTATAAGTGCAGTCACCACCGTACGGAGACACCCCTCAGATAGGTATGACCTGATTTTTCTGATCATTCTGAGTACCATAGAGCATCCTGATGTAACCTTGCTCACCTGGTCCCCATGTTGAGTTTTTCATCAACCACCACTCCCAAGTTTTTGGCTTTCCTACAAGGTGTGGGGCAGAGACCAAGCGAGTCAGGCCACCAATCAGGTGTCCACATCCGAGGATTATTGCCAAACCTCACCACTTCTGTCTTAGCTGAGTTCAGCTTAAGGCAATTTGCCGACATCCACTTGGAAATGGACACCATACATTCTGAAAAATGTGCTCCTGTTTCTTTTTCAGCTCCCTCCCTCACAGACAGCACAATTTGCGTGTCGTCTGCGTAGGAGGTGAGCTGAAACCCAAATGATCTAATAATGCCAGCCAGGGGTGCCACATAGATATTAAAAAGTGTAGGGCTTAGAGAAGAGCCCTGTGGCACATCGAATGGCAGAGAAAAAGGTTCCGAGGTGTCGCCATTTAATTCGACTGTTTGTGATCTATCCTTCAGAAAGGAAACGAGCAGATTCCATGCTTGTCCTCCTATCCCGATCTCTGACAGCCGTTTAAGCAGTACCTTATGATGCACGGTATCAAAGGCCGCGGATAGGTCTAAAAGGATCAACATAGCGTTCCCTCCTTTGTCCATCACCTCTCTAATATCCTCGGTGGATTTGAGAAGCGCCAGTTCGGTGCTATGATGAGCTCTGAAGCCATATTGAGAGTGATCCAGAGAATTGTTCAGCAAAAGAAAATCACTGAGTTGTCTGTTAATAGCTTTTTCAAGCATTTTAGCTGGTAAGGGAAGTCTGGAGATAGGACGGTAGTTAGTAGGATCTTTAGGGTCCAAAGATTGTTTTTTTAATAGAGGAAGCACTGAAGCTTTTTTCCAGGAACTGGGAAAGATTCCGGTAAGAAATGAATTATTAAACAGAGGAGTTAAGACCCTACAAGTAATATCTGCAAATAATCCATGTAGGACAGGGATCGCTAGGAGCACCTGATTTTATATTGCTCATAAGTTTCATCGTGTCCTCTGTGTCCCAAGGATGAAAGTGATCCAGGGTACTGACCGGAGGAGGGGGGATTTTGGTAATAAAATCATTATGATTTTTATTGACCAAGTCTGACAAGGAAGAAAAGATAGTTTCCACTTTTGACTTAAAGAATACAGCAACCGTATTGCAAAAGTCAGGGGCAACAGGAACTTTAGACGTCCTGGGGTTTGATAATTTGATGACTGTTTTAAAAAGCACCTTTGTATCGGATTTAGCTTTCGTAATTAGTGATGAGAAGTATTCTTTCTTAGTTAACAAGAGGGATTGTTTATAATCCGCAATCGCTGATTTGAAATCTATTTTATCAGCCGTAGCATAGTTTTTTCGCCAAGCTCTTTCGGCCCGTTTACATAATAATTTTTTTTCCCTAAGCTCTTCTGAATACCAAGGAGCGGTGGGTAAGGCCCTTTTCGGTATCCATTTTCTGGTGGGAGCTGCATGAAGACACGCATCGTTTAACCAGCTGTTATACAAACACGTTGCTACTTCAGGATCGGGCGAAACTGTAGGCATTGAATCCATGAGGGAAGATTCAAGATGTTTGACATTGACTTTACCCCAAGCCCTGGTCGTAATCTCCTTTTTATATTTAGAGCCAGTAGGTCCCCTCATAGCATGCTTCAATTCAAAAGTAACTATGAAATGGTCAGACCAGGTAATCGGGAGGACGGAGATGTTACCCAAGTCGCAGTTATTTGAGAAAATCCCGTCTAGGGTATGTCCTTTTATATGGGTAGGAAAGGAGACCAGTTGTTCAAGGCCACCTAAGGCCATAGTATTGTTAAGCCTGGCTGTGTCTGGATCTTCCAGATTTTCCAGATGAAAATTGAAGTCTCCTAGCACAACAAATGTTTGTTGACTCAAGCCTTCTTCTAGTAATATGTTCAAAGAGTTTAAGAAATCAATCTTCCCTCCAGGAGGGCGATAGATTAAAATCCCTCTGAAAGGTTTGTAGGGTGCGGAGAAGATGTTAAAAGACAAAGCTTCGCAGTCTTGATCGTAAACAGGTAGGAAATGTGGGGTCAGTTAATCATGATATATCACTGCAAGCCCTCCGCCCCTTTTGTGAGTTCGGTCAAGGGAATAACAACAGAAACCAACTGGAGTGGCTTTCACCAGGTCTGGACCCGACGTACTGTCCAGCCAAGTCTCTGTAATAAATGCCAGTTTAATATTGTTGTCTTCCAAAAGAAGAGCACATTCCACCGAGTGCTTAACAAGCGATCTTGCATTAAATAGGACACATTTCAGGTGATTGTCCCTTCCAGCATTTTTATCCACATCCTGAGCAGTTTGCCTATGTTTAATAGGTAGGTTAAGCATCGTTGGAAGCGGGAACATACACTCACTACAAATTAAAGACCCGCCAGCTCTGTCTGCAGCATTATTGGCATCAGGAATAGAGCCCAGAGACAGTTTGTGACAGTGTAAACCTTTATCTACATGATTCCACATCTGTAGTTCCTTACCAGTATAGGCGTACCTTCTACCTGGTGTAGGGGGGCCAGGGGGACTGGCCCTTGGCCCGGCCCAGGCGCGGACGGGCGCAGACGGGCTTGCCTTAGGCACGCGTCCGCTGCGCAGGCGCGACAGCGTGCTCCTAAAATACTCCCCCATGAACCACTAGACCGCTAATCGGCGGAAGTGGTGTTGTCCTCGCCGGAAGCAAGGCTCCATGAAAGTGCAAAGTGCAGGTTCAGATAGCAGCAAACTCCCACTCCCCACTCCGAACGAGTTAAAAGTTTTAAAAACACAGGTAAAACCAATACGTTTGATTTTTAAAAAGTAGATTGCTCACAGTGATTTTCAAATTTCCAGTTTTCTATCAGCGCCAACAGCGAGCATTACACACAGCTTCGCTTAGGCGATCAAATGCTGCGCGGGCGCGATAGCGTGCTCCTAAAATACTCCCCCATGAACCACTAGACCGCTAATCGGCGGAAGTGGTGTTGTCCTCGCCGGAAGCAACCACTTGAGAGGCTAATAGGAGATCCAAGCCCACTAGCATACTATTGCACCACCTTCCCCTTTTAATTGGTTCACCACATGGTCAAAGACGATCCTAGAGGAGATTCATGTCAAGCATACTACCCGGAGATACTTCCAAGAGAGCCCTTCCTTTTGCACCCTAATCTCTGCACATAAAGATCCTTTTACCCCTCCTCAGCTGACAGCTTTTTCCCATACCCGGAGATTTCTTTTTGTCAGTAGTGCTAAGATGTATGTCTACAGTCGTTGATGTTTTGAAAAGGTGCTGTGCTTCTTCCTTCACGCATCCCTTTCATACTCTTCCACTTTCTACTATCCTCCTCACAGACAATGCTCTGATTCATATATTTACTACTGGCAGCCCAAGTTCCTGAAAAAACCTAAGCTGTCTGAGTCCTGCTTTCTCCCACACGTTTTGGAGAATGTGATACCAAGCCTTTATAAAGCCAAGAGCATTTGGCATTGCAGTAAATTGTTTAAAAAGTAAAGTGTTTGCTTTTTTCGCCCTAAATTAGCAGGGTATGCCCAGACGTGGGTCCCTTGCTCACTTTGCCGCTGGATTCAAGCTAGCCTGGCTGATGATGGATGTTACCCTGAAACTGGTCCCAGGATGCTTGTTTCCGGTCCAGGGAAGACCTGGCTTGGCAGTTCGGGCTGGACTGTTCCCATGAGGCACAGGGTTAAGACTGATTTGCATATGGCTGGGTCTGAACTGTGGTGGCGATATGAGCTAAAGAACGATGTGCGATTCAACTTAGATCTGTGACTGGGGGTGAGTGTCTGAAAAGTTTCAGCCCTCTGTCCATCATCTCCTTATGTTTGCTTTGTTTGCCTTAAGTCGGCAGGGTATGCCCAGACATGGGTCCCTTGCTCACTTTGCCACTGGATTCAAGCTAGCCTGGCTGATGAGGAATGTTACCCTGAAACCGGTCCGAGGATGCTTGTTTCCGGTCCACGGAAGACCTGGCTTGTCAGTTCGGGCTGGACTGTTCCTTTGTGGCACAGGGGCACGACCGATTTGCATATTGCTGGCTCTGAACTGGCTTGGTGAAGTGAGCTAAAGAACGATGCTGGATTCAACCCAGATCTGTGACTGGGGGTTAGTGTCTGAAAAGTTTCAGCGCTACGTCCATCATCTTCTTGTGTTTGTATTACAGTATATAGGTCATCTTGACAACCTCAGCTGACGTCCTCCACTCTGGTAGCTTAGTCAGCGCCAGTTTAAGATAATCAAGTGTTACTATATGGCCTTCAGCATTATGTGGAGCACGCTTCCTTGAATTGTGACACGTCTGCCCTTCCAGAAGTCAACCCTGATGTTTTCTCTCTTCCCAACTCACTTTTTCCTTTCTGTGCCACTTTTTATTATTATTATTATTGATCTGGACCTCTACTGAGGTCAAAAACAACATACAAAGAATAACGTCACCAATCGATAAATTTCATCATGAATAAATATACACTATACAATATTTTTTCAAAACACTTATAAAAACCCTTTAAAAACCTTAAATAGCATGTATTAAATCTTAGAAGATGGAGGGTGAGAGATAAAGTGTAACAGGTGTTTATGTGTAAATAAATTACAATTCACTGTTATATATAAATGTATATAAAGTGTTTCCTGGAATCAGTTAAAAAATGTGCAGAGATGCAATACGTGGAAGAGATATTGTGACCCAGATTACATAAAATTTATGTCTCAGATATCAGAGCTACCCCTTTTCATTTAGCTTTCAAGTTGTTAAGAGGGTCCAGATTACATAAAATACATGTCTCAGATATCAGAGCTACACCTTTTCATTTAGCTTTCAAGTTGTTAAGAGGGAAAGTTCCACTTCATAGGAGGAGAATCACTCGCTTTACCTTATGCGGCATTTGATAGAGCAAGTCCCCAAGCTAATCCCTGTAATTTATTATCCAAATAATTTTAAATTAGAACATTGCCTTACTTCACTGTCCAAACGTAGCCTGACAATTTGTACCTTTTAAAAATGACTCATCTGATATATAAACCAATATAACACAGTAGTTTAAACCAGTTCTGAAGTTGCTGTCAAATCTGTGTCTTACTCAGCATTAGCATATCTTTCACCAGATTACTATCCTTACTTACAACTAGAATCCAACAACATCAGAGCTAGAACCACCCCTCCCTCACCCCCTTTCACTGGTCCCAAGTGATACGTAGTTCCAATAGGAACAATGTTTCAAAATACATCAGATTCATAATGGGGGGTCTCAAGTATGTCTTCGACCATGATGCCAAGGGACTATAGGATAATCTCCCAGTAACATACTACTGCTATTATTAATTTCATAACTGGGATATCATCTCATATCTCAAGGGCTCCAGGCCATTAGCGATCAGTTCATGTGTTTGGCCAACCATCTAGGAGGCATGCTACCCATTGATATTTCATCCTACACCTACATTGCTTCCAGTAAACCCTGCTGTGCTAATCCAAGGGATCCTATTCTGTTTTTTGGCTTTACTGAAGAGAAGAGAATGGTGCCTTCATATTCTGCCTACCTCATAAGCTCCATCTTCCACCTCTCAACCCACTGACCCACAGCCGATTTCCATTTAAGTGTTATATCTCGTTTGGCCAGGATCAAAGCCAGATCGATGAAGTTGAGAGTTTCATTTTAGCCTGGCGTGGACACAGACCCAACAGACACTTTGTTGGGGACTGCTCTCTTTTGATCCGTGGAGAGGTGTAGTGTAGCGGCCAAGGCAGCTGACTTCGGAGCACAGGGCTTAAGGTTTGTTCCCCGGCTCCATCAGCAGCTCAGCTCAGCACCATGTGACTCTGGGCAATAGCTCACTTAATTTCCACAACGGCCCCCAGCGCCTTGAGACCCATAAGGGTGAGTAGTTTGCACTTTCCAAATACGGATTTATTTATTAAGAAAAGTAAAAACGAGGGTGCGTGGCCAATCACCAAAGAACATGGCCGCACTCTAAGGCGGCTCCGGCTCGGATCCCCACCTTTCACCGCAAATCCGCACATTATCCGGCACAAACAGATCGAGTAAATGCCTGCATTTTAACTGCGGAGGTCAGCAGCCACATATCCGAAAATCACAGGCTCCTACCTGGAGCCGACAGCCGGCTGTGATCTGCGGCCTGGTCCGGGCTCGTCAGGAGACTACCAAACAGGGATGCGGCCATGAGGGGGCAGCTGGGATCAGCTCCGCGGTCGTCGACAGCTGGAGGCTGGCGGCCCCTTGATTCATGGAGTGGCGAGCTGCGGGCGCCTGTTGCGGCGGTGAAGCTGGGCCTTGAAGGTGAGGCGCTGACGGCGTATCTGAGCGGCTTATAAGACTGTGGGCCTACCGGTGCAGCTTACGCATCAGTGCGACCTGAGAGGCTGAGGCAGACTGTGTTAAGGTCGTTGCCTCAGCCGGATATTGAAATAACTGCCCAAAGGAGCGGCGCTTGGCTAGGGCTTGCCACCGAAAGCAGGCATGACCGAACACCATAGCTGTAGTAAATGAAGAGGCACCCACATGTAATGCACAGTTTTGCCCCATGAAGCTGTTAAGAAACAGGCAGCGACGGGTATTGCTACGAGTGAGGAGACCCAACCAACCCTCATCAGGGAAGCAGTGTCACTGAGAGGACGGCTCCATATGGAAAGGAGCAGTGAGCCCAGCCTCCCAGACTCCATCAGAGGCTTTGATGTTCCACCATGCAGCCAAATACACGCAGCAATATACTGGAGGGTCCTGATTTCTGGAGTTGGGCGAGATCCACTGATCTATACGATATAAGGCCGCATGTGGTGGTGCAGCGGGTCAGTGAGACAGGATTTGGGGCACAGACTATATGAATGATGGAAGACACCACCACCGTAGCCCTCTGACACCTATCTAGCCACCTATCAAACCACATATAACTTGACGGCCTGTGTGTGGCCGAATAATGCTGCATTGTCCCACAAAGGGTGCTGTCCCCGCCATGATGGAATACTGAAAGGCCGGATACGGTAACTACATAATTAATAGAGACTGCTGTGTTGCCTCTGCCTGAGAGGGGGTAGGCCCAGTGGAATAAGCCAACAGGCTGACGGGGAAAGAAACTTGGCAGGTGGTGGTGAGACCCCCAAGCCCCCCCTTCTCGCTCTCTTTGTGCACCATCAAGTTAAAGCACCCCACAAACTGTGTCATGTCTGGAAACAAGGGAAACCGCGGCTCACACCAGTCCAAATTGGACAAGATGGCATGGCTCAAAAATCAAGACAGACCCGAGGCACAGGCAGATCCGACAACTGCAACACAAGACCAGCTCCCGGCGCAACTGGCTCCCATGCTGCAAAATATCCTCACGGCAGCCACGGCAGTGCGCACCTCATTTGAATCAAGGATTGATTACGTCTCTATCAAAGTGGCCCTCATCAGAGCGGATTTTCGTAAACTGAACGACCATGTGACGGAAGTGGAAGAAAGCACGCAGACCCTAGCCACCACCTCTAAAGGCTTGGAGAAGCAAGTCCAGGACCTACAAGCTACTACCCGAGCTCTATCGGACCAACTTGATGACTATGAAGGCAGGGCCAGGAGAAATAACATTAGAATTATCGGACTCTCCTAGAAGGCGGAGGGCCATGCCGTTGGCCTGTATGTGGAGGAATTAGTCACACAGCGGCTACAGCCCAAGACGCTCTCCAAGCATTTTTCCATTGAGTGTGCATACCGAGTACCGGGGGGCAGACCCAAACCGGGACAACCCCCCAGACCCATACTGGCTCGAGTGTTTAATTTTCGGGACAGAGACGTGATACTGCAAACTGCGCATTGTACCCCTCCACTCAAAATTGATAACAGCAACATTCTCTTCTTCCCTGACCTCCCGATAAAGGTTCAACGACAGCGTTGAAGCTTCCTGGATGTCAAGAGGGCTTTGAGCGAGCAAGGCCTCTCATATGCAATGCTATTCCCTGCAAGACTCCGGGTGGAGGCTGAAGGCAAAGCTGGTTCTTCACAGAGCCAGAAGAAACGTGGGAGTGGTTAGATGACAGGAGGCAAGTTGGTTGCCCGAATAACTCAGACAGACATCGGCGACGGATGGTGAAAAATCATAATGGGACTACATCAGACCACGAAGAGAGAGATACCACGAACACAGAAACAATAGAAAATTACCGGTCTGGACCGGCATGATGTTGTATGGCTAGGGCAACACATATGCGAGAGAAAATACTGGCGCATGTGCAACCGCTGTGGACTCTGGCTTTGACATGTTATCACTGAACTCAAATAGTGCCCCATGCCTGCACGGCGATGAAGTTTCAATTGAGCGATGCCCCGGAACCGAACAAACTAAGTACTAGGACTGAAATGTTCTGCTGACAGATTGATTACATTAAGTACACTCTAGGTTGGCATGGGGAATCGAGGCTGGTTGGTCCATGTCTCCTCTGAAACTGGAATGGGTGGGCGACGGCCGCTCTGCATTGTTGGGGTGGCAGGTAGTTTGAAGCCCTTATTGCAAGGAGGCAGGGTGGGGGTGGTTTGGGGAAGTTGAGTTTTGTTTTTGATGTTGTTTCAAAGCGTGACAATGACTGTTACTAGACTACAACACATATTCATCACTAGGACACAACTGCCACAGCAGGTACAGAAGCCTTGTCTTCCACAAAAGTTTCACTATCAGGGGTATGCACACAAGATATTCACAACTCATCTGTCCCCTGAGAACAAAGGATCCACTGAATCCCCCCCCATGTGCACTATGACACCTATTAACGCCCACGGTGCTGCACGGTTTGAAGCAGCTTTGAATGTACTCTCCTGGAATGTCAATGGATTAAGAAATAGGATCAAGAGAGGGGTTTTGTTGCAATACATTAAACGATAGGCCTCAGACATAATCTTACTGCAAGAGACCCACCTCGTTGGGAGTATCTGTAAGGCACTGGACAGATGGGGATATAAACGTATTGTCCACGTGGGATTGACTACTGGTTCCCGAAGGGCTGGGATTCTAGTAAAGAAAAGCCTTCCATTTATAGTGACACAGACACACACAGATAACTATAGGTGCTTTGCTGGGATGTCAGGCACCTGGGAAGGTGGAAATATGAATATCCTTTTGGTATATATCCTTCCTGCTCTTCACAATGTGGCCCTGCCGGAATTGAGTAGATTACTTCTCGCCTTACCAGAAGGTGAAATAGTACTGGGTGGGGACCTTAATATGACGCTTTGTGAACAAGTGGATAGACACCCCCCAAGAGGCGGGACACGCTCCAACAATGTTATGGCTGATTTTGTCGCTGCACTGGGGCTGACGGATATATGGCGGGCGGCTCATCCACAAACACGCCAATACAGGTATCACTCCGCTGCTCATAAAAGCCACTCCCGAGTTGACTACATATTATCATTGGCTGATTCTGTGCACCAATTCACCGAAGTTCAACACTTAGCAAGAGGTATCTCTGATCATGCTCCCATACAGGCACGATACACAATAAGCACTGTCCCCACCCATAAGACACTTACAATTATTCCTTGGTGTCTCCAAATCCCACATATTAAGGACAATTTAATTAATGGTACAGACTATTACTTTAAGGAAAACATGGGGACGGTCCAGTCCTCACAAATAATGTGGGAGGCTTACAAAGCTGTAATTAAAGGTCGGGCATTGTCGCTCACAGTGTGTCACAGGAAAGAGAAAGCCAGGCAACTAGTCAAACTTGAGCGAGAAATTATCACAATAGAGCAGACACCAAGTGATACCTGGGATGAGAATGAGAAACATGTTTTAGAACGCAGGAGGAAAAATATAGGAACCTTGCACATGAACTAGCCAGGGGTAAACACAGGGCAAAAATATACAGGATCTACGAACAGGGAGATAGGGCTAGTAAGTTATTGGCATGTTTGGAAAGGAAAGAAAAGGCAGACCGTTGGATAAGAGTTATACAAGGGCAGGGCGGGACTTATCTGCGTGATCCGCAACACATAGCAGATGGGCTTGCCGAATACTGTAAGTGACTATACTCATCTGTTGCGACAGCTACTGTGGCAGAAGTGAGGGATATGATAGCTGACATACAAATGCCGGCACTGACCTCTGAGGACCAGCACTTGCTGGAAGAAGATATTACTGACGAGGAAATCACAACACCCATACACAGTATACAATCAGGAAAAGACGGCGGACCAAATAGCTTACCAATTGAACTCATCAAAATAACGGCATCCAAGGTGGCACCCCACCGCCTTGAAATGTACCATGAGAGCAAATCCGTCGGGACGTTACCCAGAGACCAAAGACTGGCCTCTATTGTCATAATTCATAAGCCCGGGAAACCAGAGGAGTTCACTTCATACCAACCAATATCCCTATTAAATGCCGAAGTTAAAATACTTGCCAGAGTACTCACCAATAGGCTGATTCCTATAATAACAAAATTAGTCCACCCAGGTCAGTCTGGGTTCATGCCTGGCCGTAATACGGCTACGAATCTACGTCGTTTGAATGGTGTGCTCGCCAGGAAACACAGTGAAAATGCGGCCATTCTTTCGTTGGACGCACGCATGACTTTTGATACAGTCAAATAGTCATATATGATAGCAGTCCTTGAGGTTATGGGAGTGGGGATGACCTATCTCAAATGGATTAAGCTCTTATATGCGGAGCCACTTGCTCAAGTGGTGGTCAATAGGCATGTATCCACCGCGTTCACTCTCCTCCGAGGAACCCGCTGTCTCCCCTCATATTCGCTCTAGTGGTGGAGCCCCTTGCATGCTGGATATGCAGGGACCCATTGAGACGGGGACTTAAAAGGGCCAATATATGGGAAGATAGAATATTGTTCTACGCAAACGACATTGTATTGTACGTGCCTCAATCAATTGGATTCTCCAGATTTGCTCAAACCATGGCAAGTACTCGGGGTACACAATAAACTGGTCCAAATCAGTTGTGTATTTACTTGATGGGCCAGCACCGAACTTCCTGGCTAATTGTGAGGCCACTATTGTGAGAGATGGGTTTTGATATTTAGGTATATATGCGACGGCTGACCCTTCAATTTTCTATGACCGAAACCTACTGGGCCCCTTGATGCTGCTGCGGAGTGATGTCTGCCATTGGTGAATGCTGCCTGTGTCACTGCTGGGTCGAGCTGCATTATTTAAAATGATGGCTCTGCTGCGGCTTTTGTATGCGCTGCAAAATACTCCATATAACGTTCCTGAGACGTATTTTAAATCAATCGATGGGGAGGTTAGGAATCTACTTTGGGATGGGAAACCACCGCATATTGCAAGCCCCAAATTAGTCAGTGGGTGGTATGATGGTGGCATTTTCCTGCCAGATATCATGGCTATTACTGGGCTGCCCAAATTTCAATTATTAACAAATGGGTGTAAAATTGTGACATTTGCGGACTTACAAAAGAATATAAATTGTCCGTAAGAGAAGCATTCCGCTACTCAAAAATCTGACATGCCTTACTGGAGGCAACCAGAGAAACAGCTGAAATCCCGGAAGCCAACCCGCTTGAGGATAGACTGCTAGCAGATCCCATGGATGACAAAGCTATCTCACTCACCTACCGGAAAATTATTAACAATTTACCAGACCCGTTGCAACCACTATATACGCGCTGGCAGGATGATGTTGGGGACTTGGAGGAAGATGATTGGCGTGATGCGCTGTCCTCCCCTCGTGAGGTGGCCATACCATCCCGACTGCGGCTAGTTCAATTGAAAATTGTGCACCGCACATACATTACATGCACTGCATTGGTTAAGATGGGACGGAGTAGCTCCACAGACTGTAGGCGAAGATGCGGGGAGACAGGCACGTTCTATCATATACTCTGGGAATGTTCCTTGATTCAGTCATTCTGGGGGGATGTATGATGTTACAACGCATGCTTTTACAACGCATGCTGTTACAACGAAATTTTTACAACGCAAATGCAGTGACAACGCAAGTCTTTACAACGCAAGTCTTTACATCGACTTGCACTAGATGGCGTGCTAACATTAAAAAAGTGTAATTTACTATTCTAACTCCAGTCCACGTAACAGTAGGGAAGGTGTTTGGATAGTAAACTACACTATTTTTAATGTTAGCACGCCATCTAGTGCAAGTCGATGTAAAGACTTGCGTTGTAATGGCATGCGTTGTCAATGCATTTGCGTTGTAACAGTTTCGTTGTAATGGTAGTGCGTTGTAAAAGTTGCGTTGTAAAGGTTGTTCCCCTTCTGGGGGGGCGATCAACAGGGTGGTCGGAGAGGTGTGTGGGACGGCCCTAGAATTATCCCCCAGGATATGTCTGCTCAATATATGGGACGCTACAGACCTCAATCGCATGGACCAAACATGGATGACCACTGGCTTCATGCCAGCAAAGCGTAATATCGCTTGCAGATAGGGAGATTCCGAGCTGCCAACTATAATTGAATGGGAACGGGATGTCGATTGGTGCATCTTGGCTAACGTGCAGTCTATACAAATAGAGGATGCCCTAAGAAGTGGGACAAGGTGAGGGGGAAATGGAATACATACCGTGGCAATATTTGCACCTCCCCATCGGCGTTAGATCATGGGCCGACAAGATAATCCAAAACAAGAATCCGGAATGTGGGCGGGAAGGGTGGGTGTTATAAGAAATGTCTTGTACTGAATTGTACCATTTTTTCAAGATCTATTGTGACGAGCTAACTACTTGTAATATGTCATTAATAAATGCTAATATACCGTTTAAAAAAAAAAAGAAAGAAAAGGAAAAACGTCCACCCAGTATTCATAAAGATGTGTGCATTCCCAAACTATGTGGAACATCTCCACACTTTTAGCACAAGATCTGGGGAATATAGCCTGGGCAAGTTGCAAAAATGTATTTATCTCACCAGGCATGAGATACACTCTGTGGATGAAGTAGAAATTGATTCATTTAAACCTTGTATTACTAGAGATCCTTAGGACTGCACCCAGTCCTTTTACCCATTCCTCCTTGGCAATGGGTACCCCCACATTTTCTGCCCATTTGTCTTTAAGTGCGTTTAAGGGAGTAGTTATATCTTCTCTTAAGGCTCAGTAAAGTTCCGTTATGGCCACTTACTTGCCCGTGGTGGAACTAGCCCTGTCTCCTCCATAAGGTGATGCACAGCAGTATGAGCTTAGATGTCCTAAAGCCCCATACAGGGCATCATTTACAAAGTTAACAGTTATAATAAAAACCTGGTGCAGATTTACAAACCCAACATTGAAAAGTCGAACCAAGTACTTAGAGAAATAATTGTTTTGAAACAAGTAGAAGCTACAAGACTCAAGCAAAAAGATCCTGGGCCACGATGCCGGCTGAAAATGCCCCACCACATTCTTAGAAATATCTGCCGTATTAGTATTCAAAGAACACGCAGAGACAGCTAAACAGCCTGCCATTTGATTACGTGTGAAAAAATCCCTGGACAAATTTTCACAACTGTGCTCCCAGGATCTGACATAAATCCCCTGCAAGTGAGCTTTGCCCAATCCCTTCTGGAGTTCAAAATCTTATCTGCCATCAATGAGAACATAGCAAACCCAATAAGGTTATGGAAGGAGCCCTGAAACTTTCCAGACACTCACCCCCAGTAACTATTAGATCTGGGTTGAATCCATCATCGTTCTGTTGCTCACTTCGCCACACCAGTTCAGGCTCAGCCATATGCAAATCAGTCTTGACCCTGTTCCTCCTGGGAACAGTTCCACCTGAACTGCCAAGCCAGGTCTTCCCTGGACCGGAAACCTGCATCCTGGGACCCGTTTCGGGGTAACGCTCCTCATCAGCCTGTCTGGGCATACACTGCCAACTTAGGGCGAACAAAGCAAACACAATAAGATGATGGATGGAGAGCTGAAAACTATTTTTGTTGTGGGATCACCGCGCCGGCACACATTTCCCATCACCCAGCATTCCCCTCAGTCTCCCAATAAAAATGATACCTCACTTGTGTGGGTGCCCAAAGCAGAGTCAGCCTAAAAAGTTATAGAAAAAAAAAACATTCTGGACACACTTTTGTATCTCTTCAGTTTTTCATTTGATACATTTTTAGGTTCTCTGCTTTGAGAACCCACACAAGTGAGGTATAATTTTTATCAGGAGACCGAGGGTAATGATGTGTGGTAGGAAGTTTGTGAAGGCGCCATTATCCCACAACTTTTCCACATAGAAAATTGAGGAAAGTGTGATTTTTTTGCTAAATTTGAGGTTTGGAGGGGATTCTGGGTAATAAAATGCTGCCGGATGTACCCAAGCCACACTGCCAGCCAAGCACCATCTATGCACACCACTAAGCAAGCGCCATCCACACGCATCACCAGCCAAGCGCCATCCACGCACATCGCCATCCAAGTGCCATTCACACAGATCGCCAGCCAACCGCCATCCACGCTCATCGCCAGCCAAGCGACAGTCCACGCACACCGCCAGCCAAGCAACAGTCCACACACACTGCCAGACATGTGCCATCCACGCAGACCGCTAGCCAAGCAACAGTCCACCCACACTGCCTGCCAACCGCTAGTCCACATACTGTCAGCTAAGCGCAAGTCCACATACTCCGCAGGCAAAATGCAGTTCCCCCACAGCCAGCCGTACACTAGTACACACAGACCATCAGCCGAACTCCAGTTCACACACACCCAGGAAAACCTGTGCTAGTGTCTTGTGGTTTGAGCCTAAAAATATTGCTTATCTGCCCCCAAGGGAATAGAAGTGGCAAAAATGTGTGCACACAAAAAAAGGGGAGCAACCCTTGCCTAAGGGGCTGCTCCCTGACATGCCCATAAACATATCTCTGGTGCCTAATCGCCTTTTTGCCCTCATGTGCCCCTGGGGGGAGCAAATGCAAAAGAACAGATGGTGGACGGAATTCTGGATTAATTGAACATTCCCCCCCAGTCACAGATCTGGTTAAATCCAATGTTTTTTTGCATGCCATGGCATTCCAGTTTATACCCAGCCATATGCAAATCACTCTTGACCCTTTTCCTCGTGGGAACAGTTCAGCCAGAACTGCCAGGCCAGGTCCTCCATGGACCAGAAACAAGCATCCTGGGACCAGTTTTGGGGTGACTCTCCTCATCAGCCAGGCTAGCTTGAATCTAATGGTGTAGCACACACAGGACCCATGTCTGGGAATACCCTTCCCACTTAAGGCAACAAATGCAAAAAGAACAGATGACGGACGGAATGCTGAATTAATCAAACATTCACCCCCAGTCACAGATCTGGGTTAAATCCATCATGTTTTTGCATGCCATGCCATTCCATTTTAGACCTAGCCATATGCAAATCAGTCTTGACCCTGATCCCATAGGAACAGTCCAGCCCGAACTGCCAGGCTAGGTCCTCCCTGGACCAGAAACAAGCATCCTGGGACCGTTGGGGGTGGAGGGAATAGTGCAGAAAGACTGTGGCTATTTTTGGGGGAGGGTGGGGGCATTGGTATCCCCATTCTTGGCAGTCTCCACCCCTGAACTACTAAAAAAAAAAAGTCCCTGGCATGCTAGTGGGCTTTCTGCCCATTTGGTTGGGCAGATCAGGGGCCCCCATATGCCCCCAGAGCAGCAGAAAGTCTATCCATTTGTTTTTGAATGGGGTGAGGGCATTGGCATGCCCATTCTGGTCATCCCCCACCCCTACTCTGGCTAAATAAAAATACTCCCTGGTGCTTACTGGGCTTTCTGCCCCCCCCCCCCGGGGGCAGATCCACGGCTATTGCCGCATCTGCCCCCATTGTGGGAGCAGAAAGCCTGTGCCTATTTCTTGGTGGGGCCATTACAACCCCATTCAGGTCAGCCTCTGACCCCAAATTAGCATTTTTTTAAATCCCTGGATCCTAATGGGCTTTCTGCCCCCCTGGGGTGGCAGATTGTAGGCTATTGCCCACATCTGCCCCCCCAGGGGGCAGAAAGACTCTGGCTGTTTTTTTTGGGGGGGGTCATGGTCTTGCCCATTGTGGGCAGCCCCCACCCCTCTTATAAAAAATACAAAAAACTGGTGTCTAGTGGGATTTCTGCCCCCCCATCCATCATCCCCCCAGGGCGGGCTGACAGACTGTCCCTTTTTTGTTTGGGGGGGGGCATTAGCATGCCCATTTTGGGCAGCCCCCACCCCTACATATTCAAAAAAGAAAATCCCTAGTGGGATTTCTGCCCCCTTTTGGGGGCGGCAGAAATAATGTCTCTTTTGTTTTGGGGGGGGGGGCATTGGCATGCTCATTTTGGGCAGCCCCCAACCCTATTTTAGGGAAAGAAAATAATACCTGGTGCCTAGTGTGCTTTCTGCCCCTCAGGGGGGGCGGGAGGGCAGATTGGGGGCCGCTGCACCCATCTGCCCCCCCCTCCGGGGGCAGAAAGACTGAATGGTGTTCAATTTTCACATAGTATGAGCACACCTTATGAACACAACCTCTTTTCAGAAGGTTTGTTTCATAACCACAGGTGCCACGTTTCCCGGGTGCCAAGTATGTCTACATTCCAACTAACTTATGGTTCCAAAGTTCCACAAGAGTAGATCTGGCAGATGTAGCAATGGCCCTGGTAACTTGGACTTCTTTGAAGTTTTTTCTGAAAAATCTGAAGACATGGCTTTTCAAAACTACTAACTTAAGCCATTCCTTCCGACTCAAAATCCGCCTCAATTAGGAAGTCTTAGTAAAAGAGCCAAGAATTAAGAAACCGTTCGTGAACGTGCGCGATACCAGAATAATTAACATAACGGGTTGAACGAGTACAGGTATTTTCTATGCATTCTGGGATTTGTGGTCCTCGATTTACAGCTAGATAAACAACACTGCAAGTTCCAGAGTGCACAGAAAAAACCTGGATGGAAGCAGCTAGTTCCCAGTGCCTGAGAATCCTGGCAAGGCTGCACAGACTCTCAAACCGGTTGGGATCCTCTGCTGTGTTTTTGTCGCTATTAAGAAAGCTATTAGCTTCAATCCCTTGATCAAATGTCACCTGTCTCATTCCTAAGCTATGCATTTACCAGTCCTTGTTTTCAGGTGTGTTCTGGGCAATTGGTTTGAGTCCGATGACGCGTAACTACAATTCCCAGATAGGGCTGCCACCTGGGCAGTAGTTTACTGGTCTGGCTGGTATTTTCATACCAGAAGGGTTAAAAAAGAAAATCAGGAAAATCAATAAAATTAATTATTTTTAGCCTTTGAAATATAAGATCAAAAGTAAAATTAAAACATAGTAAAGGAATGTTGAAGATGTCTATACTATTCCTGAATGGTTTTCAAAGCAAATGAAGCCCTTTGCTGTGTGAAAATAGAACACAAATTATTTCACATAAATTGTTATTCCAGTACCTGCTCTTGGCCACCCAAAAACCGACAAAACTCAAAAACGGTCACTATGTTTGTCCAAGAAAGGTAACTGCTCCCAGAGAACATTAGAATGTTATACGAAAGCCTGGCATCAGAGTTTGTATTCTGTGGTAGCTGGTAGCATGGCCATCTGTCCATCAGAACATAACAGGAGACTCTACACACAGACACACTTAGCGTGTGCCATCACAAGACATTTGTTTGGAGCGGAAGGGACTGACTCGCTGAGCACTTTTTGTTGTTTTATTCCAAAACAACAAACATTTTTACCTACTGAAAACTGGCACAAAACATGATAGCTGCTTTAAGCACGTTTTCCTTAACCAGATGCGTCCACAGAAAGATGGCAACGCCAAGCTGGGCTTGGTCGAATTCCAGAATCTGTGGAAGAAGGTGCAGCGTTGGAAGGTAACTCGTCTGGCACCAGTAATCATGGGGCAAGTGATGGTCTGTGTCTAGAGAGCAGTGCACAGAGAGAAAGTAAAGTGGCCGTAGACAGAGTCTAGGCTTTCTGGTGTCATCAAATCTACCTGCATCATGGTGAATGCCTACCGTCCACGGGACCCTACCAAAACCTGCACGCTCACGGGTGCTTTTACTTTGGCCAGCACACCAACTTGGTGAGGTGGTACAGTACATTCCTCCCCAACTTTCACAATTAACAACAAAATTAGCTTACAGTATAGAAGTATTGAAAGTGATACACAATTATCTAAATAAAAAGAAATTGCATCGATACATAGTTACCTCACCGGTTGGCCTCAGCTTTAGAGCAGCACCCAGCTTACACCCGGAAGTCCATCAGTGAGGACGATGGAGCCGGATTGCCTCTTAGGCGATACTGGAAGTAGTTACTACGGCTTGACCTTTCCTGGGAACAAAGTCTCTCTTCTCTGCTCTCTGGCGGGTGCTGCTGGTTTGGACTAGGTCTCGTCCACATCTCACCACTGTGTTGGGAGCGGTCTAGCGAGATGTTTCATAGAAGTGAGGGGGAAAACCGTGCATGGTCGAAGTCACAGGGATGTCTGCATGGTTCTGGAGAATGTTCATTGGAACCAGTGTCCTCGTATTGAACCTTCTTGAAGAATTACATTTTTCATGTGACTTCTTCATCTCCTTGACGAGCGGTGACGATTGTGCCTTTGCGGTGTACTACCACCCACAGATACTGTTTGAAGGGCAGGCGGATTGTGCTGCCAGGGTGGCGGTCCTTGATGTATACTGAGTCACCCGATGGATCTCCGATTGATAGGCATTCTGTCATGCACTGGAGTGTTTGTGCATGATTTTTCTAATGTTGAGATTCTCAACGTCTTCAGTGGGTTCAGGAAACAAGGTGGGGTAGTGGAGGATGGTACCAGCAACTATGCACCCATGCAGACATATCCAGGAGCTTGACCTGTTGTAGTGTGCGGGAGTTAGTCTGTACTCACACAGGAATCCATAAATGGCTTTCTCCACCGGTTGGTGATTTGCGTAAGCTATGCGTACAATCTTTTTGAGGGTCTGCATAAACCTCTCCACTTCTCTGTTGGCTTGGGGTCATCTAGGTGTCACTTTGTGGTGGGGTATGCCCCACGTCTTTAGGTAATCAGCAAAATCTTGAACATGAAACGGAGGGCCATTATCATTCTTCACAACCTTAATCATTCAGTGAGTAGCAATGATTGTATACACTTTTGTGATGACTTTTGACCCCATCTGGGATCTTGCTATCACCGCTTCTGGATATTTGGTATAGTCATCAATGATCACTAAGCATGTTGTCCATCGCGTAGGCGGCCAAAATCAAGACTTGCCTGTACCCAGGGGGCTTTGGGTCCTTCTTCTGTGATTATCGGAGGGGGTTGTTCTGGTTGACCTGCTACTTGACCCCAGTGGCAGGATTTGACAGCGCTCTCCACCATTTCCTCCATCCCTGGGACCAGACTTTTGTGCGCAGTCGGCTCTCCTTCTTAACTATGCCTTGATGGGCATGGTGTGCCAGTTGTACTACTTGAGGAGCGAGGCTCGTCGGCATAACCAGCCATAGTCCCCGGAGCAGACACCCACTCTCATCCGTCGACAATTCTTGGCGAACGTGAAGGAGCGATTTAAGAATTTTCTTTGCTTTGGGGGTTCTTCCGGAGAAATGTCTTTTTATACCATCCCAGTTGTTAGAGCGTTTAGCTGCAATCACTGCCTGTAAGCATTTATCGTCTTGGGTGGCCTGTCAAATGCCATTGGAAGTGGGCAAGACCTTTCAGCAACATATCTCACATAGACTTCCGTCACTTCTGCTTCTTCCACTTTCTCAGAGGTGGCAGCACGGGATGGCATGAAAGATAGTCCGTGAGGTTTGAAGAGCCTGGGCGATTTTCAACTTAACAATCATATTCTTGGAGTTGTAACAGCCATTCCTCGATACGGAGCTGCGGTTTAGATGCGGACCCATGAAATAAAGGTATGAGTGGCTTATGATCCGTGGAGACAACAAATGGGTGGCCACAGACGTAGATATGGAAATGGCGACAAGCCCCATGTATTGCAATGGCCTATTTCTCTATTTTTGAATAACGTTGCTCAGTCTCTTTCTGGGATCGACTGGCATAAGGTACGGGGGTTCAACTGTCAAATAGACTACTGTAATGGTCTTTTTTTGACCGCTCACAAGAAAGCCCTGCATAAGCTCCTGATGGTCCAAAATGCAGCAGCTAGATTGCTTCATGGGCTACCAAAACATCAGTCGGTCTCCCAATCTCTCCATTTACTCCACTGGTTCCCTTGAGAAAGTGGGTATTGTTTAAGTCTCTGTGCATAGCTTTTAAGGCCCTTCATCTTGATGGCCCAGAATCTATCAGACAGCTCTTTCAATGGTACACCCCATCCAGGACTTTAAGATATTCCTCTCAGGACAATTTGGTCATTCCTAAAATCAAGAGAGCCACCTGGGGAGGTAGGAGCTTTGCTGTGGCCCATGCCAAACTTTGGAACTCGATGCCCCGCAAACTAAAATCCATAAACAACCTACTTACCTTTCGTATGGCTCTTAAAACATGGGGGCATATTATCAAGAAACAGAGTTAAAATTATCGCCGCTTTAGCAGCAGAAAACTGCCGCTAAAGCGGCGATAATGGGCTTGATAATATGCCTTTGAGAATTCCCATAGAAGCCCATGTTTTGGTGACAATATGGGCTTCTATTGGAATTCTCAAGTGCATATATCAAGCCCATTATCGCCGCTTTAGCTGTAGTTTTCTGCCGCTAAGGCGGTGATAATTTTAACTCCATGCTTGATAATATGCCCCATGGTTGTTTAATAATTAGTGCATCATTTATATCTTTTTTTCTTTACAGTCAGCACTTGATGTCTAGTTAACTCACTTTTCCTTTCACCTACTGAGAGCCTCAGCGCCTAGACACCCTTAGAGAGTAGTACGCTTTAAAAAATCACAATTTTCAATTTCCTTTCATCTGATTGTTGCTGCATTAGTACTGCCCAGAGACCATGAGGGCTTGCTTCCACCGCTACGTTTGTGGCTTTCTTAGGACCAAAATAGGATAGAGTGGTGTCCACTGACAGCGCTTCTTTGGTTTGTCGTAAGACCATCTCTTGTTCAGGACCCCACTGCCATAGTGTGGTCGCCTTGGTGAGCTCTCTGAGGGGTCGAGTGAGGACTGAGAGGTCTGGGTTGAACCTCCCACACAAATTCACCATGACAAGAAAACCTCTCACACTAGTGATATTGCGGGGCACTGAGGCTTCTTGCACATCACACACTTTTCCAGGATCTGGGACGACTCCATTCTCTTGAGAAAGTATACCTAAAGAAGCTGACTTTGTTCTTTAGAAATTCAAAATTTTTCAGAAGTAAGGTGAGTCGTGCATCTTTGATCAGTTGTAGCCATCCTCTGAGATGGCTTTGGTGTTCTTTCAGTGACTTGGCATGGATGAGGATCTCATCAGTAACACTGAGGCTGGGGAGAATGCCGAGCACTGGAGATTCCAAAGTTGAGGTGATGATACCTGTGTATACCCATGTGCATTTAAAACATGGTGATGTACCTTGAGTCGGGATGGAGTGGTAATTGATATCCCAAACAGGGATACACCTTCGAGAACGATTTTGCACCACTCTGTTTGCTCAGTATGTCATCTACCATAGGGGTGAGGTGTCTATCCCGCTTGATGGCAACATTAGTAAGTCTCATATCCACACATGTGGTCCAGTGACCTTCTCAATAATGCCGGGCCTTTCCACATTTTCCAGCTCATCTTCCACTTTCAGTCTCAGGTGGAAGGCTATGCAGCGGTGACGTAGAGCCATTGGTTGGATAGATGAGTATATATATGTAACTTGACTTGTTAGTTCTTTAGTCATCCGATCTCGCTGAAGACAGTGTTGAATTCTAAAATGGTCAAAAGTTCTTCTTCCTGAATATTTAAAGCGAAGGAGATCAATCCCAGTGCCTCTGCTGTCGCTCCACTGACAAGCATGCCGTGGCCTTCTTTAGCCACATACACTGTCGTGTCTGCCTTGTTTCCTAGATTGGATACCATGGACTTGAAACAGCTGAGATGGAGGATTGGCGACTTCTGCCCATATTCGAAGACTTTGATTTTTGTTTTATCTAGTGGAGGTTGTTGAGCCATGGTGTGGTATGTGGTCGTCATCATGAGTTCAATTGATGCTCCTGTGTCAATGGTGGTGGTGATTGATTGGTTGCCTATCTTGAGTTGAAACCGCGGAAGGTGACAATGGGTAGAAGGTGGAGTTCCCGCCACAAAGACGTAGTGGACTGAGTATTCGTCTGTATCGTCATCCATGTCGTCTTTCCTGTCAGGCTCATTTAATGCCAAGTGCATCATTTCTTTTGTGGTCTTGGATAATGCACAAACCTTTGCAAAGTGGTTATGTTTCCTACACACTGAGTATCGTTTGCCTTTGGTGGGTCAGTCAATCATCTTGTGCGGGGACCTTTTGCAGTATCCGCATTCCTTTTTCCTGTCTTGAGAGCTTCTTGGAGGATTCGGTGCTGGGCGAGTCTTGGTCACATTTACTTGTTCTGCTTTGATGGAGGATCGAGTGCTGCTTCCATGTGTGAAGCTCTAGCCTTAGTTAGTTCTTTGGACCGCCCTAATGTCAAAATGTCTTGCAGAGATTTCCCTGACTCTTGGAGGATTGTTCCTTGTAGCTTTACGGAATAGCACCCTTGTATGATCTGGGCGCAAAACTCTTCCTACTCATCCTGGAACCCACACATACTTGTGAATTCCTTCAAATGGCTGAGAAAGGTGTTGATAGACTCCTCTGCTTTCTGGCGGGCTTGCCTGAATACGAAGCGTTCATAATCTTTATGAGCAATTGGCTCGAAATAAGCATTGAGTGCATTCAGCAGCGTGGTGTAGATTTTTGGCGTTGCTTCCACCAGCATTTTATATATTCTGTGAATGTCCTTCCCTCCTAGATGCAGCAGTAGGGCTCTCCACCTCTCGCGAGATATGCCAGCCTCCTAAAAGTAGAATTGTATGAGTTCTGTTCAAACTTTCCATTTAGACGCTAGAGCTGACGGCGCTCCATCAACCATAAAAGACTTCGGGATGGAGCCCATGGTGGCCAAGAAGTGAGGGATCACCCTCCTTGGGCACCTTGCGGCACAAGTTCTGTCACTCTCCTGAGGGTGTGTGGACAGCCACCTGGCCACGGTAGCAGGTAGGTGGCGCGTCGACCCTTCACAGAGAGAAGCTTGGTAACAGACCAGCCAAGAGCTGCAGGGCCAGCACCAGGCAGAGTTTGAGCCTGGTTTCTGAAGCTGGGTACTGATTATAGTGAATGGCTGTTAAATAAGTGCACTTTAAGTGTGGTTGGGTTTTTCTTTTGGGATGCAGGATTGCAATTTTGTTCCCCACTGACCGCATAACTCTGCAAGCGTAATATTCTGGGGAATGTGTGGGCCAGGCACAGTCACCGTACTTGGCTTAGCAGCAATGGCCAAAGGAGCAGGGAAGGCCTAGTGGACCTGCACGGCAGAATGGGAGCGCGTGGGATAGTCGAGTTCCAACCGCGCCTCTGACACATGCAGGCGCGATGCAGCCGATGAGGTTGTGGTGGGTAAGGAGGCCGCAGTGACACCACGCGACCTTGCAGCACTGCGGGATACGAGGCGGGCAGTCGCAAACTCATTCAGAGCAAACGACAGGCTCCAGCAAACAGTGCACTTTGACCCCTCACGGGAGACTGGTAGCGGGTGCGTGCGAACGTACGTGAGAGCCACGAAAAAAGCAGCAGCATGTCCTGCGGATTCAGGCACACTTAGGTGCTCCGGTTTGGCGGGGTTCATGGCCATTCTTGTTGCCAGTGTTGTGTTGGCCCTGTGGTTGGTTGGGCCTCACACCTGATATCACAGGCCTATGAGTAAATAAATGACGAGACGCACCGTGAATTGGTCTCAAAGATTGCTACGTGACTGCCGAGTCCCAACGTCATAAGGGACTCTACCAAAATCTGCACGTTCATGGGTGTTTTTGCCTTTGCCACACCACCAACTTGGGGAAGTGGAACATTACAATCCCCGCAGGCACCACAACTGGCTGAAATGCCTGTACTTCTAATGGTGCACTACCATAGATGCGCCAGGACTCGGACTAGTGACTGGTGGGCTTGTGTTCCGCGTGCCATTAGTATCTGGTTGGCAATGTGCCTAATTTCTTGCTTTTAGTATCTATGAGCCAGGGTGGGCTGGAGTCTGTCCGCTGATGCCAGTGTGGGCGGGGGTGATTCGTAGCTGATAGCAGTGGTGCTGGAATAGTTTTCAGAGGGGAGGTGCGGCCATCAATGTTATATCACTGAAGTCGTAGGGATTGTTAAGAGTCCTAGCTTCAAGCAAAGTGTAGCAAATATATTTAGCAGGAGAGTGATGAGTATAGTGTATGTAGCTGGTGGTGCAATTTGGAGGACACGGTCACAAATATATTACTAAAACATGATGTGGTAGCGTAATGTAATTTATAGATAGCAAATTTTCTGTTTGAATGGCTATTAAATTTGCACATACAATAATACGTGGAAATCGTGTTTCAGCAAATATTTATCATTTATGTATCACCAAGAAAAGTATCTTTATTTGTTTTGATTCTCTTAAAATCTTTGTTTTCATCCCAATTCAGAATTAAAAAAACAATGCTTAATATGTTTTCCATATATATATTGACATTTTTAGTCCTTTTACAGTTATTTACATGTTGCTATGTGTTAGAATAAAATTGACATCATACTCCCTTTCCTTTAAAACTCCCTGTGCCCCAGTAAGACTGTCATATAGTCTACAAAATCCTCTCACTTTGGAGTCAAAGAAAGAAAAGTAAACACCAATCTCCATGTTAAAAGAATAAAAAGCAAGTTTTCAGAAGACATTGCCTGACATTTGACCTCTGTCTTAAAAAACGCACAATAAATAGTGTAAGATAAAAGTAAAATGTAAACAACTCTTGATAGCATATTCATCTAAACTCCAGCATGGCTTTTTTGGGGCCGCTGCAGCACTCGTGCATCCCTACTTCCAGCGCCTATGACTAATAGTTGTGGGGGCAGGAGAGAAGGGTGCTAGAGAAGGAGGAGGGTGTGTGGAGGGTGTGGTGACTTCAAAGGGTGGATTAAATTAATCGAACGGTACGAGTCAGTTACTGTTTGGGTCTCGACGTAAAGGGATGCTCCGTGTGATGGGTGGAGTATTTCAATAAACTTCGTTTCTCAATTTACCTCCATTCGTCTGGATTCCATACCACTTCAAAATGTCAGAATGAAAATGGAGGGGAAGAAGAAATATTCTCCTCCCATCGTTTTACACAGACCACACCCCAGCATGTTCTCTGACCACACATTCCTCTTCTTTTCAGACTATCTTCCTGCAGAACGACCTGGACAGATCCGGCACCATGAGCTCCTACGAGCTGCGGATGGCACTGGAGACAGCCGGTGAGTGAGATGGGTTACAGGGGGCGGGCTCCATGAGGTAGCACTGTAGCAGCTTGAACAGAGACTTTTTAAGACATGGGCAAAGTGGGCAATTGCCCACATCCCCCACCATCCAATGGGCCTAGCTGAGAAGGTGAATTTTCGATCTATTTGACCACTGTCTCCTCTGTGTCTCAATCACAGCCCTTTGCCCTCTCTCTGTTGACCTTTACCTCTGACTGAACTATCTCTCTCTGTCCAGTGTCATCTTAGGTATTTTAGGGCACTCGACAAGATAGATTTCAACAGTTTGTGTGATCCTGTTTCTAAAATGTTTTTGGCATCATGCGGACTTGAAATAGTGGGAGATGGGTTATAAAAAAGAAAGTTGTTCTGAACACAGGCCCCCCCAAAATATGTCCTGCCTGGGCCTTCCCATTGTTCTAATAGCATTATAGCCATTCTGCAGCTTGGGCCCATGACTCTGGTTCAGGGCCTTTAATGACCGTTATAGCCCTCGTAAGCAGACTGTAATGCTATATTAGATGCCTATATCCTTTGGCTGCAGACATTAACTACTACTTGCCTGCTTTCTAAACTTTTGTACTTTGAGGTAAAATATGGAGCAGAAATCTGAGGTAGGCAGGGACAAGGGTCTGCATGTTGGCGGCAGGAGAATAACTTCATACTGTGAACATTCAACACTATTTAATTGCTGTTTTGCACTTTTGAACGACTTTTTGTATCACTGCTTAGTACACATTGGTGCATTTTGAAAAATAATTCCCATAATATAGGTCTCACTACCCAAGCAATTACTTACCTTCCTTTGATAAGAAATAAAAATAGTTTTTCTTCTTTCTGGTGTATGAGATTTTTTCAACATTAACACTGTATTTAAGTTTTAAAAGTTGAGCAAAGGGGGTGTATCCAAGTTGGCGACCGAGTATGTCACATCTTTTGGAGCTCCGCCGGACCTCTTTGCATTAGGGCTGCATTAACTGCAGAGAGCGGCTTTTGGTGTCCCATCCGCCCCCCTCCACTGGCGGGACGACTACCCTGCTTACTGGGAGAGTAAGCCGTCGCCAAAGGACATCGATTCCCTGATCCCGGCTGCCTTGGTGTGGCACAGCACGGAGTGGTGGAGACAGCTGGCGGGGCCTGACGTAGTAGAGTTGTGTGGCAGAGTGATTCCCCCGGGATGTTGAGGATCCATGCCCCGGCCGCTGTTGAAGTTGCCCCCTCACAGTCCTCTTGTGAGTGAGTAGATAGGCGGACAAGCCCGGGATGGAGTGCAGCGGTGAGCGATTGCGGCCCGGGGCGCACCGATCGTGTGGCCGAGGCGGAGGCCTACCCTGGGGATTTGTGGCCTTCTGGTTCTCAGTGCGCGGGCCCTTGCAGCAGCCTAGGAGCTGACTCTTGGGGCCATTGCCTGCTTGGCTTCCCCCCTACCGCTTTCTGGGGTGGAGGAGCTCCGGGGATCGCCGACAAGGCTAGCTGAGCCGCGCAACAGTGTGATAGGATCGACTGGGCCGCATTTTGAAAAAGCTGCGATTGCACGATTCCCTCCGTGGTGACATACTCCTCATTGCTGCTTACCTGTTTTGGCCCCGCAGAGAAGAGGAACAAGACAAGACTTCTGGTGAGCCAGCCCGTCTCTGTGGTGGACTTCCCTCTCCCCCAAACGGACTCTCCTAAGCCCAGCGAGTCTCCTGAGGGTGCAGGACCGGCCCTGATCGACATGTGCACCAGGGGCTCCATGCCATGAAGCAACGACTGGCATAGCATTCTGGGATGGGTGCCTCACCATTTTGTCAGGAAACTACCTGTGATCCTGTGCCCAGATAGTTAGCAGCCTATGTCTGACGGTTGGTGGCACGGGGTCCCCCTCGCGCGGCTGGTGATCATTGGCCCTACCGGATTGTGTGACCCGTGCCAGCGGGAGTAGTTACCTGATTAGCCACGTGTGGACCCTCTATGCATGGCGGGTGTGTCCTTGCCGCCAAGTGGTGCTAGTGCTGCAGTGAGGAGGCCTGTGGGAGCTTTTGGGTGCCTAGTTATGTCTTCACAATGCACCATGAAGAAGGACCCCACACTCCATTTTCACCAAAAATGCAGTGAAGAGGGAAGCTTCAACGATTGACACCACAGTATCGGGGAAATTACCCAGGGTGAAACCCTGATCACTAAAGCATTCCTGGAGCAGCTGTTTGGGACCCTCCGTGATGACTCTGCAGATGTCAAGAGGGATATAGCAACAGAGATCAAGGAGATAAGACGGTATGTGGAAGATGTAGGCCAGAGACCGGCATCGTTGGAGCAGGGACAAGACGCCAGGGAGGAGGTGTTGGATGCCCATCAACGGAAGTTGCTGGATCTCCATGACCAGAACTTAGAGTTGCGCTATCAACTTGAAGACCTTGAGAACAGGTCCTGATGTTCTAACATACGTATTAAGGGAGCCCCTTTGCAGGCAATTCCAGGCAATCTTAAAGACTTTGTTGTTCGCCTCTTCAAACAAGTGGCTCCCTCCCTGAAAGACGAGGAAATCATTCTAGACCATACGCACCGCGCTGGCTGTCTTGCCAGTGTGCCAGGACATACTTACCTGTCTCCATTATTACAGCTAAAAGGAAGCTATTATGGCCGCTGCATGCGATATGACAGTCATTGAATTCAAGGGTCATAGGCTGTGGTCTTACCAGGATCTCTCCACAATTACATTGCAGCGACGGAAGGCCCTCCGGCGACTGATGGACTTCCTCCAGGACCAGAGCATTAGATACAAATGGGGCTACCCCTTCTGTCTTCAATTTGTATGGCAGGAGGAAGACCGCGTGATTTGCACTCTCAAAGATGCCCAAGCACTTCCTGATATGCCAGCTTTACAGCCACACATACGAACCATTTTGGTACTCGACGACCGCTGGCTCCGAATCTCGGCGCTCCACGAGGTAGAGGAAAAAGATAATGAATAAGCCCTCCGAAGCGGATAGCCATACAGAGCGTGCCCAACTGCTTACAATTACATCAGGAGGGCGAAACTACAAGAACAGATGGCGACCACTGATTGTCGCTTGACTTTGTGCTTGCCTCCCCCTGCAAAAGAGCTTTTTCGGCTTGGTTTGTGGATGCCATTTCCTGCTAGCCAGCAGCCACCCCCCTCTGCTCCAGGGCTGTGGTTTTCCGGCAAAGTTCCGTCATGGAGATATTGACTACACAGTATACTTGTCAACTACATGGACCCTCGTTACCTAATTATTGTAGTCCCCAGGCGGGGTAAGTTTTTGACTCTATGTTCTCCCACTGTTTCTCATATCTCCCCATACCTCACCTCACCTTTGCCTTCCCTTCTGTACCAGATACCCCTTCAGGCACACACTATCTGGCCTGGCACACATCTGTCGTGAAAGTGTGGCGCATTGTACTCTCACCTAAGTACATAGGGTGATATCTATACTTCACCTCAAAGTATGTGGCCTTAATGCACCGGCTAAACGTCTAGCTCTCCTCTCATTCCTCAGAGATACTAAGTGCGATATATTTTTGCTGCAGGAAACCCATTTGCTGCAGGTTGACTGACGACGCATGCGCTTCTGCTGGTTTGACTGCCAGCACTCTTCATCGGGGAAGGTCAAGAAGGCCGGAGTTGCAATTCTCTTTGGAACACATTTCCCAGGGCGGGTGGAGCGAGTTTTTTTTTTAGATCCCTGCAGGTTCTTGGCATGACATGTTACAGTGAGGGGAGGCAGGTACACCTTGGCCACAGTGTATGCACCCAACAATCATCAAGAGACCTTTCATAGGGACTCCCTGGGCAGCTGCTGACTACCCCGGACAAAGATATAATGGTTGGCGGGGACTTTACCATAGTGATGGATGCTCAAAAGGTCAGGTCTACACCACAGGTGATTCAGGTTGGGAGCTTCACATCGGGCATTCAATAGTGGTTGGGAGAGGCAGGAATGACTGATGTATGGAAGCACATGCACCCTACCTCCGCTGACTACACCTTCTTCTCAGCGTCCTACCAAACTTACGCACGCATTGACAACTTCCTCACGTCACAGTGCGTAACACAGGGCACATTCTCGGTGGATTTTGGTGCAGCGGTGCTCTCTGATCATTCTCCTATTGTTTCGTGATATGACCCGGGTGGAAACTCTCCGACCCCACGGGTCTGACGGCTTAGCGCAAAACTCCTCACCTATGACCACATTCTAGCAGACACCTCGACATCCATAACCACATTTTTGCAGACTAACAACACATCTGACATTTCCGTCCCCACCCTGCGGGGGACTTTAAAAACAGTGCTAAGAAGCCACTTTATCGCTTTTGTCGCAGGCTACAACAGAGATAGATGGACTAAGCGGCTCCAATTGGAAGTGCAGGTCAAGGAATTGGAGGTCTCCCACACCCGGTCCGGTTCAGTGATAGTTTGCCGTCAATTGACGGCAGCACAGAAACAGCAACGGGCATTAGATATGGAAAGAGCAAAGTACACTTTGCTCAGGATTAAACAGAAGTATTGTGCAGGAGGCAACAGAGTGGGAGTATGCTGATACATCACCTTAGGGCACAAGCAGTTGACCGGGGAATCCCTGAACTACAGGGTGCGGATGGCTCCCCAAGGTGTCAGGATGAGAAAATTGCCCAGGAATTTGACACCTTCTATGCTGCTCATTGTGCAGCAGACGCTCTGTTAGAGTCGGAGGCTGGGGCATACCTGGCCCAGACACACCCGTCTCTGACCTCGCTAGTCATGTTCACCACACTTGACACACATATAACACCACAGGAGGTTCTAGCGGCCATTCAACAATTACAAACCAGCAAGGCACCTGGCCCAGATGGCTATGGGTTGAATTATATGAGGCCTTCAGTGCACAGCTAGCCTCCATTTTAGCGTGGCTCTTTAACAGGTGAAGTGTGACTAGCTGACTGCCAGAGTCCATGCGCCTAGCTACTATTACGGTGCTACCTAAAGAGGGCGAGGATCATAAAGGCTGTGCGTCTTACCATCCAATCTCACTTTTGAACGTGGACACAAACATTTTTACCAGTGTTTTGGCCCATAGATTAGTACCCTGTGTTCAGGGATTGGTTGGAACTGACCAAACCGGGTTAATCCCAGAGCGTGGGTGTAGCGACAACACAAAGCTGCTGTGCCACTCTATGGATAAGGTGCAGCATTTGCAGGTGCCGGCCCTCCTGTTGCCAACTGATGCAGAAAAGGCCTTTGATCGGGCCCACGGAGAGAATGGGCATCGGCCCACAATTTTGCTGTGGGTCCAATCTTGCTACTCCACCCACCGGAGCCAGGGTGCGAGTGAATGGGATACTGTCAATGCCATTCGCCATTACCTGGGGGACCAGACAGGGTTGCCCCGTGTCGCCTTTACGTTTTGCGCTGTACATGGAAACCTTCGCAGAACGGATCCGGGGCTATCCTCAAATTACGGGCATCCAAATGAGTGGCAGGGAACAAAAAATTATGTTATATGCAGATGATGTCCTCTTGACTCTTACTGACCTAGAAAATACCTTAGAAGCTGTGATGGCGGAATTGGCTGCATTTAGTGAAACATCTGTGTTCAAGACAAATTTACAAAAATCTTTCACTCTTAATTTGACTATCCCCGACCTGATGAGGGCTCGGCTTACTACACAGTTTCCCTTTCAGGGGGCAGACCAGGGAATCTTATACTTGGGTCTACAGATCGACTCTGCGCTGTTGACAACCGCTGCCCATAACTCTGAAAACTTTGGAACGATCACACGGTCCGACCTTGCAAAATGGAAGAGCCATGGCCTTTCCTGGCTTGAGCCAATAGCAGAGGTGAAGATGGCGCTTTTTCCCAAAATTCAATACGTAATGCAAACCCTTCCCCTCCAACCCACTCCTCCCATGGATGTTAGACAAGCTAAAATCTCATATTTGTGACTTTATTTGGGAAGGCAAGAGCGCCAGAATGGCCAGGACACTTGCCTATCTTCCCCAGTTGGCTGGAGGGCTGGGAGTCCCGAACCTGTGTTGCTATTATCAAGCAGAGGAGCTTGTCTACATGGTGGAATGGTCCCAACCCTAAATGGAAAGACATTGGTGCTTTATAGACCAGGCGATCTTGGGTATCCACATTTGGAAGGTGTCCTAGCTCCCGAAGCCCCAAAGGCCAGCCGGTGTCTATATCTCGGCAGTGGTGCGAGCCACAATTGGGGTTTCGGACTGAGTACAGTTGAAACACGGTCAATTTACGCCCTTCTCCTCGCAAATGCCATTGGTAGGTAATCCAGATTTCCCACCTGCTGTGAAGGGGTCAGCGTTTGTGGCCTGGCAGGGGGCCAACTGCAAGCGAATAAGGGACTTGTTCGATGTTGACGGCCTCATGGACTTTCCAACACTCAGTCGCCTATATTCTCCCCGACACGGCGCAATGGGAATATTTAACAGTCCCTCACTAGACGACGGAGGGTCGTGGCTCCATCCACAGGCCTGCAGTGTGCTCACACCTTTTGAGGAGTGGCTCCTTAAAGGCTCTTCTGACAAAGAAATCCTGTCTGATATGTATGCCTTTCTTATCATACCCCATACTCCTTTGAAATGCATTGCATGGGCCAGATGGGAGGGGGAATGCGGGCGCCCCTTTACGGGCAGGGTGTGGAATGACATCCTTCAAGGTGCACGGACCTCAGCCTTCAACACCACTAGTAAGGAAATGTGCCGCATGGGACCACACCAGGAGTGGACACTGTTGGCGCCATTCTGGACAGCGGGGCACCCTTACTCACCTGCTATGACACTGCCCTAAACTGGATTCTTTCTGGGACGGAGTCCTGGAAGTGGTGAACACTAATTTCACTATTGATATCCCTAGATTTCCCAGCTATATTCTCCTGGGTCTCCCCAATCCGCTTACCTACTGCTGAGATCATGTAGAGGTAGGGCAATTACTTTGGCATTGGGGCAGCTAAACAGATCCTCCTCGCTAGATGGGGTACTGAGGTAATACCCACACACCTAGACTGGCTGCACAAACTATGGGAACTACTGGGGATGGAAAAGTTAACAACTGTTGCCACACACCGCCTCCCTCTATTCGATAAAATGTGGCAGCCTTGTCTTAAATATCTCTCTGTGGAATACCGTGAACTGACATGCCCACACTACTTGCGGGTACTCCGCTTGGCCCCGCTAGGGGACCTTGACCCACACTGAGGTACTTGGGACAGCTTCTCCACACATTGATGCCAGGGCAGTCCCAGACTGAACCTGTTCTTTGCCAACCCTGTTCTTTCCATATCTTCTTACACCTTCCCCTTATGATTTATACATGCGTTGCCATTTGATGAATCACCACCACCCAGTGGATGTAGGTGGGTAGTTATTGTATCAATTGCTTCTCAATTGAAAATAATAAAAAAAGATCTAAAACCAAAATATTGTGCAAATAAAACACATTGGTCTCTGTAGGAGCTCAAAGTTAATTGTAGTAGGTCCAGTTTTTGCACAGGCAGCTAAGTTACTACTGGCTTTAGATGGGTGTAATGACCAAGCATAAGAATGTATGAGTGTAATACCATGTGAAAAGCAGGTTCAAAACAGGTTGTTCAGATTAACTCCCAATTAGGGAAAACCACAAACCATACCCACCAGGGCTGACCTTCTGGGTCTGAATAACTTAGTGAATGCTTCCAATCCAGCTGCACATTACACACTACCAATATCAGCTACAAAAGTTTGTTCTGTTACCATTATTCACAAACAAAGCATAAAAACATGAAGCCAGCAATTCATAATTAAAACAAAACAAGGTTAATTAAGCCACAAACACCTCAACCTCAATCTTGTCAGTCTGACTTTTGAAATATGTAGGTAGTTAGAATAATAAAACAAGGCAATATCTGCCCTTTTTTCCACTGCCGGTGGTAAGATTTTCCTTCTCCACAGCACATGACCACGGAGCCATCATCATTAGCTGAATTGATCCGAGTCTGCAGGTTAGAATTCCTAAGGAGCATACTAATGGTAAAATGTTTTTGTGCCATTGCAGTTTGTGCAGTCCACAAATCAGAAGTGCAGGATTGTTTGCTGGATTGTTTGACAAGGTCAATCATTGCTTGAAAAGAACTTAGGCGCATCCTTTAAAGACCAACCCTTTGGGAAGCGAAGTGAATGCTTCATATACCGCAGTCCAAACCTGGTCAGACGCTTTGAATTATTACTAAGCCATAAAAGCAACAATTTAGGCCATGGACACATTTGTAAAGATATAAAGGCCCATACAGAGACTTTTTCCATTTCCAAAGCTTCACACTGAACTACTGATTGGCCAAAGTTTCTTTATGCTCTGTTTCTCCATAGAATTTATAGAATATATCCTAGCCTTCCCATCCCCCAATGTAATTTGACTTGTATTTTGATCATCTGGGCAAGACATTCTGCAAGGCAGGAAGTGGATTTCACCACTATGAGGACAATTTGTTTTTTTTTTTGTTGAAACATTTTTATTGTTTTCCAAATCAACAATCCAACGTTCTGTCCAACTTCCCCATCCCCCCCCAGGAGTACTGTTCATTACTCAGCGATTCCCCGTGTCCAAGAGAAGTACCGTCCCTCCCAACCCCAACTCGTTCCCTCCCCTCCCCACCCCCATGTCAGTGCGCCCCCATCTCCTACCTCTCCCCCGATGTGCCCCCCCTTCCAAGTAAATTATGTACGGGTGCTCAACCCCTCCCTGAGCAAGCAGATCTTTCCTCTTGTCCAACCACTATGAGGACAATACGCAGCTGTACCTCAAGACTGATAGCACAGAAGACATTGACAATCTGTCCCAATGCCCATGGACTCAAGCTCATGGATGTCCCGGATGAAACTTAAACTTAACCCTCAAAACACTGAATTCCTCCTATTCCCTGAAATTCTAAACGACTACCTCCTGACTGGGACACTAAGCTACAGGCCCTAAATATCTTCGCCAAGACTGTGGAATCAGCAGGATTCCTATGCATCTCTTTCGATAGGTCTCTCAATCATGATCTTCATTTCTAAAGGTGCTAGATTTCAACTAAAGCTGCTACAAAATGTCAGACCTGTCATTCCCAAACATGACTTCAAAGCTGCTGTCCAGAACTTGTGATATCTCACAAGGACTATATGAACTCTCTAATGCCCGAACTGCCTGTGTCTTGTATAAACCTTCTAAAAGCTATCCTCCACTCTAAAGCCAAGCTGACCACCGATGTGAGAAACAACAGTAGAATCCCAAAGACAGAAATGCACTTTCTCACTTGAGAAATGGATAATATATGTGCAACAATTTTAACATTGCCACACTGTAAATATGGGTCTTGATTTGTAACAAAATGTTCCCTTTTCACTTGAGCAGAATATGAATCAGTTGATGGGTTGGGTAAAAGATGCAGATGAATTATCACGCTGTGATCTGCGATGATGGGATATAGTTTTATTTCATGTTACTCTTATTTAACAATTTTAGTTAATCTATAATGAATTGTTTACGATTTGAGAACACTCAACAGACTTACCCCCATTCTCTACTACCTAACACTTGAATCTCACTTCATATATAAACAGTTTGCTTGCTCACTAAGCTATGCACCTTCATTTGGCTCAGTAAATTATGAGCCCATGCATTACAGGTTTGTAACTGAATTTTGCAGGAAACCTGTCAATTGCTCTTAAGTATAACTACCCATAAGTGGGTACATTTAAAGGTTGTTTAACCACATGGTTTGGTTTTCATAATCCCTGGGCCATCCTATAACCTTTTGATTTTTCTAAATTGGTCATAAGTCAAATCCACCCACAAAGGATGCAGGCATCGTGCTCGTACAGAAGATAAATCTTATATTTGCACTTGTAGAATCCTTGTACACACATGTTAAACCTGTCCCCAAGCCATTTAGGTGCAGTGAAAACTGGAGCTAGTTCCATTACACAGTAAACCCATGATGACTATTAAATGTTTTCACTATGATCAATAACATGACTGACTGATGATTTGAGTAAATAAATATTTCCTGGGAAGTAATGCCTATTCCACTAACAGACCCAACAGGCATTGCTGTAGATTGTCAGATGAATTGAATACTTCTAATGACAGATTTCTCATCTTAAAAATATACCTAGTCGACACATGGGATCCGGAGAATTCTTCAGCAGTGCTTCTGCATGCCGCCAAGTAGCACCGTGTGGCTGCAGGGTGAGACTGTACCACCGCGACAGTGATAGTGCGGGCACCACCTGTGCGGTGACTTCAGTTCCTTTCATTCCGCACCCGTCGATGCAAACCTGGAGCTCCGCCTCCATCTTTGTCAGTCTTCCCATGATGAAATCCAAAATTCTTATCGATAGTGTGCTTAATCCCATCTTGCTACTCGAAATCTGGTGAGAAGTCACAAGGGCATCAATTAATCTCCAACCTTCCCCTGCCAGTTCTCGGGACCATACTTGCACTGGTCCAAACTGCTACCCCAGCTCCTAGGACCATACCAGTGCCTGCTGTGCCCGCACTGGTCCGAGACCCAATCGACACACCTGCTTCTGACTCCAAACCGAGATTGGCCTGCTACAGGCCTCTGTAGTGCTATGAGATTCCAAATGTGTGACCAGTCATTATGCAACCAGACTCTAATCTTAATCAACCTCTTTCTCGATGCCAGTGCTACCAAAGGCTAGTGGCCTTGATAAGATCTGATTCTGACGCGGTTCAAGGCATATCTAATCTTCCTCATGACACTGATGATGAGGAGGCAGACAACTTACTCCCCCTCACTATACAGATGAGGGTTGATAGCTACACTTAAACAAGCATTTGCAATGCAATAGGTCTCGCATTTACGAGAGTTTGAGCTTTTCGCACTGTAAACGCCAATGCCTTTTATTTGTGTTGTTTTCAAAACAGATAAATAAAAGGCATTGTCATTTACCATGCCAGTAGCTTAAACACTCGCAAATGCGAGACCTACTGCATTGTAAATGCCAGTGTCCGTGCTATAAAAACAAGCAATGGCAAAGCCAGCTTTCGTCTTTATATAATTTATTGGCTCTGTCATATGTATTACATATTATACAGCACTTGAGCTGTTGTGCAACATGGCTTATAGTAAACAAGAGTTTCCTTGGAAGAAATTGTGGGGCATATCAACAACAACCGGCGATAATTATCTCTAAGCGCACTTAGCGCTAGGATAATTATCGCCGGCTAGCGTGAATTTTTATCGCTGAGATAGCGTGCTATTAGCAACGCTTATCTCAATAGCGATAAAAATCCTCACGCTAACAGGCTAACGTGAGATTATCGCTGGAAACCCAGCGATAATCTCACGTTACCTTGTTGATAGGGACTCACAAATTTAGCCATGATATCCTCCTTCCATAGGATATCATGGCTAAGTCTGAAAATTAGCAGACGTAAAAAAGCAGCGTTAACGGCGGTTAGCGCTGCTTTTTTGTCTCTAACAGGGTTAGCGACATTCTTGATAATAGGAGAAATGTCGCTTAGCGACATTTCTCCTATTATTTTACTCTGGAACGCCCCCTTTGCATCTCATTAGAGATGCAAGGGGAAGCGTAGAGTAAAAGGGTGCTAACATGCAAATTTGCGTGTTAGCACCCTGTTGTTGATAGGGCGCTAGTTTTATCTCTGCTTTTTTGGCTTTTAAAGACAAAAAAGCAGAGATAAAGCCCTTGTTGATATGCCCCTGTGTGCGTCAAAGCAAGCACTGTACCCTCCCAGCTAGTTTGAAGCAGTGCCATTGGTCGATCGGCTTGGCTCTGTTCTTGTGCCTTCTGCCCTGCACACTCTTCAAATTAATTACGTTCAGAGTCACCTCTGCTTTTCCATCTTGAGAAATCCAGGGCATCTGCTGCAGAATTCCTCTTTGACCTTCAGTGTGTAGTACACAGAGCCTCTCCAGTTCAGAAAACACGAAATACATGCTCCATGCCCTGGTCTCCCCACCTTTCCTCATCTGAGCTGCCACTAACCTTCCTTACCTCCTGGCCAGTGTGTATGCAGATTGCCGAGTGGTTAGTGGAGAGGGCTGTCAGCGGCGACGTCGAGACATAATCAAGGCACAGGAACAAATGTAGAGAAATGCATCTGCTCCTATGTTAATTTCTTGGCCACTTAATTGTGCCTTTTTGACATTTTGCTGTTGATTGTGTGTAATTGCTGTGCAGCACTGCAATATAGACTCAGTCCGTTTGCATGCTACTGATTACAGTCTGGGTTTCTGCTGGACAGGGGAGTGCATATACTGTGGCTGTGAGAACGTTTACCAGGGTAGAGACACCGTTTCTGCCAGTGATAGTTGTGTATTGTCAATGGGAGCTGGATTGTTTACCTTGTTAGGTGTCTGCCACTAGTAAAATATACCTATGGGTGCGCATCATGCGTGTGTTTGTGTTTTGATAAAGTGTTGATCCTAATGTGTACGGTACAAATCAGCGGGATAAAGCACTATAAAATGCAATCACAATACAATAACAGAAGGCAGCAAGCACAAGGGACCATCAGAACACAGAAAGTTCCTGTGAAGAAATGGAGGAGGTTCTCATCTTACTCCTTGACTGCTTAGGGATTTGCATTCGCTTGTGTGAATGGCCGAGCGATCCAGCATGTCAGCAATTGGTCCTTTCCCCAGATATCTAGTCTGCAAACCCCCTCTGTCATCATCTGTGTTCCCTCGAGCCTACTCTGTACTTTCTCCATTGGGCACTTGCCGGAGCCCATCCTCCTACCCCCTGCCATAGTCCTGGCTGCCCGGCAGGCTCTTTGTGCCAGTGTCCACTGCTTGGAAGGCTTTGAGGATGGCATTCTCCTCTTTAGCTGTAATGTTCAGTCTTAGAAAGGGGGAGCCCCATTCGCTTGCAGCACTTCGCTCCCTTTATGACCACGCGTGGCAAAGGTTTAAATCACAGCTTCAACTGCCTCCCCGCTTGCAAGCTGGCGCACACCCAGGGTTAATATCAAAGCAGAAACCCGCAACCCTGCCACAATCACTCTGCAGTCAGTCTCTGGGTAGATGTGCACAAGCACAACGGCGAGCAAGCCGGCGAGCTGCGAAGTCGACTCCCAGCAGCTCTGAGAAGTGCTCCACTTCCGTGTGTCAAACACCTACAAGCACACCAGCCCTCCCCAGGCCCTGCCCTTCCAAAACTTCCGGCCGGCAGACTGCCTTCCCAGGAGCACCGCCTTCCTCCCGCACTTTGTAGGACCGGCCTCTACTGAGCTACACACCAGAAGGACGTGATACTGTAGTACGGACTGCTCAGCGAGTCGGTGCTCCTGTTACACTACTCAGAGTAACATAAAGGTCACTTACTCGAATCTGGGCAGAACAGACTCAGGCTTTCATCCTTTTGGGGTCGACAGCACCCGAGCCATTGGGTTAGGTAATGGGAATTTCTTACCAGAGCACGAGACACACTGGCAGACACAAAGCACACTTAACAAAACAAGCGCTTAAACATGTACCATGTCATGGAGGGTTAAGAAGGTTTGGGGTCTGAGCAAATCTCGTTTGGTGCAGACGGACGCAGGGCAGAGTGCCGAGCACCGAGCTGTGCTGAGCCAAGGAAGAGGAAAGAGGTGTGAGAGGAGCCCGCTCAAGGGGGGTCGAGCGGAGTAGGGCCGGCAACGTCAGAGTGGGTAACGGCGGTGCGGCTTCGGAGCTCAGTCCAGAGCGACCTAGTGCACGAGTGCACCCATTGAAAGTGGAAAACAAAATAAGGTAAAGCGCGACATCGTGCACTTTAAACAAACAAGATAAAGCGTGGCTTCCCTAAAAGGGACGCTGAGCAGATGAAGACATGCATACTTTGGAAAGACGCCCAAACATGCGGGAGTCCTACCAAAAGAAGCCTGTTAAGACAGGACAAGCGTTCTCAGAGCGCCCAATCAGAGAGCCGGGCTGGCACGTGCAAGGCAGCGTGGCGCGCGTCCACTAAGATAAGAAATCTTTTACTACAGAAGGAAAGCAGGCAAGCCAGTCCGGGTGGGCCGGAACAAAAAGCCAAAGGGAGGCGACCCAGAAAGCTAATTTCCAATGGCAGGCCACCGTTTAGCAGAAACGGTGACGCCGGCCAATGGAAATGAGGGGAGGGGCTTCAAGCCCTCTACTGAAACTCCTCATCAGCAATAAATCTCGCCAAGCGAGCTACGCATATGCACAGCAACGCTAGGCGAGACCTAAAAATAACTGTGGGCTAGAGACATCCCTAGAGACAGAGCCAGTGAAAGAAAATGCCTCTTTTGCAAGAGTAGGGCAAAGGACAGCTGAAGTGCTGGACTTTCTATAACCTTCAATTGAAACTAAGGATAATGTATTAAGTGAAATTCTTCAACCAGGCCCAGCCTCATCTTACAGACACCCTTCTTGCCCCAGTCAGTCCACCCATGGCCCTCGTGTCCCTGATTTTCTCACAAAGTATACTGTGCCTGAAAGCCTGCGAGTAGAAGCGTCCACTAGTGAAGTGAATCCAAAAGCCTTTCTGGCTAATCAGTTGGATATAAAATTGAAATATGTTAATGTGTTTGGCAAGAAATTAGGTTAGCCCTGCTGTCCTTCAATACAGTGTGCTTTCTGGGCATTCCCCAAACCGCCTTCCCACATCAGAACGTTTTTTGCGAGAGCACTATGCTCTATTGATGCAAGAAGTCAATCTGCTGCTGGCCAAAGTGCCATCCCGAGGGCTCCAGATTCGGAAAGAGTCAGGTTTGCTCTTCATGCTTCTTCCTTATGCTGAAGGAGGACGGGAGACTCAGGCCTATACTTCCTCCAAACATTGTGCAGTTTTAAGGAAAGACCTATTCAAAATATTCACAATGGCTCAGATCCTCCCTGCTCTGGACCCAGAAGACTGGATGGTGTCCCTGGATTTGCATGATGCGTATTTTGTCATATACCTGTCCTGCAGTCCCACAGATGGTATCTGCAGTTCACTGTGGGGTCAGAGCCTTTCCAATTTGCCATGCTCCCTTTCAGCTTCACCTTGGCTACTCGGTAGTCACGAAAGGGATAGAGGCATACTCGGCACATCTTCGGAGGTCAGGAATACATGTATTCCCTAACCTCAGTGATTAACAGCTCAATGTGGGCTTGCCGCACACAGTAGTAGACCACCTCCGGATGACATTTGGGGTGAAAGGGAGATCAGCCTCTGGTGTCTGGTAGAGAACCGGCTCCACATCAGTCTTCTAGAGCTTCAGGTGATTTGTTTCGCACTGAAAACCTTCCTGTCTTCTATCAGTGGGAGCCCAGTGCAGGTCCTCATGAACAATATGAACACTAAGTGTACCCAGCAAGCAGGATAAAGTGGGGTCCTGGATCCTGTGCTAGGAGGCTCTGCATCTCTGGAAATAGTGGATGGTTCTACATCTATGAAAATCTTTTTAGTTACTCAACCATCCTGCAGGGTTCCCAGACTGCCAGGGCAGACGAGCTGAGTAGGGATCGCCTCACAGACCACAAGTGGCATTAATACCCTTAGGTGGCATGGGATAGCTTTGATCAGTCAGACATGCCCTGAATAGATCTGCTTGCCACTACTGAGAATGTGCAATGTCAAAACTTCTGCGCATCAGAATTTCCTTCAAAAAAGGCATCAGGATATGTATTCCATCTGCAATGGTATCTATTCAGCAGTATCCATCAGAAGAACAAGTTACTTAACTTTGGTAACGCTCGGGCGTGGTCTCGCCAGCGGCAAGATGGCTGCGCACTGAGCGAGCTCTGCCGGCCGAGCCTAATCTATCCTCCATCATTCGCCATTCGAGGGAGGAGATTGGTCTCCCACCATCACTGCTGACATTGCTGATTGCTGCTCCAGCTCCTGGGGGCCAGAAAAAGAACTTTCTGCACCAGCATTCCTGAGTTCTGGCTGCGAGGTATTCCTGGCTACTGCTGCCCAGGGGTGCTCCTTGCACCCTCCCACCCCCGTGCCCGGCCCGGCGCCGCTTCCTCAATCCAGGACCTGCTTGCCTGTGCGGCTGTGAGCTGTCTTCCGGTGCCCCCTGCCTGCTGCTGTCAGGGGTGCCGCGGACACGAGGAGTGAGGTGGGCCTTCGACATCCTGGAGGCCGGCCCGGCCTGTGGCAGCAGGCGGACTGCCTGTAGAGGGCAGTCGAGGCTGGTTGCGGCTCCTATCCCAAGTCTGGGACCCCCGGGCTCACCAACGACGCGGCACCGGCACCCATCTGCACCCGGTTCCTCCTGACTGGGCCACAATCAACTACAAGGCGGCGGCCTCAATTTGCCTATCCGCCCGGGCCATGCTGTTCTTCCGGACCTGCTCGTGACTCTGACATCGGGCGCCCACCCGCTGAGGACGTCCCTGGTTGCAGGGTTGGGGTGGCGCCGGATCGGAACATCACGCTCCTCAGGTGAGGTCTGGCGCGCCCTGGGCTTCCCCCCTGCTGCCTGCCCGGTCCGTGCTCTTCCCCCCATGTTGACTCGCTCTCTCTGGCTGCAGCTTGAATTGGCGGCCTCTTGACTCCAGTGGAGGCAATCTAGTCCCTGAAACCTGACTGCTGCCTGGGCTGGTCCGTACTGAGGGGTTAGCCCTTTGGGCTGCCCTCTCCCACCTACTTCACCTTAGTCCCCGTGCTGGTCACCTACGGGCCCGGGCCTGCCCCCCTCACACCTTCTCATTGGAAACATGACCGGTGACCCGCGGGGTGGTGGCACACCCAGACGGTTGTGTCAGCCTGGGCTGATAGCGTTGCTGGACTCCCCGCCGGCACTCATTGCACCTCACCTGCCAGCCCATTCTCGCCCCCACATCCATTTGCGGCACACATCGATCCTGCTGAGCTGACACGCCACATCCCCTGGAACTGCGGTTATCTTGCTCCGCACTTCAGCTCTGGGCCTTGCTGACCGCGTGCCAACACCCTTGGCACCCTCTTCTCTTTGCCACACCCCGAGTTCAGCATGGGGAAGATGGACACGTGACAGCCCAAGATTAACTTTGTGGGGTGAGGGGCAGATAGGGGCGGTGACCCCCCACCTGACGCGGGAGAACAATCCACTCAGACCAATCCTCCCGCAGAACGAGACGATAGCCTCTGAACCATTCTCCTAGAGGTGCAGTCGAGCTTAAAATCGATTGACACCAAAATAGATCATCTCACATCCCGCCTGGACCAGGTAAAACAAAGGGTGGACTATCAGGACACCCGCATTGCTCAGCTCGAGTCCAGGGTCTCGGACGCGGAGGATGCTGGAGCCGAGGGTGCACAGGAGCTCCTTAAGATGGACAAAATTCTTGAGATCATTCGCGCCAAGAACGAAGACTTAAAGGCACGCTCCCGTTGAGATAATATTCGACTAGTTGGCCTGCCGGAATCCACTGCGACTGGAAAGATGAAAGTTTACCTGGAGTCCCTGCTGCGCGACCTCTTTGGCCCCGTCCTTTCCCAGCGCACAGATCTCTTGGTCCGCGTCCCCCACTCCTGGGCCCACGGCGCAGCCCATCATTGCTCGCCTGCTGAAGTATTGTGACCGCGATTCCATCCTTCGCAGGGCCCGGAAGATGGGGGAGATAAACCATCAGGGCAACCTCCTATCCTTCTATCCAGATTTCACCCTATCCATCCAGGCAGTCCGCAGAGACTTCCTTTCTGCTAAGCGAATCCTACACCAGCTTTACATCACCTACGCTATGCGGTATCCCTCCAGGCTGCGCTTTGATTGAGAAACCAAAATTCTTCACCGATCCAAAGGCTGCCCTCAACTTCGCCAAACAGTTACAACAATCCTCCCCGCGTAGCCCTCACGCCCTCCCTGAGGGCAACCACCTAAGTGACAATGACTGATATGGCGGCCAGCTGATCTTCTTCCATAACTACCCCTTGCACCCGGCACATGACCCGCATATCCTGTCTGCTACAAGGACTGCTATACTCTAATGCTTACCAAAGGGGATGATGGACGGAGCGTTTCAACAAACCAAACACTCACCCCCAGTCAACTGATCTGGGTTTAATCCATCATTATTCTTTAGCTCACTCCACCACCCCAGTTCAGACATGGCCATATGCAAATCAGTCTGACCCTGTGCCTCATGGGAACAGTCCAGCCCGAACTGCCAAGCCATGTCTTCCCTGGACCGGAAACAAGCATCCTGAGACCGGTTTCGGGTTCATAACCCTCCTCAGCCAGGCTATCTTGAATCCAGTGGCAGAGTGAGCAAGGGACCCACGTCTGTGCATACCCTGCCAGCTCAGAGCGAACAAAGTGATACCAAAGGGGATGATGGACGGAGCGTTTCAACAAATCAAACACTCACCCCCAGTCAACTGATCTGGGTTTAATCCATCATCATTCTTTAGCTCACTCCACCACCCCAGTTCAGACATGGCCATATGCAAATCAGTCTCACCCTGTGCCTCATGGGAACAGTCCAGCCCGAACTGCCAAGCCATGTCTTCTCTGGACCGGAAGCAAGCATCATGGGACCGGTTTCGGGTTCATAACCCTCCTCAGCCAGGCTATCTTGAATCCAGTGGCAGAGTGAGCAAGGGACCCACGTCTGGGCATACCCTGCCAGCTCAGAGCTAACAAAGTGATACCAAAGGGGATGATGGACGGAGCGTTTCAACAAATCAAACACTCACCCCCAGTCAACTGATCTGGGTTTAATCCATCATCATTCTTTAGCTCCCTCCACCACCCCAGTTCAGACATGGCCATATGCAAATCAGTCTGACCCTGTGCCTCATGGGAACAGTCCAGCCCGAACTGCCAAGCCATGTCTTCCCTGGACCGGAAACAAGCATCCTGGGACCGGATTCGGGTTCATAACCCTCCTCAGCTAGGCTATCTTGAATCCAGTGGCAGAGTAATTTCATTTATTCCATTTGTAACGCGCTCGGCTACTCAAGAGTGTCCCGGCGCGAACCAGAAGGGGGGAGAGAGACAATCAGACAAAAAGGAATGTTTTAAGCTTTTTCTTAAAAACTGCGAGCTCCTGGGTAAGGCGAAGATCAGGAGGAAGGGCATTCCAGGCCCTACTGGCTCTGACCACCAAAGAACCACCTCCAATCCTCTGAAGTTTGTAGCGAGGGACGACAGCCAGACGGAGAGTCGACGAGCGCAAGACCCTTGCCGGAGCATAGAAGGCAAAGCGCCTTTGAAGGTAGACCGGGCCCTGCCCATGAAGAGCACGATGGGCCAGGACCAGCGATTTGAATTTGATCCTGGCCGCAATAGGCAACCAGTGTAGAGAGTGCAAGTGAGTAGTGACACTCGACCTAGATGAAATACCTAGGACTAGCCTAGCCGCCGTGTTCTGGACCACCTGCAGTTTCTTAACCATATAACCAGGTGATCCAGTAAACAAGGAATTGGCATAGTCTAGCCGGGAGAGAATCAGTGCACAGGTCACTGTTACTCTGGCTGCCTGCGGGATGAGCGGGAAAAAGTTCCTAAGTGTTTTAATAAGACCAAAGCAACAGCCGGCCGTTTTCTTGATATGAGTAGAAAACGAGAGGTTCTCCTCAAACCAAATGCCCAAGTTCTTAGTGGGCTGTCCTTCCGAGAACGGAGGAGGAAGCTCCTGAGGCCACAGCTGTTGACGAAAGTCAGTTGGAAAAGCGCCAAAGAGCAAGATTTCAGATTTCTGCTCATTACACTTAAGCTGAGCATCAGCCAGCCAAGCGAAGATGGAACGAAGGCACTGTTGGGCGGTCAGAACAGAACTGGAGGTCTTATCCCACGTAAAGAGTAGCTGGGTGTCATCAGCATAAGCCAGAACCTTGGCACCCAGATCTTCTGCTAGGTGAATCAATGGCGTGACATAAATATTAAAAAGCAAAGGGCTAAGTGCAGAGCCCTGCGGGACTCCCGTAGTGACCAGATGAGGGGAGGAATGAAACGGAGGGAGCCAGATCTGTTCGGCCCTTTCCTCAAGAAAAGACCTGAGCCAGCCCCACACGGCCCCAGAAACACCAATCTCAGTGAGACGGGTCATCAAAAGGTCGTGTGGGACCGTATCGAAGGCCGCCGAGAGGTCCAGTAGGATCAAGGCTGCTCTGCCCCCCGCATCCAGGCATGTTCGAACCGCCTCAACCACCTCAACTAGAACCGTCTCGGTGCAGTGGCCTATCCGGAACCCCGATTGTGCTTGATGTAAAATACCCTCCGCCTCCACAAAATCCGACAACTGTTTGTGCACCACCTTCTCACAAACCTTAGCAATAGCTGGCAGGAGGGAGATGGGGCGATAATTGGCCGGATTAAGCGGGTCCAAGGAAGGTTTCTTCAACAAAGGAAGAATCTTAGCCTGCTTCCAGACCTGAGGGACCGCCATAGACTGAAGGGAAAGGTTAATAATCAAATTGACCTCCAGATAGATACTATCGGCTGCCTCTGCTAAAAGTCTGGCCGGGCAAGCATCAGCTGGGGATCCCGATTTAAGCCCTTTAAGAATTTTCAGAGTTTCCAGAGGTGGGACCGAGGTGAAAGTAGACAATGAAGTAGAGGGAGTAATCAGGTCCTTCCGTGCGCCAGCCCGTGCGCCACTGTCAGGGGAAAAGGATGCCTGAATGGCCAGTATTTTATCTCTGAAGAACCCAGACAGAGTATTGCACCAATCAAAGGAAGAGGGTGTAGCACTCTTCTGGGCCAGTGGAGAGGTAAAGCCCTGGACTATGGCAAAGATTTCTTTGGAGTTATTCCTAGCCGCCTCAATGCGGACCGCATAGAACTGGCTTTTAGCCGCAAATATGGTGTCATAATAAGATCTTTGCATAGTTCGAAGTCTTGTTTTTGCCACAGGGCAGTAATTACTTTTCCGCCATGCCCGCTCCAAAATTTTACATTCATGTTTAAAAACTTTAAGAGCCGGGGTGAACCATGGTTTAGAAGGGGATGTTCTGGCCGGTCTGATTGGTCGACGGGAGGTAACTGAGATCACTGCTTTGGACAACCAATCCGTAAATCCAGACATACACTCTTCCAAGCCCCCGGACATTACCGGCCTGGTAGAATCTAAGGCATGCACAAAATCCTGGGGGTCAATTTTCCCCAGGACAGGCTTCGAGAAGCCAGGCACCCAGGCCTCTGTCCTGGAGACTGTCCAGGAGAAGTACGAAATATAGTGGTCCGACCATGTCAAAGGGAGAGGATCATCTACCATGATGGGAAAGCTGGAGCATATAGGATCCAATAGATGACCAGCCTGATGAGTTGGCAAGCGGACAAGCTGGACAAGTTGGGCCATAGCCAGGTGATCCAACATGTCCGTCACCTCCCTCTCATGAGGCATATCCAAATGAAAGTTCAGATCTCCCAGCACCAAGTAATGAGAGAACCTGACCGCCCTAGTAGTAAGGGCATCTCCCCAAGTTTGGAGAAAGGAGCCAGAGGGGCCCGGTGGCCGATAGATCAGGGAGGCCCCAAGAGTGAAGTGAGCTGATAGTCGGACACTAAAGTCCAGTGCCTCACAGCCGGCCCAGTCCTGGGAATCGCCCACAAAAAGATCCCAGCACTCTTTATAAATAACAGCAACACCTCCCCCTCTTGACCCTTTACGATCCACTCTCAGGATCTTATAGCTCATTGGGGTTGCCAACGCGACTATGGGGGCGGCGGAGGAATCAAGCCAGGTCTCAGTAAGAAACAGCATATCCAAGGCCCCATCCTCCAGCAGCCCATGAACTTCCGCATGATGTTGTTTTAATGAGCGGACATTAATAAGTGCAGCTGAAAGCTGCACCGAGTTAGCTCCCCTCTTAGGACAAGGGGTTATATTAGGGGGAGACGCACAGCCCCGCCCCAACTGGAAGCCACAAGACCTGCAGGATCCAAGAGGGATTGCTGTCACATCCCACAGATGTGGATGTCGACAGACTGCCACATCCAAGCCCCTAAGAGCGGTGCCAGAGTATACCACTCGGCCATCAATTACAGGAGAAAACAAAGATCGTGAAGCGGCCTTTCTGGCGCTGGTCGCTACCGGGGCACGGACGGGCGCAGACGGGCTTGCCTTAGGCGTGCCAGCGACGCGCATTAAATGCGTCCCGGTAAAGAACAACTAGCGCGCTGACCTGCGCCAGTGGCAAGATGGCGTCGCGAGGGAAGGAAACGCCCTCCAACCCTCGCTGGGAACAGCAGACAATAAGGTAAGAGAAAAGGAGTGTGCAAATAAGCAATACTGTTTTCTTTTTAAAATGCAGGTATGAGGAAATAGAATAGAATATAGCAGCAGGCAAGGAAATGTTAAAACTTGTCACGCAGTTAAAACATCACAACATAGGCAATAGCACACATTCGCAGTACGTGTCTCAGCCCAGGTAAACCCCTTCAGGCGCTGCGTGTCCGTGCGACGCGCATTAAATGCGTCCCGGTAAAGAACAACTAGCGCGCTGACCTGCGCCAGTGGCAAGATGGCGTCGCGAGGGAAGGAAACGCCCTCCAACCCTCGCCGGGAACAGCAGACAATGAGGTAAGAGAAAAGGAGTGTGCAAATAAGCAATACTGTTTTCTTTTAAAATGCGGGTATGAGAAAATAGAATAGAATATAGCAGCAGGCAAGGAAATGTTAAAACTTGTCACGCAGTTAAAACATCACAACATAGGCAATAGCACACATTCGCAGTACGTGTCTCAGCCCAGGTAAACCCCTTCAGGCGCTGCGTGTCCGTGCGACGCGCATTAAATGCGTCCCGGTAAAGAACAACTAGCGCGCTGACCTGCGCCAGTGGCAAGATGGCGTCGCGAGGGAAGGAAACGCCCTCCAACCCTCGCCGGGAACAGCAGACAATGAGGTAAGAGAAAAGGAGTGTGCAAATAAGCAATACTGTTTTCTTTTTAAAATGCGGGTATGAGGAAATAGAATAGAATATAGCAGCAGGCAAGGAAATGTTAAAACTTGTCACGCAGTTAAAACATCACAACATAGGCAATAGCACACATTCGCAGTACGTGTCTCAGCCCAGGTAAACCCCTTCAGGCGCTGCGCGTCCATGCGACGCGCTTTAAATGCGTCCCGGTAAAGAACAACTAGCGCGCTGACCTGCGCCAGTGGCAAGATGGCGTCGCGAGGGAAGGAAACGCCCTCCAACCCTCGCCGGGAACAGCAGACAATGAGGTAAGAGAAAAGGAGTGTGCAAATAAGCAATACTGTTTTCTTTTAAAATGCGGGTATGAGGAAATAGAATAGAATATAGCAGCAGGCAAGGAAATGTTAAAACTTGTCACGCAGTTAAAACATCACAACATAGGCAATAGCACACATTCGCAGTACGTGTCTCAGCCCAGGTAAACCCCTTCAGGCGCTGCGCGTCCGTGCGACGCGCATTAAATGCGTCCCGGTAAAGAACAACTAGCGCGCTGACCTGCGCCAGTGGCAAGATGGCGTCGCGAGGGAAGGACACGCCCTCCAACCCTCGCCGGGAACAGCAGACAATGAGGTAAGAGAAAAGGAGTGTGCAAATAAGCAATACTGTTTTCTTTTAAAATGCGGGTATGAGGAAATAGAATAGAATATAGCAGCAGGCAAGGAAATGTTAAAACTTGTCACGCAGTTAAAACATCACAACATAGGCAATAGCACACATTCGCAGTACGTGTCTCAGCCCAGGTAAACCCCTTCAGGCGCTGCGCATCCGTGCGACGCGCATTAAATGCGTCCCGGTAAAGAACAACTAGCGCGCTGACCTGCGCCAGTGGCAAGATGGCGTCGCGAGGGAAGGAATCGCGCTCCAACCCTCGCCGGGAACAGCAGACAATGAGGTAAGAGAAAAGGAGTGTGCAAATAAGCAATACTGTTTTCTTTTTAAAATGCGGGTATGAGGAAATAGAATAGAATATAGCAGCAGGCAAGGACATGTTAAAACTTGTCACGCAGTTAAAACATCACAATATAGGCAATAGCACACATTCGCAGTACGTGTCTCAGCCCAGGTAAACCCCTTCAGGCAAGGGCAAGGGACCCACGTCTGGGCATACCCTGCCAGCTCAGAGCGAACAAAGTGATACCAAAGGGGATGATGGACGGAGCGTTTCAACAAATCAAACACTCACCCCCAGTCAACTGATCTGGGTTTAATCCATCATCATTCTTTACCTCACTCCACCACCCCAGTTCAGACATGGCCATATGCAAATCAGTCTGACCCTGTGCCTCATGGGAACAGTCCAGCCCGAACTGCCAAGCCATGTCTTCCCTGGACCGGAAACAAGCTTCCTAGGACCGGTTTCTGGCATTTCAGCCGTCTTCAGCCAGGCTTGCTTGAATCCAGTGGCAAAGTAAGCAAGGGACTCACGTCTGAGCATACCCTGCCAACTTATGGCGAACAAAGCAATACCAAAGGAAATGATGGACGGAGTGTTGAACATTGCAAGCACTCACCCCCAGTCAACTGATCTGGGTTTAATCCATCATCATTCTTTAGCTCACTCTACCACCCCAGTTCAGACATGGCCATATGCAAATCAGTCTGACCCTGTGCCTCATGGGAACAGTCCAGCCCGAACTGCCAAGCCATGTCTTCCCGTGGGTCCCGTGCTCACTACGCCACTGGAGTCAAGCTATCCTGGCTGATGACGGCTGATAGCCAGAAACTGGTCCTAGGATGCTTGATTCCGGTCCAGGGAAGACATGGCTTGGCAGTTCGGGCTGGACTGTTCCTATGAGGCACAGGGTCAAGACTGATTTGCATATGGCCATGTCTGAACTGGGGTGGCGTAGTGGGCAAAAGAACAATGGATTTAACCCAGATCTCTTGACTGGGGGAGAATGTCTGCATTGTCAGCATTCCGTCCATCATTTGTTTGTTGTAACGCTTTTCGCCCTAAGTGGGATGGGTATGCCCAGACGTGGGTCCCGTGCTCACTACGCCACTGGAGTCAAGCTATCCTGGCTGATGACGGCTGATAGCCAGAAACCGGTCCTAGGATGCTTGATTCCGGTCCAGGGAAGACATGGCTTGGCAGTTCGGGCTGGACTGTTCCCATGAGGCACAGGGTCAAGACTGATTTGCATATGGCCATGTCTGAACTGGGGTGGCGTAGTGGGCAAAAGAACAATGGATTTAACCCAGATCTCTTGATTGGGGGAGAATGTCTGCATTGTCAGCATTCCGTCCATCATTTGTTTGTTGTAACGCTTTTCGCCCTAAGTGAGATGGATATGCCCAGACGAGGGTCCCGTGCTCACTACGCCACTGGAGTCAAGCTATCCTGGCTGATGACGGCTGATAGCCAGAAACCGGTCCTAGGATGCTTGATTCCGGTCCAGGGAAGACATGGCTTGGCAGTTCGGGCTGGACTGTTCCCATGAGGCACAGGGTCAAGACTGATTTGCATATGGCCATGTCTGAACTGGGGTGGCGTAGTGGGCAAAAGAACGATGGATTTAACCCAGATCTATTGACTGGGGGAGAATGTCTGCATTGTCAGCATTCCGTCCATCATTTGTTTGTTGTAACGATACTCTAATGCTTGACTGCACCGGCTGTTGCTTCCTGTTGCAGCGCCCGGCTATGTTTTACTCTGTTAATGCTCCATTTAATGCCCCGGGGTAAACTGTGCAGGTCCTGCTTCCCTATCCTAATGCCAGATACCTGAACATGGCCATATGTGTTACTTTTCACCTGCCTCCCTCTGAGGCTTGCAGTGCTCGGCCACCTTGCCACATGGCAAGGGGTAACTGGTTGGGCCCACGCACCCGGAAGGGATAATTCACACCTCTAAAGTTCCCCTTCCAAGTTTGGGTTCCCTGGGTGGGGGGTGTTCTGTCGCTCAACCTAATAGGGGGGTAGGAGTGGGAGGGTTCGGGTTCTGAGTCCAGGGTTCCGCTTTGGGTACCTGGTTTTTGGGGAACTGTTCTGTTGTCATTTTTGTACTGTTTTTAGCATGTTACTGCTTGCATCCATCTCATGCTGTTTCTATCCTCTTGGCGCTGGCCCTTTGGTCACGAACGCTATAACACCACCCCGCCCCCGCTGCTGCATGGCTGACACCACCTTTTTAACATGGAATATCAGGGGCCTGAATGACAGCCGGAAAGCACGCCTTATGCATGCATATCTCATCAGGCACAATGTGGACGTTTGCATCCTTCAGGAGACGCACCTCCTCCCCGCCACCTCACCTAGACTGCGCTCATGGCACTGGGGGGGATGCCTATACTGCTTTTTATTCTAATTACGCACGTGTCGTAGCTATCCTCTTCCGTAAGGGTCTCCCCTGGCGTGGCAGACCACTCTTTCATTGACGTGGTCGGACGCTACGTGATCCTAGCTGGTACCCTCTATAACCAACCACTGATACTTGTCACAATATATGGCCCCAATGTTGATGGCCCCAGCTTCTTTATTCGTGCCTGGCATATAATCTCCTCTCTGGGCCCCCACTCTATCATCTGGGGCAGCGACTTTAACATTGCGCCTACACTAGCCCTTAACCACTCGGGGGACCGTGTCCTGCACCCTCAGGCCACGGCCACACTGCACTCCATAACAACTGACAACTCTCTTGTAGACATCTGGCGCCACACACACCCTGAGGCGTGAAGGCACCTGCTCCTCCGGCTCGCACGGTACCTGGTCCCGCTTTGATCTGTGGTTTACCACTCACAATGTGGCCTCCTGGTCTGCCGCTGCGGACCATTTGGCTTGCACACTTTCGGATCATGGCCCAGTGCGTCTTCACTTGCTTTTCCCGCACACTCTTCGCTGCACGTTCTTGTGGCACCTGCCTCCGCACTTGCTTCGGGACTCCGTGTTTCGCGAGGAAATTTGAGGCGCCATTACGGAGTACTTTGACCGCAATACCGGCTCTGTCAAGTCACCCTTCCACGAGGAGGCCGACAGAGAGGTTGCTTTTCTTGGCAGGGAGGCACGTGCGACAGCCGCACGCCTCCTCCTATATTACTGCTCTAAGCGATGAGGCTGCTGGCAAGACCACCTCCCCGGACGACATTATAGCCAGGATCTCCGCATTTTATGGCCAACTATACACAGCAGGCGCGCCTCTGTCCTGGCAAGTCCTGGACCAGTACTTCGATTGGATTGAGCTCTTGCGGCTTGGCAATGGGCACCGCGAATATTTGGATGAGCCCTTCACTCCCGAAGAGATCGTCAAGGTTATAGCCGGCCTCCCGGGCGATAAAGCCCCCTGCAATGGCTTACCCTGCCATTTTATAAAGAGTACCGCCTCTTCTTGTTCCCCATATGGCAAAAATGTATGACGAATCCCTAGAATCCGGTGCATTTCCCCCTTCCCAAAGCTATGATCTCCCTTCTCCTCAAGCCGGACAAATCCCCCGAGTGCTGTGACTCCTACCACCCCTTATCATTAATTAATACTGATAAAATCAATGCAAAATTACTTGCCAACCGCCTTCTCCCCCTTATGACGTTAATTGCCTGCCCTGATCAATCAGGATTCATCCCTGGCCGAGCCACCTCGCACAATCTGCCACCCTCCTGGACGCTTCCAAGGCCTTTGACACGCTTGATTGGCCCTTTCTTTTCTATTTCATTCCCAGATTGGGTTTCAGCTCAGGCTTTGTTCAAAAGATTCAACTCCATTATACGCTCCCAACCTCACGCATCAGGACTAATGGGAAAATCACCAGCCCCATTCCAGTTACTAAGGGCACCAGGCATGGATGTCCCCTACCCCTTTTGTTATTTGCCATCGCGATGGAGCTGCTGGCGGCTTGCCTGCGTCAGCACCACACCAACCGGGGCATCGGGTTTTTGTCCCGCGCACTGGTGACCTCCATTTATGCTGACGATGTCACGATCTACATCCGTAACTCACAAGAGAACATGGCCCCCATGACAAGGTAGGTGATCCATTCGGCTGCCTCTTCGGGATTCAGGTAAACTGGAGCAAATCAGTCCTTTTTACCCTCACAGACGCTACTAAGCTGTTCCCAACTGAATATCTGTTCGGCTGGATGTCAGGTCCTATTAAGTACCTGGGCATCTGGCTGAGCAGGGACGTGGATGAGCTATGGAGGTCCAACTTCGGTAAGACCATGAACTGGCTTGAATCCAAAATACAGTCTTGGCACAAACTCCGCCTCTCACTCGCCGGGCATATTGCAATCGCGAAGATGCTTGTGCTCCCGAAATGTTTATACTTCTTAAATATCCCTATTCCACTCTCCTCACAATTCTTTAAAAAACACTGCTTTGGGCTGGACGCCAGCCTCGCATCGCTTACGAGCTCCTGATACTGACGCTGGCCTGCGGCAGAATGTGGGCACCTGACTTTCGGCTCTATGCAATGTGCGCCCAAGCTAGTTTTCTCCACTTCTGGATCCACCCAACACCTTTCCAGCCCCACATAGCGGTTGAGACAGATCTGGCCCCACCCTGGCCACTGCAGACCACGCTGTATCTACCGCACATGACCCTTGTGACGAGGTTGACACTGTGGAATGCGTGCGCTGGGCCTGGGACGAAGTTCGTAGGTTCACTTGCGCCAAAGTACTTTTTGCGTCCTCAATGCAACTCGCCAACAACCCCTCTTTCCCCCCCCACAGAAAAACGCAGGCATGGCTCGCTGGGCTGCAGACCTGGGTGTCCTCACCAATGCAGATCTCTACCCCAATAATAACTTCTTCACTATTCCTGCTCCACTTGACAAATTGCTCTATTACCAAATCAGGACCACATGTAAAAATATTCATCTGACATTCCCGCTTGCCCCTCAGTCTTGCGCCTCACTTGAATATGTTCACTCCTCCACTTCCCCGCGCAAGCTAGTTACAAGGCTGTATGTGCTCACCCTGGCAGACTCTTCAAGGGATACCGAGCGCGCTCATGCCGCGTGGGGCTCGGACCTAGACAATGGCGTTTCCCCCACGCAATGGCAGTACTGCTGTAGCCAAACCATGAGCTTCTCCCCAAATTACCGACTAAGGCTCATTCATTTCAAATACCTACACCAACTTTACCGCACGCCTGCCTCTCTCCACAAGATAGGGCTGCTTGATAGCGATAGATGCGAATGTTGTTCATCCCCCGGTGCCGACTTCATGCACCTGGCATGGCTGTGTCCCAAGCTCTCTAGGTTTTGGGTAAAGGTGTGCTCTGCAATTAGCGACATCACCTCGGAGCGTATTGTCCCCGACCCCCTCCTGTGCCTTTTGGGGTATGTCAAAGACATCTCGGATCCTGCAGTTAGAATTTCCACCAGAAAGAGTGTTACTGAGTGTAAATCACTTGTCCATTACGCCTACTCCGGGAGGTACAAGGGAAGCTCACATTTTCCAAAACATACATGAGTAGGCCACTCTATCTCGTCTATACGTAGCATTCTGGAACTTGTAGTCCTGAATTTCCTATTATAAAATTATAACCTTCCATCCCAAAATGAAAAAAATGAAAAACCTGAGTAGATGATGTTCTTATGCCCGGGATGCTTTAGAGCTCTGATGTGCCAGGCAGCTGGAACTTGGAGCAACTGTGAGGAACACTTCAGTCACATGCCCAGCTCCTACAGGAACACAATGTCCACAGTGTCCTGACCACTGGCGGGCCAGGTCTCGTGAGGAGGTGGTCCGAGGCTTCCCCTGGCTCTGCACTGAATTGGTGGTGCACCTGAAACGGCTGCTGGAATTATTAGCTGTTATATAACTATATCATTATTAATAACTAGATTATTAACATAAATGTATCACTTAAAAGACATTCTCTTTTTCTTTGTTTCTGTCTCTTTGTCTTTCTCTGCTAAGTTTTGAAACGCGATTGTTAATGTGGTTTTTGTCATTGGATTGGGAGGGAGGGTACCTTCCCTGGACGCCTGACCCCTGTTTGCACTGTGACATGTTTTCCGTCTTTTAACCTGTACAGGCAGGAGGCACCCGGTATGTGGGCGCTGGCCCTCAGCTGCGCTCCGTATCAATGCTGCCCACCTGTTTGAGTCATAAATAAGGCTGTTTTAAGGTCTCCTCACAGCGAGGATGCAGAGGGTGGTGGTGCAGTTGTTTCGTGCACAGCTAGGGGTGCCACCTAGGGTTGGATTGGGATCAAAAATAGGCCGAGCACCCTCCAAAAAAGTGGCCCACGTTTGTGCATTGCCCCTTTTTTGCAAAACACTGCTTCAGTGTTTTGAGTGGGAATGAAAAGAAGGACGGGGGTCTAAACCAGCCATGTTTCCTTAACTTCACTGAGACAAAACAATGCAAATGTGCCTGGACTCTTTGTGCAACGCTTAGTTCACACCGGCGAACCACACCTGACATGGTTGAAGCCACTTCTGCTCAGGCCCCCTCCCCTTGCTCAATCTGCAGGCACTAATGTGACCATAGCCAGCCCAAGTCAGCTTTTTGTATCAATGGATCGGTCCAGTGGGGGACTGGCAATGACACCTCTGGCCCCTTGGTGAAGGGGGGGGGCGACAGAGGTCCATCTGCCTCCTGTTACAGTCCTCTAGATAGGCTGCTCGGCCCCACCTTGGGCGGCTGGGCATCTGAACAGCACAGACAGATCCAAAATTGGCTACCAGGTTGCCCAAAAAATTGGCCCACAGCTGCAACTCAGATACCGGCCCATCACCAATTGTCCAAATGCCTGTGTTACCAATCCGACCCTGTTGCCACCTTTCTCAGAGAAAAATACCGGCCATTTGTTTACGTTTTAACAATCTGCAAAGCCCCAGATATGATTCTTAAGTACAGCTTTATGAGAAAACATCTGTATTCATTTTTAACATGGCCTTTCTTTGTTTACTTTAATTAACACTCAGGGGTCATGGAGGCAGCTGTCAAACACATTTTAAAGTGTTTCTTTTTATATTTATTGTATAAATGATCTACTAATAAGGGGAAAAATACCGGCCTTTGGTGATTTTTCTAATTATTGTACCAGCTGTGGCATTACAATGTGAGTCATGCCGCTATAAATACAGCCAGGTGGCTACCTATGGACAGCAGAGGGGAAAGTGCCAGGGACCATTCGCGAGTGCCTTTCGACCCCACACTTCTCCATGGTTAATAAGCTGTTTAAAGACACTGATTGGGATGGGCACCTTCCACACTGCGCGGCTCCAATCACTGGCCCTGCGAGGCGTAAGCGGCAAGCTGAGATCCAATCAGGCACACTCCAGGGCGTACCCGGGGGCAGATTTACAAGCCCCTTGCGCCACTTTTGCGTCACTTTTAACATGGGAAAAGAGACGCAAAAGTGGCTCAAGGGGCTTGTAAATCTGCCCCCAGTATATTAGCTGCATGTGGCCGCACAGGATGGGAACAAGAGTACAGGGTAGGAAATTGCTATTTGTTGGTGAGAAATGCGCTGTGAGCTCAAAGGCTGATTTCTGGCAGAGTTCTGGGCGCTCACAGTGAGGCGAAGAATTTCCTGAATGTGTTAGTCTAACCTGTGATGTGTGGCACTTGAGGTGGCCGCCTGTCACGTGCAGATCCAAGGCGATACCCAAGTGTGCTTGATGAACCCCGTGTTTTCCTGATGATCTCATGACAGTGCTTGTGGAACAAGAGCCCACTGGACGGGTTGATTGAACCACACGGTGCTGAGGTTCCAGCTGATACAGAGATTAACCTACCTTCCTTTGGTGTTTTCCAGGGTTCAAGCTGAATAAAAAAATCATGCAGGTTCTGATACCTCGTTACTCCGACACCGCACTGGGGGTCGACTTCGATAACTTTGTCTGCTGCCTGGTCAAGCTGGAGGCCATGTTCAGTGAGTAACCTTGGGCATCGAAGGACACTCTTTGTTCTGTTAACTCCCTTCTGACCTCTTTGTTGATGAGTCCTCTTCTCACACTCTGCTTCTTTATTGTAATTCTTCATGCTTGAGGTCCCTCTGGCCTTCTGTGCTCATATGGCTGGCAAAAGTCTTGGCTGCTCTGTCATTCTGCACAGCACAACATGTGTCAGGCTCTTGACCTGCTCTTACAACAAAACTAATTGTTCCCTTGTTTACTTTAGGGCTCTTCAATTCGAAGGCCAAAGACGACAGTGTAATTTCCGCCATCGGCCTGGCAGAGGTGAGCTGCTTGGAGCACCCACATCTATTTCCATTTTTTAAAAAGAGCATAGGTGCCTAACCACAGTAGGAAGAAAGGGTTGTGCATGACCGTGCCTTTGAGTGGAACTGTTTTCTGCCAAATGTCCAGGTATGTCCAATGTATGTCAAGGAAGGGTAGGACCATGCCAGATTTTCAGGATATCCACATATCATGAATTGACATACATTGAGTAAAAATGCACATACGAGTTGAATCTTCTGCACATTCACAGTAGATGAGGCTACAAACGGAGCCCTTTCATAAGCACTGCTTAGAATATACATACATGAAGAAGTCTGCGTACATACAGGAATAAGGTGCTGTTTAAGCATATCGTAGGACTGCAATAGGATCGCGTAGATCATGAGTGCCCAGAGTCTGTCCAAGAGCACCAGATCCTTGCCAGATATTCATAAAAGCAGGAGTGTGCAAACAGCAATTCCATTTTTACTCTATATATATTTCTTATGAGAATTTCCTGAAAATATGGCATGGTTCGGGATATTCTAGACTTATGAGCAACAAGAAACTGACTCAAACGTAAAGGATATCAGGCTCCTGTTCCTACGCATTGACAAAGTGTGACTTCTAGGCATCACTTACAGGCAGGGTAACTAGAATTATGTTGTAATAGAAAACCACATTATACGACAGGGTTGACCAAATGACAATTAGTTACTTACCTGTAACTGTAGTTCTCTAGTATTGGTATCTTTCATAGATTCAAATGCTTGAATCATTCCCTGTCGTAGAAGTGGGAGTACTACGGTACAATTACAAAGCAATGTGTATTTCTACAATAGACTATAATAACAATGAACCATAGGTTTAATAGCCTATCTATGGGGCATATCAGCAACACCTGGCGATAATTATCGCTCAGCGCTCTTAGCGTGAGGATAATTATCGCCAGGTAACGTGGAGTTTTATCGCTGAGATAGCGTGCTATTAGCAACGCTTATCTCCTCAGCGATAAAAATCCTCACGCTAACTGCCTAACGTGAGATTATCGCTGGAAACCCAGCGATAATCTCACGCAATGTGGCATTAGCTTGTTGATAGGGCCTCACAAACTTAGCCATGATATCCACCCTCCATAGGATATCATGGCTAAGTCAGTCCTGAAGCAGGCGTAAGGAAAGTAGCGATAACAGGGGTTATTGCTACTTTTCCTGACGCTATGCTTCATAGCGTGGGGCTTGATGATAGGAGAAATGTCGCTTAGCGACATTTCTCCTGTCATGTCAGGTCAGGTTCGCCCACTTTGCATCTCATTAGAGATGCAAAGCTGGGCGTCAGGAATCCCCACGCTAAAGCAAGGTTTCACGCGTTAGTGTGGCCTTGCTAATTAGGCGATAAAATTATCGCCGCTTTACGGCCGCAAAAGCGGCGATCATTTTTTATTGCCTGCTTGTAAATATGCCCGATGTCCTTTTTAAAAATAGAGCAAAGTCTGAACTTTAGCCAATCAGGTGACAGCACCCTCTAGAATACTCCAAAGCAAGGCTGAATCCCTCAGATTTTCGAGCACAGGTGGAATAGTTCAGCATTAAATAAATGAAGACCCTCTCAGGGGAGGAGGGTGGGTCGTATGTGAATCTATTAAAGATACCAATCCTGGAGAACTACAGTTACAGGTAAGTAACTAATTTTCTTCATCAGTATTAGATCTTTCATGTATTCTCATGCTTGAATTAGAATAGTTAGCAATAAATCAAGACAACAACCATAAGATTCTACACAGCGATGGAGGGAAAGAAAGGTATGAAAAGGCTCACCTTATTGAAACAGATGTTGCAACACTGCTTGTCTCACAGCTGCATCCAAGCAATAATGCCTCGTTAAGGTGTGACTGCTGGACCATGTGTTGGATGGGAACACCAACAAAGATAGCTGTAAAGGTGGAGACAGCTCTGGTGGAGTGAGCTTTAATCTTGTCTTGCAATGGTTTCCCTTCTTGCCTGTGGCAAAATTGGACGGTAGATGCAATACCATCTGGCAATGGTCTGTTTAGAAACTAGGAGACCTTTCCATATGCATCAAATAACTGATCTGCCTTGCAGATTTGATGGGTCCTGTGCAAATAAAATTTAAGACATCGTTGAACGTCTAAGGAATGCCATGATTTCTCTGCAACAGTTTGAGGATTTGGAAAGAAAGCTTGTAGAATATTGGCTCATTCAAATGGAAGTCTGGAGGGACCTTGGGGATAAACTTAGGATTGGTCCAAAAGTATTACACTGTTTGACTAGAATTGGAGGAAAGGTTCCTTAATGGTAAATATCTGAATGTCACTCACTAGTTTGCCAGATGTGAGAGCTAGGAGAAGCATAGTTTTCCAAATGATGTACTTTAATTCTGCTTTGTGAATGGGCTCAAATGCTGTTCTCGTGAGCTGTCCTAGCACCACATTAAGGAACCACAATGCAGAGGTCTCAGCAGTTGAGGAAATGTTCTGAAGAGGCCTTTGAGGAATTGTTTCATAATTCTGCTAGACCATAAAGAAGGTGACTTACTGCATTGTCTAAATCTGGAAATTGCTGCCAGATGCACTCTGATAGAAGAATTAGTCAAACCGGATCTTGCCAGATGGAGTAGATACAGGAGAATTTGCTCAGGTGGTGATGTGGAATGGTGAACCTTAGATCCCACAGTCCAGATGCAGAAGCGTTTCCATTTGAGTTTATAAGTTCTTTTCATAGTGTCCGCTCTTTCTTTGGACAGTATTTCCCTGCAGTCTGAAGGAATATATAACCCGCAAACTCATTGAACTCAGGAGCCAGGCCGATAAATGTAGCAATGTCGGGTTGGGATGACTAATCTGGCCCTGGTTCATGGTCAGTAGCATTAGTATTGGTCTGAGAAGAACGTGAGATTGTTCCATCAGGAGCTCCGTGAACCAGAACTGCCTGGGCCAATTGAGAGTAGTGAGCAGAACTCGACAAGGCTCTCTCTTTAGTTTGCTGAGCAACCTTGGGATCAATGAGATCGGGGGGCAGCAGCATAAACATAGATTCTTTACCATCTCATCGAAAACGCATTCCCCCATGATCCCTCTTGGGGATGCCAACTTGCAAAGAATTAGCATTTCTTATTCTCTTTTCACAAACAGGTCTAAGTTTTGCTTGCCCCAATGGTGGAAAAGGTTGTCTAGAATGTGATGATATAGTTCTGTAGTAGGGGATCTCTGTGTATAGTCATAATCTAGTGAATAGTCCCGCCCATGTGCGTGGACCCCGGAGCAATAAAAAATAATCTCTAAAGGTGACAAATCATGCAGACCTGCATACACCTTTAAGAGAGAATTTAATTTAAAGACAGATAATGCAGCCTATACCCACAGGCTACACTGTCCAGTACTTCAACTAGAATTCCACCAAAATCCACAACAGCACTGCCTGTCTAGTTTTTCTCCCCAAGGGAAAAAACCCTGCCTCTACCAGCAAAAGCCTCTGGAATGATAGAGAGGAAGGATAGGACAGACAAGCCCCATAGGCTGCCATTATGTGGCTTAAAACAGGATACTGTGCCTTTAAGAAAACTTTCCAGATTTCCAGAACTTTCCCCAGTATCCCAGAATGCCCAGCAGGTCCCATTTACTTTCAGTTCTTTTTTCCGGCTCCTGCTAGCAGGACCCTGGAGCATTGAGCTCTCCCTTTTTTCAAAGGTTTTCATTGAGATTTTGGCAATTTTTGTCACTTTTTCTTGTGTTTAATAGCTGGTACTGTCAACATGCCTGGCTTGTTCGACAAGTGCCCGGAATGTGGTCGAAAGAAGGCTAAAACTGACCCACACGAGGTGTGCATAGGTTGCCTTCCCCAGTCCCACGTGCCTGAAAGCTGTACCATCTGCCACTCGTTTTCAGCTAGGACCCTGAGGGACAGGATGAAGAGCAGGCTTCAAGCTCTGGAGGAGCGAAGACTGAAGGCACCAGGTGGGTCTGGAGGGGCTGATTTGGCCCATACTGAGGCCTCTGGGGGGCTCCCCAGGGGCAGGAAGACCAGTAAGCGCTCCCACTCCCCGTCGACGTCGAGGGCGTCGACGACGACGTCGAGGAGGATGACCACTGTCTGCTCGCCGTCTCCCCAGGTCTCTGGGGAGAAGCGGCGTCGACGATCGCCGTCGAGGGACCTGAATAGGCCGCCGTCGACTACATCGGCGTCGTCGGCGACGACGCCGTCGTCGGCCTCGTCCGGCGGTCGGCCTCGAGTGAAGACCCGGCGTCGGCGTTCGGCGTCGAGGGATCACAGCTCGCCGTCGATGAAGAGAAGGAGATCGACGTCGAGGCGAAGGTCGCCATCGAGGCGAAGGTCGCCATCGAGGCGAAGGTCGCCGTCGAGGCGAAGGTCGCCGTCGAGGCGGAAGTCGACGCCGAGAAGATCGACTCCGAGAAAATCGACGCCGAGAAGATCGACGCCGAGAAGATCGACGCCGAGAAGATCGACGTCGAGGCACAGGTCGACGTCGAGGAAGAGAAAGTCGCCGGGATCGGTGTACTCGGTGGTGTATACCCCGCCTCGGAGGTCTCCGTCGCCTCCTCCTCTCCCGCCTCTGCCGCCGCCGCCGCCTCCACCGCCTCCACCACCTCCACCACCTCCACCAGCGTCTCCACCTCCGCCACCGCCTCCTCCACCACCGCGGCCGCGGACGCTGTCTCCGCCACCCCAGCCGCTGTTGCTGCCACGCACGCCGGTGGGACCGCCGCCGGTTCCCCCGAGGTCGGTTTCCCTTCCACGGTACCCGACTCCACCGCAGGGGACCCCGAAGCCACGACGCCCACGGTCGCCTGGACCAGCGAGACCGGCGGACAGGCCTAAGCCGAAGAGGTCGCGCTCCCGCTCTCATAGGAGGCGACGCTCGCGGAGCCGAGGGCGGTCCTCGTCGGACTCTAGACGCCGCCGCAGGAGGTATAGGTCCAGGTCGCGCACGCGCTCCTCGGACAGGGACCTTTCCCCGACGCTGTCGGACTCCCCGGGGACTAGGGTGTCGCCGGTGGACGACTTGGTCTCGTTCCAGGAGGTGCTGTTGCGAGGGGCGGCGAAATTGAATATCACGGTGACGGTTCCAACACCCACGACGTCCGTGATATTTGAGACGCTTCATCAACGACATTTGTCTCGCCCCCTCCTGCCTCTCGTGCCTGGACTGGTGGAACCAGCCTTGGAACTGTTCCTCACTCCCGCAACGGCGAAGGCCGCTCCGTCCAGGCTCATGAAGAAGTACAGGGCCCCGGAGTCGGATCCGTCCTTTTTGAGAGTGGACCCGAAGCCGGATTCGGTGATTGTGACGGCGGCGAGAAAACAACATGCGACCGCCCCGGCCTCCACGGTTCCACCGGACAAGGAAAGCCGCTGGCTGGACTCGGCGGGCAGGAAGGTGTGTGGTACCGCTGCCATCACGATGAAGGCGGCGAGTGCAGGGACGTTGTTGGGCCGTTACGACCGGGCCCTGTGGGAATCCCTGCAGCAATATGCGGACCTCCTGCCACGAGACAAGAAGGAGGACTTCTTGGAGACGGTGCGGGAAGGCATGCTGGTTTCTAACCAAACGATCAGCGCAGCGGCGGATGTATCGCTATTGGCCGCCCACGCCTACTGTCATGGGGTCCACCAGCGGCGCCATTCCTGGTTGCGCCTGACGTCCCTTAAGCCGGAGGCGCAGCAAAGAGTGGCCAACCTGCCCTTCTCGGGGGAAACCCTGTTCGGGAAGCACGCGGACGATGAGATGGCCCGCATGAAGGCTGAGGCGGAAACCCTGACGGCCGTCGGGTTAGAGAAGGCAGAGAAAAAGAAACGCCCGTTCCAGAGGAGGTTCGGGTCGTCGGGCCGAGGGCGTGGGCAGGGCTCGGGACAGCAGCAGCCACAACAGCAGCAGTTCCGCAAGCCCTTCCAGAAGCGCCTGAGGGGTAGAGGAGGCCAGCAGGCTACTACCGCAAACAAGGGCCCGGCCGGGTCTCGGCCCTGAGCAGCTACTTCCCCCTCAACCGTTACCCACTCCAGTGGGGGGAAGCATTCAATTTTTTCCGGCAGAGTGGAGAAAAATTACTCAGGACAAGTGGGTGCTGAATATTGTTTGCAATGGATACAGTCTTCGGTTTCTCAGCCCGCCTCCAGCGATTCCGCCGGTCAGCTCTCGCTTCCAGCTGAGGGAGCTACAGGCGGAGGCGGACATCTTGTTGAGAAAAAAGGCGGTAGAAGAAGTACCTGTGTCTCAAAGGGGAAGAGGTCTGTACTCTCGGTTTTTCCTCGTTCGCAAGAAGGACAAGAACGAGTTCAGGCCCATTCTGGATTTGCGACAAGCAAACAAGTGGATTCGCAGAGAGAAGTTTCGCATGCTATCGTTGCACCAGATTTACCCTCAGCTGCAACGGGGAGACTGGCTCTGTGCCATAGATCTACAGGATGCGTACTTCCATGTGCCCATTGCACGGAAACACAGGAAGTTCCTGCGATTCCAAGTCGGCGCCAATCACTATCAATACACAGTACTGCCATTCGGGCTAAAGTCTGCTCCCAGGACCTTTTCGAAGTGCATGGCGGTGGTGGCGGCACACCTGCGGAGGAACAAGGTGTTTGTCTACCCGTATCTGGACGATTGGCTGATCAAGGCATCATCCTTCGAGGAAGCGCAAGAACACTTCCGATGGACGTGCAAGCTCTTGAACAAGCTGGGGTTACACGTCAACATGTCCAAATCGGTCCCGACTCCGGTACAGTGCATACAGTACCTGGGGGCCTCCATAGATACACGGTCAGCAAGCGTGTCTCCTTCGGAGGAGAGACGGTTATCACTCCTTCGGAAGGCTCAGGACCTCAGGACTGCTCCATCGACGACGGTGAGGAAGGTGTCTTCGCTACTGGGATCGATGGCCTCCTGTATCTTCCTCACTCCGCACGCACGGCTACACATGCGACCGCTGCAGGAGTGCTTGGAGGATCAGTGGGATCAGAGGACAGGCTCTTGGGACGACAAGATCCGACTGTCTCTGCATGCTCTTCAGTCTCTGAAGTGGTGGTGTTCGGCGGAAAACCTCCTCAAGGGTGTTCCTTTCCACAAGGACATTCCCACGACGAATGTGGTGACGGATGCTTCTCTCCAGGGCTGGGGGGCGCATTCCGGGGACCTGCAGATTCAAGGGCAGTGGTCTCCTTTGGAATCGACGTACCACATCAATTTCCTGGAACTCAGAGCTGTCTTCCTGGCACTGAAGGCCTTCCTTCCGTCCTTCCAGACCAACTCGCTCCTGATACAGACGGACAATACAACCACGATGTATTACCTCAACAAGCAGGGGGGGTCGAGATCGCGCACTCTGTCGCAGGAGGCTCAGGCGATCTGGCGCTGGCTGCTGGCCCGAGGACTGACGATTACGGCCACGCATCTGCCAGGGGTGCAGAATGCTCAGGCGGACGCCTTGAGCAGGCTGATTCAGGAAAACCACGAATGGGTCATAAACGACGAAGTACTAGGAGAAGTCTTCGCAAGGTGGGGGACTCCAGACGTAGATCTGTTCGCCACCGCCGAAAACAGCAAATGCCGAGACTTCGCATCCAGGTACTACCAGCGGGGGACGCTGGGGAATGCGCTATGGATCGACTGGTCGAACAGCTTTCTGTACGCTTTTCCACCCATTCCCCTGATTCCGGCGGTGCTCATCAAGCTGTCCCAGTCCAGGGCGCGGATGATCCTGATCGCCCCGGAGTGGCCCAGGCAGTGGTGGTTCACGGACCTTCTTCACCGGTCTCTCCTTCCTCACATGCGGTTGCCGTGCAGGCCGGATCTTCTCACGAAGTTCGGCGGGCGGATGGTGCACCCCAACCTCTCGTCTTTGAGTTTGGCGGCATGGCTCCTGAAATAGTGCAATATGGCCATCTGAATCTACCAGACGATTGTATGGACATTCTGAAGGAGTCTAAGCGACCTTCCACTAGGACATCCTATGCTTACCAGTGGAAGAGGTTCTGTATCTGGTGTAAGTCCAAGAACTTTGATCCGACGACATGTAAGGAAGATGTCATCCTTCCATACCTCTTACATCTGGCGCAGTCTGGCCTTAATTTCCATTCCATTAAGGTTCATCTGGCTGCTTTGACTGCTTACAGGAAATGCCCTTCACAGACTTCCTTCTTTCAGATCCCTGTGGTCAAGGATTTTTTGGAAGGCTTGAAGAAAGTGTTTCCTCCCGTCAGACTTCCCTCGCCTTCCTGGGACTTGAATGTGGTGCTGTCCAGACTGATGAGGGAGCCTTTTGAACCCATTCACAAGGCTTCATTGCAGCACCTATCCTGGAAGGCGGCGTTCCTAGTGGCCATTACATCGGCCCGCAGGGTGAGTGAACTTCAGGCATTATGTTGTCAAGAACCTTATACTGTATTTCATGCTGCTAAGGTTGTGATGCGTACTCACCCTAAGTTTCTTCCTAAGGTTATCTCTGATTTTCATGTCAACCAGACCATAACTTTACCTACGTTCTTTCAGAATCCCTCTTCGCCAGCGGAAAGGGCTCTCCATTCCCTGGATGTTCGAAGGGTGTTGAAATTTTATCTGGATAAGACCAAGGATAGTCGTAGGTCTGACCAATTGTTTGTTAATTATGGCTCAGTCAGGACTGGTCTTGCGACCTCTAAGCAGTCCATCTCTCGGTGGATTGTGTCCTGCATACAGTTGTGTTATCAAAAGGCTAATAAGACCTTAGGGGGTAAACCTAAGGCTCATTCCACCAGGGGCAAAGCTGCCACTACGGCTTTGCTGCGTAATGTTCCGATTGCGGAAATCTGCAAGGCGGCCACTTGGAAGTCGGTCCATACCTTTGCTGCGCATTACTGTCTGGACACGGATGCCAGGGCAGATGCTCAGGTTGGGCAGGCTTCGCTGCGAAATTTGTTCGCACAGTAGTGGTTGTGTCTTGTATGTTCTCCACCGCTTTTGTTGTGTGGGGATGGGCTTGCCATTCTATTCACTAGATTATGACTATACACAGAGATCCCCTACTACAGAAGGAGTAGTTTCTTTTCTGTAACTCCAGTTCTGTAGTAGGGGTATCTCTGTTATAGTCATAAGCGCCCGCCCTCCTCCCCGGTGGAGAGATACTTCTTTATAGATAGAATGCTACAGGTCTGGCGTGCTACGCCTTCAAAAAGAACTGAAAGTAAATGGGACCTGCTGGGCATTCTGGGATACTGGGGAAAGTTCTGGAAATCTGGAAAGTTTTCTTAAAGGCACAGTATCCTGTTTTAAGCCACATAATGGCAGCCTATGGGGCTTGTCTGTCCTATCCTTCCTCTCTATCATTCCAGAGGCTTTTGCTGGTAGAGGCAGGGTTTTTTCCCTTGGGGAGAAAAACTAGACAGGCAGTGCTGTTGTGGATTTTGGTGGAATTCTAGTTGAAGTACTGGACAGTGTAGCCTGTGGGTATAGGCTGCATTATCTGTCTTTAAATTAAATTCTCTCTTAAAGGTGTATGCAGGTCTGCATGATTTGTCACCTTTAGAGATTATTTTTTATTGCTCCGGGGTCCACGCACATGGGCGGGACTATTCACTAGATTATGACTATAACAGAGATACCCCTACTACAGAACTGGAGTTACAGAAAAGAAACTACTCCCTCCCATTCATGGCAGGTTATATTGATCCTGCTTAGCAAGTCTGCAGGGTTGTTGTGAACCCCTGGCACATGTTCTGCTCTGAGGGTTAAGAGCCCAATTCCAGATGTCTTGAGCTTGAAGAGATAGCGCTAGTGAGTGTGTTCCCCCCTGCTAGTTGATATAAAACATGCTGGTGGTATTGTCTGTTCGAATGAGCACTGATGACTGTGCTATCTTGGGGAGAAAAGATTTTAATACTAAGGTGATGGCCTTCAGCTCCAGCAGATTGATGTACATTTTTGTTTCCTGGGGACTCCATTTGCCGCTTATTATTAGGTCTGCGAGGAATGAACCTCAACCTTCCAGGGATGCATTAGATGTTATGACGTACTCGGGAACTTGTGGCAGGTATGATAGACCTTCAGATAGGTTTGATGTTTGTGTCCACAAGATCATGGCTTGGCCATTGTTGAAGTTATATGGATGACATCGCTGAAAGACCCCTGAGCCAGTAGCCATTGTTGTGCAATTCTGGTTGACGTGGACGCATTTGTACACGGCAATTCGGAATACGGGGGATGCAAGAAGAAATCATTCTGAGTAACGATTTGCAGATCCGGACAGAAACAGAATTTTTTTTGTGGTCAATTTGTGTGTTAGTTGTTGAATCTTTGTTTGCCTGTCTTAGGAGGGAACGCCCTTGTCCTGGACAGTGTCCAGGAATGCTCCCACCATAGTCAGTGTTGCTGTCAGATTTAGATGCGATTTCTGATAGTTGACTGCGAGACCTAGTCTGTTGAACAATGAATGACATGTTGGCGTGGCTCTTGCTGTTTGCTGATAAGTGGGTACTTTGATCAGCCAGTCATCCAAGTATGGAAGTACTTGGACTCCTCTGTGCCTGAGATAGGTTGCCACTGGAGCTAACATCGTGGTGAAAATGTGTGGTGCCTATTTTAGCCCGAATGGTAGGACTTTGAATTAGCAGTGGGTACTGGCTACCTTGAAGCGCATGAGTTTGCAGTGTTTTGGGTGGACAGGATGTCAAAGTATACGTCCTGGAGATCTAGGGCTGTCAGGTGATCCCCTTTGTCGAGAAGATGTAATATATCGTGGAGTGTTACCATGCAGAAAGATTGCTTCTTTAGAAATGTGTTTAATTTCCGTAGAGAATTTTCGTAAGATAGGGCGCCAATCTCCTGGCCTTGTCTAGTAGTAGGTCGATTTGAGTGGAAATTTCTGACCACATTTGGTGGTCATAATGGCCTAAGATTGCAAGGGGTCCACCACTCGAACGGTCATGGCTACTATGAAAGAGAATCTCTCCCTGATGTTGTCTAGCCTACGAAAATCTTGGCCCGGAGGAGTGGAAAGTGGAGTAGACTGAGTGAAGTTGGGCTGCTTGGGATACCACAGAGTATGTTTTTTTTGTCTGGCCAATCAACAAGGTGAAGAATGATCTCGCACCTTCTATTTTTTGTCTAGTCTAGGGATGACTGCTGAAACTGTAGCCGGGTTTTCATGCCTGTGAGACCTTTTTGCCAAATAAAATCAATAATAGGAATAGACCAAACGGATTTCTTGGTGGGCTGTTTAAAATCATAGAAGAAACAATCTTCTTGTTTAGTGAGAAGTTGAAGTTCAAACCTTTTTGCTGCCCTTTCCATGAGATTATGGAAGATGCCAATACTGGTGGAGGTGCTGGAGGGATGAGTTGGATAAAATAGTTGTCCCACTTATTCAGAAATGAGGCAGTGTCTCTTATTTTTTTCTCTTCTCTGTCTTTGTCAGTCGATGGCGCATCATCAACTGGGGAGCCAGCAAGGGTATCCACCAATGTTGGAAGAGGAGTTGCAGGTGTAGCAAACAGTCGCAATGACCGTGTGAGCAGTGTGGGAATTTGCAAAAATGGCATAGGTTTTGGTGTTTGTGGGATAAGCGTGATGGTCGAAGATGTTGGAAACCTGTGGTAATAATCTTGGAGCATACTTTGCAAATTGCTTTCAAGACATATAAGCATTTCAATGGAGGGTTCTTGTTGTAGTTGTTGACCTTGCACTGAATACAATTCTTGGTACTGTTCTGAGTGATTTCCCAGTCAATAGATTTCCTCATGATACTGCTCATCATCAAATCCCAACATTTTACATTAAGTTGGGATGGGCTACGAGCCACTACAAAGGGGCCTCCTTCATCCTCCTCATCCAGTAGGTGTGCAGGTGGGTAAGGCAACAGTTTACTTGGAGAAGTGTGGGCTGGAAGAATTGTCTCTGTAGTAGTCTTATCCCCAACAGCGATTAACATCAATGGAGAAAATGCAGGTTTTGGAGCAATTTTTGTTGTCAATGACGTTGATCCCTCATCGACAGGATCATTGTCGACGAGCTCTTTGTGGACGGTATCATTGTCTATGGCTGTATCGTTAATAGTATTATCATCGTCTGTTGCGGCGTCAACATTAAATGGTGTTGCGTTGGCAATGACAGTGTCATTGACAAGAACTTCATCATTGACGTTAACATAACCAGGGACGTCAATGGTGGAATCTTTGTCAACGTTTTTTTAGTATTCTCGCTGTTTTGATCGTTGTTGATTACATTGTTGAAGAGGAAATAGTCATAGGCAAAGATGCTGTGGTAAACGTCAACCTTGAGGTTGTCGTCGTAATCATAGACACTGTCGTTGACAAAGTGATCGTTGACGAAGCCGTTGCTTGATGAGAACACCAATGTAGAAATAGAAGGCTTCTTAGGGATTTGGTCGTCAACTGTAAACATTTTGAAGCACGCTTGTGCTGAGCTTCTTTGAGGGAAGGAGTATTAGGCTCAGATTGAACCTTTTCTGAGGCAATTGTTTAAATTTTTGAGGAAGAACGGTCCTCATGCCTCTAAGTGCCCAGATGTGGTATGATGAGGCTTTTGTACTGCCTTAGAAGGTGGCTCTAATGAGACTTTCTCAGTAGATCTATCTCGCTTGTGAGAAATTGCGGTCTGTGAAGACTGATCACTAGCCTCCTCAGATAAAGGGCACTCCCTCGTTTTTAATTTTTGGAGCCATAGAAAAAGTCTGCCTTCTCTATCTTTTAAGGTCTTCTGAGAAAAGGTGAGGCAGATTTTGCAGTCTCTCACCTTATGTTCCGGATGGAGGCAATATATACAGTCCTTTTGTGGGTCATGTTTGTGGATCCTCTGTTTCCTCACAAGTGTCACAGGATCTGAATAATCGTTTTTTAGTTCGTTGGGACATGGTGTTCAGTCAGTGTATGTAGATCTTTGAAGTAAATAACTGTCTGGAAGAATATCATTCGGAAAAGCTGAGAGAAAAAACAGTAGATTGAGCAAAGCTCAATGAGACTCCCATCATACGAAGTGCAGTAGAAAATCTGAAGGATTCAGCCTCTCTTGTAAGTATTCTAGAGAGTGTTGTCACTTGACTGGCTCATGTTTATACTTTGGTCCTTTTTTTCAAAAAGGACATGGATAAGCTATAAAACCTATGGTTCATTCCCATTATAGTCTATTGTAGTAATACACATTGCTTTATCATAGTACCGTGGGACTCCCACTTTGATGACGGGGTATGATTCAAGCATGTGAATCCATGAAAGATCCAATACTGGAGAATATGTGGTAACTAAAGACAAATTATGTGCCATAATGTGACACATTCTGTGGCTGATGTATTTAGCTATTTTGGCATTTTAACACATAATAATAATACATGGGAAAATGTTTCACCTAAGTAGTACCAGACTACAGCTGACACCAACTTCATGATGAGCAGTTAACCTTTTCAAAGGATCTGCCACTGTGCGGCATCGCCTGTGGTTCCTTTTGGGTTTTTAGTATCTTTTGAACCATTTGAGCTACAAATATCCCCACAATAAATGCATTATATGGTAGGTTGGTAGGCAGATGCTTAAGGTCCTTTTGTGGGAAATGCAGTAGCGGCACCACTGCATAATTCCAGTAGCCCTGCATATGTGAAACAAAAATGAGGCACTGGAGAAAACCCAGCGACAATAAAGAACTGAACCACATTCTTAGACAAGGATTGAAGTCTACCATAGTTATAATCCTTCAGCCCAATAGGGGTACGATTGTGCTATTCGCTAGAGTTCTGGGTGAAGGAGGATTTATATTTGGCAAAGAGATTGCATCTTTAAACAACATTAGCAATCAGACAATGTGGATGGGGGAAGGGCAAGGTCACAGTGATAGCAGATATTTAAAAGTTGCTCTATTATATTGTGTCCTCTTCACTGGCCATGGTTGGTGTGTTTGCTGGTATACTGATGAAATGTTGGTGTGTTTTTGCCTTCTCAGTGGCTGATGCTGACAATGCGTGGTTGAAAAGCGAGAAGTGGTGCGCCTGCCAAGACCACAACATGGCGCTATCCTGTGCATCCTACAGCTGCCTCCCTCCTGTTCCTGAAAACAAGAGAAGAAAAAGAATCTTTGCACTATTATAACCACTATTTCTCTCCTCACGCCTTCCTGTAGCGAACGATGCATACTTTTGTAGTGCCTTCATGCTTTAAATCACCCCCGTCCCTGTAGGGGGGGGCGAAGGCAAGCTTCTGACCCCAGGACATGGGGCCAGCTCACAATGTGAATTATATCATAGGGCTCTGTAATGTATTCTGTAACTTGGAGGGTGGGAGGAATGAAGTGGATGGATATTTTATTTGTGGGAAAGGGTTGGAGTAAGTAGAGTAAGCTGCTTTGTTTAAGTCGTGTCAAAAATCTTTTGATCAATAAGGCCACTAACGGCCGTCAGCAATAAACCATTGCCTGTCTTAATCACAAGTTGGTCTTGCCTGAAATTATTGAGCTCAATTAGCAAGACCATGGACCTAAGGTGAGAACACCTACAATAACAAGTTGGTTTTGCTTTGATTAGCTTCCTCAGGTGGCTGGAAGTCCTCATAGCACACATGTGGTCTTAAGTTTTTCTCAGTGTGTTTTTAAACCAAAATAGATTCCTCTTCGGTCTTCTATGTTGGATGGACTTGTAATGAGTGGCGCTGGAACTAGGGGTGCAGGTGGTGCTGCAGCACCCCCATAAAACCTGAAAGAGTTTTGATAGAGAATGAATAATAAAGAGCCCTTTCAAATGTGTTTTCTTATGGCAGCATTGGTTGCGTTTTCAAAAACAGACTTTGACATGTTGGTTTGATTTTATTGGTCAGCACCCCCATGCTAACATTCGTTGCAGCACCAATGGGAATGCACACCGAGATACACTTTATTTTTAACACTATTGTTACACATTGGGAAATGCTCTTTGTCTGTGAAATAGTCTGCTATGGTGGCAAAAGCAGGCACATAACTAATGCATATGAAGTCACAATACCATTTCACATGCCCGTTTTAAATAAAGCAAAACCAAAGGGGATGCCAAAAGCCGCGACCACACCACTCCTCAACATTCACAACGACCAGTGTTGAACATTGCAAACACTCACCTCCAGTCAACTGATCTGGGTTTAATCCATCATCATTCTTCAGCTCACTCTGCCACCCCAGTTCAGACATGGCCATATGCAAATCATACTGACCCTGTGCCTCATGGGAACAGTCCAGTCCGAACTGCCTACACTGTGCAGTTGTAGGCAGACCTTTTACACTGCCTTTAGATGTGCACATGATGCTGTTTACATGTCTAGCTGTTTGACAGACTTCTGAGCTCAGTAAAAGTGTGAACTTACTTCTTTATCCGCACTGAAAGTTTATTTCTGGCTAAAAAAAGGATTTAACACATTAAAGCTTCTGTTAAAAATAAATCAAATTGTTTCTATATCAAATAGTTTTTAAACGGGTATAGGTACATGTATGTGTGTGTTCGTAGCATGTGTTGCTGTAAATACACACGCTCTGCATGCTCCTGCTGTCTAGTGTTGGGCTCAGACATTTGCAGATTGCAAGATGTGCTTCAAGTCACAAGGTATAGTATGACCCCTCCCTTGGAACGATACCTGGTGGCCCCCAGACCTGGGACCCACACTCATCTCACATAGAGCTATTATTCGAACAAGGACACTATTGGGAACTAGCCATGCCCAGGTGAGGTACCGCACAATTATGGTCTAGTACTACGGAGTCAAGGGGTTTGTGGCAGCACTGCCCTGTCCTCCCAGCCATGGTCTAGCACTGCAAGGCCCAGGATAGGAGACCTCTCCCCTGCTTGACCATGGCACCATGTCCCAGTGCTGTCAAGCCCAATTCCAACTCTGTGAGGTCCAGGAGAGGGAGGCCTACTATTCTGTGTCTCACAGCCATGGTCTGGCACTGAAAGGCTTAGGGGGTGGACCCCTCCTGCACTAAGCTGCATAGCTATGGGCTAGCTCAGTGAGGCCCAAGGTAGGAGAGCCCACTTTCATGGGCCTTACAGCTATGATCAAGCACAGCCAGGCCCAGGAGAAGCCCCCTCAGCAATGGTATAGTGCCGTGAGGCCCAGGGCAGAGTGGGCTACTCACCTGGGCCTCGCACCAATGGCCTAGCACTGTGAGGTTCAGGGGAGAGGGGCATTTTCATCTCTGCTTCTCTAGGGCCTCGCAGCACTGGGTCATAGCGGTGAGGCCCAGAAGATGGGAATTCCTCTGTGTATTTTCAATATTTTCCTCTTTCCTGTTTTCTCATGTTGGTATGCATACAGCACAGAGGGGCCCAGGGGAGGGACCCTCCACTTTGTGGCTTTGCCGCTAGGGTCTAGTGCAGTGATGCCCTGGAGAGGGGGGGCATTTTTCTCTTTCCACCCTTTGTGCTCCCAGCTACAATACAGTGTTTTGAGACCCAGCCGAGTAAGAGAGAAAAAGAGATGCAAGTCCCCATAGAGGCGACAAGCGAGGGGCCTAGGGTAGCTGTCCACCCCACCCAAGCCTAATGCCAGCCCTGCTGACAGTATTACTTCTCAGTCTAATCCTGTAGATACAAACCCAAGTTCCTGCTTCACAGAGGTTCTGATTTCATAGTGAGGAACTTTCACCCCATATACTACCAACGCCAAGCTGGGGAACCCTGTACAAATTCCCCTTGGGTCAGTTGCCTGCACACCAATCTATACATTTTTTGAAACATGCTTGTAACTCCCAATGCTGCATACTTTGTCTTTCGTTATGTCCTACCAAGGAGGCAAAGCAAAAGACCTGAAACGGCCCGTGGCTTTTGAGGAACAAATGGAATGGAGCCCCATGCCTGACATGCAAATGGCGGGGGGAAAAAACGAATAACCTATTTATGGAGAAGTGATCAGCAACAAGAGGAGAGGAGAGGAGTTCGGACCTGGGGGAACTGGGTTCGAGTCTCAGTAACGACGCTGAACCTCCTGTGATTTTGGGCAAATCACCTAATCTCCCCGTGCCTAACAAAAAACAAAAAAAATGAATGTGTGTCCTCATGTAACGTATGTGTGTCCTCATGTAACGTAACTGGTGCTATATAAAGCGCTCTGATACCTGATTGGATTCGGGTCAAGTTCGCGCTATATAAAACTCTGCTTTAAAAAATAAAAGTAATATGTAATGTGTGACATGGAAGAGTTTAGGTGGGCCATTCGATGTAGCGGCCAAGAGAAAGCAGAATTTTTACAAGATTCTCCTAACATTAAACCTCTTCCCCACTGTGCATGTGCAGCAACCGTCGAAGCTTAACTTGCCTACAAATATCTGTGGGTGATTGTGTATTGATGTGATTGTGTGTGATGCCAACTGCATGGTTTTCTAATGGCTTGTCATGGTGTGATGGTTGGCGTGTGTATGTGATGGTTCCTGCTGAAATACTAGACTCACAATGCCCCCTTGCTAGGGCCAGGGGGCAGATTTATCAAAAAGTCATGTAACACAATGCAACGCAACAAGACAACATGCTGCACTGAGTTGCGTGACAGGAATAGAGCAGAAATGCACAATATCTACTGAGATATAGTGCATTCCTGCCCTGCACTGGCACACTGGGTCCTGCCTAGCGCCAAAGCAGGCACCATTGCACTGGGGTGCAAGGGTGCCTGTGTTACAACCAGGCTTGTTTGTGTGCGGGAAGGGACAGCTTCCTGCACAAAAACAATCCTTTGAGGAATTTCCCTCTTTCTCTGTGTGCTGCAGAATGCAACAAACAAAGGAAGAGGAAATAATGAGGAGAAATAGGTTATTTCTCCTCGCTATGCTCTGTTGGGAAGGCGTACCATTTTGACTTAGTAAATCCAGGACTGCATCAAAATCAATGAGCAAATGTATGGGAATGACCATGCTCCACCCTTGCAATACCTTCCCAACGTAGTGTAATCCACGGCAACAATTTGTACTACCTTGCATTACTCTGGATTTGCTAAACCACACAAGGTGACTTTGCATGGCATAGTAAATCCTACTAAAGGGCTTAAGTTGCGTGATGCAAGGGCAACGCAAGCCCTTTGGATATCTGGGACTAGGTGTAACAGAGTGAGGAACAGTCCTGGTTTTTCATCACCTACCTGCCCCAGCAAATTTCACTAAATATAGCAGGGTGCAGAAAAAGTTGTCCCTGTTTTCATGTAGTGCAGAAAAAAATAGCAGCCCGCAGTAAAAAGTAATTTAGTTAACACGGATGATGTTGTATTTAAAAGTTGCATTTTATCCCCTTTATGCCACATTGTCTCTGTTGTTAGGCCAGAACTGGCCTTTGCTCAGATACCTCCCAGGGAGACACCAAATATGGCTGCCTTTTCAATTGTTCTTTTTGTCGATGTGTGGAAACCTTGGGAGCAGCAGGCGGAAGGTGAGCGGGGCATGATTAAGGAGTGCCATGAAAACAGACAAAAGGTTACAAACTTATTTTAACACACTGGGGCGTATGTACAAGGACTTAACGCCGCCGTTGAATCAATCTTTTGACGTTACGGTGGCTTTTTTTATCGCCTTATTTACAAAGTGCCGCTAACTGCAGTTAGTGGCACTCTTCTGGCAGAAACGTGAATTTTTGATTTATCGCCTTATTTACAAAGTACCGCTAACTGCAGTTAGTGGCACTCTTCCGGCAGAAACGTGAATTTTTGAGATCGCCACTTCTGTTAGCGGGAGTCAACACAAATGAGATGCAAGGTGGGCGTTCCCGTGCGAAAACCGCCACTAACCCCCTTCCCAATATTTACAAGGAATTCCTTGTAGGGTGCAAAACCCCCAAAATGCCTCTAACTCCAGTTAGAGGTAGTTTTTTAAGACCAGAAAACAGATGGTCTTAAAATTGGTGCAAATACTTTTCAGAAGGTTTTGGTGCAGGACAGCGCTGCAAGGAATGATGCTGCGCCGCCCTGCGACAAAACAAAAGGGCAGGAATGCGCCCTATCAATAAGATAGGGCGCATTCCTGGGTCTCATCCATGAAAAGTGTTGCACCGCTGCGACAAAACAGCATTGCTACACTTTTTACTGCGCTCTTCTTGTGACACCAGGGATGTGCTGTATTCGCTGTATGGCACTCCATGTCGCAATTAATGACAGATACGTCTGGACTCCTGAAGTATCTGTCAGCGCTAAAGTCATGCATTGCTGCAATTGTGTTACAAGCATGATGCAACTTCAGCAATGCATGGGGCTAGCCTATCCCTATGGCACTGTGTCACCCTTACGCCTGCTGTGAGGCAGGCGTAAGGTTCTGACGCAGTGGTGTCCTAGAATTGTCACCGTAAAATCTGATGGATTACACTAAACCACTCCTATGAAGCCTGGTTGCGTGGGAACGCCCACCCTGCAACAAAACCCTTTGACACCTCGTTCGGTGCCAATTCAAGATGCACAGCCGTTCAAGAATGAATCCAATCAATCAAAACTTGTTACTTCTTGACTTGTATATTTATCCGTAATTTACTCCATATCTTGTTTTACTTCTTAATTATTCAATCCATTTTACTCATTCCAAAAAAACGTAGGAAGCATTCTGGTTTCCACGTGCCACTTTTTTATTAAAAATAACCCAATGCATTTCGGGATAAAATCCCTTCGTCAGGGGTATCTGGAATACAAAAATTAATATTGAAAAACGATGACATCATTATGCCCTCTTAATACAGTAGCTTAGAGTTTGTCAATGTATCTGTTTCTGCTTACAATGCAGCAACTGATGCCTAGATATTCAACTGAATTCCGTCATAGCAATGTATAATCTTTATGCTTAACAAAACAATCACCGCCTCGAGCTTGGTCCTGGAGCCTTAAAACCTACTTTGCGTGATTATTAATTCTAACATATACTTACAACCTGAGCTACATAAGGTTAGGCGCATAAACAACGCTTACCGTGGCACATGCATCAACACGTTTTAAAAAAAATAAACCGAGTTCGCTCTTGAGCCCCATTCCTGAGCACATTTCCACACCGCACCGCAGCCCCGGTTTGCTTCTAGATTAAACTAAATCAGCTCCTAGAAACTGATGCATTATATGACTCACGCCCCTGATTCTCTCCAGGTGGATAACCACGTGGACACTGATTGACAAGCCCACCCCACACTGAGCGCCACCTTCAAGTAAACCCTTTTGTTCCGGTATTGCATGAAACTCCAATTCCCAGAACCTAACAACTCGGGTCTTGTCTCTCTCTTCCAGCCCGAATATTAAACTAGCATAATCATCAATGAATGATACATATTGCTGACTGGTATTATTTAAAACATATCATGAGTATACAAATATACATTGGTTGCAGTTAATAAACAGATGATTAATGTCAAATGCTGATCTATTTATTGATGTCAATGCATATCCATTGTGGTCGAAAAAAAACGGCTCCTACGTTCAAAATCTTGTTGTTCAGTTCCAATGACGCTTCCTTTATTCTCTGTATCCTCATACCAATTTCTTCAGGGGTGCAATCTCACAGGCGGACAGTATCTAGTGAAACTATAAACATTATATAGTGAGATGCACACCGGTGTACTCAGAACTTTAGAAACATGTCCTCCTTCAAACTGACTTTGGCGTGCAAACATGATTCGCGCTCTGTCCAGTCGCGCATAACAACTTAAACAAAACCCTTTGACACCTCGGTGGGTCATTAGAATGCGTGGTCAGTCGGAGTGAGCTTTTGTAGACAATGGCAATGCCTCCTCCTGGAAGGTCAGGTGGTCCTTGCAGTTGATTTTATAGCCATCAGGGATGGCGATGGCAAAGACCGGTCCGGAACAGAGGTTGCTCCAGGTTTCAGTGAAGAAGGCGATGTCTGAAGAGGTGGCGTCGAAGAGATCCTAGATATCTGTGTCGGAGGATGCAGTTGAGCCGGTTGGGTGCGCTGTTAGTTCGCTGGGCGGCAAGAGGCGCTAGTGTGCTGATGTGGCAGGAGGTGCGTTTGCAGTTTCGGCAGGAACAGGGTGCAAGGGTATTCTTCGGTGATGCTAGATGGCAGGCAGCGTAGCGACCAGGGATGAGGGCGAGGAGGGTGCTGGCGTCGTAGTAGTAGAGTGTCTGAGAGGCAGGGTCCCTGCTGCTGGGCACGGTATAGGGGTGGACGGACGGAGAAGGGCTTGCCTTTGACTTCCCTTCGGCGCACCAGTGGCACAACTGCAACGCATGGACGCGCAGCGTCCACCATTAAGTAGTGCGGCAGGGGGGCTGTTCAGCTGGGAGGTGGGAAATGCAGGAAAGGACACTGGAGGGGGCTGGGACGCGGGGCATCGCAGCGGCAACGAGGGAGAGGATAGGGAAAAAGAAACTGAAAAAAGCTCAGGAAAAACAAAGCCAAACACAGCAAAGATTTAAAAAAAGAAGGTAGGAAAGCAACGGAGAAGAGCAGAAAGATGAATAGGAACAGCAGAAGAGAGGGACAGGAGGGCAGTCAAGATGCAGAGCAGTGACGCTCCACCACTGGACCACCAGGGATGAGGACCAGGCATGAGCCTGCGGGTGGAGGAGGGACTCGAACACCAGATCTCCGTGGCAGAGGAACCAGCAGCAGCAGATGTGGATAGCAGCAACCAGACGGAGCAGCGCTGTGGGAGGAGGAATCCACTAAAGGTTAGTCCCCCGTACACCCAAAAGCAAACTATCAGGGGACAAGGAAAGGCAGCACCACCCAGTTGCCTCTTCCGATCTGATAGTGGAGACCAGATTCTGTGTTCCCCAGTGAGTAACGGTGGATCAAGCTGCATACCCAAGGGCCTGGGCCAGAACCAGTCCCCGTGACCCTGGCACCCAGTGCCACCAACGGCCGATCTCAGCGATTTGAGCGAGTTATTGGAGTTTACCACAAGTCTTGTGCGGTGCTCTCTGTGATGTAGGTGAGCTGCAGCGCAGGAATTGCTCAGGGCACAGTGTGCATCACCCACAAGTTCTAGGCCTGGGCCCGACTCGCCACCGGACCTCCTCCACTACGCGTCCCACCTTCCCCTCACCTAGACATTGACACCGGGGCTCAATGCACTGCACTCTCTCCAAATCTGTGACTCAGCAAGCAGTAGCCTAAGCCAGGTGGGATTTCACAAGGCTGGGTACAGCAGTCGCCGCCACGATTGCTGGGGAACCTCCCGATGCAGGTTATGCAATAGGTCTCCCTTATGCGTGAAGTTGCAGCGCTCCCGCCACACAAGTTCGACGCAGCTCAGGGGCATCCCCCTCAACAATATACAGGCAGCGCCACATCCTCCGGCCTATGATGCAGAGATGCGCGGCCCAACCATTGGTAGTCTCCTCAGTGCACCTCGGTGTAGTGGTGGCACCTGCTATGCAATGCAGACCTCCCTAAGTTGGTGCGCAGGAGCACCTCTACCGTTCACAGCACCAAGGGGTGCCAGGTGGTCTTCACACACAGGTCAGCAACATGTCTCCATGCGACCTGCCAGACTGCACCACCAGGTAAGGACGATCGCCAACCCATCAATGTCTACCGCCAGGGCCCATCAACTCCACAGCACCTCTGCCTCCCACTCCGGGTCCCAGGTGCAGGTCCAGTGAGGCCTCCGGGCCCCTTGGGACTGTCTGCGCTTTCAAGGTTTTGGATGCCATGGTGTTGCAAGGAGTGCGAAATGAAAAGTGATGAATCACTGGTTTTGCCCAGTGATACGCCTCTTTTCATTAATGTAGCCCTGTTCTTCCTCTTCCCCTGGGATTCTGGCTGGTCATTCTGGCTGTTGGTGGGTTTGTGGGGGTTGTTTACCTGTACTGGACTTGGCCCTGGCTGCTTCATTCTGCATTACATTAGTTTTATTTCCTATTTGTCATTGGTGGTGGACTTATAGGCTATTTTTGCCTCCAGAGGCAAAAAAAGTCACGTTGAGCCGAGTTTTTTGCCAGCAAATTGGCCTTTCGTCAGTTTTTGCGCGCTAATGTCAAAATTTGGATTGCCTGGATGCTAGTGTTAGCAGCAGTTTTCACTGCAGATACCTGAAACTATCGCCATGTAGCGACGTATTGTAAATACATCGCTAACAGGGCAATAGTTTTTGGTGATAGGCCGCATTAAGAAAACTGCTGGTATTTAACGCTAATGCTAGTTAGCGGCAGTTCTTGTACATGTACCCCACTATTTCTTGAACCCATGTCAGAGGTAGACTGATGCAGAGAGCTCCTGGGCCTCTCTGGAGGTGAGCACCCTGGGCGTGGGCCCAGTTGGTACATTCTCTCTCCCCCCCTGGCAATAACAACTGGTTCGGGCACACACTGCAATGCCAGGATTTTGGGTGATGTGATATGTTACTAGAGGCTGAAGTATGTCTTAAAATTAGCAGTACACCTAATTTACTGTTGGGCAGAATCGGTGCATGAGCTGGACAGGCTGAATTGCAGGGCATGTGTGTAGCTGCGGCCCAGACCTAGAACTTAAATCTAAAATATGATGGATCAGGTGCGTTGAACAAAGAAATATTGAACTGAGGGTCACTTAAACGCTATTAGACAAAAGTGATACAAGCAGGAAGGTAATGTCAAACATATTGCAGGAGCGAGCGGTGCATGTTCGAAGTACTGGATATGCACCGCGTTTCAAAATGAATGATTACAAAACAGATTCTTGATTAATCCAAGACCTTCGCACCTCTACCATCAAATGTTTGTCCCATTTCTCCCATTTTGGCTCAACTGCCTAGCCTTCCCATGAATGAGAGAAGTTTGTTCAGTTCTCTGAGTATGATCAAGTCCGTCAATATCATCTGTGGATTTCCTCTCAGCATTTGTTTCACACAATTATTCCTTCCTTCTCACACACTAACATCAGCTTCCCACTGCACTCAGTGGGAAACCCTATGTTTCGTCGCAAGACTGTTGGTGATTGTGCCATTTCTTTTGTGTCACCCAAAACTGGAACATTCTTCAGGGCTGTCTCACTGATGAACCAGTCTTCAGAATCCCACATCTGAGGTTCTGGATAGTCCCTTGAATTTAATGGTTGTTTATATATCCAACCGATGGTGGGCATTAGCTATTTAACCTGTTTCAGCTCCAAGATACCCCAGTGTGGGTGAATGTTTGGAGTTTGCACATCCCAAACTCAAAATCACATGAAAAGGCCACCTTTTTGCCAGGGGGAGTCATCATGCCTATGATGCCCTCAACATGCAAGGGTCACCATTATCTCATATATCCACCATTTTACCCCACATTTCAGTAATATGACCCCACTATAATTACCCTAGGTAAGGTATGTAAACATACTTGCACAAATTGCCAAGACAGCACAATATGCCAATGATGCCTACAATATACAAGGGCTACCAACATCTTCAAACAACTCTCTCCCCCACCTTGCTCAAAGTGGTATTAAAATGCACTCACAACCATTATAGAAATTGTGGTGAGAACAATATATTGATACCGCTCAGACTATGCTAGGGTCAGCATTATGCTAGCAATAATCAGCATATGCCAAAACGTGGCTATTATCCATTGCCACCATTATGTCTTAGCTGGCCACAACAAAGCCAATGGTGTTAAACGATAATATGCAAATGATGCCCATAATATGCTTGGCCAATAATATACCAAAATACCGCCTATATTAGTCAGGTAGCCATTTTACTATGGCAGACCACCATAATTCCAAATGTTAGAGGGTGCAAAAAGCTAATCATGCCCTCAGTATTTTCCAGGAGATCGCCCGCACCTGGAGCAGAAATGCTAATAATGAGCTCACCTTATTGGCTTTTTCAAAACACATTTGGCACATACATAGTAATGTTTTCTCTGATTATCCGTCTCCCAGTTGTGTAATTGGCCCTTAACGGTGACAATGTCTTGCAAATATCTAGGGAAGCCTGATTTCCTAAGACACTCCACATTCTGGGCAATCTCAGCTTCCAAGGTGGCTCAATGTGCTTTCCCAATTGGTTGCAGGCAAGCTTTCTCAGCATTACAACATCCTCTAAGGTCTGCCTTAAAAGCATCCCATAAAGTGTTGGGACTAACCTTGCCCGTACTGTTTCCCTGAAAGTACTGCTTGATCGCTGTACTGACTTCTTCCAGTAAGGATGTTTCAAATCACCAGACTGGGCCCTGAGGAAGGCCTGCGATGGGCTCCCTCCCAGACAACCATTGCATGATCAGTTATTCCTATCCCACAGTGAGAAATGGCCTGTGTGGCTTCCCTTACAGCCTGTGTCCCCCACACGTGGTCTACACGTGTGTAAGATCCACGTGCATGGGAGACAAATGTATAATTCCTTTTCACTGGGGTGCACACTGTGACAGATGTCCACCAAGCCGGAGCCCTACAGACCTGAAGCATGGAGCCCTGTAGGAACCAATCCTGACAATTTAATGTCCCATCAGAGAGCAGGCTGAAATCCCCCACCCAGAACAAGCTCCCAGGGTCCCATTCACCAAGTGCGCACAGTGGACCAAGAAGGAAAGTGACGCAACGGCGGCGTAAATGTGATGCAGGGCTTCATAAATAAACCTCTGAGTATGTTATATGACTGTCCCAAATATATATCGTCCCTCTTCTTTAACATGTGCTTATTTCATAGGAGAACTCTTTATGTAGCGTGATCATCACCCCTTTTGTTTTATTCTTTGCACCGGCGAAGAATTGTGAGGGGAATGATTTATGTTGCATAAGAGGTGTGGGTCATTCTCAAGTAAGTCTCTTGAAGGCAGACAATATTGGGGTGATTTTCTCGTATCGCTCGCCACACCTTGTGGTGTTTGGTTGGGAAATTCAAACCATTAATATCACCCATACCATTCAGCTAAAATATATACTATGGGGCTTATTTACAAGCCCCTTGTGCTCCCTATGCATCAGTTTTAATATGGGAAAAAGTGACATACTGGCGGCACAAAGGGCTTGTAAATAAGCCCCTAATTTGCATGTACTGGGTCTCCCATGTAGTCTGTTCGAGGAGTAGTCCCCTGAGTTTGCCCACTGATAACATGACAAATACATCTTGTTCCTGTGCAAAATTTGAACAAAACATTGCCACCTTCATGTAAAGCCACCCTCTCAATTCGCCCTCCCACCCCATACCTGTCAATTCTGGGAAAAAATCCACCCCACAAAGAACAGAACAGATACGTTGATCGGGGATGAGTCACGCTGTAACCCGCTAACCTCGCTTGGGTTCCACTCTGCCACCCCCTTTAGTAACATAAGGATTTGTCTTACCAGTTGAGGGACTACCAGCCTTTGATTGCATTTCAGTCCGTAACATACCCCAATTAGGACCTGTCAATAGGCCAACATCAGTGACAGCACAGGATATTGTTGCGAGGTTAATAGGGCCCGTGCACAAACGCTCCCATTTTTACATGTTCGCAAATAAAGTTGACATCTTTTTAGACAATGACTTTCAGCAAATTTTGCTTGTGTGCTTACATGCAGAAGAATACTCAGAAAGTGTTTATGCTTACAAACACATTTCTTCGTAGGCACATTATCATACCATCGTACATTTTTGCCAAGTACACTGCCCTTGCATATTACTGTCATTCGGAGACAGCTCTGAATTGGTAGAATCAATGACAGCCGGATCTGAACTCAGGCACAGTGCCATTGGGTCCAGTTTTTATTATATGAACTGCCCCAAGCTTTTGTTTGGCAGAAGAGCATTTCCAGGGATTGTCGTGGTCGCCCTATGCCTGAATTCTAGCCCAGCTGAATCTCATCACTTTACTGCAAGGGATGGCGGACTGTTCTACAACAGACTGGCTTCTGGATGAAACACACACACAGGTAAATGGGTAGAGAGACCACCTCAAGGTATCTGGCAGAACCCCATCACCCTTTGCTCTCTAGGATAGGTAGTGCTAGGTAGGAGTACAAATATAAGTATGCGTATAAATCACAGCAATAATTATAATAGTTGAATTATTTATCTTTTTTTACCATTCTTGAAGTGCTGGTTGCAATGCTTTGTTTTCTTGTACTAATCATTGCAGCACACTTATCTTACGCAAGAATCCAATTGCTTCAATAAATGTTTGAAATGCCAATTTGTGTATTTCCTGTGTCTCTTTTGGGCATTCCTGAGCTAACAATTCTTTTTCAATGAAAGGGTGGTACTGTTTCCATGATTTCCTTGCGAGAATTAGGGTTGTCAAGATCTGAGGTTGCAGACACCATTAGGTACCCATATATTTATGGGTCCAGATGGCGCACAGTGAGCTAGCCAGGAACCAGGTTCACATATTTTGATGGTATGAGTGAACATAGTTCCCATAGTTCTGATGCTTATGTTGCTCAAACAGATAGTGTTACTAAATTCATAGGAACTGTAGAACAATATGACATGGCATAACTACCACTTCCTTTGAAACAATGGACCTAGAGAGCACCCCCCCCCAGTGCAGCACAGGTCGACAAATCCGTTAGCAGGGTCACCGATCCAAAGATCTTCTGTGTCAGCCTCCTAGAGGAGTCCTGCAACCGTCCATCACCAGTTTACTTGCGATTTGATTGTCTTGGGGTGGTGAGTTTCTCCCATTGCTCTCTTGGTTGTTCCAGTCATCCCTTCCCGTCCTTCACTAGAGTTTCCAGCCATTCTTAGGAAAATAGACTGGTCAGTTTTCCTTGCCTCTCTCATGTTTTTGTCAATCAGGGGAGAGGAGCCCACTTTGGCGATTATATTTCGTGGCCTAGAGCCAGGGGACGGAAGCCTCGACCTAATGTGCTTGCAAATCCAGGATCCTGCCAGTGGTCAAGTCCCATTAGATGGAGCAGAATAGATCTTTGCAGAACCACACCACATCATCGCTTTCCTCGAGCTCTGCAATGTGGCGTATATGGATATTATCATGTTTTTTTTTTGTTTTTTTGCAGAGCTTTATATAGCGCGAACTTGACCCGAATCCAATCAGGTATCAGAGCTCTTTACATAGCACCAGTTACGTTACATAAGGACACACATTCATTCTTTGTTAGGCACCGGAGATTAAGTGATTTGCCCAGAATCACAGGAAGTTCAGCGTCATTACCGAGACTCGAACCCAGTTTCCCAGGTCCGAGGTTGAGCGCCCTATCCGTTAGGGCAACTCCTCTCCCCTAGGTTGTGCCCTCTTCTCAAGATCAGTACATTTCTCCCACAGCAGGCATATCTCATCTTCTGTTTTACTATTCGCATCCTGCAGCTTTTCTAGTTCTTGAGTCATCGCCACAATATTGTCCTCATTAGTCACCACCCTCTCTCCCAATGCATGGATTTCCTTAGTGAACACCGAGAGGCCCAATGACAAGTCTGATTTCAAAGCCTGCATTTGTGTAATAACCATATTGGCTATTTTATTGTGTAAGCCAGCCAGACCAGTCTGAAAATCCTTCTTCGTGATGGGAGAGCTCCCTTCCCCTTTCTTTTTGGCCGTGTTGCAGTCCACTTCACCTTGTACCACCAACTGACACTCAGATATGGGTCTGGAAGACGGTAATCCCCAAAAGCTTCCAATTCTTAATTACCAACCCCCTGCCACGCACATAAAATTGTAAAATATTTATAGAGCGCATGGTTACCAAAGGCATCCCAGCGCTAGAGGCCAGAGCTAATGAAATAGTATCAGTTTATGGAAACAAAAAAGTTTTTATGTGTTTCCGGAAGCCCAAATGGTTAGTTACACATCGAATGTCTAGGGGGAGGGAATTCCATAGCCTAGCTGCATTATATGAAAAAGAGCGACCCCCCTGCACGTACTGGCCGTGGTAATCCTCCCTAACAGGCAGCCAACCCCACGCTGCGCTCAGCATTTGGCCAGCCACGGCAGGGGCTTGGCCACCTGGCCTGCCCTGCAGCCAGGCCCTATGGCCAACCCAGTGGAGGCAGCTGACCCCATGCTGCATACAGCCTTTCGATGCATGTGTCGTGGGGTTGGCCGCAAGTCAGGCTCTGCATCAAACTCCCCACAGGCAACCACTCTGAGACAGCCAACCACACACACAGCTTTTTTCTGTGTGTGGCATGGGGTTAGCCGCAGGGCCTGTCTTGCATCCAGGCCCTTCTTCCAACTCCCCGTTGGCAGCCAATCCCATGCTGCACACAGCCTTTGGCTGTGCACAGCGGGATGTTGGCACAGGGCTTGTATTGCTGCCAGGCCCTATGGCCAAACCTCAGCAGGCTGCTGTCCCCACAGCACACAAAGCCTTTGGGAAGATTAAAAGACCAAACTCAGGTGACCTGATTACACTACGCCGACAAATCTATTGCTACTTGGGCACATTACGCCCCTACAGTAGCCCCAATCATGTTTCAATCCTGCAAAGAGAACCATATTGAATCTCCTAGACAGTTTAACTTCATTTTCCTCACTCTCTTACATACCATCACCCCACACTTTTAGGACGTCGTCACACTTACACCCATCATCATATGGCATAAAATACAAAATATCTTCACAAAAGTGACACTTTGTGGGGCCCATAGGGCATTGCAGCGCTGGCCTATGAGAAGCAATGCCCAATAATGAAGGATGATATCCTTAGGGGTGTGTGAGGGTAAGAAGAAACAGTCCGTAGCATTCCCCTCTCGAAATTCGTCCACCTGTTTCTGTTCTCTCTCATCTTGACAGGAACAGTACCTGCTTGGTTGATTTAATGGCTGCTTTCGGACCTTAGGTACTTGACCTTTATCGGCTCCTAGTCCCCCCTCCTCTTTGTTTTGAGACCTTTGTTAGCCCTGCCATGCAATATAAAGAGTTGTTTCGATTCTGTTCAAGGATTTGCTCTATCCATGTAGAATTTCAGGCAGGGTTTCCCAAATCCAATTGGTGCAAAGCCCCATCAGGCACGGTGGCTGGTTGCAGGAAGAAAGTTGGTTATATGGATTTTCTGGTTCAAATAGAGTGATAATGGTACTTTGAGAATTGAAAGAGCGTTATGGGTAACACTACGGTTTTCAGGCCTGAGGTAAGGGAGCTGATGTGATGGGGAAAAAATGTAATTGATTACATCAGAGAGAAATCGTGGCACCTTGGTGAAGAGACGTCCCATATATGCTTAAAGTGTGTATATATATACACGGGGCAGGCAGCACCAGAGAAAGCCAGACTGCACGCATTGCGGGGCCCATTCAGGGCGATGCATTGGGGACCCTAAAGACATGGCACCCATTGGGGTAGGATTGCCGCACTACAGGTCCCATAATCCTGTGGGGGACCGTGAGCTAAATGCTGTTTGAAATTGACCTATCAGAAGGCAGTGAATCATTTAAATAAAGAGGTGTGGCCAAAAACGCTGTGTACTTGGTGGAACTGAGCCTATGATTAAGGAATTGATCCGAAAGGCGTCAGGCTGCTCCTGCGATGTGCGTGGCCTACTGGGGATTGCTGCAGCCCGAGTGCTCCCTCGCCTGTGGGCAACTTTTGGAGCGTTAATCTATTCACGGCGGCCCGGCCGTGGAGGGATCACCACCGCAAGGATTGGAAGCGGGCCGTTAAGCTTGAATCATATCAGGCCTCACACGGGGCAGGCAGCACCAGAGAAAGCCAGACTGCACGCATTGCGGGGCCCATTCAGGGCGATGCATTGGGGACCCTAAAGACATGGCACCCATCGGGGTAGGATTGCCGCACTACAGGTCCCATAATCCTGTGGGGACCGTGAGCTAAATGCTGTTTGAAATTGACCTATCAGAAGGCAGTGAATCATTTAAATAAAGAGGTGTGGCCAAAAACGCTGTGTACTTGGTGGAACTGAGCCTATGATTAAGGAATTGATCCGAAACGCGTCAGGCTGCTCCTGCGATGTGCGTGGCCTACTGGGGATTGCTGCAGCCCGAGTGCTTCCTCGCCTGTGGGCAACTTTTGGAGCGTTAATCTATTCACGGCGGCCCGGCCGTGGAGGGAGCACCACCGCGAGGATTGGAAGCGGGCCGTTAAGCTTGAATCATATCAGGCCTCACACGGGGCAGGCAGCACCAGAGAAAGCCAGACTGCACGCATTGCGGGGCCCATTCAGGGCGATGCATTGGGGACCCTAAAGACATGGCACCCATCGGGGTAGGATTGCCGCACTACAGGTCCCATAATCCTGTGGGGGACCGTGAGCTAAATGCTGTTTGAAATTGACCTATCAGAAGGCAGTGAATCATTTAAATAAAGAGGTGTGGCCAAAAACGCTGTGTACTTGGTGGAACTGAGCCTATGATTAAGGAATTGATCCGAAACGCGTCAGGCTGCTCCTGCGATGTGCGTGGCCTACTGGGGATTGCTGCAGCCCGAGTGCTCCCTCGCCTGTGGGCAACTTTTGGAGCGTTAATATATATATATATATATATATATATATTCACTGAAAAAACCATAGGTTTCACACATGTTATAGTTAGCGGAAATTTTACTGATAAAAAACCAATGAAATTCCCCCGTTATAGTTAGTGCAGGCAACTATAACTCACGTGACCGCAATCCTCTGCTGATGCTAATACTGTATTTAGACACTTATTTGCCCATGTCTTCTTCCATACATTTTTAGCTATACATATATTACAAATATTTTTTTTTCATAAAGACACATATGTCATCAGCAGAAGATTGCGGTCGCGTGAGTTATAGTTGCCTGCACTAACTATAACGGGGGAATTTCATTGGTTTTTTATCAGTAAAATTTCTGCTAACTATAACATGTGTGAAACCTATGGTTTTTTCAGTGAATTTGCAAGGTTTTTTAAATGCTAATTCCTAACTATAACGTGTGTGAAACCTATGGTTTTTTCAGTGAATTTGTACGGTTTTTTAAATGCTAAGTTACTTTACGCCATTCGTGGCGTGCGCGCCCACTTAACGCAGTTCGTGCCGTGCGCGCACGGTGCGCTTCGCGCACCGTGCGTGCACAGTGAGCACGCGGTGCGCTTTGCGCACCGCGCGCCCACTTTACGCAGTTAGTGCCGTGCACGCACGGTGGGCACGCGGTGCGCTACGCGCACCGCGTGCCCACGTTACACTAGATGGGCCATGTACGCACGATGCGCTTCGCGCACCGTGCGCACATGGAGGACATATGATGCACTTCGTTATGTTATGTTATGTTATAACTTTTTTGTATAGCGCACAGATGCCGCAGCAAAGTGGCGTCCTGGCGCTGAGGAAACGGTAAAACATAACAGAAAGAGAATGCTAATCAGAATAAGCTGAAAGAACTAAGTGGTGGCAAACAGAAAAGTTTTCAGACATTTCCTGAAAGGAAGAAGACTGGTGATAGAACGAAGCGAGGGGGGGAGGGTGTTCCAAAGTGAGGCAGCCAACACCGAAAAAGAACGTCCACCCATTCTAGCTCTTTTGAAGCGGGGAACAATTGCCAGATTTGATCCTGCAGAGCGAAGCGCTCTGTTAGGGAGATAAGAGGATATAGTCTGGGCAAGGATAGGAGGAGTAGACAGCTTTAGGATTTTAAAAGTAATGCAAAGTGCCTTAAATTTGATCCTCTGTTCCACCGGGAGCCAGTGCAGATTTTGGATGGTTTGACGGGCGGAACAGAAGCGAGGCAAGCCGACCAGCATCCTGGCCGCCGCGTTTTGGATACGCTGAAGGCGGAGAAGATCAGCTTTGTTCAGTCCCAATAGAAGTGAACTAGCATAGTCCAATCTACTTAGAACCATAGCCTGAACTATGATTTGCCTGGTTGTGGGGTCAAAAAATTTAAAAATAGGTCTGAGACACTGTAAGGTGCCAAAGCAGATCCCGGCCAGTCTTTTGGTGTGGGGAATGTAGGACAACTTATTGTCGAACCACACCCCAAGATTCCTGACTTCCTCAGCGGGCGTCGGGGCAGGGCCAAGCTCCGGAGGCCACCACTGGTTGCCCCAGAGGTCTGTGTTTCTTCCAAAAATTAAGACCTCGGTTTTTGAGGCATTTAGCTGCAACTTGTTGTCCGACATCCATTCCATGATCCCTCGCAGAGCGACCTGAAAGGCAGCAGCGTCCAAAGCGGACTCACCATTCAGTGCCACCACTAACTGGGTGTCGTCGGCGTACGACACCATGGTCAGACCGTATCTCTGGGCAACCTCTGCCAGAGGTTGGACGTATAGATTAAACAAAGTCGGGCTGAGGGCCGACCCCTGAGGGACACCTTGCAGTATGGAACGAGAGGTGGAAACAAAAGGCGGAGTAGACACCTGAAAGGATCGGTCAGTGAGAAACGACCGAAACCAATCAAGTGCAGTCAGGCCAACCCCCGCCTCAGAAAGCCGCTGAAGAAGGATGGAATGAGAGACGGTATCAAAGGCAGCGCTGAGATCTAACAGAATCAGCGCTACCGTTTGGTCTCTATCAAGCAGCTTTCTAATTTGTTCCACTACCGCAAGGAGAGCGGTCTCAGTGCTGTGATGTGCTCGAAACCCGTTTTGAGAGGGGTCGAGGATGTTGGCTTCCAGCAAATGAGAAGACAAAACGTGGTTGGCATGAGATTCCGCTAACTTGGAGATCCAGGGGAGGAGGGAGATGGGACGGTAGCTCTCAGGAAGAGAGGGGTCCAAGGAAGGTTTCTTCAAAATAGGTACAACGGTTGCCTGTTTCCATTTGACCGGAACACTTTCTGTTTCAAAGGATAGATTAATGAGATCAAGGATCGCCGGGTAACAGCACTCCTCGAGCTCTTGAAATTGTATTGGGCGCAAAGGGTCCGTAGGCGAACCTGACCTGACTTTCCTAGTTAGTTCTTTAAACTCCTCTAAGTTGGGGCCACGAATGGAGAGAAGTTGTGGGATGGTAGGAAGCTTGGTACTTGGCGGACATAGAGCCCGAGAATTTTGGGAAAAAGATCTATAAATTGTCTCAACTTTGTCTATAAAGAAGGTGGCTATTTTTTCACATTGGTTCAATGTAGCTTTGACAGAAGTCGCAATCTGTTTACTAGTCAGCTCCTTACAGATTTGAAAAATGATCTTGGTCGGATTTGGGCTATTTTTGATTTCCGTCGCGTAGTAGGCGGCTCTAGCTTTACAAATAGCCTGATGGTAGTGCCTCGTACAAGATCTGTAGACTTTTTTGAGCTCAACGTCATACCTTTTGCGCCAGGCACGCTCCGCTTTTTTACAGGCGGATTTGAGGATTCTAAGTGAGTCCGTGTACCAGGGGCTCGAGGGACTAGATCTAATTTTGAAAGGTAATATTTTAATTTTTCGTATATTTCATAAGCCATGCAACAAATGGTGCCCTTCGGGCACCATTTGCACACGGGGTGGAGAGAGTGTGGATAATTTTTTTTTTTATTATTTTTTTAAAAAATATTTTAGTTTTTCTCTGATCAAATAAGCCATGCACAATTGGTGCCCTGCAGAGCCTAACCACACTTCAATTGCACACGGGGTGGAGAGAGTGTGGTTATTTTTTTTTTAATCGGCGAAATTACCGAAAAAATAAAAATTCAGTTTTTGGCCTTGGGGGATCTTTGGGGACTCCCTCAACATGGCTATGTGTGTGGGAGCTGTCTAAACAGCCCCTTTACATGTTTTGGGGCTTTATATTTTAGAAATCACTCTCAGTGCGAGAGAGAAAATGGCGGCCGCCGCTTCCTGGTTTCGGCCGATTCGAATGTTTACTAAGATCTAAGAGCCAATCAGAATCGCGCTCGCGCACAACACCGTACGCGTACGGTAAGCGTACCGTAAGCGCACCGTAAGCTGGCTCAGATATATATATTGATTTAAAGGCTATTTTCTCAGAATCTACTGAACAGATTTACACCAAACCTACAAAAGGCACTTCCTTGACCTGAGGACTACCTCTCTGCCAAATTTCTAGTAATTCTGTTCAGCCGTTCGGGCTGTAGCTGTGTCTAAAGGTCCTATGGAAAAATGCATGGGAAAAACGCGTTTTGGGACCCCCCTTTTATCACAGCCCCCGCTTGACGAATCCCCCCGAGACTTTCAGGGTAGGAGCGGAGCGTAGCGCCCCACCTATTTTGAAAAATTCGCGAGGATTCGTCGACCGGCGCCAAACTTATTCAAAATAGAATGTTGCGGATTTCCTATGGAAACGTGGTCCTAACTATAACTACCTACTGGCGACCGCCAGTAGGTAATATATATATATATATATATATATATATATATTATCTACTGGCGGTCGCCAGTAGATAGTTATAGTTAGGACCGTGTTTCCATAGGAAATCTGCAACATTCTATTTGGAATAACTTTGGCGCCGGTTGACGAATCCTCGCGAAATTTTCAAAATAGGTGGGGCGCTCCGCTCCTACCCTGAAAGTCTCGGCGGGATTCATCAAGCAGGGGGTGAGAAAAAAGGGGGGTCCCAAAACGCGTTTTCCCCATGCAATTTTCCATAGGGATCTTTAGTCCAAGGTACAGCCCGAACGGCTGAACAGAACTACTTGAAATTTGGCAGAGAGGTAGTCCTCAGGTCAGGGAAGTGCCTTTTGCAGGTCTGGTGTCAATCTGTTCAGTAGTTCCTGAGAAAATCAAAAGTAAAATCATATATATATGTGGGCGGAGCCTAACCACACTTCTCATCCTGAGATCTGATTGGCTGTCAGCACTTCATCCAAGAAGTGTTGGCAGCCATCTTGGGACCAATATACATGATAGCACCTCATTAAAAAGCATTGCAGTTAATAGAAGGTTTTAAGACTTTAGTTACATTATAAATCATTTGTTGATGGTACCATACTCATTTTAGGAATTGTGGTATGTTCTAAGTTGATTTCACCATGTGAAAAAGCCTTCTGCTGGGATATCATGATTGTGAGAAAAATATTTTCTCATGCTTTTCCCACAGAGGTTTGGAAGGTGATCTATAAGCTAAACTGAGAGCTTATTTTCTGTAAATTCACATTATCTTTCTCAGTCATGTGAAAATGAAGTCTGACATTCTCAGTAAAACATGTACATCCAACAAGGGCAGAGACTGTCAGTCGATTCCTTTGTGTTCTACTGCAGCTTCCCAGAGTGTTCCAAAGAACAACTAGAGCGCTAACAGTCCTACTTATGATAAACGTATGGCACACCTGAAGCCATCTTGCTTGGATTAAAGTGGTAACTCTTAAAACATTTAATTTAAAAAGGAACAAAATGAGGGGGTTCATTTTTCCATAAAAAGTAGGATTAGTGCTGCAGAAAGAAAAATTAGGGCACATTTTGAGTGACTTCTCAAATCCTCTTCTATTTCATTAAAAAATTCTGACATGCAGACTGAAACATGCACTTTCAATACCAGCAGCAGTTTTCCCTGGTGAGCAGTAGCTTTACTACAGTGATCTAATGAGCAAAAAGAGTGCTAACATTCTGAATTTATGGCAAATGTGTGACACATCTGAATGCCTTCTTGATGGAATCAAAGTAAAAAACTGAAAGTATTTCCTACTGAGGAGACTGCAGTAAATGAGGAAATTAGGAAACTTCATAACAAATAAGTCTCCCAAGATGGCCACCAGAGACAAAAGAGCCCAAATGTAGCCCAAATATCACCCAGATGTAGCCCAAGTATAGCCCAATGACAGAATGTCCCAGATTGTTCTTAAAAACAACTAGAGAGCTTACTGTCTTCATTATGACAAGAGTATGGCACACCTGAAGCCATCTTGATTGGAATAAACTGGTAACACTTGAAACATTTAATTTAAAATGGAACACAATGAGGGGGTTCATTTTGCCATAGAAATTATGATTAATGCTGAAGAAAGAAAATGAGGGCACATTTTGAGTGACTTCTCAAATCCTCTTCTATTTCATTAAAAAATTCTGACATGCAGACTGAAACATGCACTTTTAATACCAGGAGCAGACTTCCATGGTGAGCAGTAGTTTTACTACAGTAATCTAATGAGCAACTAGAGTGCTAACATTCAGAATTTATGGCAAATGTGTAAAATATCTGAATACCTTCATGATGGAATCAAAGTAAAAAACTGAAAGCATTTCCTACTGAGGAGACTGCAGTACATGAGGAAATTAGGAAACTTCATAACAAATAAATCTCCCAAGATGGCCACCGGAGACAAAAGAGCCCAAATGTAGCCCAAAATCACCCAGATGTAGCCCAAATATAGCCCAATGACAGAAGTGTGCAAAACACTTATTATTTTGTGTTTTTGCAGTGTTATATAGTGCAGACTTGTCAGGTATTGGAGTGCTTTACATGAGCATTGGTTACATCACACAAGAACAAATTCATTTTGGTTGTAGACATGGGGAGACTAAGTGATTTGACCAGAATCACAGAATGTCGAGCTGAAGCAGAAACTCCAACCTGGTTCCCCAGTTGCAAAGTCTGCAGTTCTGGAAGTAACACCACATCCTCTCCCCTAAGTGCAACATTTAATCAAGTGGTCAACTGGATAAAAAAACATAAAGATAACAAATAATTTAAAAGTGCTTTGTCGCTATTTGAAAACTCAGAAAATATGTCCTTATTCTAGTCTTTTAGAGCACTAACCATAATTTTGATGCCAATAAGACGCTCTCATATATGTAATTTCTAAAGGAAATGCTCTAGGTATTACAGTTTTGATTACATCAAGATGACGTCAGGCGTTCCACACTTTTGTAATAAATATAGAATGTTAGCAATCTAGTTGTTCATTAGGATACTGTTGAGAGGCAGAGGCCAGGGGCACGGACTCTGAAAATTGAAGGCAGGTAGGAGGGTGCAAAGGCAACAATTTAACCACATTGAGCAGGCAGGAAGGGCCGTGGCAGCACAACAGACTATGGAGGGCAGTGGAAAGGGGGGCAGGGGCAACAAACCAACAATACAGGACTTGCAAGAGAGGCTGTGGCAATGTAATAGACCATTGTCGGCAGAAGGAAGAGGCAATGGTAGTACCACCATACATGCCAACAGACCCGATTCAGCCAGGAAACGTCCAATGTTTTTAAGCTCAAATGGGCTTTATTTGATCTGTCTCCTGTCTACAATCTCCTCTTTTTCAATGTAACTCAAAGGGGAAAATCAATACCCCAGTTTTTTTACAAAATCTCCCTCTTACGAAGTTCAAAATGTTCGCAAGTATGGTACATTGGATCATGGAAGGAAATGGGGTAGGGACATGGACTTGTATAACAGAGGACAGGAGGGACATGGAGAGGTGCACCAAACTGACCCTGCAGGGCAGGCATCAGGGTTTGCAGCAGCACAATACACCACACAGGGCATGCGGGACGGGAGTGCAGCACAACAAGCCATAGAAAGCAAGAGGAAGGGGACAGGACCATGCACATGGACAACAGAGAACAGAGGGGCAAATGGCAATGGTAGCTAGCTGACCATAATGGACAGACAGGAGAGAAAGCTGCAGCATAACAGACCATAAAGGGCAGGAAGGACGGATAAGGGGCATTACAATGGAACAGACGAGCCAGGAGGGAGGGAGTAAACAGAGGGCTGGGGGCAAGGGGGCAGGAGCAGCAAGATAGCCATGGAGGTCAGGCAGGATGGGCACTAGAAGCAAGACACACCATGAAGAGCAACAGTGAGACTGTGATGGAATACACACAGACCATGGAGGGAAGGTGGGAGGGGGTCAGGGGCAGCTAACTGACCACACAGGGAAGGTGGGAGGGGCCATGGCAGCACAGAAGACCATGCATGGCAAGTGGGAGGGTGAGTGGCAGCACAATGGCTATGATGGGCAAGAAGGAGGGTGCAGGGGCATGCACAAAGGACGATGGAGGATAGAAGGGAGGGTCAGGACCTGTGCACAGACAAGAAAGTTCAGGGGAAGGGGCCTCACAACAGACCGCACGGGGCAGGCAGGAGGAGCAGTTGCAGCACAACAGACCAGGGAGGGCAGAAGGGTGTGGCAGTACAATGGACCATGTAGGACAGGAGGAAGAGGATAGGGGCATGGCATGTGGACAGGCAGGGTGGAGGTGGCAGGGACAGGTTACAGTCATCTGACAATGCTAGGCAGGTGGGAGGGGAGTGGCAGCTCAACAGAACACTCAGAGTAGATAGGAGTGGCAGGTCCATGGAACATGGTGGGCAAAAAGGATGGAGCAGGGGCATGCACAAAGACATCGGAGGGCAGGGGGAAGGAGAATAGGGGCAGCAAGCTAAGCACAGAGTTTAAGCAGGAGGTCAATGATGGGGCATAGAATTGGGCAATGGAGGGCAGGAGGAGTGGACTGGTACATCATACTAAATTGAGGGCAGTGGCAGCACATCAGACTATGCATGGCAGGAGGGAGGAGGCTAGTCCATGGATTCACACAACAGAGGATAGGGAGGAGGGGGATGGGGCAGCAAGCTAACTGTTCAGAGAAGGCGGGTATTAGGAACTTTATTGTTTTTAAAACGTGTGTCTGTGCGAACTACTTAAAATATGAACAAGTATGCAGCATGATCTCACTTTTATTCAGGAAGAAGAGGACGTTTGTGACTGTGACTCTGGGCTCACTTGGCAGAAACACCCCCTGACCCTCCACCCCCTATTGCAAAATGTAATGCCCGTGAAAAGGGTAGGTGAACACAGTGTTATATAGAACATAGTCCTGAGAGCACGATTGAAAATTAAAACTAGATATAGTGTATGGTATAAACTATGCACCAAAAAGTGTGATATAAGATGAACCGGGCGTGAAATATAATATGCAATACATTGTGCGCAATGACAGATTCATTGGAGAGCGCGAGATAGCACAGGCACTAGCGCGTGCTATGCGATATGCGCCTTGGAGTGTAATATGCACAGGGCAGTGTTGTGTAACCTAACTAGTCTCTAAAGTTGTAATATAAAATATGTGCTGGGGAGTGTTACGTTGCATATGCACTGTGACAAAGATATGGATCCCAGATTGTAATATGTATGGCATAGCACTGTGCGTTATAACATAGGCATCGAGGAAGGCACGTTAGATGGGGCAATATAACCCGTGCGAAGACAAGTGTGGCATGACATATTCACGGGGTGGTCTTTACAGTGCACATGGGCTAGAGAGTGTCATAGCATATGCACTAGCTGGTGGAATACAACACAGGGGTGTGTGGCACTCAGCAGGCAATGGTGGGTGTAACACAGCATTGGGCTCTGCCAGGAGCGCGCTGTGACTCTCAAGTGATGTTCGTCCCCTTTTCACAGAGTAAAATAAAAAGTATTACACATCCGGCAGTGGATGTGTGTTTTATTAACCGTGAGGGGGGTTTCTTGCATAGTTTTGGTCGAATTTTTGTCGAATCCCCTTTGAATGGCTTGGTGTGCATGTGTATTAAATGTGCCCATCAATAGCTACCCATGTTTGTATAAATAAACAACAAGGGTGTCTACCGGGATTAGGCACGGTAGGGCATCAGACATGTCAGAGCTTCACTAGTGGTGTAAATACATTCCACGTGGATTCATTGTATGCATAGTCGCCTTTTAATGAATATCACGCAAATCGTCATGGTGATAGGTACGTACGGTTTGTCCAGCATGTCCTATGTGTGTATATAAATATATATTTTTTAAAAATAATAAAAAACAGTGGCCGGCCCTGGGGATTGGGGTCAAAAAATATAATTAGGAGACAGACCCTGGGGGATGGGGTCATCAGGGCCAATAAATTAGAATAAGAAGGGGAACCACACAGCCCCCCTTCTTAAAAAATTAAAATAAATAAAATACTGGCATCGTGCCGGAGGCCACGCCCCCTCTTTGAAGCACTCTGCAAACGCGCCCCCTGGCGAGTTGTAAGTTGGGGAATTAATTCCTCTTCAATACTGAGGGTCCCTGAGGGCCAACTAGCCCAACAGCCATCTCCAGTATGCGCCAGGGAGCTGCGCTGCAGACAGGTGTTCTGAGGCCTAGCCCCTTTTTACACCTCTCTGCAACGCAGCTCTGTGGCGCTTACTGGAGGTACCTAGTGGTCTAGTTTGACCCTAGGGACCCTTAGGATTCAAGGGGACTTAATCTCTCAACTTAGAACAGCCACAGGGCGCGTTTACACAGTGGTGAAGGGAGGGGACGGGGCCTGAGGTGACGTGTGCAAACACGCACTATGGCACGTTTTAAATTGGGGATATAATTTTCCTTCAATACTGAGGGCCCCTGGGGGCTAACTAGCCCACCAAGTGCTTCCAGTAAGCGCCACTGAGCTGCATTGCAGAGAGGTGGTCCAGGCCGTGCCACTTTTTACACCTCTGTGCAACGCAGCTCTGTGGCACTTACTGGAGGTACCTAGTGGGCTAGTTGGACCCTAGGGACCCTCAGGATTCAAATGAACTTAATCTCCCAACTAAAAACGGACACAGGGCGTGTTTACACAGTGGTGAAGGGAGGGGACGGGGCCTGAGTTAACGTGTGCAAAAACGCCCTGTGGCCTGTTTTAAGAGGTAGTTTTAATCCCTCTGCCCTATTATATACTAGGGGCTTACAGAGGAGGTCATGCTAATCACAGGGGGACCCCAACGCATAATGTTCCCTAGTGTATGTAGGTGTTTTCACTGTATTCTGAGTGTCTTTTAACATAGCACTGGCTCTAGGACTGGTTAGTCAGACTCAGTTACCACCAGTATCCGTCTGAAAAAGTTGAGGGTACAGGATGATTTTGCAACAAGGCTTCTTTCTGCTCTTCTTTTTGTTCTTTCTGCACGTTATCCTTCTTCCTGCACTTTTCTTCGTCTTTGAGGACTTCTGTTGCTTCTTTCTGCACTTCTTTTTTTTCTTTCTGTGCATTTTTTCTTCTTTCTTCACATGTCCTATCTCTGTAGGCATAGTTAGAAATTAGCATTTAAAAAACCTTTGAAATTCACAGAAAAAAACATAGGTTTCAGGCACGTTATAGTTAGGAATTAGCATTTAAAAAACCTCAGAAATTCACTGAAAAAACCATAGGTTTCAGGGGTGTTATAGTTAGCTGGACTTTTCACTTGTACAAAACCATTGAAATTCCCCTGTTATAGTTAGTTCAGCTAACTATAACTTGCGCGCCCGCAATGCACTGCTGATGACGTCACATATTACATCACTCATGACATGGTCAGTGACATCACTCATGACATCACTGATGACATCATCCTTGTGATAGAGTGGCAGACCTCCTCTCACCCTAATATAACCTTTGATACACACATTCAAAAATAGAGACTAAAATTTTCAAAACAATGGACATACCAATACCAGTTACAACAACCTCTTCAGTAATTCTAAGATCCACATACACATCCACTCATTCACCAACAGTCCTATACAGTCACTCATACATGTACTCACTCATCATATGTACTCATACACCTATACATCCTGTTCCACAATGCCACTCATCCATAGAGTTACTCACACACATAGTCACTCATGCTAATAAAGAATCAAACATACATTTACTTGCATATACAGTTATACACACACCACCACATTTACTTCTACGGAAACTTACACATACTTAGTCTTTTAAACAATCACTTATAGAAACACATACTTATTCATACAGGAACTCTTTCAATCTCTCACTCTCACATATACTCACTTATATACACCAATAGTCACATATACTAGTTTAAAACATATGTAGTTACTCATAAAGACACTATTGAGACAGTGATTCACTCACTAACACACCCATACACACACTCATCCACCCATACAGTCCTGCACACATGCTGTCTTCAACACATACAAACAGTGAGTCACTCATTCATGCACCTATGCACTACGTAATACCCCCCACCGAACCATGCAGACACTCAGACTGATACTCAAAAAACCAACTAATAACCTATACAGACACCCATGTAGCTACTCACCAACCCATGCAGCCACTTATACACAAAGTGAGAGACTGATACAGATATTTACATATTTAAACATTACTCACTAAGCCATGTATTCACTATGATACACTTAATCAGTCAGTTACACAATCAATTTTTCAAAAACAAATCATCCATTTAGACACTTATATACCCATTTATTCTTCCATCGACCTTGAGATATACATATATAAAACATATTTAATTTTCAGAAAAACACACATTCACTGGATGATGTCATCAGTGATGTCATCAGTGATGTCATTTGAGATGTCATCAGTGATGTCATGAGTGATGTCACTGACCATGTCATGAGTGATGTAATATGTGACGTCATCAGCAGTGCATTGCGGGCGCGCGAGTTATAGTTAGCTGAACTAACTATAACGGGGGAATTTCAATGGTTTTGTACAAGTGAAAAGTCCAGCTAACTATAACACCCCTGAAACCTATGGTTTTTTCAGTGAATATATATATATATATATATATATATATATATATATATATATACACGCACACATACATATAGATATATATATGAAACTCTTGAGTTTGAAGAAGGCACCCTTTTTTGCAGCACTGAAGGCAGGGGCAGTTAGTAAGAGTTTAAACGCATAAAAGAAAGGCATGGCTTAGTAAACAGGTTTAACTGAGTTGTTGTCGGACAAGTTATAGTTCGGGCTCAGATCCTGGCAGTCCAGCAGAACAAGAGACATTTGAGGGAATGTTTCTGCTGTGCACTTCAAAACACTAAGGGCCTCATTTATGAAAAGTGATGCATCACTGCGTGAAAACAGCGATGAGTCACTTTTCATTGCGCCCTCCTTGCGACATGCTGGTTGCGTCATATTTACAGTATGACACATCATGTCGCAAGGAGTTACAGATACGTCAGTATTTCTGACGTATCTGTAGGCGCAAAAAGGACGCATTGATGGAGTGTGTCATGAAAGTGACGCAACTTCATCAATGGGTCATTTCACAAGGGCAAGTCCCATTTCAAATGTGCCTGCGTCAGTCTTACGCCTGCTGTAAGGCAGGCGTAAGATATTGACGCAGTTGCATCCTAGAAGTGACGCAGTGAAATCTCATAGATTTCACTGCGTCATTTCTACGAGCTTACTTGTGTCCAAACGCCCACCCTGCTTACATTATACCTGGCGTAGGTATAATGTGGCACAGGGGTTTACAAAGTAACGCATCTACCTACTTTGTAAATATGACGCAACATGTCGCATTTTTTACCCTGCTGGTGCGTCGCAAAAGTGGCGCACCGGCGGCGCAAACGTGACACAAGGGTGGAGAAGTGTGGCTCAATGATTAGAGCAGCAGACCCTGATGCAAAGATCTAGTCCGGGACCAGGGTTCAATTCCCCGCCTCGGCGGGTCTTGGGCTCAAAAATTCCACGGACCTGATAATTCTCGCCTCGGTGCCATTCCAATCACGGAGTCCCACTCTGCAACTCTGGGCAATAGCTTGCTTAATCTCCACAACGGCCCCCACAACGCTAAGGATGCCTGGCCTCCACCTTGGGGGTGCCCAGGAGTGGACGCCTCACAGGGAAAGCCAGGATGGGTTCCACAGCGGTATTCGTACAAGCGCCTTGAGACCCTTGCGGGTGAGTAGTGCGCTATACAAGTAGCAATTTACAATTACAATTACAATAAATAAGCCCCTAAGTTTCAACCCAGAGGTTAGTACTCGATGGAGGGCTACAAAGTAAGACTTATTGTGTTGATATATTAGTTTGAGGTTTTTAAAAGCAAGATGTTTAGAGCATAAGCCCTGCTGGTAGACGCACATAAGTAAGAACAATTAAACAGGACTCTTGGGACCCGCATCTCAGAACGGGGAGTGGATGTAGGGAGCAGGGAATCCAACACTGGAGTTTCCCCTTCATCGGCCACAGGGCTCAGACGCCCGGAGTTCAGGTGTAACATGGCGCCAATGCAGAACAGCTGCCAGTCATAGGTCTTACTACCATCAGCGACTTCGCATCTCCCATTGGTCTCCAAAAGCTGTGCTGATCAACAATGATACGTTAAAAAGGCAGACACCAGGGTGTGGCCAAGATGGCAGTGGAGTGGCAGGCAGCTCTCTCATGGATTTCCGCCGGTTGTGGCCGAAAACAGCTATCGCAGTGGCCATCCCGGGGTACGGCGAACTCACCAAATCAGTGAACGCTGTTGGGAGGACAGGGTGCTGATGACGGGCTGGTTCCCTGCCTCCCGGCAGAGAGAGGTGCCTGGCGGCTGAGATGGATCACTGAGCGGCGGTGCCCATCGGAAGAGCCGGGGTGTCGGACTTGGAGGCCCCGGCCAGCGCTATGCTGGTGGATTTAAAGGGCTGAGCTGTTAAGCGGAGTCCAGACCGCCTCGAGGAGCAGAATTAGCAACCCAACCCGCACAGCAGGCCGACTTTGGCGACGATGACGCCCTTTGGGGTATGGCACCGGCTCGCTACGAGACCCGGCAGACCTCTCAAGGATTGGGGCCCGGGATTGGGCCCTTAAGGTGTTAATTGCTCAGCCGACGCCCAGCCGCAGATCCCACGTGCTGCAAGCAGAGACCCTCATCAAGAAGCCTTGGTCGGAGGCGCTGTGACTACCAGCAGTGAGCAGAGCCAACCAGGTACTGTCGAAGACGCGCACCATACATCGGGGTGGGACCCCGGTCTGCAACGGGAGCAGGCAGCCCAGGGCCAGAGCTGGGCTTACAGCTGATGTTAGGAGCGCAGGTCTGCTGTCGAGCAGAGTCGGAGATCACTCTGCCACAGGGAAACGATGGTGACAGAACCCTAATGGGAATCAGACATGCTGCTACCGGGAATGTACACAGACACATTAGAGGTACCCGACACCACAGCAGCACTCAAATCCCTGAGCAGAGAACCCAGACCTGGTGACCTAGGGCCCGCCTAGAGGAAGCGTGGCCGGACCATCCGTGGCCTTGGGTATATCCAGAAGAGCAGCTGCCTAAGGTCATACCACACTAGATTTATGGGAATTCGATCGGGCGACCACAATAGTCTGCTAGGTGTAAATCACACGCACCGCCTGCAAAACGAGTTGGGTCCACATCACAGGCCCGGTGAGGCTCTTCCAGATCCCGGTGGGCTTAAATTTCCCCGGGATCATGTCCCACCGAGCAAAGAAGGAGGCGAGCATTAAATACCTCATGCAAAAGCCAGGAACCATGAGAACCCAGGAGACAGATATGGATCCGCCTGGTACTGGCGCGGAGTAGCCGATTACCCACCAATTTTTGGAACAATTGTTTGGCACCCTACGAGAGGACTTTGCAGGTCCATGACAGGATGTCACCACTGACATAAAACAGATCAGGACTGAGATCCTTGAACTAGGTGACCGCGTGGACTCTATGGAGCGGTCTGGCGACCGCAGAGAGGAAGAACAAACAAACTAACACCTTCCAAAAAAAAATACACTTTTGCAAGAAGAGACAAGATTAGTAATATAAGTGCAAAGCATTATAAAACTTGTGTCCTCACAAATCTCTTTCAATCACTTTCATGATAACAACTGAGGAACTGAGACATAAACTATATGTTCAACTACATGTGCTCAAAGCATGGATTGTTTAAAGAAACTCTTTATTTTGATAATGATGAACAGCATCAAAAGCCTGGACCGTTCCATAGAACTAAACTAAGTAGACTAAACTTCTGTAATATTTTTAAAGACACTTGGAGGCATACCTTAAGCACTGAACCATACTTTCATAGGAGACTTACCATCAACAGTATACTTGTGTCCTTTCAGTCACAAATGTAGGCCGGTATTATGGAGTTCTACATAGGAATGTAATAGGCACAAAAAAAACACAAACAAAAAGAAAAATGTATCTCTAATGACGATTTGTAGGAGGAAAAAGCATAAAACCTGTATACGAATGGAACTGCCCGTCTATTTGCAATATTCAAGAAACCCCCATCCAAAAATTAAGGACATTTCTGATGACACTTAAAAGATCATCAGTACGTCAAAAAATGAAAATACCTCAAAATGTCGTACTTTGCAATTTGGGACCGCGTAGGAGGCAGGGCCCTACCCCTGTCTATCCCGGTATTAGCGAACCGCGAATGGTAAATGCGGTATGTACAAGTGCTTTGTGTAACGTTTTAGCTATGAATGCACTATGTATACGTTATTATACATCACTACGTGGGTTCCATCTTAGAGCAGTGGCCATCTTATGGTTGCCCTCACATAGGCTACATATCATGAAGCCAATACGGGCCTTTTAGAGCACATGTGCCTTCCTTTGACTTTTCTGTGACCTGGGCAGCTTGGCTCCGCTGCCCCAGGTCAGTCCGGTCTCACGAGCTCCCCGTCCTCTGGCCACCTGTGATTAGCATCAGGGCTTGACACACCATAAAGCCTTTTCATCCCACACGAGCCTCCAGCTAATCTCTTTCACACCTGACTGTTCCTGCTTTATGGCTTGTTTTCCAAACAGGAGATGCTCATGTTTATTGGGGCCTATCGATATCTGGTGTGGGATCTGAGCCTTGCTGGGTAAATAATTGTGGGCTGGTTTAACTGGAATGTGGGATGGTCATCATGACTCTGCCTTTTCGTTTGAAATGTATACATATGAATGACCATGCCATAAACCAAGGAATGTGTGCCTGAAGCATGATATTTTGTATTTAAGGAGAAGCCCGTTTCTGTGATTTTTGGCAGTCTCCTGAGAACACACACGCTGTTGTACTTCTAGGATACCTGTAATTGGTCTGCAGCCAATAAACTGATCTTTGACTTCACCCAGAAGACTCTGTGTTTCTGTAAGTCTGAAACAGGAAGATCCCGAAGTCATAGGGTGTGTTCCCCTGCACCGCTGGGCTTAAAATTCCCAGTACTTCAGTTGGCGCCTAACTCGGCGCGATTTCAGCGGTACCGGTCCAAGCCAGAGGTTCGTGAGGAGCTTCGTGTGGAAATTCTGGAGGAAGGCCGCCACTTCATCGACCCCTGCATGTCGACGTGGTCCGAAAGTCTTTTCTGCGAGGTTCTCCGCGTCCCGACGGCTACGAAGGACTGCTGCCCTGATTAATCGCCCTGTTTTGGACCCTTGACGATTTTGGTAGAGCGAAACAATCGAGAGAGTCTTCTGGTGACGCCATTGATCATCGATATTCAGTTAAGTATAAGTGGAGCGTCTCCCAGTTTGAATTTGGTATCCTTCGGGATTATTTTGATTTGGAGTTTGCAAACCCCAAAGCCAGAGGACTCGTGTATTCACGAGACTATCGTAATCGATAATCCTTTGAAGTTTGGAACTAGACTAGTGAGCGAAGATGCCTGGTGCTAGTGTATTTGGAAGATTATTTTGTTTGAGTTGTGGAAGGGATTTCCAGTTAGAGGATTCATGTCCGGTTCCTCCAATTGGAACTCCAACTTATGAGCTTTATGTAAAACATGACGTGGGCCCCATTGCATATAATGAAGTATGGATCCGATACACCACAAAGGACGGTGTTTTAAAATGGCCCCAAAATGGTAGTTTCGATACAGATATCTTAGATAATTTGGAAGTTAAATTGTTTAAAAAGAAAGCCTGGCCGGCGATGTTTGATTCTTTCCGCCTATGGCGAAAGGAAGCCAAACAGAAGGAAATTAAGCTAGCGAAAAGAAATAAGAGAGAAAGAGGTATGTCAGTGATGCAAGCAGCTGTGCAATTTAAAGATAATGAGGAGGAACAAATGAATGAGCAATTGCACAGACAGCGCAAACTAGGGATCGATAAATGTTACCCTGTTTTGTCACCCCTTGTGCAAGATGTGACAAAAGAGAAAGAGAAAGATTCCCTAATGTCCCATTTGCTAAGTTCGCCACCCCCGTATGCGCAAAATGCCACCGCCCCTCCACAGCTTGTAAATGCGCAGCCTCCAGTAAATATGCCGCAAGCCTTCCCACAGCCGCCAGCTCCGCCTCAGCTGGCTCCTATCCCTGCAGTGCAGCCCTCTCAAGGGCCGCCAGTCTTGTTACCTGTTACCCCCGTGCTTCCTGCGACTTTGCCTAGCACGCCAGCGGCTTCCCCTGGCGCTCCTTCTTACACTACCCAGGTACCTGTATCTGAATCTGTTTTTCTTCCCTCTGTCTATCCCCCCGTTCTCGCCTCAACTTCTCCTTCAGCACGACAATGACTAGCTAATGTAGTTACTAGTTTAATGTCGCCTCTCTTTGGGTCATCGAGTGCGACTCCTGGTTTACAGCGTAAACAATTGCGTAGTCAGCTGCCTGGTCCCGACGAGAAAGAGGTGTTAGATCATCTGGCACGTAGGTGGATTGGTTTCCCTTCACTCTATGATGTGGAATCAGTTGTTAACGTTTTTCACCAATGGGATGCCCCAAAGCAGAGGTATGTCTTTGATAAGATGTGTGAATTCCTCTGTGAGGAATTGGAGGATAATGGTGCAAACCCAAACCTGCAGGAATTGTGTCGAGTGCGATTTGATTTTGAAACAGGTATAATTGTGGGCCCCAATGTAGATAAAGCAGTTGCGACTTTACTGTCCCTCAGAAATGGGGATTGTCAGCAATCATTGTTCGAACAGGAATACCCTGTGGGGAAGAAGGGAAAAGCGCGACAATACCCTATGAGAGAAGTCCCTCCGGTATGGAAAGAAGCCGTTGCGGCTAATGCCGCTCAAGGTATTGCTACTGCTCCAGCACATTTTCAGCGTGTTTGGGTGCATGTCCCTTGGAAGCGTTCTGAGGTCTTAGCGCTTAAACAGACATTGCCTGACCCCCGTAAAAACCCTACAAGTTATTATAAGGAGTTATCACAAACTGCAGAATCATGTGTAATGAATCTGGCTGACATAGATATGTTGTTTGGGAATGTTGTTCCACAGCCTTTATGGGGATCCATTCGTAATGTAGATCACGCTGCAGAATTGGGTAACATATGGGCTAATATCATTGCTGCAGATGCTGGCCAAGTTGGTGGCGCGAAACCTGACCCTTTAGTAGCAGAACTCCCTGGTCGAATTATTACCTACATGAAAACTATAATGCCCGCGATGCGCGTAAATTGGGATAAATTATCCGCATGTAAGCAGAAGAAAGATGAGACAGTGTCTGATTTCTTCACCAGGTTTGAAGACAAGTTTATCGACCACAGTGGTCAAGACATGAGCACTGAAGGTGGCCAACGGTTATTTGTTGATAAATTTGTGCAGAATCTACTTCCCGAGTTGTGTAAAAAATTAAAAGACTCAGAAAGTTCCTGGGCTGTTTCCTCTTCAGCGCAAATACTGGCTACTGCACAGTATTATGAGAATAGAGACAAAGATGAGAAGGATAGAACAGATAAGAAAACGAAAGAACTGAAAACAAAGGTCCTTTTACAGCAGGCCTATCCGCCACGTGGAGGACAGAATAATTATAGGCAAACACAAGGTATCTATCAGCAACCCCAACAATTTCAGAATAGTCAGCAAATGAATGGGTATTATCAACCACGAATCCCTGTAGGTCCCAACCAATGTTCATATTGCAAAGAGGAAGGTCATTTTAAATATAGTTGCCCTAAATTAATGCAGCGTAACAGTAATGCTTATGGCGCAAGAGGTAGAGGTGGTCAGCAAGCTCCTAGAGGCAGAGGGCGTGGAAATATTCCCCAGAACGCGCATCCTCTTCCGCCTCAAAATACCATAAATAGCTTTGATCAGCAAGCCAACGCGGCTGGTAATACAGCTCAGTACTACAATAATGATTATTATGCAGAAGATGACAATGTAGAAGATAATGATTACTAGGACAGCCGTAGACAGAGAGAGGGAGTTGTTTCAGTGCCAGTGGATCAGAGCGGACCCTATGTTAAAGTAACTACAGCAAATGTAACGGAGCCCTTTCTGCTGGATACTGGTGCTGCAAAGAGTTCAATCATGCATTCAAAACTCTCTGGCGCGCCTTTGTCTGGCGAAATGAATGTTTCAGTAGGTTTTTCTGGCGCCCCAGTTAGGAACCCGATTTCTAGTCCTATGTCACTTTCTGTTGGACCTTGCGAGTTAAAAGCACCCCTCATCCTAACGACAGGTTGTGGTGAAAATTTGCTAGGATTAGATTTGCTAAAAAGATTGCATGCAACACTATATTGTTCTCCCTCAGGAGTACAACTTACATTAGGCAAGAAAGTGATTTCCCCGATGTATTTGTCTAAAAATGCAATGCCACCTGAATTATCATCCCTTCCGGATGTCCTTTGGGCTACTGGTCCCAATGATGTGGGTCTCTTGGAAATACCGCCATACGTAGTCACTTTAAAAGCCAATGTCAGATTGCCACGTATTCCCCAGTACAAGATCTCCAATGAAGGTCAGAAAGCATTGTTAGCAATTGTCAGTGATTTGATTAAAAAGGATGTAATTGAAGAGACAAGAGGCAACGTTTGCAATAGTCCTGTTTTACCTGTCTTAAAACGAACGGACCCTTTACAGCCACCTGTTTACAGATTTGTGATTGATCTTAGAGAGGTTAATAAGATTGTTGTGCCACAGTTTCCAGTTGTCCCTGATATAACTGCCTTGTTAACCATGATTCCAGCCTCCGCTGCATGGTTCTCAGTGATCGATCTAAAGAATGCTTTCTTTAGCATCCCAATTGCAGAGGAGAGCAGAGATATTTTTGGCTTTAGTTTAGGAGGTCGCAGCTTCCGCTTTAAACGCGCTCCCCAGGGCTACTGTGAGAGTCCATCAATATACAGTCAGGCTTTAAAAGCGCAGCTTGATGCACTGGTTTTACCCAGTGGCGCTATCCTTATTCAGTATGTTGACGATTTACTAATCGCCGCGGATACTGAAAAGATTTGCAAAAACGCTACCTTGTCATTGTTGCGTCATTTGTCTGCCTTCTATCACAAAGTGTCTCTCTCAAAGATGCAATATTGTCGACAAGAAGTGACCTACTTAGGTCATCTCTTATCGAAGGAGGGAAGGAAACTGACCCCAGAAAGAATTCAAGCCATTGCACAGTTGAGTGTGCCAAGAACACAGAGAGAAGTACGTGCTTTCTTGGGCATTACTTCATACTGTAGGCATTGGATTCCCAATTTTTTCTTGTTGGCAAAACCTTTGTTAGCATTAACATGCAAAGACACGCCGAATCCTATTCCATGGTCTGAAGAGTGTCAGAAAAGTTTTTGGGAATTGCGCAATGCATTGTGTTCAGCTCCTGTGTTGGGTACCCCTGACTACAGCAAGCCTTTTACATTGTATGTTCATGAGAAAGATGGTTGCGCATTATCAGTGTTAACACAGCCTTTTGGCGACAGACCGCGTCCATGCGCATATTTTTCGTCAACCTTGGACCCGGTAGCGAGGGCATTGCCAAGTTGTCTGAGAGCCACAGCCGCCGCAGCTATGTCTATTCGACAGTCTGCTGGCCTAGTAATGGATAATACATTGATTGTTATGGTTCCACATGCTGTGGACACATTGTTAAACAAGACCAAGACACAACACTTAACTAGTGCGCGATTATCTGGATATGAGCTGACACTGTTAGCAAACCATATACACATAAAGAGATGCAACACGTTGAATCCAGCTACATTATTACCAGTTCCAGCAGACCTAGACGAGATTGAGCAACATGATTGCCTGTTCAGAACAGAAGAAGAGACGAAAGGAAGAGTAGATCTTAAAGATACTCCCCTGACTGAGTGTGATGGTACTTTATGGGTGGATGGTTCGTGTTTCAAGCTTCCGAATGGTGATACGACTGCTGCATATGCTATCACGACTTTGCACACGATTGTGGAAACTGCACGTGTGCCACAAAATTCGGCTCAAGCAGCAGAATTGATTGCCCTTACGAGAGCATGCGTACTGTCTGAAGGAATGAGAGTGAACATATATACGGATAGCCAGTACGCCTTTGGCGTGGCTCATAGTTTTGGGCGATTGTGGAAAGAACGTGGGTTCCTGACTTCGCATGGAGCTAAGATTCAGAATGGCAAGTTGGTGAATGATCTCCTTGAGTCGCTGACCCTACCGTTACAAGTTGCGATTATGAAATGCAGTGCGCACAAGAAAATCACTGATGATGTTGGTCGTGGTAATGCGTTTGCTGATGAAACCGCGAAAGAAACAGCAAAAGATGTAAAGACTCGAATGTATGTTGCAGGCCCTGCAAGATGGGTTGGTGATGTTGGAATGTGTGAAAACACAATAGAAAGTGTAAAGTCCCTTCAAGCTGAAGCCACAGAGAAAGAGTTGAGCAAGAGGAGAGAAAGTATGGGTAAGTTGGATGAGAATGGTTGTTGGATTGATCTGTCAGAACATAGGCGATGGTTGTTACCTGATGCATATGTGCTTCCAGTGGTTACTATGGCACATGGAATGGCACATATCAGTACGAAAGGAATCTGTAAGTTGTTGGCTCCAGTATGGCAGAATGCTGGGATTCCCAAGTGTGCAGAGAATGTGGTCAAGAATTGTATGGTATGCTTGAAATACAACCCTGGTAGGGGAACCCCAACTCCAGCTGGTCATTTTGCGCCTTCATCATATCCATTTGAAGTGTTGCAGCTAGATTTTATCCACATGGAAAGGTGCAACAACCTGAAATATGTATTGGTGGTTGTTTGCGCTTTTTCAAAATGGATAGAAGCCTATCCCCTAAAGGACAACACTGCTCTATCCACAGCCAAAGCCCTTGTGAAGGAATTTTTCCCTAGGTTTGGAATGCCAAGAATGGTGTGGAGTGATAATGGGAGTGAGTTTGTGGGTCAAGTGATGAAGAATGTGTGTGAGGGGTTGGGGATAAAGCAGAAGTTCCACGCTGCAAATCACCCCCAATCAGCTGGATTAGTAGAGCGCTACAATGGCGCTCTAAAACTCAAGCTGGCCAAAATCCATGCGAGCTCAGGTCTTAAATGGCCTGACGCTCTGCCTCTAGCACTCCTGTCCACCAGAATGACCGTACACTCACGAGTGGGACTTAGCCCATACGAGGTTATTTTTGGCCGCCCGGCCAATATATGGGGTGTGCCAAGACCGGCGAAATTCAGCGAAATCGAACATCCAGTACTGCTTGATTACTTGTACGAATTGACGGCTAAATTGCGTGTTTTACACCAACAGGTGCACGATACTCTTCCCCAGGCCTCTGAGGCTCCAGGACACCCTATCGACCCTGGCACGTGGGTTCTGGTGAAAAATTTCCAGCGCAAAAGCAATGATGAGCCTCGTTGGATCGGCCCTCATCTCGTACTTCTGTCTACAAGATCAGCTGTTCGAGTAAAGGGGAAGAAGAACTGGATCCACGGCGCCCACGTTAAAAGAATCCCTTTGCCTCTGCCGTATGACCAGTGGGTCCAGGAGGGTATCGCTGACTCTGAAACAGACACTGTACCTTGTTTTGTGCCGTTCAGTGATGCACGCATAAAAGGCACAACTTCAGCACAACAGAGTGACGATATTTTGCAAGAAGCTGTGCCACCGTCAATTCGATTGGACACCACAGAGCCTGAACTCTTGTTTCAAGATCAGACAGTACCTGGCCGTTTTCATTATAATCTAAGACCAAGGCCTATGGACAAATAAATATTCTTTTTCTTTTACCTTTTTATTTTTTGATAACCAGAGCTCTCCCATCTGAAGGACTTTCTTGATTTTTGTTTTTCGAACCACCATCCGGGTTCAGCCGCAGGGTCGCGGTGCCAAGACTTTGGGGTACAGGCCGAAGACGTTAGGTCAACGGTTCTGGTTGGTCTAGGGCGTTCCCTGGACTGACAGGCGTACTCCTTAGCAGAAGATACTCACCCGCCGCGAGCGGCACGATTAGAGGATGGAGTTTTTCAAGATGGAGAGACCCGCTGAGGAAATGAACTTTAAAGCAAGAATGTGTAAAATAATGAAGAGCAAATGTGTTGTATTTTTATGCCTGTTTGTATTATGTAGTATGGTAGTGTTTACTGTAGGATTTGTATTCTTCTCCTCTCAAGAGCCCATTGCACCCACTGTACAGCCTATACCTCCTCCTACTGTCTCCTCACACTCTTTTCACCCTCTGCCTGAACATGAACAAGCTAGACGGTCTGAGTTTGTAAACAACTCGTTTATTCAGCTCCTGCACCAGCACCAACTAGTCATGAATACAACGAATTGCTGGGTGTGTGGTTTAATGCCACATACCATTAATAAGGGTATTCCTTATCTAGTGCTGCCGTTTAGTTACAATGGATCGTCATGGGCATTCCAGACCATGTTTCTCTTTGCTCTAGATGCGTACTCCCCGCGACAACCGCGTTCCATCAGACCTAGTACAAATAATAAAGCTTTAATGAAAGGAGTTGCCGATATGAGCAGAGATATCGATACATACTCATCTATTCCCAAAGAAGAGTTGAGCGCTTATGTAGGGTGGAACGCGACGGGATATAGTATTAGTCTGGGTGAAAGACAGCGAAAAATCTCATCCCCAATCTGGGTCGTACCCCACATAGGTCGGTTCTGTTTACAAGGTAATGGTCAGAATCCTAGAGCTCAACTGGGAAGAAGTGACTGTACTGAAACGTACACTTTTCCGTCACAGTTTTCCCCTGCGTTTTTGGCTGCCAAGGGTACATATTTTATCTGCAATGACCGAGCATATACATGGTTGCCCCCTGATTTGTCGTGCACATGTTATATTGCAAATTTGCTACCGCCAACATTCACTGCTGCCTCCGACTATCACAAGACCAGAGTTGTGAGAGGCGTGATTAGTAAGGAGGATACTGCCGGTCAGGAAGCGGGAGATTTCTTTTTGGGTTTCCTGACGTTTTGGGGACCTATGGTTAATAGTAGGAACCTGAGACAACTGACTCGTGTGGTTGAATCCACTGTTAATGTTACGGCTGGTGCCCTTGGTAATTTGACAGCTGAGCTCCAAGCGGATCGCCTCATGACTTTGCAGAACCGCATGGTTCTAGACGTTATACTTGCAGACCGCGGTGGGGTATGTAAGGTTATCCAATCTAGTTGTTGCATTTTCATACCAGACAACGCTCCAACAGTTTATCAAGCCATCTCCAAACTACATAAAATATCTGAGTCCGTACACGTGGATAAAGGAGATTGGTCACTGGTGGGGTGGTTCTGGGAACTGATATCTGCCTGGGGTTGGAAAGTTCTGATGGTCATTGGAATGATCTTAGCCATCCTTTTCCTGTTCTGTCTGTGCATACAGTGTGCTCCTGCGATATGTGGCCTGTGTGCTACATTATGTGTAAGGAAACCTGTATCGAGGGACGAGCTAAGTAATAGGATGATGCTACAGCAACACCTCCATGACTTCATGAATATTGACATAGACTCGGATTGATGTGAGTATAGTTATTGCCTATGTAAGGGCAAAAGGAGGGTCTGTCGTACTTTGCAATTTGGGACCGCGTAGGAGGCAGGGCCCTACCCCTGTCTATCCCGGTATTAGCGAACCGCGAATGGTCAATGCGGTATGTACAAGTGCTTTGTGTAACGTTTTAGCTATGAATGCACTATGTATACGTTATTATACATCACTACGTGGGTTCCATCTTAGAGCAGTGGCCATCTTATGGTTGCCCTCACATAGGCTACATATCATGAAGCAAATACGGGCCTTTTAGAGCACATGTGCCTTCCTTTGACTTTTCTGTGACCTGGGCAGCTTGGCTCTGATGCCCCAGGTCAGTCCGGTCTCACGAGCTCCCCGTCCTCTGGCCACCTGTGATTAGCATCAGGGCTTGACACACCATAAAGCCTTTACATTAAACACGAGCCTCCAGCTAATCTCTTTCACACCTGACTGTTCCTGCTTTATGGCTTGTTTTCCAAACAGGAGATGCTCATGTTTATTGGGGCCTATCGATATCTGATGTGGGATCTGAGCCTTGCTGGGTAAATAATTGTGGGCTGGTTTAACTGGAATGTGGGATGGTCATCATGACTCTGCCTTTTCGTTTGAAATGTATACATATGAATGACCATGCCATAAACCAAGGAATGTGTGCCTGAAGCATGATATTTTGTATTTAAGGAGAAGCCCGTTTCTGTGATTTTTGGCAGTCTCCTGAGAACATACACGCTGTTGTACTTCTAGGATACCTGTAATTGGTCTGCAGCCAATAAACTGATCTTTGACTTCACCCAGAAGACTCTGTGTTTCTGTAGGTCTGAAACAGGAAGAACCCGAAGTCATAGGGTGTGTTCCCCTGCACCGCTGGGCTTAAAATTCCCAGTACTTCAAAAATATAGGTGTTTTTCATGATTATTACCCTTCAAGGACAATCCTTAGCTTGCCTCAGAAATAATGTGACACCACATTCCAACACATTAAGATGCTTTTCACACATCATTCTAAAATAAGAAAACTTGTACGCACATTATACTTTGTGAAAAAAAAATCAAGACGTAATATGTACGGGGACGCGAGGAGGAGGACGACAGAAAGAAGGAGACACCACAGCGAGGAGGAGAGCGGTCAGAAGAGAAGGTAAGTGTTTTTTTAAACATTTTTTTTAAGGGGCTGGCCGAGTTTTGCCGCAACTTCGCGTTCCCATCGGAGCACGGAGTTGGTAGAAATCCTCAAACTCCGCTGGCGGAGTGGAGTGGTCGGCCCGGGGTTAGTTTAGATATGACTTTAAAGAATCTGTTTTACATTTGATTGAACATTATGGCACTTACGATATCCCAAACAAAGAGCAAAACCAGAAACTCTATGACCAAGTGTTATGCTATCACTCACACAAGATTGGTAAACACTGCTTACGCCTATTGGAACATTTCAAAACATTACTGTAAATGTCGGTTTGGGTTTCCCAGACTGATTCTACACAATGAAAGAGTGAACGATTTCATGTCCTCTGTAAGACGCCGCAACTTCGCCATCTGCACCAGCACACCTGTGGGGGACTCCAGCCACCAGTCTGCAACGCGCGCCAGGTGGCGCTGATGCTTCTTCCACCCCCTGCCTTCCTACGCAGGAGGCGATTAAAAAATCCAGCGCGGCTCCCGCAGTGCCAAGGGCGGGCCCATCTGTGCCCGTCAGAACCTGGAGGAGACTGGGCTGAGCCACCCCTCTTTCAATGGTGTTCTACAAACTTCTGAGATGAGAGCGCATATACTGGTTTAACAGCTGAAACGTAATCATGGGAAAGCGAGGGGGCAGCCGCCACTAAGGCCTGCCACTACAAGCATTGAAAGCATGCTGGAAAGGGCTGTTAGTATTGTGTCAAACAAGATTGAATTAACCAAGAGGCGTCTCTTCCTCGGCATGGGGGCACTCCCTCCTCCGAGTAGCTTAACGGGTACCAATTTGAATGCTATTTTATCCAACGGTACCAACATTAATTCCGAGACTTCCCTTGGTGCGTCCAGCAATGGTGTTATAACTGACGCTACTTTATCAAACCCAATTCCTTCAGAATCCCGGCGGCCCCCGAGGCCATCATTGGGGAAAACGCAACAGGAAACCTGCCAAAATTATTAGCACCAAGAGGAAGCAACCCAACCATTCTAGTACATCTAGTTCATCTCCTAGTGCTTTGAGTTCATGGATACGTGCTTCTCCTACCCCCAAGACTGCTGTTGCTTCTGTGCACACCCCAGCTATTGAACTTTGTCGTTCTATTAGCACTCAGACTGAAATCGGCCTGTTTTCCTCTGAGAGTTGCAGTGACGGAGAAGTCTCCATTAATCGTATTGAGGACAGTCTTCGAGCGTGTAAAAAATCTACTCGACAGTCACTTTGCTACTTTGAGGGAACGACTGACCCAGCCTGAGTCACTTGGTACGTTACCAAGCACCCAGGACAGTTTTACCGAGCCTGTTATACCTGGGAGGACAGCCTGAAAACTGCGCCACCTGACAATGTGCACAATTCCAATCCCAATACCCTGTCCTGCGTACCCAAACCTATAATAAAATGAACTACGAAACTTTTCCACCCACCGATTCTTGTGGTGTGTGTAACAAAGTTAAGGAGTGCTTTACTCTTGAGCGTAGTAGTGCGGAAAATTGCTCCTCTAACAATGGTGGTGTAGAAAGTTTTTTTGTTAAAAACGCGCCCCAGCTTATCACTCCTGCCAGTACATCCATTGTAGCCCAGACCAGTGTTATCCCAGGAGGCAGCATATTATGTGAGGGAGGTTCTGACACTACATGTGTGTTAAATGATAGTAGGGAGGTGTTAAATTTACCCCCGACAGCCTGCCCTTATGTAGTAGTCTTGGCGGGCGTGCCCCCTCTTAAGGCAAATCAAGTTGAAACATGGGACCAACTACGCAACAAAAGTGTTGAGTGGCTATCGAAACACAAAGGGTTCAGGACGTCACTCACCAATAACATCATCATGGTACCCTGAGTTGGTTCGGTGGGGCAGTCCCCAAAGAGTATCAAGGGGGATTGCAAAGTCATAAATTTTCGTAATCCGTCAGTGGCTAAATTGATAATAATGGCGCAGGAGGCCCATTCCAACATTGCTACTAGCATATGGGCCTTACCCTTGGGCTATTTTTAAAAACCTTCTTTGAGAGCTACATTTCCTGATGCTCTCCCTGCCGCCCCTTCCCTCTCTCTACATAATAGGTTCTTGCCACTGTCAGGTTTGGATAGCCCAGATTGACTGCCTCCCCCACCGGCACCATCAGTCCTGCTCTGTCAATGTTGCGTGCAATAATATTTGGCAGCGGAACATTGTCGAGTGCGGTTATACAGATTTCCGTTCTGGGACAGGTAGTGCGTACACTCGTATCAAGGAGTTGCATGCAACATTGACAGAGCAGGACTGAAGCTCATCTCCTAGTTACAACCTACCTGGCACTACATTTTTGTTTGCGGAATATTGTCGAGTGCGGATATACAGATTTCCGTCCTGGGACAGGTAGCGCGTACACTCGTACTGGGAGTTGCACGCCATATTGTTAAAGCAGGACTTAAGCTCATCTCTTCGATATACCTTACTTGACACTACGCTTTTACTTCAAGATTGATGATCGTTCTCGATTGAGAGAGACTTTGTACTTACTGGATGTCGTGTTTATGACCTTCTACTTACTCCAATGGAGATGACCAATATGCAGTAATCGCCTTGAAAAAGTCTTTGAAAGACGAAACACGTGTCGGCTGGTTCGTGTGCTGGAATTTCTATTTTAAAGTAATAAAGATGACAACCAACTGAAATTGTAAGGGGTTTGGATTCATTGACAATGAAGATCGTTGATTGATGAAACAGAATTTTCTTTCCACTCTCCGTTGACAAGCATATGTGACTTGGACACAGTGATCAATCTACACTAATGTAGAACTGAAAGTTTACTATCTCAGGTTGTGCTTTTCAGGCCTTCTTGTTTTTGAGTGTCAATTTATGCATGTTTTATGCATGCTGGCGATGTCTTCAGGTAGTAGACGTCATTATTTGCCTTGAGCACCCCGATCTAATTATGTAATATTGAGAATATACGCCTTGACCTAATGTGTTCTATTTAACAATTGTGCATTTTTACTTTGGTGTGCCGTTTTTCCTTTGTAAGGAACACTACTACCTGAATTTTCTTGTTGCAAATACCTACGATTGATTATAAGGCAGCCTATGGGAAGGTTATTGCCTTGGAATAGGAAGAGCTAACCTTTCGGGTTGAATCCTTTTTGAAAGTTGCAGTGCGTAGTCGTAATTCAATGTGCACTTCTTGAAGTCTGTTCACTTTTACTTGGGCTTTTTAATTATATTTTAACTTTGATAAACAAACTTCGTGATGAATTTTGCCTTGTATCTGTATCTTTTTAATGTACATCATATTATTAGAGGACCTGTTTAAACTGGAAACTTCTTTTAAAGCTGTTTTTCTATCTATGTTCCCCCTGTTTTTGGACTGTTTTTATTGTAATATGCCGTTATTTGTTTGTACTTTTATGGATATATTCTTGTATCTGAATAAAGATTTTGAATCTGAATCTGAATAATGAAAGAGTGAACGATTTCATGGCCTCTGTAAGACATGCTGTTACAGGGAAATCACAAGAATGTTTACAATCATATGAGATCACAAGGATCACAACAGATCAACGACTACAATCCATTAATGCTAACAATGTGAGAAGCAAACATGGATATACAATTTGTTTCTTATAACTCTACAGGTGTTGCACAGTATGTTACCTTCTGTATTATGTTTCAGTGAAAGTTTACACTGATTTAGCCTTGAAATGCTATCTCACAGAGAGGTCAGTAGCTATGAAGCATGTGACTGTTTGAATCTTTCAACCTCATATGGAAAATCCTGGGCAATAAAGTGGCTTAGTTTAGGATTGTCATCATCATGCCAAAGAGTTCTCAAACGTCTCCCGGAAATTGAATCACTTGTACATTTTGACCAGATAACACAAACATTTTAAAAACCAATATGCTTCCTTGGATCACTTGTCTAGGACTATGGAGCAGGTTTGGCCTTAAGCACTAGTATGCCACAGTTGTCGGCAGTCAATAAACCACAGTTATGACAAAAGTCAGTAAACACGATTGCACAGTCAGAGACAGATTCTTTGTATAGGAAATAGCTTTTTAAACGAGCATCAAGCCTAAATTGCGTGGACAATAAAATGGATTGAAGAAAACGCAGTATTTCAAGCTCTGAATTTATGACCTGAAACAGGTGGAATAAAGTTGGCAACCCTGCAATACGGGAAATAATGAGAACGGTGTCATTCTCTGTGTGCAATGCTCTTCAATGGCAGTTTGGCAGAGGGAACAGTGAATGGGGTGTTCTGATTGTTACAGTGGTGGGCAGGACAGCATCAAGGTGTGCACTGACAATATGAATTCTTAGAGGAAGCAACATTGGTAATTGCTTAATTTGAGCACCAGCGCTTTTCATGAGCACCAGTTAAGGACATTTATGCATGAGGATGTTGAGCCGATGCCGAGACTTGAACCTCCACTGCAAAATCGGCAGCTCTGACCATTATGACACATCCTCTCCTCACTTTCATGGTTGTTCTATTTTAGGTGGCGCTAACATGAGAAATGAGCTGGTGGAAGCTTCCTCCTGACGAGAGCCCCGGCACTTATATTTTTACAAATTAACCACTGGGGCCCCCTGGAACTTGGGGGACCCCCGCACTGCCAGGGCTGCGGGGGCCTGTGTTACGCCCCTGCGTGGAGCCCCCGAGCTGATACTGATTGGCTGCAGGCTGCCTGAGGCTGGAGCGTTGGAAGGCGCCCAATGCTACAGGTGTAGCGTGCTGTTGCAATTGGAGCATCTGGGAGAGAGGCTTGCAGCATTCAGCTGATCAGAAGGATTCCTTACACCACCAATAGATTTCTAGGTCTCGCAGACCTAGCGATGCAGAGCGCATGCACTGCTCGCTCTGTGAGGCATATTGTAGTAGGGTATGTTTTAGAAGTGTGGTGGAAGCCCCGCCCCTATTTTTCATTGGCTGGCGTCATTATCTATGGTAAACGCTGGCTTCCGATTAAAAATGAGGCTTCTTAGTCCCTCCTTGTTACTGCCCTGTCTCCTTTTGGGACCGCAAATCCGGACTGGATCGTTTACTTGCGGCGTTATACCGTCTCCTTCATTTACTCAGTAAGCACTATGTTTTTTTCTCTTTCTGCTTTGGCAATGGGGACAGCTTGTGTTATAAAACGCATACAGCGGCTGCGCAACTGTATTATCGCGCGGGCCACCAAAATACTTTTCATTTAAAATGTATATGCTTTTTATAAAGTGCAGCACGTGATTACTTCCGTGTTTACTCAACCACCAGAATCGAGTCTCCATCTCTTCCCTCCCCTTGGTATGTGCCACACGCGAGGTCATTTAAAAGAGGGGGGTATAAGTTGTACTTTATTGTACCCCATTGATAGTAGGGTATTCGTTTCGAGAACGATGCATGCTTTTGTACCCTCTTGAATAATATGTTTCTCACTCACTTCGTATTTCTTGTGGTCTAACACTGGTCAAACACTGCCTAATTACACCTAACCTTCCATAAAGATTGCCATTGGATAACACTTTCCATTTCATTTCTTCTGGTCTGTTCTTTCACTGTGCGACAAACTCAACCTTTCTAGTATTCGCTTATTCTGCGTAATACACAGTAGAGACACGATTTACTTTAGTTTAGTCGGCCCACAAATCGCGAATGCTACTTTTGCAGAATATTGACAAAGTGTAGAGATGTATATAACAAAAATGTAAATAAAAAAGAAATCACGAAAACAACGACAATTTTTAGGAGGTTGCTGCTGGCAATTGAAGTCATACATTTTCCATGAACCATAATTTGGATTTAGCAACTGTTTACATCTTTCATAACAAAAGTTTGAAATATCCGATAAAATGCTAATGCAAGGATTACAGAAATATTTTGTTATGAGTTGTTCTTTTCACAAAGGATGTTTTGTTGCACAGGGGTTGGATCAGTTCAACAAGGAAATGCCATGTGCTGATCTCACAAGTCTGGTTCACACGCAACATGCTAATATTCACATACTTGTCATCGCCTCCACGTCAAGGGGCTGCTTTTTGTATAGGAACCGTCCATGTTGGTTCACCTGCTCTGAACTAAACACCTCAACGCGTTGACCCTCCAAAGTGAGCGTAGTCAGATGTTTGGGTGAATGATCCGAAGTGTGTTTGACAGTGGTGCAGGTTTTTAGGGAGGGTGAACTCACTGATGTTTTTGGAAGCATTTGGCTTTTTGGTAGGATGAAGGTGATGCTATAGAGATATCCTCTCAAAATGAGTGCAACTTTATTTTTTCAGCGTATTATTATAGTGCTAAAGAGTTTATCAAAGCTGCTTTCAGTGGTCGGTTTGGGGAGATATACATAAACAAGCAGTTTAGTTCTCTAACTGGAGAGAACTCTTCAGGAACCAAAACACCGCACATTCAAATAGAGGGATTTCATTATCGGTAGTTCCACTGCATGTTAGATCTGGGGGTCTCTAGTTGACAGGGTAGGTACCACTGTCCAAGTAGGGACCCTTGCTTCTAGTCAGGGAAAGGGGGATACACTGTGAAGATAACCCCTGCTCACCCTCTAGGTAGCTTGGCCTGAGCAGTCTAGGCTATCAAAGGCAATGTGTAAAGTATTTGTACCAACACTCACAGTAACACAGTGAAAACACCACAGATTTACTCCACACCAGTTTTAGAAAAATAAGGTATCTTTACTAAAAACTTCACAAGACCAAATACTACAGAAAAACCAACATACAATTAAAAAGATTACTTTAAAGATAGTTCAAGAGTTTGCAGAAAGTACTCCAGGATGTAAAAGTCAGTGTCCTGCACAATGCGACTCTCAATGCACAAAATGCGACACTCTCGTGCCCAACAGTACCTGTAGTTGCGATAAGGTTCCCAAAAGCTATAACAAGGAAGATGGCAAAGGCGATGCGATACTCCTGAGATCTTGGGGAGGCTTTGCAGCAGCCCTGCTTCACGCAGCAGAGGTGGATGCGCCGGCTCCGATCTGTAGGGGGAGGATGCGATGACTTTGGCTTTCGTTGCCTAGGTTTCTTTGGGGGAAGCCTCACGCACAGGTACGATGCGACGATCTTCGATGCGACGCGATGCGCGACGCAGCGCTGACTTCTGGCGCTGCAACCTTCGATGCGTCGCGGTGCGCGGCGTTGACCTCTGGCACCGCAACCCTCGATGCGTCACGGGACGGGACTCTGCGTCGACACACGCAGCGACTGGATACTTTCACGCACCGGCAGTGGTGCGGCCCGCAAACTGGTTCTGCGACGACCCTCGCAGCGTTGGGAATCTTCACGCACCGGGACGATGCTCGACGCACTCGGCGATGCGGGGACTCCGGGTGCTGCGATGACGCCGCGATGAAATTCTCCTCGCACTCTCGTTCTTGCGACTTGCAATCGGATGATGCGTTGGGTACCAGTTACTCTTTTTCACGCTTCTGCTTCCCAGCTCCCAAACACAACAAAACGACCTCCTGAGGCCCCAAGACTGGGCAAGCACTCCAAGGCAGGTCAGAACTCCTTCAGCAGAGTTCCAGGGGAGCTGGTGGTGAAGTCCTTTTGTTCCTGGGACTTCTTAACAGGGAGCCAGCTCTTCTCAGGCCCTTGGAGATCAGAATCAAAAGAAGGGGACACAGCAAAGTCCTTCCCCTCTCCTTGGCAGCAAAGCAAAACAGCAAGCAGGCAGTCTTCTCCTGTTCAGTTCTTTTCAGCTTTCTCCTTGGCAGAGGTTCCTTCCTAGTTCCAAAGTGATCTAAAGTTTAGGTGTCTGGGGTCCTCTTCTTATACCCCTCCAAGTCTTTTTCTCTCTTTGTTTCAGTGGGGGGATTCCCCTGCTCAAACCGGTTCCTGGGTGTGCTCTGCCCTGGAGCACCTGGTTCCTTTCAGAGTGAGGGGCAGAGTCGTTAGACGCTCAGCAGGAGGTGGAGCCTTCTTTGTGCTGGCAGATGCAGAGTCCTAAGCCTGGCCAGCAGGGGGTGGAGCCAGCATTGTGCTGGCAGAGGCAGCCCTACTCAAACCCAGGGGCTACTCCTCCCACCCATCTAGAGCAGATCTCCCTATTCACCCTGCTGCTGACTCATCCAGACTCCTGGAGCCACCTAGCCCATCACATGACACCAGTCAGCCAATCTGCACACAGGCACACAGGAAGGTTAAATAGGAGAATAGCTACTTTCTAAAAAGTGCTATTCTCACACAGTGAATTTAAAAACCATCTTGCTAAAAAGATGTATAATTAAATTCTGAACACAAAGATACCAAACTTGGATTTTCTATCTTGCCCTCATGGGAAGATAGGCAAATAAACAGCCTCCCCCATTCTGTCCTATGGGCAAGATGGCCTCTCAGCAGTGAAAAATGAAAATGGCTGTAATTCACTACCAGGGCATGTTACCCACCTCAGTACATGCCCTACCTTTTAGATACACTGCACCCAGCCCAGGGGGGTACCTAGGGCCACCATAGGGATGCCTGACATGTACAGAAAGGGGAGGATAAGGCCTGGTCAGTGGTTGCACTGGCCAGGTCGACATGGCAGTCCTGGACTGCACATAGGCACTGCAAGCAAGCCTAGGACATCATTTTAGGGCTACTCCTGTGGGTGGCACAATCAGTGCTGCAGCCCACTAGTAGCATTTGAATCACCAGCCCTGGCACACTCAGTGCACTTTACTAGGGGCTGACAGGTGAAACAAATATACCAATCATGGATAACCAATCAATATAACAATTTATACAGAGAGCATATGCACTTTAGCACTGATCAGCAGTGGTAAAGTGCCCAGAGTCCTATTGCCAACAACCACGGGTCAGAAAAAATAAAGGAGGAAGAAGCAAAAAGTTTGGGGATAACCCTGCAAAAAGGGCCGTTTCCAACACACTGCCTTCCCTGCATGGCACCACTGGTAAAACATTAAACCAAACTCTAGTTCTTTGCCCTCCTCTTCATGTTCTCTGTGGTGATTCTGAAGACAGAAGTAACAGAACAGAATTCGAGATGGACACCCCAGCAGCCGAGAAAATGGCAGCCGCTTCTTTGAATAGGTCTCTCATTTACAAGCGTTTAAGCTATTGGCATTATAATGACAATGCCTTTTATTTATGTTAATTATCAAAACAAATCAGTGCTTTAAATGGGAATAAAATAGTGCAGGTACTCATTTAAATGTGGTGAGTGGGCGGGGCTAGGGGCGGGGCTAAAGGCAAGTCATGGGAAGCTTACTGACTTATATACTAGTTGCAGCACATACCAAAACACAAGAAATTCAGGGCTATACAAGTGCATTGGCTGCTAAAGAGACAGGCAACCACCACTACAGGCCAATGCGCCTACCCTTCATGAGTACCGGTACTCTCCACGGCAGTAGAGAAGTGCCGGTACTCAGAGTGATAAAAAATAGAAGTGCCGGTACTCAGTACCTGTGAGTACCGGCCCATTTAAAGCACTGAAACAGATAAATAAAAGGCATTGTCATTTACAATGCCAATAGCTTAAACTCTCGCAAATGCAAGACCTATTGCATTGCAAATGCTTAAGTATGTTGGAGGCCAATTTGGAAAGAACAGAAGGACTGGCTGCATTAGAGACAGTGTATTGATTGATCACAGTGACAGAAAGAACTAATGGTATGTGCTGGCTGACTACCATTTGAAATATCTGTGGGGAAATTAAATTTTTCAAGTTCTAAGGATTGGGCTGCACATAGCTGTGAACTTTCAGGTTTCTATTTTGTTCAGCGCTTGGAAGCACAGGTCGCTAGAGATGAACAAGCAGAACTGTACCTCGGCTAAATACAACCAGAGATTGAGTGGATAATTTACGAGAGCCATCCATTTTAAATGTACACACTCCCATGAATCGTTAAGAGGAACTTGAGACTTTAGAAAAAGATATTGCTCAGAATAAAAGTGTTTTTACAATAGTCTCGGCAGCTCTTGGAGGAGAAAAAGAAGCTTTCTGAAATTGTACTTATAAACTTTAGTGTTTTTTTTTTTTTTTTAAATGAGCACGGACAAAATTGAAATAGGCTTATTTCTCCGTTCTTACAAGAGTGTTGGCATGGATTTGGGCTCAGTGTACTAACAACAATGATCTTAAACAGGCACGTTGTTTCACCCGGATGTCTGTTCCTTTTTGCATCATCCTTGTGTACTGCCCAGTTGTTTTGCTTAAGTTGAGGTTTTACTGTGGAGACCCGACAGTGGTCTTAAGTCTTTAACCGGAGGTCTTTTCAGTTTAAAACATCGAATTGTGCAGTCCTGGGTTGTATTGCATTTATTTGATGCAGTAGTTGTGGAATGACAGGCTGCCGGGCCACTGGCTGGATCCTTGACCGCTCTACAGAGACCTTTGGTTATTTATCCCGACACTGGCTGGATTCTGGCGCGCCCTCCGTGATATGCTGCTCAACCATCCTAACGCCTGCTTTAGTTAAACAAAGCAGTAGACATGCCAGCACCACCCAAGCAGCTCAAGAAAGCAGACAAAGTGACTAGCCCTATGCCTTGCATACACCCATCACCTCAACCTGTTACACAGCACTCACCTTCGCCATTTGCTTCTCCAGGGGACCCCATTTCCTTTACACCTCAATGGTAACCACATTCTGAAATGGCAGGGCCTGGGAGGACACATTTCATACTACTCCGCATGGCGATCCCCGGGACTCCTATGATGCAGACCCATGGGCGGACACAGATCCCGACTTCCACCCTGCCCGCCCCGCCCCTCCTGACGACTCCACGTCCTACTTTGAACTTATGGGTAGGGCAGCCACCTTCCTTAAGGTAGTTCTCCACATTGAGGCTCTAGAAGAGGATTTTCTTTATGAGACTTTCTCCTCCACCCACCACTCCACCTAAATTCTGTCATACTCCTGACATTTTTCAAGACCCTGTCTGCGCTAGGGTCATTACACCCAGGGTGGACAAAAAATACATGGTCCCCCCTGATTACGCTGTTTACATTTGTGGACAACTTCCACCTGACTCCCTGGCTGTCACTACTGCCTGTAAGAGGGTGAACTCCCAGGCAACTGGTATTGCCCCTCAGCCAGATAAGGAGAGCAAATGTATAGACGCTGCAGGGAACAGGGGGGCCGCGCAATCAGCCAATTATTGGCATATTGCTAATTCCATTGAGCTGCTCTCCAGATATGACTGCGTCCACTGAGATGACATGGAGGAGCTTCTCCAATGTCTCCCACAGGAACACAGGAAAAGGGGTTATGAGATTGTCTCTGAGGGGAAACAGACCTCTAACAGCACTATCTACTGCGCATTAGAAGCCGCTGACACTGCAGACAGAGGAGTTAACTCCAGTATCCTCCTGCACAGGCACTCCTGGCTGCGTATCTCCAGTCCTGCAGAACCTACCTAACATGCCGTTTGACGGTCAAAATCTATTCGGTATACAGGTAGAGCAGACCCTGAGGTTCCGTGTGAGACGGAACGACACTTTTTGAGTGGTGACGAATATGGATGAGTTTGGTGTCTACGAACCGCAAATGACGAGTATAGTGGGTGTACGCAGTTTCGCTACGCAACCACGTATGGTTCGTCTCATTTTTGGGTTTGTTCATCCAAACCCTCGGGTTCCATTTTAGATACGGCATCCATTTTGTTTCTTGCCCTCAAGTAGCCAGCGAACGGACTTTGTCCGCTCCGTGACCCAGGGACTCCCAAGCTTACACGAGGGACACGTGTTTCTTTGAGGGTGACTTTTACGATAAGGGAAATGACACGGCGAAGGCAGATGGCCCCGCTCGAGGCTCATCTTGCCGTGCTAGTCTATTGTTTCAGTCATGCATGCATTGGACACGAGGTCTTTGATCCTGTCATCAAGTTTCCTTTATTACTCCCAACACTCTTTTCTAACCTGTTGTGCATCCTTGTCCTTTCTTTGCATCTGTTTTTGTTCCCTCTCCTAATGTGTTTACGGTCAGAATGGAATGTGTTTTATTGCGGGGTAGATATGTTTTTACAGTTGGGAACCGGCAATGCTGCTGTAATTATGTTCCGGCCTCCTGAAACATGAACACGACTCTTTTGAAGTTTATTGTGGGAACTGAGTTATAACCTTTGTTCGCCATACTGTGCAATGGCAAAAACGTGTATAAAAGGAGCGATCCACTTTTGCAATTTGAAGCAGTCTCCGAGAACCTACACGTTGTGTACTTCTTGTGATTTCTGTATCCCTGCAGTAAATAAACGCTGATCTCTGACGTCGCTGGAAGTGTCCCGTGTCTCTGTGTTTTGTACGCCACAACAGGTAACCCACGAAGGTTTCAGGTGTTGTCCCCTGGCACCGCTGGGTCTTAGAATAACCCAGTCCTTCAGTTGGCGCCCAACGTGGGGCGACATCAGCGGTACCGGTCCAAAGCCCGACGATCGTGAGGAACTTCGTGTGAAATCTCCGAGGGAAGGTGCACCCCGCTTCATCGATCCAGTTGTCGAAATAAGTGGCCCGACGTCTTTTCCCGCGAGGATCCCCGCCTCCTGACGGCTGCGACGGATTGATGCCCTGACTGTCGACCTGTTTTGGCGCCTGGCGTAGTCCTTTGTACGGCGAGACGATAGACGGGCCTTCCTGGTGACGCCATTGCTCTTTCAGTTAAGTATTTGTGGGTCGCTCCCAGTGTTCCTTTGTTGTTTGCATGGTTCCATAGCATTTGTGGTTCTTAGTTGTTGGGTTTTATTTGACGATTGCAATTGCCAAAACCGAGGGTCTTGCATTTTTGTGCGAGGACATCATAATTCGATAGCCCTTGAAGTTTGTAAACTCGGTTAGTGTGCACGATGCCTGGCCGTAGTACTTTGTTTGGGTTTCTTAAATGTTGCAGAACGGATTCCCGGCTGGAGGATTCATGTCCGATACCTCCGGTTGGAACTCCAATTTACGAGCTCTATAGTCGCCATGGCGTGGGTCCTATCGTATATAACGAATATTGGGTTCGTTACACTAAAAATGATGGTGTTCTTAGTTGGCCATCACATGGTAGTTTCGAAACTGCCGTTTTAGATAATTTGGAAGCTAAACTGTTTAAAAAGAAGGCTAGGCCAGCCATGTTTGATTCCTTCCGGTTATGGCGTAAAGAGGCCAAGCAGAAAGAAATCAAACAGAGTAAGAAAAATAAAAGAGACGGTGTCATTACGGTGATGCGAAATGCTGAACAGTATCAGCGAGACAAAGATGAGAAAGAGCAGGAAGTTAGTGCTCGACTTCATCATATGGCGGTGGATAAGTGTTATCCGGTGTTACCGTCTAATGCCGATAAGACGGGAGAAGAAGTGATAGAAGATTCGCTACTATCTTATCTGTTGAAATCACCACCTCCCTATGCTCCAGATACTGTGGGTCCTGTGATTCTTCCTATTCCTCAACCTGCTGTTTTGGCGGCTGCTGGTCAGCCCGTCGTTCCTCCCGCTCTCCCGAATCCTCTTGTGCCGCAAATTGTTCATCCTCCTTTACCGGCTTTTCTTCCTACTGCGCCTTTCCCAGCCCCTCCTCAGCCTGTCGTTCCCGCTACTCCTGGTGCCGCGTCCACTTCTACTGTTTCCACTCCTACTGTTATTGCTCCTGTACCTTCTTCTTCTTCTCCTTCTGTTCGTAGCCGTCTCCTGAATGCTGTCGCTACTCTTTATTCTCCGCTTTTTGGGCCAATACTTGGATCGACTCTTTCTGATGTTGCCCAGAGGCGCAGCCAGCTTCCTGATGGTAGGGAACGTGAATCGTTGGTAAAAATGGCACGTAAATGGATTCGTAATCCTGTTAAGTACACTTCACATATAGTGTTTGAAACCTTTTCCCAGTTTAATGCGCCCACGCAACGATTCGTGTTTGAGGAAATGTGTAAATCGTTGAAGGAAGAGTGGGATCATGATGTGGTCGATAATGGACCGTCTGAGATTTCTGAGCTCCAGCATCAATTTACAACTGGTGTGATTGTAGGTGATAAGGTTCGAGCTGCTCTAGAACGCCTGTTATCCTTTCGATGTACAGTGCAACCTCAAGCATTGTTTAAAGACGAGACTGAAGAGTGGATGGCAAAACCTGGTCAATATCCTATGCGGGAAGTTCCCCCAGTGTGGATGCCAGGTGATCCTAATGCTAATCCTGCTGTCCCAGGACATTTTCAGAGAGTGTGGATACACCTCCCTTGGAAGCGATCGGAAGTTTTGCAGGTGAAGCAAACTTTGCCCGATCCCCGTAAAAATCCTGCAGGTTATTATAAGGAGTTGTCCCAACTAGTGGATGCTACTGTTATGAATCTTGCTGATATCGATATGTTGTTTGGCAATGTAGTGCCTCAGCCGATTTGGGCGAAAATTCGTCACGAGAATCACGCGGCTGAGTTAGGCGGTGACTGGGCTGCCCTTACGGCGGCAGATGCCCAGCAAGTTGGTGGGGCTAAACCTGAACAGCTTATTGTGGATTTGCCCCAGAGGATAATTACTCTTATGAAAACGTTGATGCCAGCAATGCGCGTCAATTGGGACAAATTGTCCGCGTGCAAGCAAAAGAGGGATGAGAGTGTCTCCGATTTCTTTACGAGATTTGAGGAAGCATTTGTTGATCATAGTGGTCAGGACATGAGTTCGGAGGGTGGTCAGCGGTTGTTCGTTGATAAATTTGTATCGAACTTGTTGCCCGAACTCAGCAACAAGTTGAAGAATTCTGAGAGTTCGTGGGCTGTTTCTACCACTGCTCAAATATTGGCTACGGCCCAATATTACGAAAACAGAGAAAAGGAAGAAAGTGAACGTGCAGATAAGAAAACGAAGGATCTTAAAACTAAGGTCTTATTGCAGCAAGCGTATCCTCCGCGCTCAAATTTCAATGACTCGCAACAGCCAAATCGATCACAATCACAGTTTTCCAGATCGCAGGTGTGTACTGACTCTCCCGCACCTCGCTTTGTATTGGGATATAATCAATGTGCATATTGTCGAGGGGAGGGCCATTTGAAGTTTAATTGTCCAGTTCTACGTGATAGGAACAATGGTGTGTCGGCTCGAGGAGGTCGTAGTGGTCCTCAACAAGCTTCACGTGGTAGAGGTCGCGGAGTTACTCAGAATCAGGCCGAGCGTCTTGCCACTTCCTCGGACTCGCAGAATTGTTTCGATCGACGCGACCTCTCGTCTGGTAGATCTGCACAGTATCATGTGGACGACTATTATGTCGAGCATGATGTTGATACGGACGGTATTTACTAGGACAGCCATAGACAAAGGAATGGAGAAGTATCAGTTCCGGTTGATCAGAGAGGGCCTTATGTCGCAGTTGCCACATTGGGCGTCGTTGAGCCTTTTCTGTTGGACACTGGTGCAGCAAAAAGTTCCATCATGCATTCGAAACTCCCTGGCGCGCCTTTGTCTGGCTTAACGAATGTTTCCGTTGGATTCTCTGGCGCCCCCGTTAGCAATCCAGTTTCTAGCCCCTTGCCCCTTACGATTGGGTCTCATGAGTTAGAAGCTCCTTTGATTTTGACTACTGGTTGTGGTGAGAATCTTTTGGGCTTGGATTTGTTGAAAAGGTTACATGCGACTTTGTACTGCTCTCCTACGGGAGTGGAGCTTACATTGGGTCAGAGTGTGATTTCCCCTATGTATCTGTCGATCGATAAGCTCCCACCGGAATTGAGTTCTCTTCCGGCTTCTTTGTGGGCGACAGGTCCCAATGATGTGGGCCTGCTGGATATACCACCTTATGTTGTTCAATTGAAAGTCGATGCGCGCTTACCGCGCATACCCCAGTATCGTATCTCCCTTGATGGTGAACGGGCACTATTAGCGATCATCTATGATTTGATCGATAAAGATGTTATTGAGGAGACACGAGGTAACGTGTGTAATAGTCCTGTGTTGCCTATTCTGAAGCGAACTGATCCCTCCAAGCCTCCCGTGTACCGTCTAGTTATTGATTTACGGGAGGTAAATAAAATTGTTGTCCCGCAGTTTCCTGTGGTGCCCGACATTACAGCTTTAATGACTCTGATTCCAGCCTCTGCATCATGGTTCTCGGTAATCGATCTGAAGAACGCGTTCTTTAGCATTCCGATTGCTGAGGAAAGTCGAGATTTGTTCGGTTTTTCATTAGGTGGTCGTAGCTTCCGGTTCAAACGTGCACCTCAAGGCTACTGTGAGAGCCCATCGATCTACAGCCAAGCTCTCAAGAGCCAACTTGATGCATTCGTGCTGCCAGCTGGTGCGGCCTTGATTCAGTACGTTGACGATCTGTTGGTAGCTGCAGACACTGAACAAGTTTGCAAGACTGCTACTGTGTCACTGTTGCAGCATCTATGCGACTTACATCACAAAGTGTCACCTTCTAAATTGCAATATTGTTGTCAAGAAGTTACCTACCTAGGTCACTTATTGTCAAAGGCGGGAAGAAGGTTGACCCCTGAAAGAATCGCAGCAATTGCTCGAATGACTGTGCCGACGACTCAGAGAGACGTGCGTGCCTTTCTAGGTATCACGTCATACTGCAGACAGTGGATTCCAAATTTTTCACTGTTAGCAAAGCCATTGATAGCTCTCACGTGCAAGGATGTTTCGACTCCTTTGCCATGGACGGAGGAATGTCAGAAAAGTTTTTCTGAACTTCGTGATGCGTTGTGTTCGGCTCCTGTGTTAGGTACTCCTGATTACAGCAAGCCATTTACACTATACGTCCACGAGAGGGAGGGTTGTGCGTTGAGTGTTTTAACGCAACAATTTGGTGGCAAGCAGCGCCCATGTGCATATTTTTTCTCGACCTTAGACCCGGTAGCTAGAGCATTGCCGAGTTGCTTGAGGGCGACGGCGGCAGCTGCGGCGTCTATTCGACAATCCGCAGGTCTTGTCATGGATAATATGCTCATAGTGATGGTTCCGCATGCAGTTGACACTCTCTTGAATCGTACAAAAACTCAACATCTGACGAGTGCAAGGTTGTCTGGGTACGAGCTGACCCTTTTGGCAAGTCATATACAGATCAAGCGTTGTAATGTACTGAATCCGGCGACATTGTTGCCGATTAGTATGGAATCAGATGATGTACCACCACATGATTGTTATTTACGAACTGAGGAAGAAACAAAGGGTCGTGTGGACCTGAAAAACACTCCATTGACAGATCCTGATGGTACTTTGTATGTTGATGGTTCTTGCTTTAAATTGCCGAATGGCGATGTGACGACTGCGTATGCTGTAGTGACGTTGAGTACAGTCGTGGAAACTGCGAGGTTGAATCAGAATTCAGCACAAGCGGCAGAGTTGATTGCATTGACAAGGGCATGTGTCTTGTCTAAGGGAAAGCGAGTGAATGTGTTTACCGACAGTCAGTACGCATTCGGCGTTGCGCACAGTTTTGGAAGACTGTGGAGAGAAAGAGGATTTATGACATCGCATGGTACGAAGATCCAACACGGGCAGCTCGTGAATGATCTTTTGGATGCACTTACATTGCCTAAACAAGTGGCGATTGTTAAATGTAGTGTACATCGGAAAGTGACGGATGATGTTGGTCGTGGTAATGCATTTGCGGATGAGATTGCTAAGGAAACGGCTAAGAATCTTACAACCCGAATGTACGTGACAAGTTCAGTGAGATGGCCGACGGAAACTGGTATGTGTGAAGACACTGTTGAGAGTGTGAAAGCAATTCAGAACGAGGCAACTGAAGCTGAAAAGATCAAGTGGAAAGAAAGTACGGGAAGGTTGGATCTGCATGGATGTTGGGTTGACTTGACGGAACGTCAGAGGTGGATGTTACCAGATGCGTACGTATTAGCTGTCGTGACGATGGCTCATGGGTTGTCACATATTAGTGCAAAAGGGATATGTAAGTTCTTGTCCCCTGTATGGAAGAATGAGGGTATTACTAAGTGTGCTGAGAGAGTGGTTAAGAATTGCATGGTGTGTTTGATGCACAATCCTGGCAAGGGCACCCCCACTTCACCTGGTCATTTTGCTCCCCCTGTTTGTCCCTTTGAGGTTATCCAACTGGACTTTATCCATATGGAGAGATGCAATAACCTGAAGTATGTTTTGGTTGTGGTTTGTGCGTTCTCTAGATGGATTGAGGCCTATCCTCTTAAGGATAATACTGCCCTGTCCACAGCGAAAATCCTGCTGAAGGAATACTTTCCTAGGTATGGAATGCCACGGATCGTGTGGTCGGATAATGGAAGTGAGTTTGTGGGAAGTGTGATGCAGAGTGTGTGTAAGGGCCTTGGAATTCGTCAAAAATTCCATAGCGCTAATCATCCTCAGGCAGCGGGTTTGGTTGAAGGGTACAATGGTACCCTGAAACTGAAACTTGCAAAGATACAAGCTACCACTGGTCTATCATGGCCTGATGCCTTGCCTCTGGCTCTCCTATCAACCAGGGCGACTGTACACTCTCGAGTAGGGCTTAGCCCATATGAGATTGTGTTCGGCCGCCCTGCGAACATTTGGGGAGTCCCGAGACCTAAGGCCTTTGATAGTCTTGAGTTTCCAATGCTAATTGATTACCTTCATGATTTGACCACTAAACTACGGTTAATCCATCAACAGGTCTTTGAAGCTCTACCGGCGCAGACAGAGGGTCCTGGACATCAGCTCCGGCCAGGCGATTGGGTCGTTACCCGAAATTTTGGTCGGAAACGTAACTTGGAGCCAAGATTCGTAGGACCCTTTCAAGTTTTGTTGACAACGAGGACTGCGGTTCGATTGGAGGGCCGGAAGAACTGGGTTCACGCCGGCCACACGAAAAAGGTACCGATCCCCTCACCAACAGACGGTTGGGTGAGAACTGGGATTGCGGCAACGGAAACTGAGACTCCTTTACACTTTGTGCCGTTTAGTGACGCTCAACCTGTAGGAGATGATTTGTCGCTGCCAAACCCACTTGTGGAGTCATCAGTAGCAGAGAACCCAAGGTCCGACTCGTCGTTCACCTCATCGAACACTGTTGCGCCAGCTGAACAATTGTTTGTAGAGCAAACTCGACCTGGGAGAAGTCGATACTTTCTTCGTTCAAGGACTAATAAAAATTAGTCGTATATTTGTTTTCTCCTTTTTCTGGTGCTATGAACATTATGGACAATTACATCCTTTCTTTTTGAGTTCTTATGTGCTTTTCACTGCTAAGAGATTTGTATTAAAATTGAACGTTTTGAGGAAACCCTACCATCCGGGTTACCGTAGGGCCGTGCGGGTACTCCTTTCTGTTTAGCAGGTTTCTGACGCTAGGTCGGTTACTTTTGTCGATTCCTGGGAACTCCTGGGAATTGATAATCGCTACTCAGAACGAAGTGCGTCAAGTACGTCACGGACGGTTTGTAGAGGATGGCATTCTCTAAGCTGTTGGAAGTAGAAAGGATGTCGGCGCAGAGATCAGAATTTCATAAAGTTGTACGAACAAAATGTTTTTTGTTTCAGGTGTTCCTACTGTTTCTGACTGTGTCTATGCTATTGGTGGGCGGAGTATATTTTGGAATACAGTTGTTATTACCTTCTGTTTCACCTACTCTTTCTCCTAAACTAAGCTCCATCACCACTGTTTCCCCACATTCTTTTCATCCTCTGCCTCAACACGAACAGGTTAGACGTGCGGAATTTATGAATAACTCCTTCGTTCAACTCCTATATCAGCATCAGTTGGTGATGAATACTACCAACTGTTGGGTGTGTGGGTTAATGCCACATACCATGGATAGGGGTATTCCGTATTTGGTCCTTCCTTACAGCTCCCAGGGTTCAGCTCGAGCATTCCAAACTATGTTTCGTAGTGCACTAGATTCCTACCCCAGTCGAGAGCCACGCTCTGTCAATTTTGGTCCCGGTCCGTACCACAAGCCTTTGGCGATAGCGATAGCGGATCTAGATAGAGATGTTTTTGATGCATCACTTATCCCAGATGAAGAGGTGCAAGCCTATAAGGATCTGAGTGAGGCTGAGTACAGTGTTTCAGTGGGTGATAGACAGCTTAAGAGCTCGTCCCCAATATGGATTGTACCACACCTCGGTAATTTCTGCTTGAAAGGTTTGGGTCGAAATCCGAGAGCACAACTTGGGAACAGTGCTTGTACTGACACGTATGTCCTACCGATGCTCTCTTCCCCTGTTTTCCTGACTGCTAAGGGCACTTATTTCGTATGTTATGAACGCGCATATACATGGTTACCCCGTGATTTTTCGGGTACCTGTTATATTGCGAATCTTTTACCACCGACTTTCACAGTTGCCTCAGACTATCACAAGACTAGAGTTGTGAGAGGCGTTATTAGCAAAGAGGATACTGCCGGTGAAGAAGCAGGAGATTTCTTTAAGGGTTTCTTGCCGTTTTGGGGACCTATGGTTAATAGTAGGAACCTAAGACAGTTGACCCGTGTAGTTGAGTCGACTGCTAATATTACCGCGAGTGCCCTTGGTAATTTAACAGCTGAACTTCAGGCGGATAGACTCATGACATTGCAGAACCGGATGGTTCTAGATGTTGTTCTTGCAGATAGAGGTGGTGTGTGTAAAGTTATCCATTCGAGTTGTTGCATTTTCATTCCTGACAATGCTCCAACTGTCTACCAAGCCATCTCAAAGTTGCACAAGATTTCCGAGTCCATACACGTGGACGAAGGTAATTGGACACTTCTAGGATGGTTTTGGGGTCTGATGTCAACTTGGGGTTGGAAGATTCTGATGATCGTAGGGGTTGTTGTAACGTTTCTATTCACGTGTTGTCTTTGTGTACAGTGTGGTCCTGCCTTATGTGGCCTTTGTGCTACAACGTGTATAAGACGGCCATCTGTTACCAAGGAGACGTTGATGAATAGAATGATGTTCCAGCCGCAGGTGAACGATCTGATGAATATTGAAATCGATTCCGATCTTGACTAGTGCTTGCCTACATGAGGGCAAAAGGAGCGTCTGAGGCTCCGTGTGAGACGGAACGACACTTTTTGAGTGGTGACGAATATGGATGAGTTTGGTGTCTACGAACCGCAAATGACGAGTATAGTGGGTGTACGCAGTTTCGCTACGCAACCACGTATGGTTCGTCTCATTTTTGGGTTTGTTCATCCGAACCCTCGGGTTCCATTTTAGATACGGCATCCATTTTGTTTCTTGCCCTCAAGTAGCCAGCGAACGGACTTTGTCCGCTCCGTGACCCAGGGACTCCCAAGCTTACACGAGGGACACGTGTTTCTTTGAGGGTGACTTTTACGATAAGGGAAATGACACGGCGAAGGCAGATGGCCCCGCTCGAGGCTCATCTTGCCGTGCTAGTCTATTGTTTCAGTCATGCATGCATTGGACACGAGGTCTTTGATCCTGTCATCAAGTTTCCTTTATTACTCCCAACACTCTTTTCTAACCTGTTGTGCATCCTTGTCCTTTCTTTGCATCTGTTTTTGTTCCCTCTCCTAATGTGTTTACGGTCAGAATGGAATGTGTTTTATTGCGGGGTAGATATGTTTTTACAGTTGGGAACCGGCAATGCTGCTGTAATTATGTTCCGGCCTCCTGAAACATGAACACGACTCTTTTGAAGTTTATTGTGGGAACTGAGTTATAACCTTTGTTCGCCATACTGTGCAATGGCAAAAACGTGTATAAAAGGAGCGATCCACTTTTGCAATTTGAAGCAGTCTCCGAGAACCTACACGTTGTGTACTTCTTGTGATTTCTGTATCCCAGCAGTAAATAAACGCTGATCTCTGACGTCGCTGGAAGTGTCCCGTGTCTCTGTGTTTTGTACGCCAGAACAGGTAACCCACAAAGGTTTCAGGTGTTGTCCCCTGGCACCGCTGGGTCTTAGAATAACCCAGTCCTTCAACACTAGAAAAAATGTAAAAAGATACAGAGACAGCAAAGGCAATGGGTGCACTTGAAACACCTGCTCCTCGCGGCTCCTTTCCTCCCACGCCCGACAGTGGAGGCTCATTGACCCCTCTCCCCTGACACCTCTACACCCCATCAATGTCCACAGGCCCAGCAGCCCTCTCCCAGAGGCTACTTCAGGGGATCCTACAGAGGCAACAATTCAAAAGGCAGAGGTAGATGTTGGTCCCACAAAGAAGCTGTCACCACCATCAAACCCTGATTTGCATCTCCCAGTCGATTACACAACACCCATTGGGGGGGTACCTTCAACGGTTCTTTCTCACATGGTGTTACGTCACCTCCGACCACTGGGTGTTGGACAGTATCCAACATGGTTATTGTCCGGAGCTCACTTCCACGCCTCCCACTAATCCAACTTACAAACACAAACTCTTCCCGGAAAAGCTACTCAAGGAAGAGGTCCAAAATGTCATTTCCAAAGGGGCTATAGAACTCGGTTGGTGGTGGCCGCCCATCTACACAGACAGGGCATTCATGTCTTTCCCCTAGCTTGACGACTGGCTGATCAAAAGTGCCCCCCCACTAGCAATGCCACAAACCCAAACACATTACGATAAATCTCCTATACGCTTTAGGGTTTACCATCAACATTGCCAAATCCCACCTCCAACCCCTCCAGATTCAACCCTACCTATGGGTAATTCTCAACTCAGAAGTTGGGATGGCCTACCCAAACCCTGCCAGGAACCTTTGCTTTCTAGCATTGATCCCTCTTTTCCAACCAGACCGCCAGGCCTCAGTCAGGACAGTCATGCGTCTCCTTGTCATGATGGCCTCCTGCATTGCTAAAGCACCCCATGCCAGGTTACAATGTTGCTGGAATATCTAACAGTGATCTCAAGCGGAAGGTCATTGGGACGTTCTAGTGTTGATCAACTTCCGCACTTCTGACTCTCTGCAGTAGTGGAACACCAACAACCTGTTTCAGGGGTGGCCATTCCTTGACCCAGTTCCGCAGAGGACTGTTATAACGGGCGCCTCCCATACGGAATGCGGTGTGCACATACATGATCTGACTGTCTGTCCCCTGGCTGCTCTGCTCTAACAGCAGGGGAGGAGTGGCTTGCCCACTCCATGTGAGCATGAATGCTTGGCCGGCAATCTCAGGCTGGACAAACATTTATGCGCACTTTGCATGTTCTCCATGCAGGCTGTATTACAGTCTGCATGGAGAACATGCCCAGGCCCCCAGGCCCTGGCTGAGTGCCAAACTACGGCACTCAGACCAATCACAATGCTGCATTGCAGAATTATGATTGGCTATGAGGAGCCTGGGAGCTGGGTGCTTCCTGCTTCCCTGTTCCGGCATGAAGAGACTACGAAGGAGAGATGAGAAGGGACCCTGCAAACAGGTAAAAGAAAAATCTTTTTTTAAAGCCCCATGAACCCCCCCTCACATCCCCACCCCTGATCGGTGCCGGCTACCACTGGAGTTTAAAGCTTTTCTACCTCACCTGACAGGCAAGGTTGTTGTCGTCAATATCGGACAATATGGCAGCAATGTATTACCTTCAGAAACAGGGCAGTAACCAGTCCCCCAGCTCTCACAGCTATCTCAAATCATTTGTTGCTAGGCTCTCCACCACAGTGTTAATCTGCTAGCGAAGTACCTTCCGGCAATGGACAACGCTTTTGCCGACCTCCTCAGCAAGATGCAGCAACAAGTCCCTGAGTGTGAATGCCACCCGGAAAACCTCATCCAAAACTTCTAGAGATGGGGCTTTCCAGAAATAGACCCCTTCGCCACAGCAGAAAACGCCAAATGCCCACTCTCTGCCTCCAAGTTCCCACATCCACAATCCAGAGGCAATGCACATGGGATGAGTTGCTCAGAGATATTTGCCTATGCTTTTCCACCTCTCCCACTACTTTTATTTATGGTTCAGAGGCTTCTGCAGATATCTGTCACACTAATCCTGGTAGCTCCCACATGGGCCGCCATCCCTGGTTCACAACTCGTCTCAAATTCTCACTAGTTGAGAGGCTCCTCAACAGGCCGGACCTTCTCACACAGAACCATGGAGAAATGAGGCACCCAGACCAGAGTTCTCTTAACATTGTGATTTGGCTTGTGAGTTCCTAGAATTTGTGTACCTTAATCTTCCACCTGAATGAATGCGCATTCTCAAGGAAGCATGAAGACCTACTACCCGTGCCTCCTGCTATAAGACCAAAGGGAAGAGGTTTCTGTTCTACTGTCATTCAAAATAGATAGACCCTATAGTGGTCAGAGTGCAGGGTGTTGTCTGCTATCTGCTTTACTTGCAGGTTTGCGGACTGGCATTCACCTCTATACAGCTCCCCATGGCCGCTGTGGACGGCTATCTTCAGAACAGACAACATGTATCTCTCTTCATGATTTCAATTCCAGTCATTAAAGGTTTCATGGTGTGTCTCAAGAGAGTCATTCCCCATCGTTTCCCACCGGTCCTGGCTTGTAACCTCAACATCATACTGACTAGACTCATGGGTCCTCTTGTGAGGCCCTCCCCTCCTACCCCCTTCAATTCCTCTCTTGGAAGGTGGCTTTTTTGGTCGTCGTCACTTCACTTGGTCGTGTCAGTGAGCCACAGGTCCTAACCTTAGAAGAACTTTTCTCCCAAGCACATGGGATAGGGTTGTCCACCACACTAATCTCAAATTCCTCCCTAAAGTGGTCCCTTAGTTCCACCTTAATCAAGCCATTGAACTTGTCTTCTTCCCACAAACTGACATAGTTGCAGAAAGGGCTGTCCATACTTTATATGTGAAGCAAGTCCTCATGTGCAACATTAACAGAACTAAACCATTTAAGAACACACAACAACTACTGGTGCTTTCTCCAAATCCCATAAACAGAGGGCTCTGTCCAAATCATGCATCGCCAGACAGATAGTGAGATGTTCTATCCAGACACGCTATTCTTAAGCTAAAAGGACTTTGCCCTTTCCTTTTAGAGCCCACTCCACTTTAAAAACGGAGCCTTTATGGCCTTTCTAGGGAACATTTCAATAGCCGATATATGCAAAACAGTTACAGGGTCTACACCACACACGTTTACAAAACATTACTGTGTGGATCTCCTAGCATGCCAACAAGTCAATGTTGGACAGGCAATACTCTGCAAACTCTTTCAATCTACTGCAACACCAACAGGCCATCCATCACTTTTGGCAGGACTACTTTACTATGCACAGGATGTGTCTCTAAACCCACACATGCCTTGAACGAAAAATGTTATTTAGCTTGTAAGCATCTGTTCGTTTCATGTGGTGCTTTAGATTCACATGCTCCCACCCTCCTCCCCTGACACCTATGGCCAATTCAGTGTGCTTTACTATCTCTTCTCCCTCTGATGCATAGATATTTATCTATATATTGCTTAGTTACCCATTGCAAACTCACCCACCGTTTGGGAAAACAATCTAACAATGGAGTCGAGAACCATGTGCATTACCCTAGTTGGTGGCATGCTTCATCATTGGGGTTCCACCCAAGACACCTTGCGCATCAAGGGTGCGCCTAATTACAGCAGGGCTGGGTTTTCTTGGGGATGTTTTCATCTCAAATGAGACAAGGAGGTGAATTAAAATAGTCTTCTAGGTTACCCACCAATGTGGTGTATTTTTTAATAATGGTATCCTTGGACAAAGATCAAAAGCAGAGGTGGATGGGTGGCGAGGAGCTAATGACCTCTCACATCCTTGATATAGTTTGACATGTTTCATCCATAATGTCTATGCTGTCCCTGAGGGTAGGTGTGTCTTTTCTCAGGACCGCAATAGTGTGCACGCTAAGGCATGCCATAATATTACAGTGTTTAACATATGGATTTCTGTATTACTCCATTTGAGTTTTTGTCAATCAGTAGTCTCTTTCTACATGGATGCTCTTGGGAGAGGGAGCCCTGTAGTTCCATGTTAGTCAATGCTAATCGCACGTGCCCATACCTATACTGAGGCCTCCAGAGCTCCGCTAACCTAGCTTGCCCGCTCCTCTTTTGTTTTGTGATACTGAAATGGAAAGGTGAGCTTCTCATTCTCCTCTTTGACTACCTTTGATGAGCAATACCAGCCGGAGAAAGAGTCACTGTACCTCGTGAGTCGAAAGACGTCTTCGAAGAAATTCAACTTGCACACATTCAGTCCCAACACCTAGCTGGCTTGGCAGGAGAATGCACAGCATGTGAACCTACAGCACTACATGCCACAAACAGATGCATAAGGGCATAAGAGCAACGTTATATATATATATCTGTTTGTGGCATGTAGTGCTGTAGGTTCACATGCTGTACATACTCCTGCCATAAATATATATATATTCACTGAATAAACCATAGGTTTCAGAGACGTTATAGTTAGAAATTAGCATTTAAAAAACCTTAGAAATTCACAGAAAAGACCATAGGTTTCAGGGGTGTTATAGTTAGCTGGACATTTCACTCGTACAAAACCATAGAAATTCCTCCGTTATAGTTAGTTCTGCTAACTATAACTCGCTCGCCCGCAATGCACTGCTGATGATGTCACATATTACATAATTCATGACATGGTCAGTGACATCACTGATGACTCACTGATGACATCTCAAAGGTCATTTTATAAGAATACCACTAGTAACTGGAATGATGACAGTGCTGCAAACAGAGTGAACACTTAATTTATAAGTGCTTACGTATTGGTGGGGTGATAGGATAAGTAGATGGTGGTAGATACGTGATTAAAGAAGTGCATGGGACAGACTGGACGATTCCTACACTGCATGAGTACAAACTTGGTATTTAGAAGAGTCTATCAATAGTATGTAGCTAGTTAGAGGTCTGCCTGGATAGTGCACAAAATATTATAGATGTACTTGTGTTAGTAGCTAGGCCATTCCATAAGTTCATGACTAGTAACTAGAATAATTGCAGTATTACAAACAGAGTGTATAGTGAATTTATAAGTGCTTAGGCGTTGGTGGAGTAATAGGATAAGTAGATAGTGCTGGATGGGTGATTGGAGAAATGCATGGGACAGACAGGAGGATTGCTACACTGCATAGGTACTAACTGGGTATTTAGAAGAGCGTATCAATAGTTTGTAGCTGGTTAGAGGTGTGCATGCATAGTGTACAAAATATTGTACCTGCACTTGTGTTTTTGACTACGCCATTCCATAAGTATAGAACTGATAACTGGAGTAATTTCTGTGTTGCAAAGAAAGTGTGTGCTGAATTTATAAGTGCTCAGGTATTGGTGGAGTGATAGGATACGTAGATAGTGCTGGATGGGTGAATGGAGAAGTGCATGGGACAGACAGATGGATTCCTAGACTGCATAGGTACTAACTGGCTATTTAGAAGAGCGTATCAATAGTATGTAGCTGGTGAGAGGTCTGCATGCATCATGTACAAAATATTGTACCTGCACTTGTGTTAGTGGCTAGGCCATTCCTTAAGTATATGACTAATAACTGGAGTAATTTCAGTGCATGCTAAATTTATTAGTGCTTAGGAATTGGCAGAGTGATAGGAAACGTAGATAGTGCTGGATGGTTGAATGGAGAAGTGCATGGGACAGACAGAAAGATTCCTAGACTGCATAGGCACTAACTAAGTATTTAAAAGACTGCATCAAAGCTATGTAGCTGATTAGAGGTCTGCATGATTAGTGCACTGAATATTGTAGCTGAACTAGTATTGGTGTGTCTATGGTTTTGAGAATGGTAGTCTGTATTTTAGGGTGTGAGGAGGTGCATCAGATGATCACGTAGATGATGTCATCAGTGATGTAATTTGAGATGTCATCAGTGATGTCACTGACCATGTCATGAGTGATGTAATATGTGACGTCATCAGCAGTGCATTGCTTTAATCCAAAAAGCTGACAGCCATATTGGCCTGGTCACGATGTGAAAATTCAGGAATTGATACAATAAAGAAAAGAAAACAAGTGTTAATATGCACACAATGTCATTTCAGCATATCTTGCCCCGTGACCGCCATACCTGTATGTTCGTCAACGTGACTATTTCATAATAAACATACTTAGAATTGCAAACATCAACATAAACAATGGACTACACATTACTTTAAAGTGAAAGGTTATCGGCCATATTAATCTGGGCACGTTGCGTATTATAATGGTTCTTACACGAAAGAAAAGGAAAACAAGCATTGGCATAGCCAATAGGTCCCGCTTTTGAGACCTTCGAAGTATTTAGTTATGCAGCACAATATCCTTGGTGCAACCACATCAACTGTTGCGTGGCTAAACACTTATAAGGTCCCAAAGGTGAGACCTTTTGGCTATGCCAATGCTTGGTGTGTTTGTGTGTGCTTTTGTGTGCTTGTGCGTGTGTGTGTGGTTGTGTGTGTGTGTGGTTGTGTGTGTGTATGTGGTTGTGTGTAGTTGTGTGCTTGTGTGTGTGGTTGTGTGTGTGGTTGTATGTGTGGTTGTGTGTGTGGTTGTGGTTGTGGGTGTGGTTGTGGGTGTGGTTGTGGGTGTGGTTGTGGGTGGGTGGTTGTGTGGGTAGTTGTGTGGGTGGTTGTGTGGGTGGTGTGTGTGGTTGTGTGTGTGGTTGTGCATGTGTGTGGCTGTGTGTGTGTGGTTGTGCGTGTGTGGTTGTATGTGTGGTTGTGTGTGTGGTTGTGTGTGTGGTTGTGGTTGTGTGTGTGGTTGTGTGTGTGTGGTTGTGTGTGTGGTTGTGTGTCTGTGGTTCTGTGTGTGTGTGGTTGTGTGTGTGTGGCTGTGTATGTGGTTGTGTGTGTTGTGTGTGTGGTTGTGTGTGTGGTTGTGTGTGGTTGTGTGTGTGATTGTGTGTGTGGTTGTGGTTGTGTGTGTGTGGTTGTGTGAGTGTGTGTGGTTGGGGTTGTGTGTGTGTGTGGTTGTGGATGTGGCTGTGTGTGTGGTTGTGGGTGTGGTTGTGGGTGTGGTTGTGTGTGTGGTTGTTTGTGTGATTGTGTGTGTGTGTGTGGTTGTGTGTGGTTGTGTGTGTGGCTGTGTGTTTGTGTGTGTGGTTGTGTGTGGGGTTGTGTGTGTGGTAGTGGTTGTGTGTGTGTGTGTGTGGTTGTGGAAGTGGTTGTGGTTGTGTGTTTGTGTGTGTGGTTGTGTGGGGTTGTGTGTGTGGTTGTGTATGTGGTTGTGGTTGTGTGTGTGGTTGTGTGTGTGGTTATGTGTGGTTGTGTGTGTGTGGTTGTGTGTGTGGTTGTGTGTGGTTGTGGTTGTGTGTGTGGTTGTGTGTGTGATTGTGGTTGTGTGTGGTTGTGGGAGTGGTTGGGTATGGTTGTGGTTGTGTGTGTGTGGTTGTGGGTGGGGTTGTTTGTGTGGTTGTGTGTGTGTGGTTGTGTGTGTGGTTGTAGTTGTGACTGTGTGTGTGGTTGTGTGTGGTTGTGTGTGTGTTTGTGTGTGTGTGGCTGTGTGTGTGGTTGTGTGTGTGTGGTTGTGTGTGTGTGGTTGTATGTGTGTGGTTGTGTGTGTGGTTGTATGTGTGTGGTTGTGTGTGTGTGGTTGTGGTTGTGTGTGTGTGTGGGGGTGTGTGGTTGTGTGTGTGGTTGAGGGTGTGGTTGTGTGTGTATGATTGTTTGTGTGGCTGTGTGTGTGGTTGTGTGTGTGTGGTTGTGGTTGTGTCTGTGTGGTTGTGTGTGTGGTTGTATGTGTGTGGTTGTGTGGGTGGTTGTGTGTGTGTGGTTGTATGTGTGGGTGTTTGTGTGGTTGTGTGCGTGGTTGTGTGTGTGTGTGGTTGTGTGTGTGTGATTGTGTGTGTGGTTGTGTGTGTTGTGTGTTTGGTTGTGTGTGTGTGGTTGTGTGTGTGTGGTTGTGTGTGTGGTTGTGTGTGTGGTTGTGTGTGTGTGTGGTTGTGTGTGTGTGGTTGTGATTGTGTGTGTGATTGTGTGTGTGGTTGTGGGTGCGGTTGTGTGTGTGTGGTGTTTGTGTGGTTGTGTGTATGTGTGGTTGTGTGTGGTTGTGTGTGTGTGGTTGTGTGTGTATGTGTGTGTGTGTGTGGTTGTGTGTGTGTGGTTGTGTGTGTGGTTGTGGTTGTGGTTGTGTGTGTGGGTGTGGTTGTGTGGGTGTGTTTGTGTGTGTGTGTGTGTGGTTGTATGTGTGGTTGTGTGTGTGGTTGTGTTTGTGTGTGTGTGGTTGTGTGTGCTTGTGTGGTTGTACGTGTGGTTGTGGTTGTGTGTGTGGTTGTGTGTGTGGTTGTGTGTGTGACAGCAATACTAAAAGCATCTCAAAATAAAGGAACACAAACATCGAGTTTGTAGAAAGAGAAAGCACTTTGTTAGTCAAACGGGCGCAGCAAAGCATTAACACAACAACAAAACAAACAAGATCACTTAGTGAAGACTGAGTGCTTATAATGGATACACATAGCTCATCATCTTAAGAGTTCGATTGCAGCCAATGTGCACTCAAACCTGCCCCCTCCTTGTGAGTTGCACCCCATATTTCATGAGTTGTAACTGCTGCACCCACCATAGCGCATTGAGATCGAAAGCGCTACATAGGTCTAATCGATTAACCAGTCGCCAACATGCTGTGCTTTTAAAGAGAATGTGCCAAAAGTTTCCAGCTTCCTTATCATGTCCTCATGAAAGCGCCAACGAAAGGACTCCCTGAATAGTGTAACGGACATGAATCAGCCGCTGCGATCAGAAATAAACACTGTGAACGTTGTCCAGTCAAACGGGCGCAGCAAAGCATTAACACAACATGTTCTTTGATGTTTGATGTTCTTTGAAAGAGAACATCAAGGGGGCGCAGCAAAAGTGTTCGCGGGTGAAAGTGAAAGTGATGGCGGGCGCTTAATGAGCATGACGATGTTTGCCAGCCTCTGCTCCTAAGCGCGCGCCCGCGCTCATGCCCTGTAGCTCTAGACTGGCCATGGTAGCATTTTTTTGAGCCCTCACAAAAAGTATAGCCAGACCAGCGCGTGCGCTGGGTCAGGCAAGACCTAAAAAGGGGTGTTAATATACACACACTATCCCTAAATAAAGTTCTAGCGATTATCGTACCATTCCATTCACAGCTCATTAGAGATGTCATGAGTGATGTCATGAGTGATGTAACTGACCATGTCATGAATGATGTAATGTTTGAGGTCATTAGCAGTACATTTCGGGGGCGTAAGTTATAGTTAGCTCAGGTAACTATAACTGCTGAATTTCACTGGTTGTGTATGAGTGAAATCTGAGTCTAACTATACCGTCACTGTAATCTTTGTTTTTTTCAGCAAATTTCTAGTTTTTTTTAACGTTAAGTAAGATGCATTTCACAAAGGATGGTGGGGGGTTGGAAGCAGGGCCTGACATTGTGCTGCCCCCACCCAAGCTTGCTGCTCCTGCCTTCCCTCCTCCTAGCCATCCATTGTCCAAGTCCATGACCCTGCTCCCTTATTACAGCCCTCTGTGGCCGTTGTTCTGCCACTGGCCTTCCCGCCTTCTCTGAACAGTTAGCTTGCTGCCCCATCCACCTCCTCCCTATCATCTGATGTGCTGCCACTGCCCTCCATTTAGCATGATGTACCAGCCCACTCCTCCTGCCCTCCATTGCCCAATTCTATGCCTCATCATTGACCTCCTGCTTAGCCTCTGGGCTTAGCTTGCTGCCCCTATTCTCCTTCCCCCGCCCTCCGATGTCTTTGTGCATGCCCCTGCTCCATCCTTTTTGCCAACCATGTTCCATGGACCTGCCCATCCTATCTACTCTGAGTGTTCTGTTGAGCTGCCACTCCCCTCCCACCTGCCTAGCATTGTCAGATGACTGTAACCTGTCCCTGCCACCTCCACCCTGCCTGTCCACATTCCATGCCCCTATCCCCTTCCTCCTGTTCTCCATGGTGCATTTTACTGCCACACCCTTCTGCCCTCCCTGGTCTGTTGTGCTGCAACTGCTCCTCCTGTCTGCCTCGCGTGGTCTGTTGTGAGGCCCATTCCCCTGAACTCTCTTGTCTGTGCCCAGATCCTGACCCTCCCTTCTATCCTCCATGGTCCTTTGTGCACGCCCCTGCACCCTCCTTCTTGGCCATCATAGCCATTGTGCTGCCACTAACCCTCCCGCTTGCCATGCATGGTCTTCTGTGCTGCCACGGCCCCTCCCACCTTCCCTGAGTGGTCAGCTAGCTGCCCCTTACCCCTTCCCACCTTCCCTCCATGGTCTGTGTGTATGCCATCATAGTCTCACTGTTGCTCTCCATGGTGTGTCTTGCTTCTAGTGCCCATCCTGCCTGACCTCCATGGTCATCTTGCTGCTCCTACCCTTGCCCCTTGCCCCCAGCCCTCTGTTTCCATGTGCAGACCCCTATTCCCTCCCTCCTGGCTTGTCTGTTCCATTGTAATGCCCCTGATCCATCCCTCCTGCCCTTTATGGTCTGTTATGCTGCAGCTTTCTCTCCTGTCTGTCCATTATGGTCAGCTAGCTACCATTGCCTCTTTCCACACTGTTCTCTGTTGTCCATGTGCATGGTTCTGTCCCTCCCTATTGCTTTCTATGGATTGTTGTGCTGCACTCCCGTCCCGCATGCCCTGTGTGGTGTATTGTGCTGCTGCAAACCCTGATGCCTGCCCTGTAGGGTCAGTTTGGTGCACCTCTCCATGTCCCTCCTGTCCTCTGTTATCCGAGTCCATGTCCCTACCCCAATTCCTCCTGCCTTCCATGATCCAAAGTACCATACTTGCGAACATTTTGAACTTGGTAAGAGGGAGATTTTGAAAAAAACCTGGGGTATTAATTTTCCCCTTTGAGTTATATTGAAAAAGAGGAGATTGTAGACAGGAGACAGATCAAATAAAGCCCATTTGAGCTTAAAAACATTGGACGTTTCCTCGCTGAATCGGGTCTGTTGGCATGTATGGTTGTACTACCACTGCCTCTTTCTTCTGCCCACAATGGTCTATTAGATTGCCACAGCCTCTCTTGCCAGTCCTGTATTGTTGGTTTGTTGCCCCTGCCCCCCTTTCCACTACCCTCCATAGTCTGTTGTGCTGCCAATGCCCTTCCTGCCTGCCCAGTGTGGTCAAATTGTTGCCTCTGCAGCCTCCTACCTGCCTTCAATTTTCAGAGTCCGTGCCCCTGGCCTCTGCCTCTCAACAGTATCCTAATGAACAACTAGATTGCTAACATTCTATATTTATTACAAAAGTGTGGAACGCCTGACGTCATCTTGATGTAATCAAAACTATAATACCTAGAGCATTTCCTTTAGAAATTACATATATGAGAGGGTCTTATTTGCATCAAAATGATGGTTAGTGCTATAAAAAACTAAAATGAGGACATATTTTCTGAGTTTTCAAATAGCGACAAAGCACTTTAAAATTATTTGTTATCTTTATATTTTGTATCCAGTTGACCACTTGATTAAATGTTGCACTTAGGGGAGAGGATGTTGTGTTACTTTCAGAGCTGCAGACTTTGCAACTGGGGAACCAGGTTGGAGTTTCTGTTTCAGCTCGACATTCTGTGATTCTGGTCAAATCCCTTAATCTCCCCATGTCTACAACCAAAATTAATTTGTTCTTGTGTGATGTAACCAATCCTCATTTAAGCACTCCAATACCTGACAAGTCTGCACTATATAAAACTGAAAAACACAAAAAATAAAAAGTGTTTTGCACACTTCTGTCATTGGGCTACATGTGGGCCACATCTGGGTGATATTTGTGCTGCATTTTGTCTCTGGTGGCCATTTTGGGAGATTTATTGCCTTTCGAAACTTTATTCGACAATTAAGTCATAAAAGTGTCATACATCAACCATTTACATCGATACAGGTTAAAACAAAACATAATTATCAATATAATTTTTATAAATAAATGCCATGAATTGCGCTATTCGCCATTTTTAATACACAATGTTGATGCCTATACATCCAAATGGATAGAGACATTTCATATTTACACAACAATGTTTAGTCCACCTCTAGAATAAACTATAAAAACGACAAGATATCCTAGAATAACATTTTGTATATATGAATAAATATATAAATGAACAAGTAAGTAAATAAATACGGGCGCCTATTCGTTGGGCACTTTAGTATTAATCTGTCTGGACCGTATTATCCAAGCCCACTTTATATATTTTGCCATTGCTATTGCAATTATCGGGCTCGGATCTGTACACAGAATTCTTATGGCCTCCTCATGCCTTTGGAAGCCTATTAGTCGACAGACAGGTAGTACCCATATTTTACGTGGGAGCACATAGAGGGGGCAAAAGAACACAAAATGACTCAAAGATTCGATCGTATCCAAACACTTGGGACAATTATCCTGAGACCCTTTAACCCATTTAGATGTAAAAGTGCGAATCGGGAGGGTACCTATTCTAAGCTGGAAGTAGAGTTTACGGTCTGTTGGGGCTTCAATCAAGCCCCAGAATGGTTCCTGTCTAGGGTAGGCCTTAATTTCTAGATATCTGGATGTTAAGTGGGATATACTCCCCTTAGCTATTGATTCTAAACCGATCAATTCCCAATACTTAGCCTTAAGAGTTTCTTTTGAAGGGAACACCGCATTTTGGGGATCATCCCATAGGTTGTTCCATCCCAGTCTATAAAGTAATGATTTTATAGACCTCAGCCAGTCTATCTTATGAAAAAGATCTTTATCCATAATTTCCTTTAGGCCCATAGCATAATGCTTAAGCTCCTCGGTTGACCAGACCCTACGCCAATACAGCAGAGGCCGCAAATTGGCTGTGTCTTGTAAGGGTTTCAGACCAAGGTCCCAGAATAGAGGTAACAAGGGAGTACTTTGCGGCACACCAACAACTTTCCGAATAAACTCGCTCTCCATAACGTTCAGACGTTTTGGGTTATTGCCGTACCCCCATAGCTCAGAACCATATAGAGACGAGCTGCGAATCTTCATCGAGTATATCTCGAGGAGTGGGCCAATTGGTTGTGTCTGCGAGGTTTTAAATCTTTTTAGAAGGAAACCTGTCTGTTGTTGGAACTTCAATATAGACAAGTCTAATGACTATTCCAACGCATATTCTTCTGTAGCGTGACTCCCAGGTAAGTGAATGCGTCAACCTGCTCTAAAGGTATACCATTCATAAGGATTACACCATTGAAGGGTTTATAAGACCTACACGGATTAGGACCGTTAAGGACCATAAACTTGGTCTTGGCAACATTTATTTCCAGTCCGCGCAGCAAACAAAACTCTTCAAAGCGCCGGAGGGTAAGCTGCAGGCCACTAGGAGTTTTAGAAATCAGCAAGGTGTCGTCCGCGAACATGAGGACTGGGATGCGATTACCTGCCATAGCCGGGGCATCCGAGGGGACCCGGGAGAGGAACTCGGCCACCCCGTTCACGAAGAGTGAGAACAGGGTCGGTGCCAAAACACAACCCTGCCGAACTCCTCGCTCGACGGGGAAGGACTCCGTAACCTCACCCTGCCGTCCCCACCGTACCCGGGCAAAATTGTCCTCATGCAAACGAACGACCAATGCCAACAACTCCGGTGCCATCCCCAGCCCCTCCAGTACTTGCCATAGTTTGCTGCGCGGGTCTAGTTCGAATGCCGCCCGCAGGTCAACAAACACTGCGTACAGAACCTCTTTTCCTAAGACCACGGTCCTCCAATAGAGGACAATGAACCTGAAAACCTGGTCTATAGTGCTGGTTTTTGGACGTAACCCAGCCTGGAGAGGACTTAAAATGTTATTATCCTCCATCCAGGTCTGGATCCTGCCCAAGACCAGCCGGCCCAAGATTTTTTGCATAGCATCAATCAAACTGATGGGCCTGTAATTGCTGGCCAGCGATGTATCCCCTTTTTTGTATATCGGGACAATTTCAGCACCTTTTCCAGGATTGGGGAATGGCCATTCTCTGAGCTATAGCATTGGCTAAGTAGGTGATATATAGGCGCCATCTTTGTCTATCGTGCAAAAATACATCGGCCGGGATACAATCCATGCCGGGTGCACGTCCCTGGGTTACTGTGTCAAGCGCCATGTCAACCTCCTCAACACCAAAAACAGGATTATTGTAAAACACCCTCTCCTGGTGAAGCATACTGACTTCCTCAGCGCCTTTTGCATATTGTGGTTTAAAAAATTCGACCCAGGAACTCTGAGGTACATGATTGTGCGGGATGTCAGTAATTTCACCCCTCTTCCACTTAAATATGTCCCAAAACTTTTTCTGGTTTTTGTCAATACATGCTGTCTTTAAGTCTTGCCACTCGCTCTCTTCCCATTCCTTTTTTGCTTTCCGTTGGACCTTCCTATAGGTGTTGCGGGCTGCTTTAATCTTGCTTGGATCTTTTAATTTCAGAGCAAGTCCCAGATCACTACGAGCTAGTTTACAGGAGGCGTTGTACCATTCCTCCTGTTTGCTTCTAGGGGCTTTTTTTCCTGAAAAAGGTCTACAAAAGCAGGATTTAAGGTTGGTAAATAGTTTTTCATGTATTTTCTCAATTACAGCTGGAGGTTGACTTTTAGTTCCTCCTGCCATTATTGATGTCAACGCATCTTCAACATTAGTCTTGATGCTGTCTAAGAGATCAGGGTGCTCTGCAACTTTATGCCACTTAAGGTGGCGTTCATCATTTGATAAAGCAGCAGCCTGACATGTCATTTCAGGAACTCGATCCATTCTATCTCCCAGACCCAAATTAAAAGTAGCAACTAGTGGGTTGTGGTCACTTTCGATCCGTGACATAACCACCATATCCACTAGGGTATACCACATCTTCAAGTGGACCAGAAGGTAATCTATATTACTTGCCCTGATTCCATTATCATAAGTTTTGCTACATATCCTGTCTGATATGGTTCTGCCGTTTGCTGCCCTCAGTTGGTTACCCAGGCAGAACCCTTTCAAATACAGGGCCGCCTCTGTCCATTTGCTGACTGACTTAGTCTCAAGCTGTGGGACGCCCCATCTAAGGTCTTCCTCCTCTGTTAAAAGCGTGTCATGAGGCCCCAGTGGCTCGAAAGTCGTATTAAAATCTCCCGCAACCAATGGGAGCACATCAATGGGGCTGGATTCAACGAGGGTATTTAATGCTGAAACCACCTCCGATCTTTTCCCTCCTGGTAAGCCCCTTGCATACACATTATATGTAACAATTTTAAAATTTGGCAGGAAATTCAACCTGATTCCCAAAATGTCATTATTCTGAGTTGGGACAGGTTGAATGTTACACTCCAGACTTTGTTTAATCCAAATAACCAAGCCTCCTGCTGGCCGGCCCTTAGCCCTTTTTTCCGCTGGGACAAAAAAATTCAAATAACCCAACATAAACACGGGCTCTAGTGACCATGGGGCATATGTATCAAACGATTTTTTAATCGCAAACGCTGCGATTCGCAAAATAACAGCGTTTGCGATTAAAAAATCGGTAATCGGGATGTATGAGCCAAATCCCATTGCAAAATTAAGGAATTGCTAATTTAGCGATTTCTTAATTTTGCGTAAGCATTTAAGAAATCGCAAATTGCGATTTCTTAAATGATATGTAAAAAGCACCCAAGTTGTGCGAATTATCCTTAAGAAATCGCAAATTACCACCAACTTCCAGTTGGTGGTAATTTGCAATTTCCTTTCAAAATGCACTTTTTTGGATTTTACAAAGTGCCACGTGGCGCTCATACATGCCTTTAGGGCATGTATGTGCGCCATATGCACACACATGCTCATTTCAGGGGTGCATCAGGGTGTCATCATGACACCCTTGCACCTTTGAAATTATTCTCAAATTGCGATTAGCAAATTGCGATTCACTATTTGAGAATTACTTCCCATTCATTCCTATGGGTCTCCTGGCCCATAGAAATGAATGGGCAGGTATTCCTTAATTGCAATTTCGCAATTTGCTAATCGCAGTTAAGGAATTTTAAGAAATCGCAAAAAGTTTGCGATTTTTTAAATACATCCCGTTTTGCAATTCTCAAATAGCGATTCTTTAAAAATCGCTATTTGAGAATCGCAAATGGTGATGTTGATACATATGCCCCTTGGTCTCCTGAAAAAGACAGATGTCATGCTTGTTAATAAAATCTGACCAGAGGGGAGAAGATAGTTTAGATCCCACGCCCGCCACATTCCAGGATAAAAACATGATATGGCCTGTAGTATTGATACCCCCTTCATCACTTCTTATATTTGACATAGGAGGAGCAACTGCAACATACCTAGAGAGATTACCCACGTTGCTTAACATTTCTTTTTGTGGCACAACTTGTAGGCCTTGTTCCCCAGCCCCAGTAGTATTTATTAGAGCAGAAAGCTCAATTTCACCTCTGTTGCTACTTATTATACCCTCCTTTATCTCTCGAGCTACAGATGGCTGTTCATGATTGAAATACCCTCTTCCATCTTTCAGTCAATCACAGGCCGCTAACCCGGATAACACATCAAATCTATTAATGGACCTTATGTCCTCCAAAGAACATCCATTTGTCTGAGGTCCCCCACGTGTTACCCCTCCTAGGGGCTGAGATAGAGGAGCGTAAAAATAAGACAGTGGCATTGTGCAAATAAAAGATGAAGAATCATCCTGGGGCCAAGAGCAGATATATTCCACACAACGCCTGTCCCTGAAATTAATGATGATGCAATCCCCCTTTCTCATCTTAGATCTCCTGCCCACCCAATTTACTCTTCTAGCGTACAACATTTAAGCACACATATGGGCCGGCAATGGACGCTTAACATTGAGCCAAAATGTACATTTGTTCTTTAGGTCCCTATAAGATTCCCTTGCTCCTTTAGCCAATGGTGGAACCCCTGTTAGGACCACCACATAGGGGGCTGCTTCGAGGGGTAGATGTATGTCAATTAAGCCTGATGAAGCCTGCGCTAAAGGCTGTACAGGTGTCGGTTGCTTAGCACTTCTAGCCCTACCTATCCCGGGACTATTTGATACAACACGTTGAGGAAGATGTTCAGCTCTTGGTTGATTGTCAGCGACAGAAATAGCTTGGGGCACCTTCGAGATAGGGGGGTTATCTTTCACAATACCACTTATTGGATTATCAGTGGTAGATTTAATCTCAGAGCATTGGCCTACCCCACGAGGACATTCCTTTTGCAGACCCGCACCCTCTCTACGTCCCCGTGACTGAGCCGAGGCAAGTGAAACTTCCATACGTACAAGCCTACTTTCGATGGAGCCTAGCCTTTCATAAATTGGATCACATAAATTCTTTACAATACTTTCCAATTTTTTCCAAAACATTACGTCTGTGTCTTCCGTAGTTTGTATCCCCAGTGATAATGATGAGTTTGTCCTCGCCTCAGCAGTTGTGGGTTTTGGGCCTGGAACTATGTCCTTCCTTAAAACAGAAACAAAGTCAGGTGTAGCATTTTTCCCAGCTGCAGACTGTTGGTTTCCCCTACGTTTTTTTTTCAAGGTTTGGGCTAGTTGTTGATGGACAGGAGCCGTTTTCCCTTTACTAGCAGAGCGAGTCTTTATGCTTGGTAGAGGCTTAGAGATTGGGACCATTTTGTCAATATTCGAGATATCTTCAATTTCACCCGGTTTTTCAATTAAAGTTGGGGAGCATGTCGTTATTTCGCCAGAGCGCTCCTCCATCAGAGAAGTTATTGAACCCTGAGAGTTCGACATAACAGACTGGCGACACGGTGGTGATCTTACGTTGGCCATGTTTCCCAGTGAAGACCTCTTGTCACAAAGGATATCTAGGGATAATCTTTTTTCAGTTAGTTCTATGTCCTTGGCAAGCACTGATTGTACTCGCACTAAGAAGTTATCTAAAGTTCCCAATAGAGCTCCCCCGGGCGATTGCATAATGGGTCCATCCTTTTTAGCAAATTTATCCATTACTAGGTATTGTTAGCAACCTCAATTAACAGATATCCCTCTAAGATACAAACTAGGTGCTTGGGCTTACCCTCGATAGTTTGATGTCCTTGATCTGTGCTTGTTAGAGGAAGGTCCCGTTCCGTTCTCTGACGATCTCGAACGGGCTCAGACGGGCCCGCCCTTGGCCCGGGCTTCGCCCGGCGCTCGCCCGCGCGCGTCCCGCGGGGCGGGGCGGGGGCCGTGAGGAGTATTATAGCGTCAGGGTGGGAGGACGGGAAGAGGACACAGCTGGTTGCAGTTACGGGGCTGCTGGTCCTCGCAGTCCCGTATTAGATTCCCTCAGGCAGCAGTCACCAGTGGTTGATTAAACAACACCTCCGTTGGCAGCACTCGTGAAGGTAAAATGAGCAAGTTAAAAAGGCACGCTAAGGCTCCAGCCACGAACGGCACGGAGATTTATTTGTTATGAAGTTTCCTAATTTCCTCATTTACTGCAGTCTCCTCAGTAGGAAACACTTTCAGTTTCTTACTTTGATTCCATCAAGAAGGTATTCAGATATGTCATACATTTGCCATAAATTCTGAATGTTAGCACTCTAGTTGCTCATTAGATCCCTGTAGTAAAGCTACTACTCACCACAATAGTCTGCCGCTGGTATTAAAAGTGCATGTTTCAGTCTGCATGTCAGAATATTTTAATGAAATAGAAGAGGACTGGAGAAGTCACTCAAAATGTGCCCTACTTTTTCTTTCTTCAGCACTAATCATAATTTCTGTGGCAAAATGAACCCCCTCATTGTGTTCCTTTTTAAATTAAATGTTTTAAGTGTTACCAGTTTATTCCAATCAAGATGGCTTCAGATGTGCCATACTTTTGACATAAGTAAGACAGTAAGCGCTCTAGTTGTTCTTAAGAACACTCTGGGACATTCTGTCATTGGGCTATACTTGGGCTACATCTGGGTGATATTTATGCTACATTTGGGCTCTTTTGTCTCTGGTGGCCATCTTGGGAGAGTTATTTGTTATGAAGTTTCCTAATTTCCTCATTTACTGCAGTCTCCTCAGTAGGAAATACTTTCAGTTTTTTACTTTGGTTCCATCGAGATCGTATTCAGATGTGTCACACATTTGTTAAATTCTGAATGTTAGCACTAGTTGCTCATTAGATCACTGTAGTAAAGCTACTGCTCACCAGGTAAGTCTGCTGCTGCTGGTATTGAAAGTGCATGTTTCAGTCTGCATGTCAGACTTTTTTAATGAAATAGAAGAGGATTTGAGAAGTCACTCAAAATGTGCCCTATTTTTTCTTTCTGCAGCACTAATCATACTTTCTATGGCAAAATGAACCCCCTCATTTTGTTCCTTTTTCAATTAAATGTTTGAAGTGTTACCACTTTATTCCAATCAAGATGACTTCAGGTGTGCAATACGTTTGTCATAAGTAGGACTGTTAGCGCTCTAGTTGTTCCTTAGAACACTCTGGGAAGCTGCAGTAGAACTCAAAGGAATCAACTGACAGTCTCTGCCCTTGTTGGATGTACATGTTTTACTGAGAATGTCAGACTTCATTCTCACATGACTGAGAAAGATAATGTGAATTTACAGAAAATATTCTCTCAGTTTAGCTTATAGATCACATTCCAAACCTCTGTGGGAAAAGCATGAGAAAATAGTTTTCTCTCAAACATGATTCATGATATCCCATCAGAAGGCTTTTTCACATGGTAAAATCACCTTAGAACACACCACAATTCCTAAAATGAGTATGGTACCATCAACAAATGATTCATAATGTAACTAGAGTCTTAAAACTGTCTATTAACTGCAATGCTTTTCAATGGGGTGCTATCATGTATATTGGTCCCAAGATGGCTGCCAACACTTCTTGGATGAATTGCTGACAGCCAATTAGATCTCACGATGAGATGTGTGGTTAGGCTCCTCCCAGATATATATGTGATTTTACTTTTGATTTTTCAGGAACTACTGAACGGATTTACACCATTTAACCAAAAGGCACGACTCTGAACTAACGGCTACCTTTTTGCCAAATTTGGTTTAATTCCGTTCAGCAGTTTGGGCTGTAGCTGAGACTAAAGGTTCCTATGGAAAATTGCATGGGGAAAACACGTTTTGGGACCCCCCTTTTTTCTCGGCCCCTGCTTGACGAATCACCCTGAGACTTTCAGGATAGGAGCGGACCGGAGCTGGCCAAAAGTTTTGAAAATTTTGCAAAGATTCGTCAACGGGCACTAAAGTTATTGTGAATAGAATATTGTGGATTTCCTATAGGAAATAGGTCCTAACTATAACTACCTACTGGCCAGTAGGTAATTAATATATATATATATATATATATATATATATATATATATATATATATATATATATATATATATATATATATATATATATATATATATATATATATATATATATATATATATATATATATATATGTATACTTTTTTTTTTTGCCTATAACTTTGGCTACCATGGACAGATCTGCACCAAATCTAAAACCCATGAAAATGAAATTTACAACTTGTACGCTATGAGAATCATAACTTGCGCCCTCGCTATGCACTGCTAATGACCTCACATATGACATCACTGGTGACCTTTCAAATAATATCACTGATAACATCACTGATGGCAAAACATATGCCTTGTCCGTGGGCACAAGGTATATTTCTCTAAGAGTACCAGAACCGGAAAATATCAGAAGTTTTGAAGTTTTGCAGTTGAACCATAACAGTTAAGCCAGTTTTTGTTCAGGGAACACAAAACCAAAAAAGCCTTGAGATTATAGTTATGGTGTGCAACACACAATGCACACCATAACACACAATGTTAATGTTATCAGAACTTATAAAGAGCACTATCACCCTACGGGTACCCTGGCGCTGAGATACGCATGCCTTGCTGAACACAGATGCTGCAGTGAAAGGCAGTACTCATGAAGAATGGAAGAGGACTAAAAGTATACTCTGGGAAAGAGCCAGGTCTTTATATTCTTCCTGAACTGCAGCAGGTCTTCCATGTGTCTAAGTCCAGTTGGAAGTTTATTCCAGAGGTGCGCCGCTGCGGCACTGAAAGCCCTTCCTCCCGATTTTATTCTTCTAAACCTAGGCACTTTCACCAATTTGGCTGAAGATGAGCGAAGATTACGGGTAGGGCCATTCATATTTGTTCTGCAACGGTATAGGCACAAGACCATGCAGAGCTTTAAAAACAGTACAGAACAACTTAAATTGTATCCTCTGTGATAATGGAAGCCAATGAAGCTCTGTAAGAGTCTGAGAGGCTGATGATCGTCGTGGTCTCATTAGGGCTTGTTTGGCCGCTATTATCTGTATTCTCTGGAGTCTCCCAATCAAATATCTTGGGGACTCCAAAAGCAGGGCATTACAATAACCCAGCCGGCTCAGGATAACACTTCTTACTATCAGTGCTCTGGTTTGGGTTGGTAGTATCGGAAGAATCTGACGAAGCACTCCTGACTATTTTATTCACTTGAGTTTCCAAACTCAACTTGCCATCAAAAATAACTCCCAATTTACGCACCGTCTCAGAGGGTATCAATGGTGTATCCGTAGGGATAGGCCAAAAATTAATCGGAAGTAGGGGTGGAACTTTTCCAGCCGCACAGAATAGAATCTCCGTCTTATCGCCATTAAATTGCAAAGAATAGTTTTTTAACCATTGTGCCGTGTCCTGCATACACGCATGGAAATTTTCCAATGATGTGGATTGGTTTCCCTCCAGTGACAGGATAAGGTGGGTATCGTCTGCATAGTTCACCAATTTAACATTGTGAGACTTAATGACAGCAATCAACTGACTCATATAGATATTAAATATTATCGGGCTAATCGCAGATCCCTGAGGGACACCATGCTCAATGTTGGTAACCATGCCATTTTTTGCTCTTTGTATACAGGATTTTCATTTTACATGTCCTCCACCAAGAGCTGTACTGAGCATGACGTACGTGTAAGTTACTGTGTGCATTGTGCGGTTCTCCCCTTGATAGATCTGCACAAAACTGAAAATAGCAAGAGAAGTCTGCATGTGCAAAGTATGCGACAAATCTAATTCAGATCCGTCTTAAACAGTACCAAAGATAGTAGTTAAGTATCACTATAGTTGTCAGGCCCACCCCCCCAGGGCCTCACAACCATAGTGTCCTGCTGTGAGGCCCTTGGGAAGAGACAATCCTCTTCCTTGGACCTCACAGCCATGGTCTGGTGCTGTGAGTCCCAGGGGAGGATGTCTTTTCCCTTCAGATGCACAACCATGGTCCAAGGCTGCAAGGCCTGGCGAGGGGGGGGGGGGTGCTGACTACTCTGTACCTCTCAGCTGTGGTCTACTGGTGCAAGGCAAGGGGAGGATGTCCTTTCCCTTCAGACACACAACCATGGTCTATAGCTGCAATTCTGTACCTTTCAGCTGTGGTCTACTGGTTCAAGGCCAGGGGAGGATGTACTTTTCCCACAGACACACAACCATGGTCTAAGGCTGAAAGGCCTAGGGGAGAATCCCTGACTACTCTGTACCTCTCAGCTGGAGTCTGGTGCTGCAACCCACAGGGGAGGAGAACCTCATTAATCCTGCAACGCCCATGGGAGGGCTACCCTGGGCCTCACAGGCATAGGAGAGCCCTCATCCCTGGACCTTGAAGCCATGATCCAGTGCTGTCAGGTCCAGTGTCAACTCTTTGAAGCTCTGGGCAGACAGGCCTTTCTCCTGGGCCTCAAGGGTGTGGTCCAGCGGTGTAAGGCTTTGGGGCCAAGCCTTCTACCATAGACTATACAGCTATGGGCTAGAGTTGTGAGGCCCAGGGGTAGAGAGCCGACTCCCCTGGGCTTGGCACTATGACCCAGCACTGTGAGGCCCAGCCTAGGAAGAGAGAAAAAGAGAGATGCAGGCCCCATGTTGGTGACCTCAGCACAGAGCCTTGGGCAATTGGCCATGTCTATTGCTGGCCCTGCTGTCAGTACTACTTTCCGGCCTACTCCTGTAGATGCCAACCCAAGTTCATTCCCCTCAGAGGTGCTGATGAATGTGCACCCATATAGTTCCAGCACAATGCTTGGGAACCCTGTACAGATTCCTCAAGAGGCACCTATTGTCATGCCTGATCCTACCTGGGCACCCCATACCTCCCAGGGTCAGTTCACTGCACAACAATTCATACATTTCAAAAATCATGTTTGTGGCTTCCAATGCTATTTTCTGAGACTTTCTTTAGGTCCTACTGAGAAGACAGAAAAGGGACAAGGGAGGGTTCAACTGCAGCAGAGAAGTTGACAGGAAGAGAGGATTTAAGTAAGAGGATTGAGGGCCATTCAGAGCAAACCAAACTGACAGTGTGTAGAAAAAGACCTGAAACAATACAGAAATGTCCATGATGCTTTTTCGAAAGCATAGAATAGATCCTTATGCCTGGTTCCCCAGTCCCAAAGTCTACTGCTCTAGCGGTAATGCCACAACCTACTCAGAGGCCCACCTGGAGTCAGGGCAGTAGCTGGCTCTGTATACGAGCTCCATTGCCTCTCTGATTGTAGGCTCTCCCTCAGACCCTTAGCCCTCTCCAGTGCCTTTGAAAGGTATAAAAGACGTTTGTTTTAATTCACTGCCCCCCCCTCCCAATACAGTGCAATGGTCCCTGAATGTGTCTGAGCCAGGCAATGGCGCTCCCTGGGGATTAAGCCACATACCTCAAGGGGGCACGCCCCACACTTTGAATGTTCGACTATAATATGCAAACAATGTCCATATTATGCCCCGGCCAGCTAGAGACCCTCACTATACCAAAAGCGGCCTATATTAGCCAGGTAACCATTTTACTATGGCTGGCCACTGTATACCAAATGTGAGAGGGCGCAATCAGCTATTCACACCCTCATTATACCAGGATACCTTTGCAGTGAATATTATAGTATTAGCTTTCAGCTGAGCCGGGAGAGCGAGAGAGCCGCTGTTTCGATATTGGATACTATAATAATAATCACTGCACTCTAGAATCTCGTCTCATAATGCTTTGCGGTGCCTTTGGTTGGGATTGTATTTTTGCCCATAACTGTGCTTGGGTAGTCCTAGGAGGATGGGACCACCACCAAATCGTTCAGCATGATGTGCTCTTTGTGTTCAAGGCATCTGCTTGGTTCTCTCCCTAGGGTAGGGAGGACCCCAAAATCATCACCTCTCTCACTGTTTGCTATATTTTCAATTTCACTTTTGTGAGATGACTATATGCATTTTTGCATGTAAAGATAGAGTTACTTGTTGTTTTACCAAAGGTATGTGAAGTTTCTGTTTAATTAATTGGGGTGAGACGGAGCAGAGTGAAAGTTGAATTCCGCGTAGTGGTACTCAGCTAACTTCGCCCACCCTTACTACTAACATGATTCTGGCAAATAATTACCCACAATGCCAATCCAAGGACTGTTAAGCTGTTGAGTTTGTTCATTGGAGCTTCTGTCACTATTTTCCGGATTTAATAGATAGATTTTAGCACTTGGCAGCCTCCATCTTTCCCTCTCTTTGGTATTCTCTGACGTGTGCCACTCATCCAGTGGAGAAGTGTGGCTCAATGGTTAGAGCGGCAGACCCTGATGCAGAGGTCTGGCCCGGACCAGGGTTCAATGCCCGCCTCGGCGCGTCTTGGTATCAGTTTCCCCAGACCCGATAATTCTTGCCTCGGTGCCTATTCTAATCATGGGTCACACTCTGCAACTCTGGGCAATAGCTTGCTTAATCTCCACAATGGCCCCAACAGTGCTAGGATGCCTAGGCTTCACCTTGGGGGTGCCCAGGAGTGGGCACTTCACAGGGAAAAGGCCAGGAAGGGGTGCACAGCGCCTGAGAGACCCTTTTGGGGGTGTGCGGAGCGCTATATAAATGCACTACATTTACATCCACTTTAAATGTGTTTCTATGATTAAAAGTAAACAAGCATTTGGGAAATCCAACAAGTCTGACATGCCTGTTATTATTGGCACCAGGTGGCATCATTACTGCATGTATTTTAGATTGTGAAGACTAAAACCTCGGTTACTGGGTACTAGGTGGAAAGAGCACCACCAGCAACACTCGCGCAGGCAGCAACCACAGGCTTTAACAGTCCATTGAACCCAGGGTGCAGTAGGTTGCCAGAACAGCCCTTCAGCGTGATATGCAGCCGACGCAAAGTACCCAACATGAGGCAAATAGTTTTCACTCCTGATCAGAACAAGGCCACGGGGGTGAGTGTAGGGAGCCACCCGACCACCATGCCCTGGCCCGACATGGATGTGATGCACTGCATCCTCTGGCCGGGCGTAGGTGGAGGCTAAAAATAAAAGGGAAAATACCGCTCAGGGTCTTTGTCCACAACTACATTACTGGTGTACGTGTGCAGTCATTCCTGGCAAGCGACCACTGCAGAGGCCTTCAAAGTAGACTTCACCACACTGGCGATGAGGAAGTGCCTGTCTCCTCCTACCACCTCGCTCCTGCCTGGTATCCGCAACCACTCAGCCAGGCTCCACCCTCTTGTCCCTGCCAGTGCGACCACTCCCTGTGCCCGCAGTGCTGTTCTCTCTCTCACCGGACAATGCCCAATAGCATCAGGGTCTGCCATCAATTTGCTCACACCCCGGGTGCCTCATTACCCTTCACTGCTGGCCCACTCCAGGACTTGGCAACATGCCGGTTGAATGGGCGTGGAGTAGGGAGACTCTGCCGCCACTTGGCCTGAGGATGTACAAGCATTTGAACTTTGGGATATATTCAGCAGCTGAAGTGTTCCAAAATGCCAGAAGGGAAGTGCTCTCAGGTCTCAGGTAGGTATGAACATCAGCGATGACATCTTGATTTACTTCACCACAGCCGAGGAACACCACCAAAGGCTGGAGGGCTTGCCATCGCACACAAGTGCTCCCTCAAACTCACGACCCACAGCTCAAGCCACAGCCCGCCCTCCACCGAACACCTCCACTTCCAGATCTAGACCAGCCCCAGAACAACTCTAAGAGGCACCCTCCCGCACCTCGAACTGCGTTCACCACCACAATCACCAACCTCACCCCCTCCATGGACTACATACTCATCGGAGACCTCAACTTCCACCTTGACAACCTCAGCGACCCCAACTCCGCCACCCTCTTGGACAACCTCACCAACCTCGGAATTAAACAACTCAAAACCACCCCACCCACAAACCCATCTTCGCAGGAGGTAACAACATCCACTTCAGCCACATCACGCAACCCCCATGGACGGACCACCACTGCGTACACTTCCATGTCGACAAACCAACACCACCCAAACCTGCACCCTGCCCTCCATGAAGAAACTGGCACAAGATCACTGAGGAGCAGCTCAACTCCATCCTGAACCGCGAGGCCCCCACCACCACGACCGACGCCAACCTGCAGCCAAAGAACTTCACAGATGGATCTCCAACTGCGCAGGTGACCTTGCACCCCTACGCAACCCCAACAAACAACTTCCCAGGAAGGCCACCTGGTTCTCTGCAGACCTCCAAGAATCCAGGCGCATCTGCAGATGTCTCGAGAAGAACTGGAGAAACAGCAAATCCTAAGAAGACCACGCCACCTGCAAAAACGCCATGACAGAACACCACTAACACATCAGATCCACCAAAAAGACCTTCATTCAGAACAAGATCCTCGCCAACTCCAGCAACTCCAAGGAACTCTTCAGCATCATCCAGGAATTCACCAAACCCCCTAGTGAAAACACAGACCTCTGCAACAAGCTGGGCTCCTACTTCTATCTGAAGATCAAGGGCCTCTACGACAATTTCAATAACCAGGGACCTGACTTTGAAACCACTCCTCCCTCCAGCACCTCCAGACAGCCTATCATCTCCTCCTGGACCCCAGTCAACACCGAATACACCGTATCGACCATGAAAAGCATCCACTCAGGAGCCCCCATGGACCCATGCACCCCGGCCGTCTTCCACAGAGCCGCCGCTGCCATCGCCCCAGAACTACAACGCATCATCCACGCCACCTTCAAAACCGGCATCTTTTCCAACGCGCAGAAGTCAGACCATTGCTCAAGAAACTCTCAGCAGATCCCACGGACCTCAAGAACTACCACCCCATCTTCCTCCTTCCCTTCATGGCAAAAGTCGCTGAGAAGACCGCCAACATCCAGCTGACGAAATACATCGAAGAAAACTCCATCCTCAACCCTGCCTAATCCGTATTCTGCAGCAACCACAGCACTGAGACCACTCTTCTTGACACCACAGACGACATCAGCACCGAAGAGGAACCTCCGATCCACTGACCTCGCCCCACCCCCACTCATCCGCAGAGCAAGAACACGTGGAAGAACCTTCTCCTACATCCCTGCCAAGGCCTGGAATGAACTGCCAATCGGCATCAGGCATGCCCCCATCCTGCACAACTTCAGGAAGACCCTCAAGACCTTGCTCTTCGACTTCGGAGCTGCTACCCCCGCCCCCAGAGCCTTGAGACCCTCACGGGTGAGTAGTGCGCCTAAAACTCCTTGGTTGATTGATTGAAAGTCACTCTAAAATTACTGTTTGACCACAGCCTCACACTCCACCGGGAGAAGGGCTCCTTCTTCGAGCAGAGCATTGAATTCTTTGGCTACGTTTTTACCAAAGATGGAATCCAGATTGACCCATGGAAATCATTATCAATCCAACATGCCCAAGCGTGGGGCAACGTCACCGAAGTTATCAGCTCATCCCTAACTCGCCGACCATCGCTGAACAATTCAAGGCACTGATGAAGGCTGATGCCAGGTTGTACTGAGGCCCTCGAGATGAAGTGTTCCAGAGTGTCAGGTCGGCGCTCCTCAGCAACACCACAATGGCCTACATTGACCCGAAGCAAAGAACTGTGCTAATTGTCGATGCCAGCCCAGTATGGCTGGGAGCTGTGTTGACATAAGACATCGACCAGGGCGGTGGACACTCCTTGCTTTTGCTAGCAGTGCTCTCTCCCCCACGAAAGCCACATATGCCCAGACTGATTGGGAGGCCCTGGCTATCAAGTGGGCCTGTGGGCACTTTCACCTGTATCTGTGTGGACAGTCATTCCAAGTTATCACAGACCATCAGCCGCTGGCCCCACTTTTCAAGAGCGTGGCACCACATACGAGGATTGAATGCTGGACGAGTCAGCTGCAACACTATCAGCTCGAGGTGGTGTACCATCAAGACTCCAGGAATCCACAGACTTCCTGTCCAGACACCCACCGCAAGCAGATGGCAGACTAGGACTCAATTAAGGACGGACAGAGGAATACAACAGCATGATTAGCTTAAGTTCATGCCCAAGAGCGTTAAGTCTACTAGAGTTCAGCCAGGCGACTACGGAAGACACAGTACTTGTGAAAGTCATAGAGATATTGCAGAAGGGGGCCTGGAACACGTTCCTGTGGAACGCCAACCAGTGGGGTGGCGCTGACAAAGAATGCTGACGCAACTCTGAAGCTGAGTTCCCCCTTACGGTCTGGTACTACGAGGGCACAGCATTGTCATACTGCAAGTCTGCCATGGCAGGTGGCAGAGCTCAAGGATGCAGGGCACCAAGGGATGGCCAAGACCAGAAGCCAACATAGGGGTCGAAGGTCAGAAGGGCTCCGAATCAGTTTCAGTTTGCCAAAACCGACCCGGAGCCCTTGTTTCCGACTGCTTCGTTCCCAGTTCTGAACGAACAAGTACGATGCCTGGAAACCGTTAGGGCTGACCGAATTGGTTCCGAAAGGCATTCTTAGAGGTCAAGCCTTTCCGGAGCCGATTCGTACAGCGATTCGTACAGCTCTATGGACTTGGTTTCCGAACGAGCGAGTACAATGACCGATTCGGACAGCCTTTCCGATTCAATTTGCCCGGAACGAAAAGGCTGCTGGAATCGGTCTTTGGGGGCCCGTAGCAGGCCCCCCCTTTACCCAAGGCCCTCCGAATCAGGCCTGTGGGGATACCCAAGGGACTCCTCATCCTAACCATGCACAGTGTAGCACGCACCCACCACAGGATGCACGATTTTCCCCAGCCACCCCTTCTTCAATGGGAGACTGTGTTCTCGTTCAGAACATAGGCTCCCATTGAAGTCAATGGGAGTCCAACCGAATCGTATCCGGATGCATATGGATGCATCGTACTCGCTCGGTCGGACTCCCTGGATCCGAGTCGTACAAAAAGCATTCTGGAACCGATTTGGTCAGTAGGCTTTCCGAACAAGATTGTAATTGGGCCCTAAGAGGAAAGTTTGGTTTTCCGGATGGGAAACCATGGTGGATGATCTTGAGAGGAGATGTGATGCATGTATAATCACCAGCAGCCCGGAAACTTCAGCCCTGGTAATTACAGAAGAACCATGTGACACTCCGTGAAAGGAAGTCAGCCCAGACTATGGCAGCTTCCCAGATGGAAGGACCACCATGGATAGCCAACACAAGGGGATGATGGACGGAGCACTGAAACTTTTCAGACACTCATCCCAAGTCACAGATCTGGGTTGAATCCATCATAGTTCTTTAGTACACTTCGCCACCCCAGTTCAGACCCAGCCATATGCAAATCAGTCTTGAACCTGTGCCTCATTGGAACAGTCCATCCTGAACAGCCAGGCCAAATCCTCCCTGGACCAAATATAAGCATCCTGGGAGCGGTTTCAGGGTAACACCCCTCATCAGCCAGGCTAGCTTGAATCCAGTGGCAAAGTGAGCAAGGGTAACTCGCCGCCGAGGGGCGGAACTGGTGATCCGGAATGTGGCACGGTTCAAAAAGGTGGACGCCTTGGAATGGGGTAAGATGGATGATGAAGGGGCCCAAGAGGAAGAAGACATAACCGCAGAGGGAGAAGGCGACGCAAGCCAAGATGTAAATTGTAAATTTGTATAGCGCACTACTGACCCGCAAGGGTCTCAAGGCGCTTGTACGAATACCACTGTGGAACCCATCCTGGCTTTTCCTGTGAGGCGTCCACTCCTGGGCACCCCCAAGGTGGAGGCCAGGCATCCTTAGCGTTGTGGGGGCCGTTGTGGAGATTAAGCAAGCTATTGCCCAGAGTTGCAGAGTGGGACTCCATGATTGGAATTGGCACCGAGGCGAGAATGATCAGGTCCGTGGAATTTTTTAGCCCAAGACCCGCCGAGGCAGGGAATTGAACCCTGGTCCCGGGCTAGACCTCTGCATCAGGGTCTGCCGCTCTAATCATTGAGCCACACTTCTCCACTTCTCCAAGATGAAGTACCCAGTAGTTCCCGGAGCCAGCACTGCAACCTACATCCAAATACTCAGCCAAACCAAAGACTCAATAACGTTTTGTGTAGAACTCAGTTGCAAGAATCAGAGTAAAGTGGGGAAGGGATTTAGCGAGCCACCCAGCCACTGTCCTGATCCCCGACCCAGATGAGATGCTCTGTATCCTCCAGCCGGCTGCAACCACAGGCTATAAATAAAAGCAAAAAGAATGCTTGGGGTCTTTGCCCACAACTATGTTACGGGTGTACGTGTGTGGTCATTCTTGAGAAGCGACCTCTGCAGAGGGCTTCCATGCAGGCATCACCACAGTGAGACCCTGTGTGAACACTGTGCGGTAGAAATCCCCATCCTTCAACTCGGGTAAAGGTCCCCTGGGACGTCTCTTAGAACAGCAGGCATGAGGAGAGCCCAGCACCATGCAGTGTTGACTAGTATGGAAGGATTCTAACAAAACTGAGATTACTCTCCAGAGGGTTAACAGGGAGTCGGTAACAAATAAAAAGAGTATATGTTCCCTTGGACTTAACTTACCCACCAGTTCTTTATGTAATCAATCATACACTATACAACAATAAATCTTGTCAAAAACCCAAACTGTAATTATAAACGACACAATCAGTTAAAAAAACCTGTAAATTTATTCAATGTACATCATTAACAATCATCAATATACGAATTTAAAAAGGCAACAAACACTATCCATAATTCATAAAAACAATACTGATAACGAAAAAATTTTGTTGTCATGGGCACACGTAGATCATGGGTGTGTGCCATGACATATGCCTGTCTCACGAATTGCAGCCTTCTTGGAACACGAGAGGTGCCCAAAGTTCTACCCTCATAGTAGTGAAAGGTTATTGTTATTTTGCCAGGAGTAAAGCAGCATGAGTGTAGTGGTGGCAGCATACTGTGTAGTGATCAGTAGAAATGAATAGGCCTTTCTACCTGTGTCACTGGAGTGAGGCCTATAGGTTCACTCATGTAAAGCTCCACTGATGTGTGCTTGACTCACCTTTGGCCTACAAACTGAACGTAAACTAAAAACAAGATTAACTGAACACAAAAGTAATATAAGAACAAAAGTGTTTAAATCAGCGGTTGCCAACCATTTCATTGAACAAAATCATCAGATTAACCAGATCAGAGCATGTATATTGGAAATTGTGGAAAAAAATGAAGAGAGAGATAATAGAAAGACTTTATTGACACGTGAAAATCACTGGATATTCCACTTGCAAACCCTGCGTCCTCAGGGGATAAATGAAAGAACTGAATTTAGTTGTTATTTATAAATCCATTAATATTCTGTCATGATTATGTTAATTGTACATTATGATACACTGTTTCCGTGGTATAATATATTGTAACTATCATCATTGTCATTAAGTGTTAGTATTGCTTAATATGAAACACACATATAGACACTGGCCCTTTAACTGATACATGCGCGACTTTAAAACATCGTAGTACAGCCCACACGCGTCACACGCCAACTTGCATCGCGCTGAGAACGTTCTGCTTACAGCGCTGATAGAATTCAGTTTCCTGCATATTCGGTAAAGAAGGAATTACGTTCAAATGCTTGTAACCCACCCGAAGCAGCTTGCACTCATTTAATACCGGAACCGTGAGCATTTGCTTTAAGCGCTTACAAACATTTGTCGGCTAATGTGCCACGCCACTTAACCTGTCTGTAAGTTGAAATAGTAACGTTACCACGTTACGTTTAATGCTTGCAGCCCACTTGAGGCAATTTGAACCTTTTTAACATTAGAACCGCTAAAATTGGTTTAAAGCGTCAACGAATGTTTGTTAGTTAACGCGCTGCGCTAGCCAATCTGACTGTGAGATTAATTTGTAATGTTACTAGGCTCCAGTTAACAGCAGAAAAAACACGTACGCATTTGGTTTTAACAACGGAAAATAATCCATACGCGTAAATGTAAATGGCTACTTCAATTGTCGAACGTAACATAGTATGTATATCACTTGATGGTGCCAGATAATATGTGACAAAGATTTAGTGAGTTAAACATTGTTTGTTTTTGAAGAATTATTAGTGATAGATACCACTCTTTGTTTCATAGATTTCCCAGATGAAGGCCAGCAGGCCGAAATGCATTGGAATAGGAATATATGGATTGTTGGGAACATATGGATTGTTGTAAAAGGAATTGAATACCAAGTATAAACTATTGAATACTTCCATGAATATATCTTCATAAGTATGAATAAAATATTGCAATGAAGAGCAACTTCAAGTTTGGAAAACTTTATTGATCAAAATTTGCTGGTGAATCCAGCACACCAAAAATCAGTGCCCTTTGTGACACTAGCACTGACCAGCGCTAGTGCTTTCCTCAGTTCATAGCATATACTCCAAAGCAGGGAGTAAACGAAGGAGCACGATTTACGCCTTTAACCTAAAGATTACCTTGGAGCTGTGCACGACTATCATCTAAATCATTGTAACCTTTTGATACACATATCACTGAGGCTGACATCTAGGTGAGAACCTCTAGACAGAGAAGGACAGGGTAGAGAAGAGGGCACTTCACCCCCAACACAAACTTCAAATACTCATACCCTAAAACAAATTTGGTGTCTGGAAGTGGACTATAAAAAGGGCAGCTTGAGCCCCCAAGATTGTCAGCTACCAAGCAGCCAGTGGGGATGTGTGAAGAGAAGACGCTCTGGAAGACTTCCGCCTGTGACCAGGTCTGGGAGTTGAGGCCTGTCAGTCTCCCAGCTAGACGAAGGGACATCACCCCAGGAAAAGCCAAGACCACCTCCACTGGATCATTGACCACCAGTGACTGTCTGACTTCTTGCCAAGACCAGTGTGCCCTGTGAGGAAGAGATCGCTGGAGGAAGCGAAATCCACTGGGCAATACTGGCAAGCGGATCCCTTTAGCGAGGTGTGAGGAGAGGACTGAGGTGATGAACGGGCTGTTGCCCGTGTGCAGTGTGAAAGTCGATGTTCCTTTACATCTGAGGGAGCCGCTGTGAAGTTAACCATGACGATTGGGCTGTTGTCTGTATGTGGTATGAAAGTCAGTGACTCTGTATGCCAGAGAGGGCAGTTGTGAAATTATCCATGCCAATTGGTCCGTTGCCCATGTGCAGTGTGAAAATCGACAACCTAGTATGCCAGAGGGAGCCGCCATGAATTTAACCATGATGATCGGGCTGCCACCTGTGTGTGGTTGGAGAGTTGGGGACCGTGTATGCCAGGGGGGCCACCATGAAATGGAACTTGCTGCATTGCTGATCGGGCCATAACCCAATTGCGAAGTGAAAGGGTGACCCTTTATTCCAGAGAGGGCCACCTGAGAGGACAAGGATTGTAGCCTGGTTCAGGCCAATGTCAAGAGAAAAGGCCGCTGTGGCGACCTGTAGAGGACCGGGTCCGGACTGAGCATCAGAACCAGTAGCTGTTTAATCCTCCCCACCTGTGGGAAGGAGCAAAGGAAATTGATCACTACACTGAAGGATCACCGAGGACACCAATCCACTGCCCCTGCAAAGTTACAAGGGTTACGGACCAAGGGCAGCCGCGGCAGCCTCCACACCCATGAGTGAGATGCTCTTGGAGACTCCTGTCATGCAATCCCTGTTGGTGCGGATAAGACGGAAGGTCTCGGGGGGACTTGTCTCCCAAATAGCGTTTCAGCACTGGGACGTTTTTGGCTTGTCTAAGAGTCAGAGTGGGACTCACAAGATTCGGGCTGGTAGTGGGGCCCAACCTGATTGTCGCCAATTGTTAATGAGGAATAACCACTATCGCTATGGAGAGGAAAGTGGGACTCAGGGGCTGCCTATTGCACACTAGAACCCTGACCTTATGGGTCTGTGTGTACTGTTTGTATATGCCGTATTTTACTTTGTGTTTTTATATAAACACTGCTTTTGGCATCAAAGAAAGTATTTAACAGGACAACCATTTATTGCTATTGAATGTATTTTGAATTGTGAGCCTGTGTTCACTGTCTTGTATCTACCTCCCCTCCAAGAATCCTTGGACTTCTCAATCCACACCACCACTGAGAGCCAAGTGCAGAATGGGAACTTTGACCAGTTGCTCAGGATCCATAGAGGGTCGGGTGCTGGAACACCAGGGGTAATAGACCCAGGTTGGGCCCAACACCCCTCAGCGTGCCCCCAGGCTCACTGAAAGAGGTTCTGACAAGCAGATACTGAAGAGGAACACTACCAGAGAACCTCAGGCAGAAGTGTAATCTTCTCCTGCCATGTCTCTTGTTTGCCTACCAAGAGATTCGCAGAAGTGAGTAGGGTTTAATCACTTTGAGGTTCTGTATGGACACACGGTGAGGAGTCTACTAACCTTGTCAGCAAAGGGTGGGAAGGAACTTCATAGTCTACACAGAAGGATGTGGTGGGCTATGTGATTGGCCTCAGGAACTTGATGATGCAATACATGAGTCAGGCAAAGGGAAACCTCAGGCCAGCCAAGTGCTGATGAAGGAGTGGTAAGACCATAAAGCTACACAGACTTGATATCAGGAAGGTCAGGAGGTGCTGGTGCTAAAGCCTATTTGTCCTATTTTTGGGGGGACAGATAGTGTGAGCCATACAAGGCAATCCAGAAAGTTTCTGAGGTTAACTACATGGTGGACACAGGTTCCACAAGGGAACCCAAAAGGGTGCTCCAAGTGAACAGCTGAAACATTACTGGAGAGAATACCCAGTGAATATCATGGCTATGGCAGAGGACGTAGAAGACTGTAAGTAAGCCTCTTCCTCATTTGCTGCATAGTAACATGAAGGATGCTACTGTGTAAGGGTTCAGCTAGCCTCTGAGTTAACAGCTGAGCAGCAGAAAGAATGTGGAGGGGTGTTAGGACGGTTTGCTAACCTCTTCTCGCTGGCTCCAGGGTTGACACCTACCTGTGTGCAAGACGTAGACACAGGAAACAGTCTGCCAGTGAACGGCAGGATATACAGAATGTATGACCAGGTTCAGGGATGCATTAAGGCGGCACTTGCTGAAATGTTGGACCTGGGGATCATTGAAAGAAGTCATATTCTGTGGTCTAGTCCTGTAGTGCTAGTACCAAAGCAAGGGTCTACTGAATTGCAGTTCTGTGTGCTCTACCAAGCCTCTATGAGATAACCAAAACCGATACCCGTCCAATCCCCAGAGCGAAAGAGCTTGTGAATCAGTTTGGTGCTGCAGATTACATCAGCATCTTTGACCTGACCAGTGATGCTAGCAGATTGCTTTAGATCCAGATGCCAAGGAGAAGACTGAATTTTGTGCATCAGAGGGGCTGTATCAGTTTAAGTTGATGTCCTTTTGTAGTATGGGTTAACCACTCCCTATGTACAATGCTAAGTTAGCACAACCGCGTTAGCTGATAGAAAGCCATCTTGCCGCTTCTGCTGCTTTTTGCACGCGACACTGTTGTCACATGTTATTGCTTGAGAAATGCTGACTCGACTTTGCTTCACATGAGAACTGTCTGTTGTTTAACATCCTTAACAGTGAGTAGTGACCTTGGTCTGTACATCGTGTAAAGAACAAGTCTGGGTCACTAGACGGTGCATGTTGTTGTGTGCAGGTTGATCGTACCACCTTTTAGCCATAACATGCACGCAGCTGCAGATACCTGAAAGACGAGTGCTTTAATATTGCAGAGCAGCATGTTTTTAGATTCATTCGGAAGAAGAGCTGTTGCAGGAGAGAGCCTAGCTGATCCTGTGATGTGATTCCACTAAGCTGATCTATACGGTATGGGGTCCCCCATTCAAGCCTAGAGACCTTCTATTAGTCTAATAATAACCTATTAGTTTACTAAAGAAAGGAGGGTGTCTGATTTCACTGTCATTTTATTATGATTGCTCCTTTCATTTTCTATGGTATTGTAACAATGCTGATGGTTCTGATCTTAACCATTTTTCTGCTTATGTTAGCCAAGTTACTGCATCTCAGGACGCGAGGTTTATAAAATAAACTCTTTAAACTTTACCGTGTCTTTGTTTATTCTGTTGTGGACTGATATAATATTACGGACAGGTATTTCCGATTCCCATCATTCCTGAGAATATACAAAGTCGCTTGTTCTGGGTTGTCTATACATTGGGACCGGCAAGCTAAATCTCGGATAACGAATGGGACACTAAGCTAGTCGGATAAGGGGTTCTTGGTTCTGAGGGGAGTTTCTGGTACACCACAATTCTCTGAGGTCCTGGTTTCCTGCGCATAGTTCTGTGCATAAGCAGAATCCCTACAACATGGCGCACCTAACGTTTGGTCTGTTGATTTGAAATGCCTTAGTAGTGCTTGTATTAGTCCACAACGCCCTCACTCTGGTTTCCGGTTGACGGGAGTGATGGCTTAACCTACCTAGGTTTCGACTAAAGGTTCCTTCAAGCTTGATCATTAAAAAGGTTAATTTCTTTTCTGAACCCAAGTGCTACTGTGGATATCGTTGTTACTCTTTAGGGTGTCCTTATGGCGATCGATATTGCTGCACATAGTCGTGTTCCTCTACGTCAACACTTGAGGACATATGCGGTGCCTGATGATGGACTGCCTGTGATTTTTGTAGTGAGCGCAGATGCGTCTTACCCGTATGAGTTGTTTTACTCATGGGTGACGTTCCAGGCGGTGGATGCAGACGATGATACGTGTCACACCTATACTCACTCGCAGGTTCCTGCAAACTATGCTCCATATAGGACACTCGAAATTTCTCTCTCTGCCTGGCAGCATACCATTTGGTTTAATGGCGCCCTTCCCCATGCGGTAGTACTGGCGAGAATGGGCCCTTTGTCCATTGCAGGGGCCACTTGGCCGGTGCTAGCCGGCTTTACACCCCATCCCCGCTACTTAACGGTGGGGGTGGCTGACTTACGAGTACTACACACTGCCCTGATTACGATCCATAGGGCTTTAGTGCAGTACGTGTCACGCAACGTGCAGGTGGGGGCACCTGCAGTTGCGGGTCACGCGACTAACCACCACGCAGTGGTCATTAGTCCTATTATGGTTAATTCGATTGTTGGCAAGCACCCCCAAAGTAAGGATGAATTTCCCTACTGGCTTGCTGAGAAATTTGACCAGCTGGAAGCAGTTTATCAGAACACAACTCCTGTGGAAAAACAGAGGATACTCACCATTACTTTGCCAAAGGACCTGGTGCCGGATGTTGTCGACTGTGACAATTGGGGCAAGGTCTTTGCAGCGACCTACTCGAAGTGCTACGGCACTCCGTCTATGTCTGTACTACCCTCCGTCATCAAGAAAGTTCAAGACAATCATGGTGCGGAGGCAGCTATTGAATTGGGGATGAGGCTTGTCGACAGCTTCGATGTGGTTTGTTCCATGGTGATGGGCAACCTCAAAGGAGATGCAATGCAATTCCAAGTTGGAAATATGCTGGCGCTTGTGGATGCAGCTGACAGGCCCAGGGAATTCGCGAAAATTATTGCGAAAGCCTACAGAATGGTGGGGCGTAGCGCCCTTGGTGTGAAGCCCACCGTGATCATTCCTGATGTCGTACAGCGAACTAAGGTGAGTTCGTCTACGAAAGACGAGAAGCCCAACTTTCCTAAGCAAAGTTGGCGAGCCAAAAAACAGGGGAAACAGCAACAGAAACAGGGGTCTCGTTCTGCCTCACCCGTTCAGTCGTCCGGTGACCGCACGTATGATCTGCGCGATCGTTCTCAAATTAAGTCACCTGATAGATTTCAGGTTTCTGAACAACGCTCTCCTCGTTCTTCACAGGAAACATCGGCTTCACAACCCGGTGGCGGAGACCGTTGGAAAGGAAGAGGTACTCAAGGTCGTGAGCAACCTCGTCAGACTGACGGTAAAGGCAAGCAGGACGAGTCTGCACGTCAACGACCCCCGTTTCAGAAAAAGAAAGTTGCTGCACTAACTGCGAGGTATGCCTCAGATGGTACGGACACAGCTTCGGAACCAGACATGGGCACTGACGCTGCTCGACAGCGCGGCGGAAGTTACAGTAGTGCGGGAAGCATTGCATCCATATCTGGCGGCGACAGCAACTGATACATTTGTGAGTGTTGAAACTGCTGATACTCGCGTGGCTCCCCCTGAAAGACTATTTGAAATTGTCCTTATAATTGAGGGTGACATACAACGCAAAATTAAAGTGGTTTTTTGGGATAATCTGACCTCCACATATGATATTCTTTTGGCGGAGGCTGATTGGCCCCCGGCTTTCATTTTAGATGCTCCTCGAGGGGAGGACGTAATCCTCCCGTCCTTTGGGCACACAGTGCCGACGGCACATTCTGTTAGGTTGGCCGGGGAGTGGGCGCAGGTGCTAGCACCTGCGTTGTATCGTAATCAAGTGGGCTGGGATAAATTTTCTCCCAACCATACGATTCCGTTGCGGTCCAATCCCCAGCCTCAACCCCAAAATCCCATGCGTCGTGAAGCTAGACATCACGTCGCATCAATCCTTGAACAATTAGAATATCAGGGTGTAATTGAAACGTGTGTGTCACCAATGAATAACCCTTTATTCACCGTGACGAAGCCTGACGGGTCGTACCGACTAGTTTTGGATTACCGGCACTTAAACTCACACTGCCGGACGTGCGCGGTACAGAATACCCACTGTTCGGCTCTCGTCGATAGTCTTGTGAGAAAACGGTTTAAAACCACACTTGACATTTCCAATGGCTTTTACAGCCATAATCTGTCCCCTCATAGTTATGAGTGGACGGCGTTCACCTCGGCTGGCAAACAAAAACAGTTCAAAAGGCTCCCGATGGGCTATAAAAACAGCCCTGGGGTCTTTGCCGCTTGCGTGGTCTCTCTCTTAGAGATGGTAGACCCGGAAGCGTACTCGTATGTAGATGACATCTATCTGACGGACGACGAGTTGCTTCCACACCTTGCTCGTGTGGATAACATAATTACTATGTTTGCAGGCTTCAGTTACAAGTTCAACTTTGCGAAGTCCCACATTGCTGAGTACACAGTGTTGTTCTTGGGGTATGAACTCAACAATGAAGGTCGAGGTTTGGCTCCGCACTTCTTGAGAAATGCGCACGCCTTCGTGCTCCTACGACACTGAAAAAATTACAATCCTTGCTGGGCTTTCTGAATTTCGGTCGTACCTACATTCCTGACTATGCCCAGCGTATCAAGCCACTTTATGCCTTGGTACAACCTACTTTTTCCAAATCTTGTTGGCTGCCAGAGCACTCAGCTGCATTGCAATCATTGCAGGCTGATCTTCTTGCTTCTAAATTTCTACAAACTCGTGATAACCACACTAACCTGGTCATTAGAATTGTCCCGGTTGCAGTGGGTTTCACTTACTTAACGTTCAATGAGGGCGACACCGTCCCCATTGCCTACAAATCTCATCTGTACACTTCTGCTGAACTGCGATTTTCCGCTGTCGAAAAAGTGTTGACAGCAGTTCAGATGGCGATCCTGAAAGAATGAGCGCTATCACAAGGGAAACGCATGTTGGTGGTGACACCTTATCCTGCCCTTGAGGCAGTGACTAAAGCAAGTGTACCGAATTCTAAAGCTTTGCATCCTCGGTGGATACAATGGGCCACTTCCTTGACTTCGCCCGACGTCACATATATCTTTGACGCGGCATTACAGACTCAGGAGTTCTTGGAGTATGAATTCGTTCATCCGGCCCCTCTGACTTTGCGCCCGCTCGAGGATTACCATTGTGTCATATACACTGACGGGTCTGCGCAACCCGCAACTGGATCAAAGCACGCCTATTCGTCGGCTTGCGCAATTGTAGTCGGTACTTTCGTGAATGGTGAATTCATATCTGATGTCGTGCATACGCAGTCATTGGGTGATTGTACCGCGCAGTTAGCAGAGCTTCGGGCTCTGGTGCTTGCACGAGAGTTTGCTGAACCTCGGGTCACTACTCTTATAGTAAGTGACTCGTTCTACTGTGTACAATCTTACAACGACAATCTACATTTTTGGATTCAAAATGACTTTCGTGATTCCAAAGGTAGCACAGTGAAGCATAAAACGCTTTGGGTTCGAGTGGCAGATCTTAAAGAACGTCTACCACTCGTGAATGTAATTCACACTCTTGGTCACCAACGAGTTGGTGTCCATGCTGTCGGTAACAGTTTGGCTGATGAGGCAGCAAAAACCGCAGTGGCGACATATTTAGTAGCAGCAGTTACAAGATCCAAAAGTAAGATCGATGATGACATCTTGGCAGCTATTGCTGCTACAGAGACGGGAAAGAACTTTCCAAGAGGTTTCCCTTCTCGCTACCATTATCGCTTAAGTCCTGATAACGTCCCGTTAGTGAGGATTAACGACGTTGGTGACAGATTGATTCCCAACGCGGACTGCAGACCATCTTTGATAACAGCGGCCCATGAGGGCATTGCGTCCGCGCATGCCGGAGTTTCGGCTACTGTGTCTCTGCTACAGGAGCGTTACTGGTGGTATGGTTTATATAAACAAGCGCGCGCATATGTCCTTTTGTGTGACATTTGCCAGCAGATAAAACCTTCATCTGCGGCGCGTCCACCACAAACGCAACTGTGTATATCTAATAAACCGCTTGCGTGTGTTTATTTGGATCATTGCAGTCCTTTTACCTCTGATACTGCGTACAAGTACATCTTGGTTGCAGTGGATTCGTGCACACGTTTTCTGTGGGTGTGGCCACAAAGGAGTGCTGATGCTCGTACTGTCATCAAGGATTTGCGTGTCTTTGTTGGAAGTTTTGCATGTGGTACCCTTCATTCTGACCAGGGCCCTGCATTTGGCTCTAGGGCGTACAAGGAAGCCATGAGAAGTTTGGGGGTCCAAGTCAAATTTTCGTCTCCATACCGGCCTGAGGGCAACAGTGTTGTGGAGCAAATGAACCGTGACCTAAAGCAATCTTTGACAGCAAGGGTTTTAGGTACTGGCCGGGACTGGCTAGCCCACTTGTATGACGTGCAAAGTGCACTTAATAATCTCCCTAGAAGGTCTCTGGGTGGGCGGACCCCGTACATGATGCTCTTCGGGATACGAATGTTTGTCCCAGACCTTGATGGTCTAGACATGGCGGCGGCCGCCGCGCCTTTTAACCTAGATGATCACTGTGCTGTATTGCAGAATCTACAAGAAGCCAGAGACACTCTAGCGAAGGAACACGTACCCTCCACAGCTGATGCTGCACTCCAGATTCCGGTAGTTGGCTGGCTACCTCGAGTTGGTGACCTGGTCCGTGAGAAGGTGGTGAACAAGAAGGAGTTCGGCCCCTCTTATCGTGCACCAGTTCCGGTGCTTGGAGTACAGGGTACACGTACAGTCATTTTACCTCCACTTCCTAGTCGCACGGATAACAGGTACATCTCAATTGACAATGTCAAGCTACAACGCGTGGCCGATACTTCATAGTATGACACCAGCGGTTTCTTGTCCTTCGATGCTGAGAAATTCTATTGTGGCCCCTACTTCTAACACCTTGCCTGATGTTGCCGTCGAGATGCATACAGTTACTGGTCCTTTGTTGCCACCGACTGCTGGTGGTTTGCCTGAAGATACTGAGTATGCTTATCCATCAGAGGTCCCTGTATCTCTTTTGCAATCTACTGCTATTGATCAGTCACGTTCCTCCTTTGACACTGATTCAATGACTTCCATTGCCCAGTCAAAAGTTTCGATTTTTGTTGCCTGGTTTAAAAGACATTTTTTAATTCCTCCTTGGATTTACATTTGGCTGCTGCTCATATGTATTTTTTTATTCATGTCTGTTGGTTTTGTGGTAGTGTTTTTTAGACTTATCAATGGACACTACCTGAAAGAACGATCTACAATTGGTTTAATTGATGGAACTTTGCCCCCCCCTCCTCATCACATATTATGAAAAGGGACCAGACTTTTGTGAACATCACCGCCTGGCCTGTCCGTGATGGGATCGCTTGGGATGCTGTTAAATTTCAAATTCACGGCCCCACCGAAGTTATTAATGTGCCTAATGTCTTTCGTGTTTCTATGGGTGATGTAGTTAAGCAGAACATCCGATCGGATGATTGGGATGTACAAGCCATAGAAGCACTGTTTTCTGATTTGAAATATTATGCTGCATTTGATGCTGAGGATTTGTATTTAGATACTGCAAATTATGATGAGCAATTTTGCTATCAACATTATGGCACACATTTCCTACACAGAGCAAATACTTTTAGAAATTTTGTTAATTTCACACAATGGGAACATTGTCCCGCCCCTATGCTTGGCAGCTCCACCACGTTGGTGAACAAATTCACATACTTTTCGGATTTTAGTGTGTCTGATCCAGCCTCTTTTTATTTTAAAGTGGCGGCTGAATCTGCTTCTAAAGTTAGACTGACACACACCAAATTATTGTATTCCAAATCCTTTATGGATGACTTGGCTATCGGGGGTTATGACCTATGGAAAGCTACTATCGATCTTAAATCGGTTTGGTGTTCTAAACCGTGGCAGGTACAAGGAACAGAGGCTTTGCATCGTGCCTGCCTCATCCCGAACCACATTTTGTTTTTAAATTCATCTATTTTTCACACCACCTGTTTTGGATTGGCTATAACTAAAAAATTAAATTCGCCCTCTGTCCCGGATCTGATGCTTATCCTAATTTGGAAAATCACACAGATCTTACCCTTGATGAGTTGCAGTCCTACATTTCAAACGCTACCTTCAATGTTTCTTCATTAAATCCTGAAGGGTGGTTGGTGTGGCAAACGAGCTCTGATTCCTGTCAACATCGTTTTCTGGGTCTGAAACCAGGGTATACACAGGTAGACCCCCGTTTTGAGTCTTCACACACGGTAACTACCTACTCAGTAGGTAAGTTATGCCAGTCATGGCTGTAACATTCCACCTTAGGAGCTGTTAAACTTCATTTATCGCGTTTAAACGACAAAATTGATTTGAATGATTTTGCTAAGGGTCCTGCGACTGGCAGGTCCAAAAGATGGGTATATGCTATTTACAATGAAGTATGGAAACTATCACAGATTGAAGCTGCGTCAAGATTACGAGTTATTGACCAAGCAAATATGGAGAAAGTGTTAGCTGTGATAGATAATAGCATTAACACTTTGTCTTCCAGAATTTATACCTTAGATAATATTGTTTCTTCTGTCGTAGACATTGTGCAGGATGATTTGTCTGTATTGTATCATGGTCAAAATCAATTGCGTTCTATTATGCAGTTTGCATGGACTTTGCAAACTTTAAAGGCTGGGAAAGTCCCTTGGGATTACATGAATACTTCATCTTTGTTCCTTCCCTTTAATTTAACTGCGAGACAACAGTTCATGTCCATGAAGGACGCTACATACTCATTGCTGCACATTGAAAAGTTAGAACCTTTGCCTTTTTCTGTTGCTGAATTAAACTCGGCTGTGTGGCTTATTCATGGGTTGATAACTTTACCGTTTCCCCTGTTTAAGTTCAGCTCATGCATGAAACACTATGCCCTGGGCAGATATGAACAGCTTGGTACTGCCTTCCTGCATGAGGTCTGGTCTCTCCCGTTCACTTATAGATGCGTGAGAGACGGCAAGGAAGTTTACTTAAAAGGTGAAGAGTGCACTACCACTCCGGATCACTCTGTAGTAAATGTAAATGTTATATATTTGTAAAGCACACAGCTGCCCCAGCAAAGGGGCATCCCGGCACTGTATACCACTGGGGAACCCATCCTGGCTTTCCCTGTGAGATGGTCCCTACTGGGCATTTCCATGGTGAAGACAAGCATCCCTGGCACTGATGGGGCCGTAAGTGGAGATTAAGCAAGCTATTGCCCAGAGTTGCTGAGTGGGATCCATGGTTAGAGTAGGCACTGAGGCGAGAATTATCGAGTCCACTGACCTTGGCCCAAGACCCTGATGCGTCAGGAATTGAACCCTGGTCCCAAACTGACCTCTGCTTCCGGGTCTGCCGCCTCTGACCAGTGAGCCACACCACTCCACTTGTGTGTAGACACATTCAATTACACGGTGCATGTAATGTGCACGCCCCTAATTTAGCTTGCATTTTAAAGGGGATTCCGGTGCCTGTTATAACGCCATCTTTTACCTGCTTGCTAATGGCAGTTATTTGCTGTTAAATAATGAAGCTTGCTGTGGGATGCTAGTGGGAATTCCTTACATAGTGACTGTATCACAACGAGTAGTGTGCTGTAATAACGTCCTTTTGCCACCCCCGCATGGACGGCTCGATGTATCCATCTGGCCTTCTATTCCAACCTTGAAAGCAGAGTTCAACAAGATGAGCAGAATAAGGGCTCTATTGTCTCAAAAAGAAGTCGTGTTGACTTCATCCTGAGAAACATTTGTCCTTCACGTGGCTAACACCCGCACGGAGGTACAAGCGCTTCTGAATACTGATCTCCCCCTGCATTTTGGGACCTTGATTCAGACTATCTTTAATGCCTTGTCAACAACTGGCCTGGTACATTTTTTTAAAATTGTGGGCTCCAGCCTCGTGACCTCCTTTCAAACTATTTTTGGTGGGATCCCCGCATTTTTTCATTCTATTTTTTCCAGCGTCTTCGGAGGTCTCCCTTTACTTCTCGCCCTTGTAGCTGGGGTGCTATTATTGATCTGCGCTCTATGCTATGGCTGCACAACTTGCGTAACAAGACAGCCTGCCCCGGCAGCTCCATCTTCGTAACCGGATGCTTGAATACTATGGCACTCTGCCGCTGGTGACCTTAAGCATCGCTTATGGATTGTCCTTCCGGTTTCCTTTCTTTTCTTGTGTGCAACCAGTCTTTCATTGCCTAGATTGTCCATTCCAATGGGCTCTGGATTTGTGCCTCTCGAACACGGTGTCTCCTGCCCCGGATTATGACCGGCTGATGAGCCCCTTAGTGGCTCATGAGTTGGACTGTTCTGGTATCAGGATTATGGCCTGCGGAGCTGCACATGGAGTCCTAGGGAATTGGGACATCGGAACGGCAGCTGTTGAATTCTTGGAGAGAAGTTACCTTGAGGTGCCGATCTGTTGTCCTCGATTGGTACTGGAAGCTCCGATTGTCGAAGAACATGTGTGTTCTTTCCCCTTGTTAAACTGGATGGCAGATACTTTTGCGGAACGTTCCAATGATTTTCTCTTGGAAGCCGTTGCAACTTACTGTGCCTATACCTTGATGGATTGACTTTTTTCCCTCGTCACTTCATGGTGCATCCATCGATGTTATTTTTTTTTCCTCCCCGTTTTGGATGGTTTTTTTCTCACTGAACATCGTTTTTCTTTTTAATTTATTTTCTACTTTTTTCTTCGAACTTTTCACTTACCTTATATGGACTTATAGTTCATGCCCTTGGTTCCGTTCTATCTAACTTGAACTCTGCATTCTTGAAATTGCGCCCCTAGTGGTTAGTGGTCCGATCAAGGGGGGGTGTAGTATGGGTTAACCACTCCCTATGTACAATGCTAAGTTAGCACAACCGCGTCAGCTGATAGAAAGCCATCTTGCCGCTTCTGCTGCTTTTTGCACGCGACACTGTTGTCACATGTTATTGCTTGAGAAATGCTGACTCGACTTTGCTTCACATGAGAACTGTCTGTTGTTTAACCCCTTCGGTGCTCATGACGGAACGGTTCCGTCATGAGCCACGGTTGAGCTGTGCTCATGACGGAACCGTTCCGTCATGACCACGCCCGCGCAAGATTCCGTCAGCACAGCGGCGGAATTTGCGCAGCATGGAAGGGGTTAACATCCTTAACAGTGAGTAGTGACCTTGGTCTGTACATCGTGTAAAGAACAAGTCTGGGTCACTAGACGGTGCATGTTGTTGTGTGCAGGTTGATCGTACCACCTTTTAGCCATAACATGCACGCAGCTGCAGATACCTGAAAGACGAGTGCTTTAATATTGCAGAGCAGCATGTTTTTAGATTCATTCGGAAGAAGAGCTGTTGCAGGAGAGAGCCTAGCTGATCCTGTGATGTGATTCCACTAAGCTGATCTATACGGTATGGGGTCCCCCATTCAAGCCTAGAGACCTTCTATTAGTCTAATAATAACCTATTAGTTTACTAAAGAAAGGAGGGTGTCTGATTTCACTGTCATTTTATTATGATTTCTCCTTTCATTTTCTATGGTATTGTAACAATGCTGATGGTTCTGATCTTAACCATTTGTCTGCTTATGTTAGCCAAGTTACTGCATCTTAGGACGCGAGGTTTATAAAATAAACTCTTTAAACTTTACCGTGTCTTTGTTTATTCTGTTGTGGACTGATATAATATTACGGACAGGTATTTCCGATTCCCACCATTCCTGAGAATATACAAAGTCGCTTGTTCTGGGTTGTCTATACATTGGGACCGCCAAGCTAAATCTCGGATAACGAATGGGACACTAAGCTAGTCGGATAAGGGGTTCTTGGTTCTGAGGGGAGTTTCTGGTACACCACAATTCTCTGAGGTCCTGGTTTCCTGCGCATAGTTCTGTGCATAAGCAGAATCCCTACAACATGGCGCACCTAACGTTTGGTCTGTTGATTTGAAACGCCTTAGTAGTGCTTGTATTAGTCCACAACGCCCTCACTCTGGTTTCCGGTTGACGGGAGTGATGGCTTAACCTACCTAGGTTTCGACTAAAGGTTCCTTCAAGCTTGATCATTAAAAAGGTTAATTTCTTTTCTGAACCCAAGTGCTACTGTGGATATCGTTGTTACTCTTTAGGGTGTCCTTATGGCGATCGATATTGCTGCACATAGTCGTGTTCCTCTACGTCAACACTTGAGGACATATGCGGTGCCTGATGATGGACTGCCTGTGATTTTTGTAGTGAGCGCAGATGCGTCTTACCCGTATGAGTTGTTTTACTCATGGGTGACGTTCCAGGCGGTGAATGCAGACGATGATACGTGTCACACCTATACTCACTCGCAGGTTCCTGCAAACTATGCTCCATATAGGACACTCGAAATTCCTCTCTCTGCCTGGCAGCATACCATTTGGTTTAATGGCGCCCTTCCCCATGCGGTAGTACTGGCGAGAATGGGCCCTTTGTCCATTGCAGGGGCCACTTGGCCGGTGCTAGCCGGCTTTACACCCCATCCCCGCTACTTAACGGTGGGGGTGGCTGACTTACGAGTACTACACACTGCCCTGATTACGATCCATAGGGCTTTAGTGCAGTACGTGTCACGCAACGTGCAGGTGGGGGCACCTGCAGTTGCGGGTCATGCGACTGACCACCAGGCAGTGGTCATTAGTCCTATTATGGTTAATTCGATTATTGGCAAGCGCCCCCAAAGTAAGGATGAATTTCCCTACTGGCTTGCTGAGAAAGGTTGATCGTACCACCTTTTAGCCATAACATGCACGCAGCTGCAGATACCTGAAAGACGAGTGCTTTAATATTGCAGAGCAGCATGTTTTTAGATTCATTCGGAAGAAGAGCTGTTGCAGGAGAGAGCCTAGCTGATCCTGTGATGTGATTCCACTAAGCTGATCTATACGGTATGGGGTACCCCATTCAAGCCTAGAGACATTCTATTAGTCTAATAATAACCTATTAGTTTACTAAAGAAAGGAGGGTGTCTGATTTCACTGTCATTTTATCATGATTGCTCCTTTCATTTTCTATGGTATTGTAACAATGCTGATAGTTCTGATCTTAACCATTTGTCTGCTTATGTTAGCCAAGTTACTGCATCTTAGGACGCGAGGTTTATAAAATAAACTCTTTAAACTTTACCGTGTCTTTGTTTATTCTGTTGTGGACTGATATAATAATACGAACAGGTATTTCCGATTCCCACCATTCTTGAGAATATACAAAGTCGCTTGTTCTGGGTTGTCTATACATTGGGACCGCCGAGCTAAATCTCGGATAACGAATGGGACACTAAGCTAGTCGGATAAGGGGTTCTTGGTTCTGAGGGGAGTTTCTGGTACACCACAATTCTCTGAGGTCCTGGTTTCCTGTGCATAGTTCTGTGCGTAAGCAACACTTTCTTTTGAAGAATGCTCCTGCCTCTTTTCAGCACCTGTTGAACCATGATCTCACAGGGCGGGAGGAGTTCTGTGTGGGTTACCTGGATGACACTGCAGTGTTCCACAATTCATGACAGGACCCCCTAAGACACCTAGAACAGGTGTTGGTTAGGACACAGGAGGCGAAACTGACTGTGAAGATGACCAAGTATCAGGTCTGTCAATCCTCTGTAGGCTACCTTTGGCATGATTTGGGGAACTGAAAGGTTCACCCGTGAGACGCCAACGTTCAGTCTGTAATGTAGTGGGAGGTGCCTATGAATCAAACTGAAGTGAAGGCCATTTTAAAGCTCACCAGGTATTACACAAACTTTGCGGCAAACTATGGAAGTATAGTTACCCCATTTACTGCTTCATCCTTCAAGAAGCAGCCGAGGAAATTGCTATGGGCTGATAAGTATCAAAAAGGCATTTGAAGAACTGAAGAATACAGTATGCACTACAGCTGTACTGAAAGTACCTGACTACTGTCAGCCTTTCGTTGTACAGACAGGTGTCTACCACTATTCGATTGCAAGCTACCAGTAGCTCACCGGCACCCTTGGAGTAACTTGCAGCCTTGTGTTTGCTAATATTTTTAATGTTTTTTGAAAATATCAACAGGTCACGTTTTAATTATAATAGCTATGAAATCTTATTTCATTATTATAGTAAGCCTCTGCAATTGAATGCTCCGGGCTCTGGCTTGTCACTTGCCTGAGGCCGGAGTGACACTAGCGGCTGCCAAGCATCAGAGTCTTGTGGGAGGACTAAGGGTGTGGCTGCGGGGCTGACACTGGGACTGTGTCTGTTGGCAGTGCCCAGCACACAGTCCTGCCAGAGTCCTGTCATCGGGCTGCAAAGAGCAGGGCCTTACATTAATTGGTGCGTGACTCAGTTTTTCACCTCCGCACTGTATTAAGGTGCAAAAATAAAACGCGAGGTTAATTCAATTATGGGAGTGTGAGAGCAAGAAGTGAATGCTTTTAAATGGGAGAAAAGTAAAATGAAGAGTTAACTTAAAGACCTTAAGTCTTAAAAATTAAGTTAACTGTCCTTTTTTATACTCTCCCATCTAAAAGTGTCGCATTTACGAACAGCAGGAATCTTGCTCCAAATTGATGTTTGACGCGGTGCCATATTTATAAGAGAAAAACACACCAGGTTTTAAAAGGGAAAAATTGAAAGTGAAGAAAAATTCTTCATAAATCTTTAAGTTTTAATGTTTTAGAAAACATTTTTCCTCGCTTTCAGTCAAGCCGACTATGTCTTATGAAACTTTTTCTTCACTTTCCATTCTTCCCATTTGAAAAATGACTGTTTTTTCTGACTAAATATGCACTGTGCCTACCGACCACTGGGAGCAAGATGGCCGCTGCTTGAAAATGCAACTCTTTTCAATAGGAGAAGATTAAAATGAAGACGGTCATGGAATCTATAAACATAGGGGCTGATTACGATGTCGGGCACCATAGGTCAGCGGTTCCGACCTCAACATTTGACTGGAAAAATTCATCTTGCTATAGCTGCTTGTTTGTAAACATCCCTGCACCATGCGACAGGCACCTCACGATGCCTGCCACATGGTGCAGGGATGTTTAGGGGGCCACCATAGTTGCCTCCCAGGCGCTATAGAGGAGGGCCAGGAGGGAAGGGGGGCCTGCTAGGGGCCCCCAAAGTCATTTTTCAACAGACTTCCAATGTTGGAAAGGCCGACATGGAAAGTCTGTTGGAAAATGACATCATAATGCTGAGGGCGGAGCCGCTCTCATTAGGGGATTATCAGCATTTCCAAAGCTCGGACAGTCGGAACAGAAGCGGACAGTCCCTCCACCCAGTGTCTCTGCCCACCACATGTAATGCGGCGGGTGACCACAGGGGCAGATGTCTGTGTCCAGCACCGATGTGCCGTCGGTGTCGGACCCACCGACATCGTAATCAGCCCCATAATGTTAATTTATACAATGTACATACTTGGACATAAATTACAGGAGTTTTAGGCAGGTCCTTCATGTCAGACGGGTCTAGTGGATTGGTCCAGCGCCAAAAGCATTTTAGAACGGTACGACTGTGGTCAACTGTAAAAACCCTCATTTGGTTCAATTTCTTCTCTCTAGGGTTTTCAACCTACTGGATGGTGGAAGCTGCATTCAAGCTTTAAAACCATTTTTTATAAGCTTTTATCCATCAGATTTAATCTATCATAGTGCTTGAATCTGAGCTCTCTCCTGCTAACTACAAGCTCCCTCCCTCTAAGGAATCGCCACCTACCCCTGCAGGATGTGGCAGACATTGATTGACAATCACAACTCCTCCCTTTTGTAGCATTTGGCCTTTATTGAAATCCAAACCTTTTAACGCACCAGACTCAACTCTCTTTTTAGGCCCTCTGTGAATTGTCGGCTGGAACATTGCGGGGTTTGCTGCCAAGGTAGATAATAGTGAATGCTTGTCTTTTGCTGAAACCTTTGATATTACTCTTCAGGATACGTGTGAGATACCCACAATGTAACATATTGGATTTAGTTGCTACTCTGTTCCTGCACAACCAACTACATATGGTAGAGTAAAAAGGGGCCTATCTATTTGGGTCAGGATATAGTTAAACGTAAGTTAATCCCTGTTAACTTTGCAAGTAACATGATTTAGGCAATTATTGTCAAATGCTAAAAAAATCTTAATTTTTGCTCATTTAACATTTCATACTCTAATACTAGCAATTTCAGGAGCTTGTTTGAGATTGTTGATAGAATTTCTGAGCAAATTGAGGTTGCCCGGGATGGTTTTAATGTTGTATGTGGGGATTTTAACGCTGCACTAAACATTAATAGCCATGAAATAGGCCCCGTTAAAGGTTGTCTGCCAACACTCTCTTCCTCCAGGACTAACCTTAGAGGGAACAAACTCGCGAAATACGTCTTGGGGAGGGACCTGATTAAGTTCACAAACACCATTTAAGCAACAGACCTTTTATGCCAACTTGGACTTTTGTATTCAAGTAAGAACTATGCCACTCCAATATACCCGTGAGTCGAATAACTGCATTCCCAGGTGGGTTGACGCAGCCTACTCACAAGTAAACCATACTATGAGGCATACATTGGGATGCAACCCCAAGGATGTAGAGGAAGTAAAGAGGTGTAGGGCTTTTTACAACAGAACCCTGCACTGGAGAAAGCGGAAGATTAGGGATTCTAATCTCATTGCATTAATGGCCGCTAGTGAGACTAAAGCAGAGGTCTTCAAACTTTTGGGTGCCGAGACCCCCCTGTCAACATTTTCAGTCGTAAGGACCCCCTCCTGATAAACATTTCTAAACCTGTAGGCAGGGCTTCTGGAATTACGAGGCAGGTGAGGACCAAATTACACAACAGGCTTGACTAAATTGTGTGGGAAGAAAACTTAAATAATGTTATGTGATGCAGCGTTATTTTGGGATAGAATTGCTTCATTATTTTTAATTTTTTTGCACACAGTAACACTGAGGAAAGATTTCACCCCATCAGTACCAGTTTATAACCAAAATACAGCAATGAACATCAGAAAGATGTCTAGTCAACCTTTGAGATGGGTCTTCCACTCTGCAGGAATACGTGCTGCCACATTAGTAGCTCACCTGGCCCTGGCCGGGAGCAGCAGGGGTCCCTTAAAACCCTGGCGGTCTTGTGCAGAGTTTACCCATGCCACTTTCCTCTCACCCCTCCCTTCCATCCCTCTCTCCTCTCCTCTCTTGGATCCCTCTCTCACTTTGCAGGCCATTTTCTTCCACCCCTTCTTACAACTTCTAAACTCTCCCCATTCAACTTCTCACTTCACCCTTAATCACCTCTTGCCATTCTGCCTTTTCACTGCCCTCATCTCTAACAGTTTCTCACATTTATCTCATGGCCTCTCTGGCCCTGTCACCGCCTGTGCCCATCTGCACTTCTCATTCATGTCAAGTCTCTCCGTTCAAATTGTTGTCTATTTGTATCTTACACCTCTCCAGTCCCCCATTCATCTTTCACATCTATCATTTGTTTTTTCACAGCTTCTTGAACCAATGTCCCCCTCCCCTGTTACCTCAGCACCAGTGCTTAATTTGAGCAGGTGGTTTCCGGTGCTCCGCACTGGCACCTAATTGTGCACACTGGCACTTTGACCGTCTGCCACATGGTGGCTCTCTCTGTGTAATTTAGAGATGAGCAGAACAGCTGTTTATTAATTCAATATACATTAAAAACGATAAACTCCTGACATCCATGCCATTCTTATAGCTTTGGGGGCTTGAAATAGTTACACTTGTACAGTGTTATGGTTGGTATTTGCATAGGTATCCTCACGGGCCGCACAGGCAAGGCAATGGGTGGGTGGTTAAAGTTGCAGTGGCCTACTGGTGAGGTTCCTGGCACATGTTTTATTATACAATAATCACTGCTCAGCACCCACGCCAGTATTCCCTCTCTTTCCCTAGAGCTGCTGTCCCTCACCCAAGTCGCATCCAATTACTTTTTCGGTCACAGATCATCTCTCAGCTATCTTCTCTCACAGTTTGACAGTAGCCCTCCTCTGTGCCCTCAACCTTCCCTCACACTCACTTCTTGCGTGTCCGCACTTCCCTTCGGCACTTCACATTTCTCCTCATCCCTTACCTCTTCAATCAAATTCCCTCACTCCCTCGCTGTCCTTTCTCATCCTCTCATCTCTCCTCACCGAGCACACGGGTTGGGCCCGTATACTCCTCTTGGCCTGTGCCACTCTGCTTATTGTTCCCTAATTCAGGAAGGCATGAATTGTCTGTCTTGCTGTTTTGGTGCAGGCAGCGCAGTTATGGAACGTGCACCCTCCTTTGCTTCGCTCCACCAAGACTCTATTATCCTTTGGGAAGATATCAAAACCTGGCTCTATGCTCTGCAGGTCACCCCATTTGGCTGGTTCTCCTTCCCCTTCTGTATGTTTCTCATTTGCCTTCAGGCAGCAGATGGCTATTAGCCCCTGGACACCTTTTCGTAATAGCAGCACACTACAAATGTAAATAATAATAATAGTAGTAGGCAGAAGCATGGGAGCGACTAGACCCAAACTTCGCGAGGGGGCCTACACTCCCAGGCAGGGCTGGCCATAGCACTGGCTACACACGGCGCAACAGTCTTTTTTGGTGCCCCATCCCCCTTTCCTCATTCTCCATAAATTCCCTCACTACCACTCATCAACAAAGCACCTCATCTCTCTGTAGCACCTTTCTGACAAACATTTTTTTTTTATAGTGCTATTCAGTTTACTCAAAGATCTGTGATCTGCATAGTACATGTTCTTTGTAGCAGGCACATTAACCCTCTGCACTCTGTGGATGAGAAGTGTGCCCATGTGAGTGCACTGTGAGTGATGCAACAGTGTGAGAGTAGGGAAAGAGGAGTGACTGCAGGGTGAGTGAGGTGACCCTGAATTTGGGTGCGGATGCAAGTGCAGAGTGGGACGAATGAATGCATGGTTAATGATGGGCTTGTTTGAGCGAGTTGCAAATTGAGCAGTGAGGGAGCAGGTGAATGAGGTGTCACATAAGTGCAGATGAGTAGTGTGACTGCAGGCTGAGGTACAGGGTGAACAACGCAAGTGCATTGTGATTGCAGAGTGATCACTGTGAGTGCAGGGTGAGAGGGTGAATGATGTGAGTGCATGGTGATCAGTGTGAGTGCATTGCGATCGCTGTGAGTGCAGGGTGAGCGTGAAAGTGAAGTGCGAGAATGAGAAGTGAGTTCGCTGAATGCAGGGTGCATTCCCAAACACTTGAAGTAACTCAGCATATTATTGACGGCAGCGTAGGGTTTAAGATATAAGTTAAACTATTGCTATTATGACATTAATCAGGGATCGAGGGTGGAGGAAATAAATAATATGCTGATCCTGCAACACACTTCCAATCCTATGGTTAGGGTTGCCTGCTCATTATTTTGATGTCCCAGACGGTACAAAAATAAGCAGTCACCTAAAGCTGTATATTTCAGCACTCATCTGTGCGTACTTAGAACAGCAAATATAAATAGAAAGCACTTTTAATTGTGCTCTAGGGCTGCCTCAATGATCCATGACTGATAATTAAAGGGAACAAAGACAGAAAAGTCACATTACGAATGAATACATGTGATTTTATTTACAATCCCATTTAGTGTCAAGAGGATGCCTTTGCAGGCTCTTTAAACATCAAATGGCTGGTATTTTTCTTCTTGCAACCCTACTTTATATTTATTTTCATGAAATGCATTCTCACACTACTGCAGTAACTGTAAAATACAAATTTAAGAAAAAGGCAGAGTTGGGGTCCAGGGGTTACTGGAACTAGAAAAAAAAACTAAGCCTCAGTAACCACTTTACAAAAGGTATGTAAATCTGCAAATGGTCCTTAACGACCTGTGAAAAACTCAGGAGATAAGACTGCAGACAGCCCAGCGGAGCCCACAGCAGCTCGAGGTGAGACACACTACGGGGGAGGAGGGGGGCTGAATCCCTTGTTGTGCCTGGGCAGAAGTGCGACCAGGAATGCGCGACCCCCTTTCCATCACTTCACGGCCCCCCTGGGGGTCGCGCCCCACACTTTGAAGACCCCTGGACTAAAGGGACCGAGGGCCTCATTTATGAGAAGTGACGCATCGCTGCATGAAAGCAGCGATGCGTCAGTTCTCAGTGCGCCCTCCTTCCGACACCAATGATGCGTCATATTTATAATATGACGCATCATGTCGCAAGGAAGGACAGATACGTCAATATAACTGACGTATCTGTCGGCGCGAAAAGTGGCGCATTGCTGGAGTTGTGTCGGAAGCCTGACGCAACTCCAGCAATGTTCCTTTCACATGGGGCAAGCCCCATGTGAAAGGGCCTGCGTCACCCTTACGCCTGCCATGAGGCAGGTGTAAGGTTTTGACGCATTGGCGTCCTAGAAGTGACGCAGCGAAATCTCGTAGATTTCGCTCCGCCACTCCTACGACCCTTTCTTGCGTGGGTACGCCCACCCTGCATGCATTATACCTGGCGCAGGTATAATGTAGCGCAGGGGTTTACGGAGTGACGCATCTACCTAGATGCGTCACTTCGTAAATATGGCGCAACAGGGCGCATGTTTTACGCCACTGGTTCGTCACAAAAAGTGACGCACCGGTGGCGCAAAAGTGACGCAGGGGCTCATAAATGAGCCCCCCAGTGTTTCTGGCTCACAGTCAAGCGTATTAGGAATGATAATGTTAGTAGGTCTCCCCTTAGTTGACATCCACACCAATGGCTAGGTTTCTCATTTTTCCAAAGTCTACTGTCCTTGCAGTAGCTCTGTTTCCAATTCAGCCCGTTTTGTAGCAGATGTTTCTATTGCAAACCTTACGTTTCATCTAGACGTTATTGCAGCTCTCAAGGACAGTCCTTCAAACAAAGCCCGGCCCCTGACTATTGAATTATTTAAGGGGAGGTGTGGCCTCTGACACCCATGCTTACAAATGTCTACAATCAACAGAAAGTGGCCTCCCTCCCTCCTTCATGGGTTTTCTCTTTAATTGTTCCTATTTTTAAAAGGGGGACTGCACTGGTCCACGCTGTTATCAACCAATATCGCTCATTGACTCCTACGCTAAAATCCTGGGTAGAGTGATCTATAACTGGAAAAAGCTTGGGCAAACGGCAAGGACATCTTGAGCTTTTGCCAGTACGGATTCAGGGAGGGCCTGGGCACAATAGAGCAGTTCAAATTCACATCTTATCTTAGGCAGGTATGTGTCAATCAGGCACTGCCTTCTGTACCTTGGTTTCATGGAGCTGTCTAGTGCCTTTGACTCCGTGAACAGGTCTAAGCTATGTTCAACGTGGCTCGACCTGGGTCTTGATACAACCCTAGTGAATGTTTAAAAAAATTTCCATCTGAATTTATCTGCCAGAGTTAGATACGGCCAAATGGGGCGTTCACTGATCCTCCTGGTCTCTCTGGAGAGGTGCAGCAGGGTGCATTCTGGTTCCCATTCTATTCATTTCTTCCATCAACAAATTGAGAATTTGTTGGAGAGTGGGCAGGAAGGACCACAGATCAGCAAGCAGCTGGTGCCTTCCATACTTGATGCCGATGATGCCATCCTTCTAGCCTGTACACCCAGAAGTCTTTCACTCCTAATATCCTCCTTTTCCTCGCTTAACTCCCTGGATATGGGCATTGATTACTCCACGTCTCATGAGATGGCGGGTGGTGCTAACAGAAGCAATATGAGACCAATTCATGTTCATTCCAACACTCTGTCAGCAGTATCCAGTTTTCCAGACTTGGGGAGTTTATTTATTTATTTATATAGCGCTGAATCGACCCCCGAAGGGGTAACTCTGCGCTTCGGACCGGGCTGCAGGAAAAAAACTGTTGAGCGGGATCAGAATAGAATGGTCTTAAGGAGCTTTCTGAATTGGGGATGATCAGACATAGTCTCAGATGAATAGGGAGCTGATTCCAATAAAGAGGGGCGAGGTGGGAGAATGCTTTCCCGCCCATCCTAGCTTTCCTGACTCGAGGAACTACAAGAAGAGATTTGGTTCCTGAGCGGCGGGTGCTGGAGGGCACGTAATGAGAGAACTTCTCAGCGAGATAGGAGTGGCCGATGTTTTCCAAGGCTTTATGAACAGTGCAGCAGATCTTGAACTTAACCTGCTTACGCACTGGGAGCCAGTGGAGCTGATGGAGGAGAGGGAGGGACGCAGTTCTGAGAGGGGCATTCAGGAACAGTCGCACAGCGGTGAACTGAACCACCTGCAATCTACTAAATGAGGACTCATTGGCAGAGACGAGGAGGGCATTGCAATAGTCCAGATGACTCAGTATAAGTGTCTGAGTCAGAGTTTTCCGAGTGGAATCAGGGAGAAAAGGAAAAACTTGGCATAAAAGACCCAGCGTGTGAAAGCAGGATCCGGCGGTCTGAGCTGCGTGCTCCTTCAGGGTGAGACCCTGGTTCAAACGGATGCCCAAAATGTTAACAAGGGACTTGGGGGCGGGGGGGACACCAAGGTCCACCGGCCACCATTCAGGAGTTCACAACAAAGGGGCCTTTCCGAAAAGCATAATTTCGGTCTTCCCAATGTTGAATTGGATAAAATTACTCTTCATCCCATTAGAAATGGCCCTCATACCAGAGGTGAAAGCAGACTGAACAGAGGGAGTGAACTTGCTAAGGCGAAACAAGAGCTGTGTATCGTTAGCATATGAAATGGGGGTAAACCCACATTTCCTGAGGAGATTGGCCAAGGAAGCAACATAGATATTAAACAAGGTAGGGCTCAAACAGGAGCCCTGAGGTACTCCCTTGGTCAATTCCATAGTTGCCGACCGGTACGAACCTAAATTGATGGTCTGGGAACGGGAGGAGAGGAAGCTCATCATCCATTGGAGAGCAGTGTCTCTGAGTCCAATCTCCTCCAGTCTCCTGAGCGGGATCTGATATGAGACCGTGTCGAACGTGGCGGAGAGGTCTAACAACACCAGTTACCATGATCACAAGGGTTCTTGGTCTACAAATACGGCTGCAAGAAGTCTTAAATTCACACGGTCACTTGGTGTCCTTTTTAACGTAGCTCCTAAAGTTGGAAATTTATCACACGCAATGGGCTCCTGTCATGATCTACGGCACAGGCGTTTGGGGATATGCACATGTCCCAGGCCTGCAAATTGAGAATTGTTTCTGCCGCATATTTTTGTTGCACCTCTTGGCTACTCACACTTTGCGTGCCATGAGGAATTGGGCCTCACATATATTGAGCACTATATTAAACATGCCCCCCTACGTTTATGGCTGGTGGTCTGTAACAATTTTAATGCATTGTCTACCAGCAAGTAATTATGGACTTCCTTAAATGTGATCAGGAGATGAACATCCCATGGTTGTCCTACATCAAAGAATGATTCACGTCTTTAAGTAGACTCTCCCTCTTCTCTAATCCTATCAGCATGAACAAGTCCGATAAGTAGTGGCTGAATCGTACCTTTTTAGAGGACAGGTGGACGAAGAGGGATGCAGCTGAACTTGAGAAGCCTACAGATAGGCAATTCTTCGAGTTACAAACTAGTGCTGTTATTGAGCCCTATCTGCAGTATACAGTTAACCCCTGGCAAAGGGCTCTGTTGTTTAAATTCAGAGTAGGTACTATTTGCAGCCTGCTTTGCTTCTTCTTGGGGCAGTATGGGGGTGGGGTCAGTTTTCTCATTTGTCCATGTGATGATGTTACTCCCAATCATTACTTCATTTGAACCTTTTCTGCAAATATTATGTTATGTACACTAAGTGCTTTTTATTATCTAAATTGAAAACTCATAATCTTAGCTTGTGTAAACCATCCCTCATTTTTGTTCAGACATTGCAAGATCCGTCCATTTGTGTTGGTGTGGGATCCTTTTTAAAATGTGCTGTACCTAGTCGAACTATTATGAACTTTTAATGTGAAATGAATTGTATTGCATGTTTTAACTGTGAATGTTTATGATTAATTATTTGTAATAGAATAAAGTACCATTTGAGTTGAGTAATGTTAAACAGCAGGTAACTTGCTCCTTGAGACTGTTATGCACGGTGCAATATTTATAATAGAAAAAGACAATTTTTTTCTCAAATGGGAGAAATGTGGAGAGAAGAAAAATGTTCCATATTATGGAACAATTTTCTTCACTATAAATTTCTCCCATTTAAGAAAAATAGCTGTATTTTTCTGTTACAAATGTAATGGTGTTTCATATGGTTTGAGCCCGAAGTGTGTCCTGTGCCACAAGTACATACGACATAGGGTCTCAGTCATTCTTGCATGTTTCCCATTCATACACACATGTTCATGATGCTCCACAGATCACACTCTTACGGGCACGCATAGGACCCTTGTCATAGTGCTCCCTACAATCAAGTTTAAGATAGATCGGTGGGTTTAAGTGCCACTGCAGGTCAAACGCAGACCTGTACTATAACCATGGCCTCTGGAATTAAGCAAATTTAGGGCTGCTTCATTTTTGCATAGTTATGGATTTGGCATATAATCCATTACCTGCTCATGATCTGCAGATTTTAACAAAAAAAGATTTCTAGCCCAAACGGATCTAAAGTTACTAAAAAGGCGGTAACACATGTTTGACTACTTCCATGTCTGTTGCTTATTGCTGTATTTGGGTGTTTATTCGAAGAGCCAAGCCTTCATCTTCATGCAGAACTCAAGAAGTGAGGTAGAAGCTCTGATTTGTTGAGAAAGGTCGTTCCATGTCTTGGGTGTGCTGTAGTAGAATGAGCGACCTCCAGGTTTCCTTTTACAGATTTGGGGAGTGTGAGGGTGTGAGGCAGACCGTAGGTGTCTGGTGGGTTGGTGAAAGTGTATGCAGGTGTTCAGATATTCTGGTCCTTTGTTGTGTAGGGCTTTGTATATGTGTGTGTGAGAAGTTTGAATTGGCGGTGCTTATGAATGGAGAGCCATTGAAGTTTCCTGAGGTGCAATGTGATCTGGGTGCAGCATGGTAGGTTGAGAATGAGTCTTGCGGTGGTGTTCTGGATGGTCTAGAGTCTGTGTAGAAGTTGTTTGGAGATTCTGGCATAGAGAGTGTTGCCATTGTCCATCCTGCTGGCTATGAGTGGTTGCGTGATTGTCTGTCTGTTTTTCTGAGGCAACCATTTTTAAGATCTTCCACAGCGTTCTGCAGAACGGGGTAGGGTTCAGTCCCTTTGAGCTTCTGTATGGACACTCAGTGAGGGGGTCCACTCAGCGTAGTCAGAGAAGGGTGGGGCAGAACCTCAGAGTCTCCAGAGAAGGATGTGGTGGACTATGTGATTGGCCTCAGTATGTTGATGGTGCAATACATGAGTCAGGCAAAGAAAAACCTTCAGGCTAGCCAAGTGCTGATGAAGGAGATGTATGACCAGAAAGCTACGCTGACTAGGTATCAAGAAAGTCAGGAGGTGTTGGTGCTAAAGCCTATTTTTCCCAGGGCTTTGGAGGACAAATAGTGGTAGCCATACAAGGTATTTCAGAGGTTTTCTGAGATTAACTACTTCGTGGACACATGTGCCACAAGGAACCCAAAAGGGTGTACATGTGAACAGACGAAGCCTTACTTCCAGATAGATTACACAGTGAATATCATGGCTATCACAGAGGAAGCAGAAGATAGTGAGTCTCTTCCCGACTTACTGCATAGTGACACAAGGGATGGCACTTTTGAAGGGATTGAGCTGGCCCCTGAGATAACGTTCCAGCTGCAGATAGAATGTAGAGCGGTGTTAGGTTGGTTCGCCAACTGCTGTTCACTGGCTCCAGGGTTGATACTTGACTGAATCGTTGACATAGACACAGGAAACAGTCAGCCAGAGAAGGGCAAGTTATACAGAATGTCAGACCAGATTCAGGGAGGCATTAAGGTGGGCGTTTAAAGTTTTTTCGACCTGGGGTCATTGAGAGATCTCGTAGTCCATGGTCTAGTCCTGTGTTTCTAGTACCAAATCTAGGGTCTACTAGCTTGTGGTTCTGTCTGGACTACCGAGCAAGAACTGATGCCCATCCAATCCCCAGAGCGGTTGACCTTGTGGATCGAATAAGTGCTTTAAAGTACTTGAGCAGCTTGGATTTGACCAGTGGTTACTTGCATATTTCTTTAGCAGCAGACAACAACGAAAATAATGACTTTCCAATGCCAGGGGGGCTGAATCAGTTCCCTTTGGGTTGAAGAATAGTCCTGCCACTTTTCAGCACCTGGTGAAATATGTTCTCGCAGGGTTGGAAGAGTTCTGTGTGACCTAGCTGGATGATACTTCAATGTTCAGCAATTCATAGCAGGAACACTTGAGACACATAGGATGGGTGTTGGCTAGAATACAGGAGGTGAAACTGACCATAAAGGTGACCAAGAGTCAAGTAGGGCAGTTCTGAGTAGACTACTTTGGGCATGAGGTGGGGAACGGGAAGATTGGCGTGTTGGAGACCGAGATTCAGTCTGTCATGCAATGGGATGTGCCTAATACCCAGACTGAAGCGAGGGCCGTTTTAGGACTCACCGGTTATTACAGTAACTTTGTGAACTATGGAAATATAGTGGCCTCATTTACTTCTTCATCCTCCAAGAGGCTGCAGAGGAAAGTGATAAGGGGTTAGATATGGGATAAGAAGTATCAAAAGGCATTTGAATAACTGAAGAGGGAACTATGCCCTTCACCTGTAATGAAGCACTTGACTATAGTCAGCCTTGCATTTTACTGACCAGGTGTCTCCAACCAGTCGATTGCAAGCTACCAGTAGTTAACTGGCACACTTTGAGTAACCTGCAGCCTTGAGGTTGTTAAAGTCAAAGAAAGTTTATTTTAATATAAACGTGGCACATTTTCTATTGTAATAGTGATTAAGCCTTATTTCATTATGCAAGCAAGCCTTTGCAAGTAATTTCTCTGTGCGCTGTGGTCCAAGTCCCGACTTTGGTCTCAGTTTGCATTCCACTTTCTTAGTATATGGTTTGGTCTCCCCCAAGAGACCACTGTGTATTGTGCTTACCCACATGTTTACAATTGAAGTATTGTGTGTATTTGCATTGATATCCACGGGTAGGAGATATACCAATGTGTTAGTGAGTATTGTATAATAAATAGACATATTTTTATAAATATATTGCGTGGTTTTTTTAATTTAACCTACACTTTATTAGATTCACTAAAACAAGCTGTGTAAAACTCCTTCTGGACTAAGCCTGAAGGCTACTCGCCATAGCTACCACTTTGGGAGCTTTCAATGGTTGTCTAAGACCCCTAAAATCACCATAAGGGTGATTTTCCATTTTCCATGCATATCACAGACATGTAGATATTGTAAATTACATTCTTTGACAGCGAAGGAGGGATTATCCTTGAAGTAAAAAGTAGGAAGGCTATGGTTACCTTATGTGGGAACCAAGAATGTCATTTACCTTGCAATCTGTGACTGATAAATATGAGTGGAAAATAGTGGAAAAGAATTAAGCTTGAAAATGGAAGGACGGATAGTAAGACGATGTGTCTGAGTGTGAGGCAATAATGACGTGGAGGTTAGTTAAGGTTTGTGTTTTGGTGAACCCCAGGCACTGAGAGCAAGATAGTGCTATGAAACAATTAGCTTTTTATGTTGGTCAAGCCGTTCTCTAACATTTGGTATCAAATGGAAATTAAGTTCTATGCCTGTTGATCAGTATCTGATCTTTTAAAGATATGATGACGATTTTTTGTTAGACTGGTGTAACACATTAGGATATGAATGTCAATATTTTGATAATAATAGCAGTATTTATGTGTTTCTGAATACAGGTTTTTTTTGTTTTTTTAAACTCTTTTTATTTGTTTTCTCATAACATACATGTGAGAAGTTGGCCTGATATATGATGTCACTAATTCTAGTGTACACCTTGTATCAGTCCAAACAACCCTTATGGTGATTGGTTGTAAAGTCAACCTTATAGACCAGCTATCCTAGTGGTAGCATGGACAAGAGCAGTCTTAGGCTAAACTCTGTATGGCATGTGAAGCCAGCTGTTATACCATTTGTAATCCCTTGAATACCAAATGAAAGGACACCATAACAGATATATATAAAAATAGAATGTATTTATTCTAGTCAAAATACCCTCAGCACTCTTTATGAGATTCGACGTAAGTACAACACAGTCTTATTCAAGCATACATTAAGTCACACAGGTAAGTAATACAGTTAGGCACTAGGGGCCACGCAAACCATATACTAAGTAAGTGGTATAAGAACCACTGTCACGAACACAGGATAGGCCTAGGCCTAGGGAATCGCTGGGGCTACACTATACTACCAAAGGTTAGGAAGTGGGAGGCCCACGGGATTCAGGTGCAGAGTGGAAACACTCATGCGTAATGCGTAAAAGTCAATAGAAATAGTAGTTATTAGAAATTAACAGTTTTAGGACACTTCTGGAATAGTTAGGAGTTCGAGACTTGGAAACTAGACCCTAGGATAGTCAATACCCTTGTGAGCACCGGAGTACTCAAGTTACCTAGCCCACGGGCTGCGGGTGCATAGGTGTGAACTTGCGTCGGGTTTTGTCGTTGACTCCTATGGATGCCTGAAGGAAAGTTGCTAACAGGCAGTCAGTGAAGAGTGTCCGGTGGATCCCAAGGATGGAATCAAGAAGGAAGGATACCTGCAAGCAGAAGGGACAGAGTCTAGGTCACCAGCCAGGAGCCGGGAAGGAACCAGGAAGGAACCAGGCGATGTTGTGCAGATGCAGGTGAAGAGGTGAAGCTTGTCGCAGCAGCCACGGGTACCAGGAGACGTCGAGGACGACCAGGACCAGCAGGCGAGCTGTCCCACAAAGGCTCTTGTTGTCGGCGGCGTCGATGTCGAGTTAGGACCCAACAAGCCTTGGCAAGCGGAACCCACGCAGAATGGAGGACTTGCTTCTGGTGCAGACCAGGAAGGTCTGGGGTGCTTCTCTTTAACAGCGGAGCGAGTGCCAGTCTGGAGGAGCCGGACCAGCAAAGTGAAATCAAAGGTTCATCGTCGCAGAGGTCACTAGCCAACGGGCCAGCAACCGGACAACACGTAGAGCAACTCAGGTGCAGAAGGGCCCCACACAGAACACGTGAAGTGTGGGGAGCTGGTCTTCTTTGCAGATGGTGCTCGGGATGGGGGCTTCTCAATTCCCCAAGCACAGCTTCGAGGATGCCTCAGAAGTCGCGCTAGTCAGTTACTAGCCACTTTTCCCAAGTCGCCGGTCCCACGTCCCTCGTCGCCTCCACGGGTCTCAGCTTTGCTGTTAAGGTGGACTGGTTCAGAGGTGTCTGGAAGTCTCGGCGCTGGTCAGTCTCTGCAGTCGTCCCTCGTAGGATCAGTCGCAAAGCAAGCAGCGGTCGCTGAATGGTGCCTGGTTGCCCAGGGTGGTCACTCCTTGGCCACAAGGGAGATTCTTCAGTCTTCTTACTGAGGTCGAATGTCGAAGGTCCAGAGTTTCTGTTCAAGTTGCAAATTCAGGATAATCTAATATTGCAGGGCTCAGCTACCTTCTAATAACTGGGCTAGTGGGCTGGGCTACCTGCAAGGTCCCTCCTATGGGTGGGACCAGGACGGAGGGGGGCTACACCCCCTTTCCTTTATCCAGTTTCGCGCCTGAGCTGGGGCTGGAGTGCCCCAGCACCGGTTTGAACTGGACTATGCATGGAGCACCTTGTGTGCCCCAGGCATGTCTCATTCCTTTCAGCCCTCCCTGCCCCAATACACTAAAGTCCATCTGGGGAGATGCTAGCACCTCCCCAAGCAGGAAACCTATTGTCCAGGCCTCCCTGGCTGGGAGGGCTCCCAGCTGCAGGAGGTCAGACTCGTATCTGTGGCAGCAGCATCCATTTTGTGACCTCAGTTCCGGTCCACAGGAGGGACTGTGGAGGGCTTGGACCAAGTGTCCTGCAGAACGTCAATGAGGGCCTCATTAAACTGCAGCAGAGGCTCAGTGGAGCTTGCTGTCGGTTGAAGGACCTCTGCGACGACGTTAGTCCTCACGGCCACAGCAGGCAACTCGAGCCCTAGGGCTTCGGCCGCCTTGCGCAGCACCACTGAGAAGGCTACACCCTCCTCCGAGGCCACAGTCGGAGGAGAGATGAAACCAGCGTCCGGGGAGGTATCCAGACCGTTGGCATCCCCCAATTCCTCTGCCCAGTCCTGAGAAAGTTGGGCCTGAGCGGCCATAGGGTCTTCAGACCCCTCCCAGTCGCCCTCGTCATCCGATTCCCGATAAACAGGAGGAACGATCGGAGCCGGGCAGTAGATGAAGCGTTCACCAATCGGCGCCGGTAGCGGCGCCGGGCCGGCGTCGGGCCCGGACCAGGGCTAAACTGGGGAACGACGTCGTCTGGGGACGGCGTCGGAGGTGGAACCGATGTCGGCGCCGGCAGAGGAGGCGTCGTGAGGTCGACCGGCGCCGACCGAGATCCAGGCCTGGATCCCTCGGGGACCTGCGGCATCGGGGCCGGAGCCGTCGACGGCGCCGGGGCCGGAGCCGCCGGCACGCGAGGTCACCCAGTCGAACCTGCGGGGCCTACAGGAATCAACGGCGGAGCCAGGCCCCTCATGGCCGAGAGGAAGGAACTGACTTCCGCCGGAGTCGCGTCCGTCCCAGGGACCGGCGGGTATGGGGACGGACGCGGGTCCTGCAGCTCCGACGGAGCCGCGGGGGTGGGACCACCCTGACCCTCAGCCGAGTTGCGCGACCGGCGAGGGGAGTCCGAAGAGCGATGTCGTCTCTTGGACTTCTTGGAGTGCTTCGACTTACCCGAAGACCCCGACGAGCGATGACGATGGCTGCGGAGCCGAGTGCCGAAGCTCGAGAAGCTTACGGGACCGCTCCCGCCTAGCTTTCGATGTCAAGGCCTGGCAATCGAGGCACGACTCCACGTCATGGTGGGGCCCCCAGGCAATAAAGGCACCGGCGATGGTGATCCGTCACCGACATCAGGCGATGACAGGCGTCACAGGCTTTGAAACCAGGCATCCTACCGGCACCAGAGTCGAGTCGATAGACCAAAATAAGTAAAAAAATTACTAGGCGTGAGCTCTTCCCGGATCGGCGCTTACTGGCGCGGAAAAAAGAAAAACTGACGTCAGCGCGCGAGGGCGGCGTATAAGTACTCCGACGACGTCATTCCGGCGCACGACGCCGACGACGGACGTGGAGCCGCAGATGACGCCTAGCGACGCGCAAGGGGTATTGCTACAAAAATCTTTCCGGATCCAGCCTGACGCCTGGGGATATTTTAAGGTGAGGAATCTAACTAACGTGTTTCTTTCAGATATGGCTCTTTTGTTGAGATGGTCTGTAAGGAGTCTATCCTCCAATGGTGAGGACTCTGCCAGTCGTGTGCCCGGTGCGATCACTGCCATAAGCGCATGCCTGATTTGTGTGTAACAGAACTGTTCGGTGTCTGCCATGTCATAAGCAGTCTGCAGTTGGGCAAAGGGAAGCACCTCTCCCTTCTTCCAGAGGTCTCCGACTCGCGAGATCCCTATCAGATCCCACTACTGGAATCCTTTAGTATTACGTAACATACCCAGTCTTTTTGTGTCCCATAATGGCATAGCCTGCGTTATCTTCCCCTCCCATCCCAACGTCCTCTGCGCCTCAAACCAAATTTGTATAGTGTGTGCCGTCGGGCCCGTGAGGTTGCGCCTCTTACTCTTGTTATACAATGCCCCCATGACTCCACCCTCGCCCAGCAACTGTCGATCCATACGGTACGCTGGGTCATCCCCAGATGCGTGAAGCCATTGGTTTACAACCACAAGTTGCGAGGCACAGTAGTATATTTTTATGTTAGGGAGGGCGATGCCTCCATCATAGCAACTTTTGGTTAATTTATGAAGTGCTATTCGCGGTGTCTTTCCCTCCCATAATAGACTGGTCACTTCGGCGTTTATCGCTGTAAAGTATGTGTGGGAGACTGGGAAAGGCGTGTTTTGTAGTGCGTACAAGAATCGTGGGAGCGCCATCATTTTGAAGAGGGCTGCTCTGCCCAGCAGCGTCAGTGGCAAGGAACGCCAATGCTTGACGTCGCAACGGAGCCGTGTTAGGGGCTGTGTGAGATTTTCTTTGATAAATTGTGTCCTCTCAGTTGTGACATATATCCCCAGATATTTGAACCCTTCCTCTGCTATCTGTATCCCGCATCCCCTTGGAAGCCGCGGTGGGGGGCCCTGGAGTACATAGAGGTGCGATTTTGCCCAGTTAATAGTATATCCAGACGCTTGTCCGTACGATGCACATATGTCCAAGAGACAGTTGATTGAGCGCGCCGGGGACGCTAAGTATAGCAGGATATCAACTGCATATAAGGATATGCGGTCTTCCCATCCCCCTGCCCATCTCAGGCCACGGATAACCTGATCTTGTCTTATCCAGGCCGCCAAGGGTTCCAGTACCAGTGCAAAAAGAAGCGGTGAGAGGGGGCATCCCTGCCTTGTTCCCCGCCCCAGCGGGAAGGTGGTTGATATGTGACCGTTTACTACGACCTGTGCTAGTGGGCGTGTGTAAAGCAGTTTGATCCAGGCACACAACTTGGGACCGAATCCCACATGTTGAAGGACTGCAAAAAGGAAGGGCCACTCCACCAGATCAAACGCCATTTTAGCATCTAACGATAGGATAACGGCCTCCTCCTCTATAGTGGATTGGCGTGCAAGGACACCGTGTAGACGCCGCAGGTTAAGGGCGGTATTGCGATTAGGCATAAATCCGGATTGGTCCGGGTGTATTATTGTGGCTAGATATGTCTGCAGCCTCGTCGCCAACACTTTTGCCAAGATCTTTGCTTCAGCATTGATCAAGGAGATCGGTCTGTAGGATGCGTATTCGTGCGGAGGTTTGTGGGGTTTATGTATGGCCACTACAGTGGCTAGTCTTTGGTCTCTTGGTAAGATCCCCTTTCCTAAACTATCGGTGTACATATTTAACAAATGGGGCACAATCTGCGTTGCTGCTTTTTTATATAGCTCCACTGGTATTCCATTCGGACCCAGTGCTTTCCCTGTGTGTAGTGCGGCTATTGTAGACGTCAGCTCCTCGGGAGCCAGATCTTTTTCAAGGGCTGTCACCGTGGAAGGGGCCAGTTTGGGCATAGCTATATCTTTGAGAAAAGCTAAGTTGTCCTCTACGGTGTTTATGGCTTCTGGGGTATATATTTTACGATAATGTACCGCAAATGCCTCCGCTATTTGCTGAGGTTCCGTCGTAGACGTGTCTTCATTCAATTGGATTTGTGCCACCCACCTATTGGCCCGCTCCTTTTGTTCTAGCCGCGCTAATAATTTATCCGCTTTATCTCCTAATTCGTATACAGTGTGTCGTGTTGCGGTGATTTTGCTTTTCGCCATCTCCCAGACATAGGACTTATATATTCCTGTTGTGTCAGTTGCACCTGGTGTGTTGTGTTTTCGTCGACATGTAACGCATGTTCTGCTTCTGCCCGGGACACCCTCTGCTCCAGACTGTCCACCTCTCTTTTCTGGGTCTTTTTATGATCTGTTACCAGTAAGATTGCCTGCCCTCGAAGGACCGTTTTGTAGGCTTCCCACAATGTCGTCGGGGATGGGACTGTATTTTTGTTTTCCGCAAAATATTGCTTCGTTGTGCATAGAAGCCCTTTAGCAATTTTTGGAACTTTGAGGTATCCGGGGGACAGCGGGAACATCCTACGTCTCTGAGGGGTAGAAGCTGTGTATGTGATTAGGACTGGGGAATGGTCAGAGATGCCTCTAGGGAGGTGTATCACTGCCGTCACACCCAGCACTCCAGTCGCCAGCGTGAACATATAGTCCAGTCTAGAAAGGCTATTGTGCACCCCGGAATGGAATGTATACTGTCGTTCTGTCGGCCATCTGAGTCTCCATACATCTACCAGTCCGAGAGCCTCCGTGAATTCTAATAGTTGAAGATTGGCAGTGTTGGGGCCTCTAGGGGGCTGCCTATCCATGGATGCGTCCATTGTCGCATTAAAATCCCCCCCTATTATTAATTCTCCGTGCGGAAGTGCAAGGAGGAATTCCCCCAACGCCCGGAAGGCGGTCTGGTGCAATGTAGGAGGGATGTATCCAGTCACTATGTTGTACACCTTCCCCTCCCATTGGCAGGTTATCGCCGCAAAGCATCCCTGGTCGTCTTTCCGGGAGTCAGTGATTATCAGTGGAAACGCTTGTTTACCAGTATACCTACTCCTCGTGACCCTGAGGTAAAGTCAGAGTGTATCAGCATTTTAAAGCCCGACCTATCTAGGGCTCTACAAGCCGAGCCTGTCAAATGTGATTCCTGGAGCAATGCCACTGCCGGACCCCTACGCTTGATGTACTGCAATACCAGCCCTCGTTTTATTCTATCGCCCAACCCATTCACGTTCCAGGACAGTACTGTGAATAGTGAGGTGGGCGTGCGGGGAGTCTGTATGTTCTTTTCTGTTTCAGCCATTGGGGTCTGAATTTGCGTCTTGACTGTCATCTATTGCCGTGTAAAGCCCCAGGATGTACATCATACCCCGGATTGCAATGCTCTGAATGCCATTTGCTATTAACCAATACATCACCACAATACTACTAAATGAACCAATAGCAACCATTAGAAACTGTACCCTTCCCTCCTCCCCCCTCCCTGCCTCCTTGCCCGGCGGATTCAAAACTACCCACCACCCCAACTCAGCAGAGTGCTTAGTCCCCATAACTTTGTACTTGCGTAGGGGGAAAGAGTCACTTCGTGCCGTTCAGCCACCCCCGGAATATGCCGCAGTTTAATGCAAAAAACTGTGAGTCCAAAAGGCATGAGTCTCGTACAGTGCGATGTGCGCGGATGCACATTTCAGCCAGCCTTCAGCATCATCCACCTCCGTCACCTGCGCAGTATCCGTGAATCAGTTTGCAGTGCGTATCTCATTCAGCTGTATGGCGTCATCTACTTCCGGGCCAGTATCACCTGAGAGTTTCGATAGCTGTGTCCGCTGCACGCGTGCAGGACCTGCACGTCTCGAGTCCTTTGCTGGTCGCCAGCCTTCCAGCCAGTCAGAGGCCTCTGCGGGCTTATTGAAGAACCACGTCTTCCCTTCCGCCTCTACACGCAGTTTTGCTGGGTAGAGCATTGCGTATATGAGTTCACGGCTGCAGAGTTCCTTTTTTATATCCAGGAAATCCCGACGTTGTTTAGTCACCGCAGCCGTGTAGTCTGGGTACAGTGTTATTGTAGAGTTGTCCACTCTCAGGGGGGGGCAGTGCGTGCCCGTTGTAGGATGGCACCCCGGTCCCGAAAGTTGAATACTCTTGCCAGGATCGGCCGTGGGGGGGCTCCTGGTCGGGGCCTACCCCCGGGCACCCGATGCGCCCTTTCCACGGAAAAGAAGTTAGACAATCCACGAGGCTGAAGCTGGTCCATAATCAGTTTCTCCACGAATAGGTCTAGGGCCGGTCCCCTTGCGCTTTCCGGCACGCCCACCAGGCGTATGTTATTCCTTCTGGACCGTCCCTCCTGATCATCCAGCTTGTCAATCAATTGTTTCTGCATCATTTCCAAAGCATGTATTTGCTTTTTGAAGGTTGCTGTGTCTTTAGTAAGAGTCTCGGTGGTCATTTCCACCTCTTTAACTTGTGTGTTCATTTCTTAGATGTCCGCGCGGAGCAGCCCAACATCGGTCGAGATCGCCCCCATGGTGCCCTGCATCTGAGCCAGCGCGGCCATCACGTCTTTGAGAGTGATCTCCGGTGATGTTTCTGGCGAAGGATGGGGTCCACGGCATCTTGCGGTGCCGGCGCCTCGGTGCGCCCTTTATGATATGCATATTTGTCCAGTTTGTTGTGCGACATCGTGCGTTGCCCCCTGCTCCCCATCACATCCAGCGGGGGAGAGCGAGATCCCGCACACCAGGGGACTTACCAATAATGGCGGTAACCAGCAGTCGCTGCCGCCTGCCACGAGGGTTTTTTCTACGTGCGGCCTGTCCGTTTTACTGGTCCCTGACTAGCAGGTTTTGTGGGGTCCAGACAGCCTTCTTAAAGTTAGACAGAGCTGGATGGTGTCTTTTGCCTCTCACCGGATCTTGGGCCCCGGGATCACGCCAGGCCACAGGGGTCCGCCCCGGCCGTCCCGTCGCTGGCGGTGCTTATTGAAACCCAGGGGCCCTGGGGCATGTATACACCAACACGATTTCTCGCACCCTCGCACAGGGCGGTACCCCAGGCAGAGGCCTCCACATACGGAGCAGCGGGACCCGGGGAGCGGCAGGCTCGTCTCCCTCTCAGCAGCATCTGCCCCTCAAGGGCTTTTCCAGCAACAGAGCCCACCACGATAGGCCCGCGCATATCACGCTCCCCCTGGCATCACGGGGTCCCTCTCACCTCTTTGCCGCTTCTCCGGGGGGAGCCTCAGGACCCTTCTCTCAGTCCCACCTCCGCAGCAGGCGCAAAGCCCAGGAGAGCGCCACACGCAGGCCACAGGGATCGGGACGAGCGCACCTCCTACAAATCGAGGCCCCGGTCCGCTTGCCGCCGCGAGTCCCCAATCGCTCTATCTCCGTTCGTCCAGATGTAGGGCGGAGCTGTCACCATATATCATCTATCGCCTCCAGGTCCCTATCTCCACATCGTCGCCAGATCTCGCGTAGCGCCGCAGTCCGCGCCCTCATGCGCGAGAGTCCCACGCCTCCAAGCGCCTCCCTCAGTACAGGTGAAATCGAGGCCCCGGCTCCCCCGCCATCACCAGGCCTCAGTCTGCAAGCACCGTTGCGCCGCAACCAGGTGCCCGCGCGGGGTCGGAGCTGCTCTCAACCGCTGCCGCGGCACCTCCAGATCGCCACCGCTATGTCGCCTCTCAGTTTTGTGCCGGATTTATGTCAGGATTGTTCGGCGGGCGGGTTTCAGGCACGGAGCTCCCCTAGGCTGCGGCCATCTTCGTTGGCTGCTGGCCACGCCCCCTGAATACAGGTTTTAATCATTGGGCCCGATTCACAGAACTAACTTAAGACAAAATCCTAAACTTACTACTTTTGGTATTCAAAGAAGTTAGGATTTTGTCTTAAGTTTGTCTTAAGTCTGTCTTAAGTCTGTCTTAAGCCTGTCTTAAGTTTGTCTTAAGTCTGTCTTAAGACTGTCTTAAGACTGTCTTAAGTCTGTCTTAAGACTGTCTTAAGTCTGTCTTAAGTTTGTCTTAAGACAAACTTAAGACAAAATCCTAACTTCTGTGAATACCAAAAGTAGTAAGTTTAGGATTTTGCCTTAAGTTAGTTCTGTGAATCGGCCCCATTGTTTTTACACATGAGAGATATTCTTTTGTCTTGAAGGTGATCAAAACCAGCAAAAATTACCAAAACGTGACAACTCCATATATGTTGCTAAAAATGTGGCACATGTGGGGGGGCGTGGCCAACCGGGCAACATGGCGGACGCGAGCTGCTGAGGCTCCGACCGTAATCCCCTGATGATCCTGACAGCGATCCTGTGAGGGGACAGGACGTGGCGGCGAGACGCGGGCCCAGAGAGAGGAGACCGCGAGGACTCCGCGCAGCCCAGCGGGCGGTGATTTCATAGCGCCGGGGCCCAGCGCGGCTCGGGAGACGAGGACGCGCGCGGCGGCCTGCGAGGAGGGGCCGGCCGCTGGAGCCCGCGCTGGCACTCGACGGAGGCCCTGTGACGGTGCCTCGGAGCGGAGAGACCTGCAGGCTGCAAACTGCCGGCGCCTGGGGACGCGACCTGACGAGACCCCTGCCGGGTGCTGGGGCATTGTGCGGGGCCCAGAGGAGGCGGCACGAGGCGGTGCCCAAGACTGCCTGCTGGAGGCCAGCTGCACCCTGCGAGGCGACTGGAGACGTGGCATCGTGGGGCTGTGGCCCGTGCGGACGAAGAGACCCGGACTGCGAGGGGGAGCCTGACGCCTTGAACCATCGCCGAGCACTGGACAGTACGGTGAGCTGGGGCCGGGGGCCTGTGCCGGTCTCCCTGATGAATGTGAGCCCGCCATGACTGCGACGGCGATGTGAGGTGCGGAAGGCCTTGGCGCCGGGGGGTGATCCACGGTCGCGCCTGAGGCAAGACGTGGGCGCAGGAGCCTGGACTGGAGTGGCCTAGAGCCGGTGCACATTGAGGGACGCTGGGCGGTGAGGGGTACAGCGAGCCCGGAGGACCCGGAGGCCGCGCGCGGGCGGCCGCTGCTGAACCTGAGGCCGGGCATAAACAGGGGCGGACGCCATTTCGTCGGAGGCGCCATCTTGGGTGCGGCTGTGGATGCGCCTGGCCCGCAGGACGCTGCGGGGGTCGTCGACCGGCACACAGCGGAGCAATCTGGGGCCCCCCCCATGAGCCGGTGAGCTGGGGAGTGGAGATCGCGGGAGTGGGACCCCACCCGTGGGACTGGCTGATGGGACTGGACTGACTCACGCCCCAGTGGGCACGAAGACGGCGAAGGCAGAGTGCGTCGAGGGGTGCAGCGGTCTGCTAGCGGGCACCGGTCGGGTGTACCTGGCAGGACTGGAGAGGGCCTAGACCGGAGGACGCGCCAGGGACAAGTGCTGTGGTGCGGTGCCCTGAGGAGTGAGGGGTGACTGGTCCCGAGCGCCCCACCTGGGCGGGGAAGCCTTGCTGGTGTGTTTCCCTTTGGAGCCTGTTGTCTGAGCGGACTGTGGGGTGCTCTCTGTCCTCCTCCCGGTTGTTCGCGGCCTGGCGACTGCGCCCTCGGAGCCCGAGGAGGACCCCGGCGGCCGCGCCGGGCGACGTGTTGGTTGGTCCGGAGAGCCCACGCCTGGCTGTGGCCGCGACGCCTGGGGCTGAATCGTGAATGCCGTCCGCCCAGCAGTACGCAATGGGCCGGCTTCGAGACAAATCGCAGCAGGGACAGCTGCGCGCTGGGAGCCTGAACCCCCGCAGGGGCGCTCGGAGGGAGGTGCGGAGCCGCAAACGGCGGCCCTCTCCGCCAAAATGGACACCATGCTCGCGGCGGTGGAGAAACTCAGCACCACCCTGGACCAGACACGGGAGTCCCTTGAAACAAGGATAGACAAGGTCGCATCGGACTTCACCCTCCTTCATGCTGACCACCGCAAACTGGCCGAGAGGGTAGCGGCTCACGACCAAACGCTCCAGGAGCTTCCGCCTGTTGTCCAGAGCCACAGCGCGGCATTGCAGGATGTGCTGGACCGGGTCCATGCCCTTGAAGACCGGGTGGACGATGCGGAAGGGCGCTCCCGGCGCAACAACATCCGCGCAGTGGGCCTTCCGGAAGGAGTGGAGGGTAGGCACCCGGAGCGCTATGTGGAGACCTGGCTGCGTGATCTCCTGCCCCAAGGGGTACTGTCCCAGCACTTCGTGGTGGAACGGGCACACAGGGTGCCGGCGCAGAAGCCCAAGCCGGGGGCTCGGCCCCGGCCGTTCCTCTTCAGGCTTCTCAACTACCGGGACAGGGATGCAGTTCTGAGTGAAATCAGGAAGTCTGGCGACCTGACAGTGGGCAGCAGCCGTGTCATGCTGTTCCCGGACTACACTGCAGCCGTGCAGCGGCGAAGAAGCAACTACATGGCAGTGAAGAGGCAGCTCCGGGAGCTGGCGCTACCCTACTCCCTGCTGTTCCCGGCCCGCCTCCGAGTGGTGGCGAAAGAGGGGGCCCGCTTCTTCGACTCCCCGGCGGACGTGTGGGACTGGCTGGAGGAGACGGGGCAGTGGACGGGGGCGAGACCCAATGGTCCGGACAGCGAGGACCGCCCTAAGCGACGATCCAGAAGACGGGGGCGCAACGGGGCACGGCAGCTAGCACATCCAGGACGAGTGGCGCCTAGTCCAGAAAGAATGCAGATGGAACGGCAGGAGGCACTTGAGGCGGTGGCGACGCTTGGGGCATCGCCTGCCAGTGGGCGAATGGAGACTGGTGCGCACAGCGCCCCGGGCACGAGTGGGGCGTCGTCCCCGTCCACTGTGGTCTCGGAAGACTTGCTCTTGCCTGTGGTAACCCCACAAACTGCCGACCTAATGGTGTGATCAGCTGTTGCAGTGTTGTGGACTGGGTGGGGACCATGCAGGTTAGATGGTGCAGAGTACTTGCAGTGGCGCCGCGCTGGGTGACCCTGGGGACCCTAAGCCCGGTTTGGGGGGGGCGGGGGACAGGCGCGGGGAGTGACTGGCCTTGTGGGGGGGGTGGCGCATGGCACGCCCCACTAGATGTCGCAGCCGCGGGCTCCCACCGTTGCGCCTTGCGCGGGGTCTGCGCGGCAGTTTGGGCCTTGCCACGATGCTGCCCCTCCTTCTATCAGCGGCGATAGGGGAAGGGAACGGCCACTAAAGCGTAGTTACACTCGCGCGAACCCCATTAGGCACCACCCTGCCATAGCCGAATCTTGCTTAGCAACTCAGAAGTTTGGACGGATGCCCCATTGGGAATACGCCCCATTTGTTAACTTGTTCATAGTAGTTATATTGTTTGTATGGCAGCGCATTAACATGCTCCCTCCGCACTGTGGCCCGCCTTCCTCCCCCGGCGCTGACGCTTTGCCCCTGGCCCGGCTTGCTCGACTGGCTTCGCAATGGCGCACACCAACATTGTGACCTGGAATATACGGGGCATGCACACGCCGTCCAAGCGGTACTCCATCTTTTCCTACTTACAGCGACATTCCGTTGGGATTGCACTCCTGCAGGAGACGCATATGACCCAGACGGAGCTAGGCAGACTCTCCAGGCGCTGGAGGGGGCGGACTTATGGCACTGTTTACTCGGCGCACGCACGGGGCACGATGATCTGGGTGCGGGCAGGCGTCCCCTTCGACTGCAAGGAGGTGGTGGTGGACAGGGAAGGCAGATACACGCTTGTGCGAGGGAAGCTGAATGGGCAGGAGATGTTGCTGGGCTCACTCTACGCGCCTAACGTAGATCAGGCCTCCTTTTTGGTGCACTTGACACAGCTTCTACATCCTTATGCTGGGCTCCCCTGGATGTTAGGGGGGGACTTCAACATGGTGTTGGATGTCCAGTTAGATAGATCCTTCCCTCCCCTCCGTGCAACGACGGCAGAGTCCGGTGCCCGGGCGCTGGGAGACTGGCTCACACACTGGTCGCTGCTGGACCTGTGGCGCATACTACACCCTCAGGACAGGATATACTCTTACTATTCGGCAGTTCATGACCTACACGTACGGCTGGATAGGATCGTGGGCTCCCGGTCCTTGCTCCCGCTTATCGAGCAGTCTGAGTACCTGGGGCGGACACACTCCGACCATAACCCCTTGTGGTTTAGGATTGGCTGGGTGGCGGATCGCCCGCCTGTGCCTACCTGGCGACTCCAGCCGAGCGCGCTGGAGGACCCGGAGTTCCGCTCTTCTCTTGGCACGGCTGTGCTGGAATACTTTGACACCAATGAGGGGACGGCGGGTAGCGCCTTGGTGGAATGGGACGCCCATAAGGTGGCCGTTCGGGGGCACTGCCTGGGGGCCCAGTGGAACATACGTAAGACCCTGTCCGACTCCTTGGCGCGCCTGGAGGATGAACTCCTGCAGTATGAGAGGGAGGGAGAAGGAGGGGGTAGGTACTCCCGTAGCCTGGAGGACCTCCGTGGGAAACACGCGGAGCTCTTGGAGCGGCTCCGTTGCCACAACTACGCAGCGCACACGGCCAGAACGCACGCTAGAGCGGACAGGGCAGGCCGCCTGCTGGCCTGGTTGATCCGCCAGGACGATCGTCGTGACCCGGTCGGGGCGATCCGCACGGAAGAAGGGGTGGTAGTGTACACGCAGCACGAAATACACCGGGCCTTCACGGCTCACTACAGGCGACTGTACACGGCCAGGGGGACGGGTCCTCGACACCTCCTTGGGGAGTTTATGGCTTCCGTCCACCTACCGGTGGCCTCCAGGGAACACAATGCAGCGCTCGGTGGCCACCTTTCCCTAGAGGAAATTGGGGAGGCGATACAGTCCATGGCGTCGGGAAAAACGCCGGGGCCGGACGGACTGCCCGCGGAGTACTACAAGGCTTACCGCGAATCTTTAGTGCCGCTGCTGCGAGCACTCTACAGTAAGGCGCTGGAGGACGGGACGCTCCCACCCTCCATGCGGGAGGCGTTCCTGGTTTCTCTGCCTAAGCCGGATCGTGACAGCACATCCCTGGGCTCCTACCGACCCCTGGCAATGCTCAACGTGGATTACAAAATCCTAGCAAAGGCTCTGGCGGACCGGCTGGCGCCAGTGGTTCCTCACCTGGTGCATCCGGACCAAAACGGGTTTGTCCCTGCGAGGTCCACGTCATTGAACCTTCGGAGATACTTTCGGGTGGCTAGCGAGGCCGTGCACAGGTGGCCCAGAGCGGGGTGCCTTCTTCTAGATTTGGAGAAGGCGTTCGATTGCCTGGAATGGGGCTACCTGTCCACGGTACTGTTGCAGTACGGACTGGACGGGGAATTCCTCCAAATGGTCGACCTGCTCTACAGGAACCCCACGGTTCGTGTCCGGCTGGGCCCCTATGTCTCGGAGGCGGTGCCGGTGGGCCGGGGCACCCGGCAGGGATGCCCTCTGTCCCCACTGCTGTTCGCCCTGGCGATGGAGCCCCTGGCGGCGGCCATGCGGATGACCCTGGGAGATGGTATACCGCTGGGGGACGCGGTTCATCAAGTGTCGCTCTATGCCGATGACCTGTTGGTATACGTCAAGGATGTGGGGTGCATCCCGGAACAGTTGGCCCAGTTGTTGCAGACTTTTGCCACCGTCTCGGGGCTCCGCGTCAATGCAGGCAAATCTTGCCTATACGCTTTCAGCGCAGAAACGGAGAACCCGGGTTACCGCCTGCACGGCACGCCAGTTCAGTGGCGGGAGGGCACCTTTCGGTACCTGGGGTTGCAAATATACCGCTGCCCGACTGACCTCTTTGATGGCAACCTGGGAAGGGCGGTCACGGCGCTCCGGTCGCAGGTGCGTTTTTGGAGCATGCTCCCCCTGACGACCATGGGCAGGGTGGCACTCGCCAAAATGGTTATGCTCCCCCGCCTCCTGTACTTCTTTGTTAACCTGCCGACGTATGTTCCCCCCGCCTTTTTCGGTACGCTCACTAGGATGTTGCGGGATTTTGTTTGGGGAACCGGGAGACACAGGCTTGCGCTCGCAAAACTATATTTGCCGACGGACAGGGGTGGTCTGGCGGCTCCCTGCTTTGAGCACTACTACCTGGCCGCCCAGCTGCAATGGGTAGCACGATGGTTGGCTGATCGAGGCAGGGACGACACAGCAGCGGCGGAGGCACCCTACTCGCTGGAACGTGTGACCGGTCTCTTTCACCCCCTGGCCGCGGTTGGGGGGCCGCTGCCGCTCCTCTTAGCTGTGGCACACAGGTGCTTCCGGAGGGCACTGTACCTCACTCGCGCGGTCGTTCCATACGCACCGGCCATCCCCCTGGAGGGCTCCCCCGGAGGCAGGGGGGTGCTTGCGGCCTCTGCATTGGCGGGCTGGTGGGAGGCCGACGTGCACACGCTGGGGGACCTATATAGGGACGGGGAGCTAATACCATATGAGACTTTGGTGTCGGAGGATGGGCTCCCGCCCGGTGGGTTTCTTACACACCGCTCGCTCCTGGCGAGGTTAACCGCTAAATGGGGGAACTTGACTACGGAGCCCCGCCAGCACCTGACCGTGCAATACCTGCACGTCATGGGGAGGGGCGGGCACCTGGTCCGCTGGTTCGCGGCTTCGATGCGGGAGCACGCGGCGATTGATCTGGGCCCACTCCGCGTCAAGTGGGAGCGGGACCTGGGGCGGCCATTCGCCAATAAGGAGTGGGAGAGGGTGCTTAAAAGCCCAGTGCGTGTCCCCAGAAACATGCGGTTCCGCCAAATCCAGCTGTTCACAGTGCACAGGGCCTACCTCACCCCCGAGTTGATCAATAAGTACTTTCGCCGTGATGACGCATCCTGCCCGAGGTGCGGAGAGCTGGGGGCGGGGTTCTTACACATGCTGTGGAGCTGTCCTGGGTTGAGCGCCTATTGGAGGGAGGTCAATAGGCTACTGCAGGGGAGCGTGGGCCGCAACATCCCATTTGACTGGCCCGAGCACATTTTGCACCTCTTCAAGAGACCACCCAAAGACAAGGTAACGTCCCGATTCATGGACCTGGGGCTCGTAGTTGCAAAGCGCCTCATTACCAAGAGATGGAAGGCACACGACTCGCCACACACGTGGGCATGGACCTCCTCCTTCCAGGCGTGGGCTAGGGCGGAGGGGACAGCCATCCGCAGGGAGGAGACTCTGGGGCTGCGGAGGGAACCTATGGCGGACCGCTGGGAGCAATTACTTGCTGAGCTCAGGCGTCGGGGAGGGGCGCACAGACCAGGAGGGGATGGATGGAAATGCCTGCGCGAGTGACGGCGTGCGATCAGCTGCCCCGTAGATGGGATAGCATAGTCCCTGATGCTTCTGACCCGTAGACAGGGGCGCCTGCGGCCATATGGAGACAACTGCATTCTCAGGGCTGGGCGGGGCGGGCTTGGGGGGGGGGAGGGGGTCGCGGGCGAGAAAGGGGGGGGGGAACTTTCCGTGTACAACTGTTCAGGCTGCCACTGTTCTGAGTTTTTTTCGTTTGATCAGTTTGTGATTCATTGGTTCTCCATGTCTAAGTTGCTTGGATGGCTCACACTGGCTTGTATGGCTAAGTGGCTGATGTGTGGTGGCTGCTGCCCCCTTTTAAGAGACACCACTGGAACTGATGAGACACAGGCATCCAACCCCCGGGCAGGTTGCGACTGGTACATTTCTTAACTGTGGGGATGTCTGGCTGGCTAGGCCAGACACGGATCGGCGACCCGCATATGTTTATATACTTCCATGTGTAATGTATCCTGCTGAACCACGTATGCTTTCTTTGTTATACCTTGAAAAAAAGCAATAAAAACAGATTTGCAAAAAAAAAATGTGGCACATGTGGACAGATTTGAGTGAATTCTTACAGTCATGTGTCCGTGTTGATGATTTGCACATATTAGCATGTGATGAAGACAGAGTGCATTGTCTCTGTTGCTTATTATGAATATTTAATTTATTTGTTTTTTTTTTTAATTCATGAGGAATTCATAATTTTTTAACAAAAGAAGACAGGTTTTTAACTGGTCATCAGTTCTGTACCTGGATGGCTCATTGAGTACTTATGATGTAATATGATGAGATTTGTATTTAAGATTTTATATTGTTTACGTTTTCGTGGGACTTTAGTTACTCAGGCAAGTGCATGTATGACTGAACAATACTGAAGATATTGGTGTTATAATTAGTGGACCCAAATATTTGTGACTTCACAGTCTTACACGGAGCCCTGTCCCTTTGGATTTGAGGGCCACTCTCATTCAATTCTAGTTGTATTGTTCTTTTATACATGTAACAGTGTCACGTATGGTAGAAGCCTGAGGTATTGTTCTGTGCCATAATTACATACGATACAGGATATCAGTCACCCATATGTATATTTCCCGTTCATACACATGTTCATACGTTTCCGCAGACCACACTCTTACCGACACTCATGGCAGCCTTGTCATAGTGCCCCCCTACAATCAAGTTTAAGATCGATCAGTAGGTTTTAGCACCGATGCAGCTTAAATTTGGACCGGTCATATTACCAGGGCCACTAGAATTATGCAAATTTAGGGCTGCAGCATTTTCTACATTATTAAGGATTTGCTGCATTGGCCACATAATCCATCATCTGCTTTTTTAATCTGAAGATTGTAACAAAAAAACTGTTTCTGGGTCAAACAGATTAAAAGTTACTTAAAAGGCAGCAATACGTGTGCTGGGCAGAGGAAGTCTATTTGTAAAGATTGACTGGTCTCATATTTTGCTTATTGCTGTGTTTGGGTGTTAAACCAGTACTAATGAGGTCAAACCTTTGCCTAGACAGTTTTAACATATGTAGTAAATCTATCTCAAAATGTGCTTCATTACGCGACATCATTTACCTTTTTTCTTGCTGCATAATTAAGTCAATCCTACCGGATAATTTGGTCATCCCATTCCTCATAATTCCAGTGGCCCTATCTAACTAAATCCAGTGATGTTTGGTGGTTAATAAACCAGAAGAAATAGGATCACAAATAGTTGCACCATAAGTCTTTTCAATAAGGCTTTCTTGTTTGAAACCAATTTTGAAAGAGTTATTTTAAATTATTAGTTCTGTGGAATTAGTTAATTGAAAGGTCCTGAAGCTCGATGACAGTCCAGCATCAGTCTTATCATTGTTCCTATCTAGGGAACTCTCAGTATTTAGTTCAAACACAGTATCTAGCTCCATGGAAATTAGGCTTAAAGTCACTGAAGCTGGGTATGGAGATCTCTGGTAACAATGTGCAAGATACTTGGCCTTTAGTAGCTCACGATGATTTTCACTTATCAGATGTCGCGTTTACAATAGAGAAGGTTGGCGACCCCTGGTACAGACGGATGCACCTGACAAGGGAGTTGGAGCAGTGTTAGCTCAACTGGATGACAAAGGTAGATAGCGTCCAGCAGTCTTAATTAGTAGGAACTTACTACCCAGAGAAATAACTGGGCAGCAATTGAGAAAGAGTGTTCGCCATAGTGTGGTCCTGTGTGTAAGTTCCGCTGTTGTTTGTTTGACAATGATTTTGTGGTGCATATGCATCATAAGCCAATGAAATATTTATTGTCTATGAAGGTAAAGAATCCCAAGTTGTTGCAATGGTCTATTTCTCTGCAAGGGTTAGAGCCGGATTGAGTTACGGAAATGCTGATAGACTTTCCCTCTGGTTTTACCGATCTGACCACCCAGCAGGTTAGGAGTTAGTTTTGGGGTGGTCTGCTCTGGGAAGGCAGTCTGTTAGGACAGGAAATTCCTTTGCCTGGTAGGAGATGTGTACCCCTGCCCTGAGTGTCCCTGCTTCAACAAAGTCTGTATCCCTGGTGCTGTCTTTTCTTGTCATGGGTGAACACGGATCATGGCTAGGCCTGTCTCACAGACTGCAGTCTTGTTGGAATGGGAAAGGTGCCCAAAGTTCTACCCTCAGAGGTAAAAGGTAACTGCCTTTGCCAGTAGTTTAGCAGCATGAGCACGTTGTGGCAGCTTACCGTGTAGTGATCAGTAGAAGTGAACAGGCGATTTTACCATGTGTCATTATAGTGAGGTCTAAAGGCTCACTCATGTAAAGTTTCACTGCTCTGTATTTATCTTACGCTTGGCCTACATCAAATTATAATGTAGGCCTGTGTAGTGTGTGTGTTATATGCATGTGCTGAGTGTATGTGTGCCTGTGAATGGTACGATACATATAATATTCTGGGTTCCATTATGGGATACCCAGGGCTGACTAGGGGAGCATGAGGAGGTAGAGGAACACTCCCAGACAGATTTGTGTATTTCTGCATTTATGTGAGCTGGGTGGGACACATACTGGAGGAAGAAGAGCCTGGTTCTTCAGTACACTTCAAAGGGTGCTCATTGATTCAGAGAGGTGCCATTGGAAAGGGGCCTGGGCACATGCCATGAAGCAGATGAGGCTGATAAGGGAATTTTAAGGAGTAGGGCCGGGAGGCCCTGTAGTAACCTCTCAGTACACATATCACTGAGGGTACAATCAAGGTGTGAACTTCTAGTCACTTCCATGGCCTTTGTTGTGGGGTTACCTGATTTGGATTCCCCGCTGCTGTGACAGACCTTTTTCCAACTTCGACAGCCTGAGTGGAGTCCAATATGCCCTGTGGAGTGAAACAAGATGATCCCTTCTTAAATTGGCAGGATTAAGCACCTTATAAAGCAGATTCGGTGACATTTACCATAAGCTTTCCAGTTAGGTCTTCCGGCAGCGTAAAACCCCCATCAGCCAAGTCGATCATCAGCCAATACCATGTTTAGAATTCCTTGACCAGAGTCTTTCTTCCAGTTCGTTTGATCCACCTATCTTTGTACTAAGTGTCTGAAACCAGAGGAGGGCGTGGCCAGCTGGCCATGATGGCGGACACGCTTTAGCGAGGCTCTGCCCTGGGATCCGCAGATCCATCATTTATCCGGCACGAAGCAGCGCCATCAAGCCGGCAGAAGCACTCCACCGCACAAAGGTGTTGTTTTCAGTCTGTGTGGCAAGTTTGGAGCTCCCTGCACACCACGCAATGGCTTCCTGAGCTGGAGTGGCGCCATTGTATCGTGACGAGAGAAGTACGGCTGCGAAGAGTGTTGGATTGTAGTGGCCGATTCGGATGACCTCGACGGCGAATAGGAGACGAGGCGACCCCCGGACATTAACTGAGGTGTACGGTCTGTTCTCAAACTCAGTGTGGGCGGGTGACTGTTCGGACCGGCTGGGAGCCGCCACAAGGCCCCTGGACATAGAGAAAGGCCTTTGGCAGACGTGGATGGCTGGGTGCAGCCCTGCTGACTGGCGGCGGCACCCAAGTGTCAGCGGCAGATTGTACGCGTCAAGCGGGGTCCTGGCCTTGAAGTGAGGAATGCGTGTGGTATTGCTTCCTGCGACGGTAGGCTGGGAGCTCGTTAAGCGCCACCCCTTAGACGCCGGCTGGGAGCTGACCCAGGAGCAACGTTGCCGAGGCCTTTGATGCGGTGTATGATGTGAGTTACTACTGCAGCAATGACAGCAGGCTGAATTGGGCCCTTCCCTCCGGAGGTGCTACGGGGAGCAAGTGTAATTAGCACTGGCGCGTTGGATCCCGGCCCACTGCGCACCGCACGTAGGCGGACTATTGAACTGTGAGCACCCAGGCAGGTGGATGGTGATTGCCGTGGGTCTGCTGGCTGGCAAGACGTGCTGTGAGAACCCCCCTACTATCTATGGCACCGGCGAAGTGTGAAGCGTGAAGCGGGGTGCCGGCTAGACAGAGTAGCAGTGGATCGCCTGAGGGCCTGCTGTAAGAGGCATCGGAAGCTCACTCTCCAGTGAGTACGCTGGACTGCGAGCTGGGGTGCACCCTTGAGGCCAAGGACAACACCGTTGGACTGACAGAGTGGGTGTGCGGGCCTGGCTGAGTGGACAGGTGGGTCAACGCAGGATACGTGACTACCTGTCGGATAGCATAGGCGAACTCCTTCCACAGTAAGGCTAGGTGCACTGGGCTGCAGGAAGATTGGCTCACGCCACGTGCAAGGGACTTTGCATTCTCAGTCCGATGGGTAGGCAATGCCCGGGAACAGGAGCGGCGCCCGTGCGCTCGGCGTCAGGCCCAGCGCAATCAGATCAGAAATCCGAAATATCGGGGGGCCTCTGAGGCTGGGCCGATACCTTTCCTGATCTGCCTCATGAACTTTAAAGACAGGGATATAGTGCTTAGGGAAGTCAGGAAAAAGGACGCAATCAAAGTGGGCAACTCACAGGTCTTCCTTTTCCCAGACTAGGCCCTTGGTGTGCAATGGCAGCAAACTGCATTTCTAACTGTCAAGAGACGGATGCGTGACATAAATTTACAGTACTCCCTCATATTCCCGGCTCGGCTGCGGGTGGTAGCGGATCGATCCACACACTTCTTTGGCGCAGCTGAGGACGCAAGGGAATGGCTTGAATCTAAAGGACACCACACTTCGCCAAGTCAAAGGCAGGGCAGCGCAAACCCACGGATGGGAAATCGGAGAGGCCGTCGACCTAGGTGTAGGTCACATGCAGCGGAATCCCTGGTACAGTCGGCGGCTGCTCCGGACCGTGAGCAGGTACTTCGAGAGAGGAGAAACGCACTGCAGGAGGTGGTGGATTTGAGAGACTGGGGGAGCAGCATAGACGCTGATGCCTCTTCCGAGCAGTCGCAGAGTGAGGACAGCACACAGGCGATATGGCAGACTCCTGAGGACTCGCAGACACTTCCAGTTGTAACGGCCCAGACTGCTGATGATATAATGTAACGGTGCAGCGTAATTAGTGGTTACGCAAGTATTGTTTTGAATGGTCACTGTTAGAATTGGGGATCTCTGGTTGGCACAGGTAGGTACTTGTGACAAGCAGGGACCCTCTCCTCTAGTCAGGGTAAGGGGTTACACTCCTAACACAACCCCTGCTCACCACTTGGCGCCAGCAGACAAGGCTTATCTCAGAGCGTTATAGGGTAAGCATTTGTGACCATATACAGTAACTCAGTGACAACACTGTGAGAAGTTGGCCTGATATATGATGTCACTAGTTCTAGTGTACACCTTGTATCAGTCCAAACAACCCTTATGGTGATTGGTTGTAAAGTCAACCTTACAGACCAGCTATCCTAGTGGTAGCATGGACAAGAGCAGTCTTAGGCTAAACTCTGTATGGCATGTGAAGCCAGCTGATATACCATTTGCAATCCATTGAATACCAAATGAAAGGACACCACAACAGATGTTATAAAAATAGAATGTATTTATTCTAGTCAAAATACCCTCAGCACTCTTTATGAGATTCGAGGTAAGTACAACACAGTCTTATTTAAGCATACATAAGTCACACAGGTAAGTAATACAGTTAGGCCCTAGGGGCCACGCAAACCATATACTAAGTAAGTGGTATAAGAACCACTGTCACGAACACAGGTTAGGCCTAGGCCTAGGGAATCGCTGGGGCTACACTATCCTATCAGTTGCTAGGCAGTGGGAGGCCCACGGGATTCAGGTGCAGAGTGGAAACACTCACGCGTAATGCGTTAAAGTCGACAGAATTAGTAGTATTTAGAATTTAAGAGTTTTAGGACACTTCGGAAGGAACTAGGAGTTAGAGACTTGGAAACTAGACACTAGGATAGTCAATACCCTTGTGAGCACCGGAGTACTCAAGTTACCTAGCCCACGGGCTGCGGGTGCATAGGTGTGAACTTGTGTCGGATTTCGTTGTCGACTCCTATGGATGCCTGAAGAAAAGATGCTGACAGGCAGTCAGTGAAGAGTGTCCGGTGGATTCCCAGGATGGAATCGAGAAGGAGGATACCTGCAAGCAGAGGGGACAGAGTCTAGGTCACCAGCCAGGAGCCGGGAAGGAACCAGGAAGGAACCAGGCGATGTCGTGAAGATGCAGGTGAAGAGGTGAAGCTTGTCGCAGCAGCCACGGGTACCAGGAGGCGTCGAGGACGACCAGAACCAGGAGACGAACTGTCCTACGAGGGCTCTTGCTGTCGGCGGCGTCGATGTCAAGTTGGGACACAACATGCCTTGGCAAGCGCAGAATGAAGGATTCGCTTCTGTTGCAGACCAGGAAGGCCTGAGGTGCTTCTCTTTCACAGGGAAGCAAGGGCCAGTCTGGAGGAGCCAAACCAGCAGTGGAAAGTCAAAGGTTCATCGTCACAAAAGCTACTAGCCAACGGGCAAGCAACCGGACAGACGCGTCGAGCAGGAAAATGCAGAAGGGCCCCACGCAGAACTCGTGGAGTGTGGAGGGCTGATCTTCGGTGCATATGGTGCTCGGGGCTGGGGCTTCTCAATCCCCAGAGCACAACTTCGAGGATGCCTCAGAAGCTGCGCTGGAAGCAAGTAGCCAATTTTCCCAGGTAGCCGGTCCCACGTCTCTCGCCGCCTCCACGGATCTCAGCTTTGCTGTGGATGTGGATCAGGGTCGGAGAAGTTTGGAAGTCAAGGCGCTGGTCGGGCTCTGCAGTCGGTTCCTCGTAGAACGTTGAGCAAAGCAAACGGCAGGTCGCTTGATGGTGCCTGTTTGCACAGGGTGGCCACTCCTTGGCCACAAGGGAGATTCTTCAGTCTTCTTCCGTAGTCGAATGTCCAGAGTTTCTGTTCAAGTTCAGTTATCAGGATAATCCAAAGTCCTAGGGACTCAGCTCCCACTCTTATACTAATCTGGGGGGCTGGGTTACCTGCTAGGTCCCTCCTATGGGTGGGACCAGGGAGGGGGTGGTTACACCCCCTTCCCTTTGTCCAGTTTTGCGCCAGGACTGGGGCTGGAGTGCCCCAGCACCGGTTTGAACTGGACTATGCATGGGACAACTTGTGTGCCCCAGGCAGTGTCTCGTTTCATTCATCCCTCCCTGCCCCAATAAACTAAGGCCTGTCTAGGTTGGTGCTAGCACCTCCCAAGGCAGGAAACCTATTGTCCAAGCCTCCCTCGCTGGAAGGACTCCCAGCAGCAGGAGGTCAGACTTGTGTCTGTGGCAGCAGCGTCCATTTTGTGACGCTGGGGCTCTAGTTAACTTTAACCGGGTAGTAGGTCTTCAACATGTCTTCTCCCTCTAGAAGGGAGGAATACTATCCTCATCGCCAGAAACGGTGTGGGGGTAGTATTCCAAAGTGTTAGACACCTTACACGACATGTTTTGATAAAGCCAAACCATAGTTACCATAACCGTGAGGATTATAAGGCACTTTAAGAGTATATGGTAGGCGATATCATAGAACAGCTATAAGGACATGGTTCCGAAAGCTGCAGACAGGCTCAGCTCATGCTAGAGCACCATCTCACATGTTACCAAGCACTCTGCCTTCAGGATTGTTAAGGCCTGCCATAGGAGTGACTGATAGGTTACCCATGTGTCTATATATAAGGTAGGTATAGGAATACTACACCTAAGCAAGGGGTGATTACGCGACCTTGCCCAAGCTGAGTGATCAGCCAGTTGTGTCATAATGGAAGGCCAGCCAGGGGTGGCATAATACATGCTGCAGCCCCTGGTAGGCCTAGGGTACACCTATGCCCTGGGTACCTAAGGTACACTGTACAGGGCCCTAAAAGGTGATCCTTACCAATTAGGTTATGTACCTAAAGTACATAGTGTAAATTTAGAGAGAGAACAGCTGGACTGTGGGTCTGATTAGCAGGCCCAGAGCCACATCTAAGTCGAAAACCTGTGAAGCAAAAGCAAAAAGTGGGGGTGAACATAGAAAGCAGACCCTACTCTCCTACACACACCACAAATGGACACCACACTAGATTTATAGCAAAAATAGTGATCTTTTATATAAAAGCTTAGCACAAGACCAATAACGACAAAAATGACATGCACAGTTCAAGAATATGCTTTCAGAAAGAGTTCTTAGGCTAGCGACAAAATCATTCACCTTAGCGTCTGTTTTAACCCACAGTACCTTATGATGCGATAAAAAGTTCCTAGCGGCACTCCAGCATTGAAAATCAAGGTGTAGCTTATCCGGTAGAAATTTACTCGCTAAGGCACAATGCGACAAAATTCGGCCCGCTAACGAGCGGGGCGACAATTTCACCAGCGGTTATCTTGGTTGGGTCTGCAACGATTTTCGCAGCGAGAAAATTACTCACGCTAACGAGCGGTGCGATGATCTTGGCTTGCTCTGCGACGATTTCACACAGCAGCGGCAGGCTCTGCGACGAAGTTCGCAGCAATAGAATTCTTCCCGCTAACAGGCGGAGCGGGGATCTTGGGCTGGTAGCGATCAAATTCGGTCCGCTAACGAGCGGGGCGACGATTTTCCCAGCGCTGATCGGGCTCAGCGGCAGCAGGCTCTGCGACGATGTTTGCAGCGATAGAATTCTGCCCGCTAACAGGCGGAGCGGGGATCTTGGGCTGGTAGCGATCAAATTCGGTCCGCTAACGAGCGGGCGACGATTTTCCCAGCGCTGATCGGGCTCAGCGGCAGCAGGCTCTGCGACGATGTCCTCAGCGATAAAATTCTGCACGCTAACGAGCGGTGCGACGGAAATTTTCTCGCTAAGCCGCTAACCTGTGTGTGAAAAAGTGGAGAGCTTTGATTTCTTTCTTCTTGGCCAGCTTCCCAACAGCAGGCACAGCTCCCAGAGGCCCCAAAACTGGTTCCAGCACTCTAGGAGAGACAGACCTCACACAGCAGAGTTCAGGGGGAAGCTGGGGGTGAAGTCCTTTTGTTCCTGGGACTTCTTAACAGGAGGCCAGCTCTACTCAGGCCCTTGGAGATCTTTTTTTAAGCACAAGTTGAAATAAAGTCTTTTGTAGTCTTTCTCCTCTCCTTCAGCAGCAAGGCAACCACTGTAGGCCAATCCCCCAGGTCAGGGACAGTACTCCTCCTTACAGCTTTCCCAGTTCCTTCTCCTCAGGCAGAGGTTCTTCTTGTCAAGCAGGATCTAATTTCTTGGGAGCAGGGTCCCAATACTTATACACCTAATTCCTTTGTTCCTCTGGGGTAGAGGGGCCTTTGCCCAGTCCAAACCAGTTACTGAGCACTTTGTTGACATGTCTCTGACTTTCCATTAAAAGTGCAGGGCAGAGACATCAGCCGCTCCACAGGAGGTGGAGCCAGCATTGTGGTGGCAGAGCACAGCCCAATTCAGAGTCCAGGTGCACTCCTCCCACCCATCTGGATGTCAATCTCTCTATTCACCACCAGGCTGCCCCAGCCTGTCTCCTGGAATTCCCCAGCCCTGTCACTCACAGAAACCAGACAGCAGATACACATCCTAGCAGAGGCGGGCTGAAATGGTTAGGCCAGCAAATACCAAGGGCCCGATTCACAGAACTAACTTAAGACAAAATCCTAAACTTACTACCATTTTGGTATTCACAGAAGGCACTTACTCATTTCGGTATTCACAGAAGTTAGGAGTCCTAACTTTAGGACTCCTAAATGCCTTCTGTGAATACCGAAAGTCTTAAAATTAGGATTTTTCGCAGTTTAGTAGTAGTATAGTTAGGACTCCTAACTTTAGGACTCCTAAATGCCTTCTGTGAATACCGAAAATCTTAAAATTAGGATTTTTCTCAATTTAGTAGTCCTAAGTTTAGGACTCCTAACTTTAGGACACCTAAATGCCTTCTGTGAATACCGAAAGTCTTAAAATTAGGATTTTTCGCAGTTTAGTAGTAGTATAGTTAGGACTCCTAACTTTAGGACTCCTAAATGCCTTCTGTGAATACCGAAAGTCTTAAAATTAGGATTTTTCTCAATTTAGTAGTCCTAAATTTAGATTTAGGACTACTAAATTGAGAAAAATCCTAATTTTAAGACTTTTGGTATTCACAGAAGGCATTTAGGAGTCCTAAAGTTAGGAGTCCTAACTATACTACTACTAAATTGAGAAAAATCCTAATTTTAAGACTTTTGGTATTCACAGAAGGCATTTAGGAGTCCTAAAGTTAGGACTCCTAACTTCTGTGAATACCGAAATGAGTAAGTGCCTTCTGTGAATACCAAAATGAGTAAGTGCCTTCTGTGAATACCAAAATGGTAGTAAGTTTAGGATTTTGTCTTAAGTTAGTTCTGTGAATCGGGCCCCAAGTTTCTAAAAGTGGCATTTCAAACACAGAATATTAAAATAACCTTTACTAAAAGATGTATTTTATTATTCTGAGTTCAGGCATACTAAACTCGAATTTCTACCATGTTCCCTGGGTCTGTTAGGATCATAGGATGTAACAATTCTAACAGCCCATTCTGGCCTATGGAGAACAGGTAGCCTTACAATAGTGAAAAACAAAAATGGCTGTAATTCACTATTAGGACATGCCACACACATCAGGGCTTGTCCTACCTTATGCTTAATGCACCCTGCCCTTGGGCCTACCATAGGGGTGACTAATATAAAGTTAAGGGAAGGTTTAGGGACTGGCAAGTGGGTGCACTTGCCAGTCAGCATGACAGTACCAGACTGCACGCAGGTTCTGCAGTGGCAGACCTTAGACACATTTTACTAGGCCGCTTCTGTGGGTGGCACAACCAGTGCTGCAAGCCCACCAGGAGCATTTGTATTTACAAGCCTTGGGCACTCCTGGTGCACTTTACTGGGGTCTGACAGTAAACCAAATAAGACAATCATGGAATCCAACCAACATATACATTTTACAATAGGGAGAGCATATGCACTTTAGCACTGATCAGCAGTGGTAAAGTGCCCAGAGTCATAGAACAGCCAACAACAGGTCAGAAAAAATACAGGAGGAAGGCAAAAATTTCAGGGATGACCCTGCAAAAAGGGCCAAGTCCAACAGTCACATGGCTATAGGCCACTTACATTTCACGCACGACTCATGCCTGGGGTGCCTTGTCGCACTACACGGAATAACGCGGTTGGGTGGACCTCTTTAGTGGGGGTTGCACGCCAATCACCTGATCACGCACACATGCTATGCAATGCTGCACAGCGCACACATACACGTGCATAAGACGGATCCAATTTCATACACCCCGTTCCTTGCCAGATTAGCCTACCCCACCTCCTAGTAGAACTATAGCAGCCCATGTTGCCGTGACTTGCCCTAGGGCATTTTTGACAGTTTGGGCGAACAAATATTGTTTCTCTGCCCTATCCCAGTTGAAGCGATTAAAGGTTCCCCCTGCATTTCCTGTTCGTGTTATTAAACTCCTACCCGCCTGGACACTGGAGCTATTTTTTTTTATCACTTGCGATACCCCATGTTGCAGATATGTCCTTAACATTGACGGCAGCCTGTGAAATATGTTCCTCATTCAACATGGCCTTTGCCTCCCACAAACGTAATCACTTGGGGGGCTAAAAACACCAGCTTGCAGGAATGGCGCGTACTCGTATCTTAACTGGCATTCCGCTCATGTGGCACTCTTGCAGGAAACTCGCACATCTCCCAGCCAGAAGTCAGTAGATTGCAGCAGAGGTGGAGGGGTCAAATATTAGCCACAAGTTACCTGGCTTATGCCAGAGGAGCTCTGATTTGGGTACAGCATGGCACTCAGTTTGAATCAGAGGAGGCCGTTATAGATCCCTATGGTAGATATGTTCTTGCCAGAGGCCGTCTAAATGGAATACATTTGGTGTTGGGGTCTATATATGCTCCGAACACGGACCAGGGGGCTTTTTGGCAGACATTGACGGACTTACTCTCACATTGGTGTCACATTCCTTGTTTACTGGTCGGTGCCCTTTTTTACTGTCTTTGACATGACATTGGACGGGTCATTTCCTCCACTACCACAGACGGCCACGTCAGCCAACACTAGGAATCTAGGGGAATGGCTACAAAGGTGGGATCAATTAGATGTATGGAGAGCTCTCCACCCACGGGTGCGGAGGTATTCGCACTACTCACACCCGCACAGGCTGCATGTATGTATAGATTGTTTTGTTGCAAGTGCACAGTTTTTGGTGAGATCTCACTGCGGGCTACCATTGCAAAACACATTCCAACCATAGCCCGCACACGATGACACTGGGAGGTGAGCATGGGGGACCAACCACTCATCTATGGAGGCTCCAGCCTCTGGACTAGAGGACCCACAGTTTAGAGCAGTGGTACATACAGCGATAGACACATTCTTCAACCACAATACGGGGTCAGTCACAGATGAGTGCATTCTATGGGACGCGTGCAAGGTGGTGGTCAGGGGTGTTGTATGTGGCTGAGCTGGAACATTAGAAAACAGCTAAATGAAGAGGTGAAGCAAATTCAAGATTTATTGACTAAACTTGAGGCTGATTAGCACAGGGCTCTGATACACAGCTCGACATTGATGCGCAGAGGGCTCAGCACACTGAGGTGATGGAGCGCCTAGGTTGTTTGAATTACGCATCGCACATTGCACGCACTCATGCGGCAGCTGACAGAGCGGGCAGACTATTAGCGTGTATGATCCAGCAGGAACATGCGCAGACACCTATACAATGGCTACACTCAGCGACGGGTACACTAATCACCACACAGCATGAAATACATGGTGAGTTCACTGCACATTATACCAGGGTATATCAAATGGTAAGCTGCGCAACGCTAGCAGACATAGAAACTTTTCTTGCCCCTTTATCTCTGCGAAAAGTGAACTGAGTGAACCGCTCACACTGCTGGAGGTTCACAGTGCTCTCAGCTCCCTAACTACAGGCAAAGCGCTGGGCCCGGACGGATATCCGGCGGAATACTATAGGGCTTCCCAGCAACTCCTGGCATCGTGCCTCCTTGCACTCTATAACAACGCACAGGAAATGGGCGTGCTCAGGGACACGCTCCGTGGGTCCCTGCTGGTGTCCTTGCCCAAGCCTCACAAAGATGCGGAACTGATTGGATCTTACCACCCTTTGGCATTACTTAACACTGAGGGGCCGATTCCAATCCTGGAAAAAGGCTGTACGAATCGTTGTACGGAGCGTTTTCTCCGTACGACTCGTACCCGGTAAACTTTCCTTACAACCTAGGAAGTACGATTCGTACAGAAAGCCTATTTCAGTAAGAATCGTACAAAAGACCGTACGGGTAAAAAAAACCAACGATTCGTACACGCCATGAACCCCATCGTACGTGTCATCCTGGTCCTCTTAGCCTACGACCTGGTGCACCGAAACCGACGTACACGCCGCAGAAGGTGAGAACAACATCCAGGGGCCAGGGTGGGGGTAAGGGGCAGGAAACATACCCCATACCCAAAGCCAAACCTATAATATGGAGCCCATACATTACCACCAGGGTCTGGTCCCTTGGGGGGGCGTGTCCAGCAACCCCTGTGTACCGCAACAACGGAAGTGGAAGTGTACGTTGCGTTGCACACGTACCCGTACGGCACCAGTACAATAGTGATACGAGGCGTACACACGCAATGAATGCGGGGGTACGGTGCGTTTCACACGAACCCGTATGGCACCAGTACAATAGTGATACGAGGCGTACACACGCAATGATTACGGGGATACGGTGCATTTCACACGTACAGGTACGGCACCACTACAATAGTGCTACGATGCGTAGACACGCAATGAATGCGGGGGTACGGTGTATTTCACACGTATAGGTACGGCACCAGTACAATAGTGATACGATGCGTACACATGCAATGAATGCGGGGGTAAAGTGCGTTTCACACGTACAGGTACAGCACCAGTACAATAGTGATACGATGCGTACACACGCAATGAATGCGGGGATACGGTGTGTTTCACACGTACAGGTACGGCACCAGTACAATAGTGATACGATGCGTACACACGCAATGAATGCGGGGTATGGTGCGTTTCACACGTACAGGTACAGCACCAGTACAATAGTATTACGCGTACACACGCAATGAATGGTACGGTGTGTTTCACACGTACAGGTACGGCACCAGTACAATAGTGATACGCGTACACACGCAATGAATGGAACGGTGCGTTTCACACGTACATGTATGGCACACGTACAATAGTGATACGCGTACACACGCAATGAATGGTACTGTGCGTTTCACACGTACCCGTACAGCACCAGTACAATAGTGATACGCATACACATGCAATGAATGGTACGGTGCAATTCACACGTACCCGTACGGCACCAGTACAATAGTGATACGATGCGTACATACGCAATGAATGCGGGGGTACAGTGCGTTTCATATGTACAGGTACGGCACCAGTACAATAGTGATACGCGTACACACGCAATGAATGGTACGGTGCATTTCACACGTACCCGTACGGCACCAGTACAATAGTGATACGATGCGTACACACGCAATGAATGCGGGGGTACAGTGCGTTTCACATGCTTACAATGGTGATACGAGGCGTACACACGCCAGGAATGGAGGGCTACGAGTCACACAAGGATGTCCATCAAGTACTTGTCATTGCATACTTTCATGTGCAGGCCCTAGGTGTGGCAGCCAGTGATATTGCACAGGTCATCCCATCTAGTTGCACAATTGATGTGTGATGACCTGTGGACACGTCATGTGTGATGGGCCACTATGTGGCACACATCACTTTGCCACTTGCCACATGTGTGTCTGTAGTCCAACTGTGTCATGCACAGTAGCAGTGGGATGGCACAGTCATCAACACCCGCACCTGTCTCCTGATGCCAGGGACAGGGACACTCTATCAACTGACATGTCACGATCAGCGTGCCCCTATGTGACTATGTCAGGTGTGTGTCATGTGTTCCCATGAGCTTGCTGTTAGTGTTCTGTCAACTGCATCTGCTGTTGGTGCATCCAACATGGGTCTGTGTGGAGATGGGCATGGCACACATCTACGCACACCATGCCACATGTGGACTCCCACGGCTGTAGGGTCTGTGTGCATCGGACATATATATTTTCCCAGGCATACATGTCTGCGTCGTCTCAATGGCTGTGTTTTTTGGTTGTCACCTGTACCCCTTCATCGCAATGTGTTTGATATGTATATTTGACATTCCATGTAACCTGTGTGTGTGCCTTGCAGTCAGCTGTCTGGATGAGATGACATCCTTCCAATGAAGCTATGTGGATGTGTGTCACTCTGGTGATATCTCTGGCTGTTCACTCAGACTGGCCCCCAGCTCATTTCAGGGCATGTCATGTAGACTTGACAATCAACAGGTGTATCTGGCTTTTCGTAGGAGTGCCAGCAAGCTGGCATATGTGTCCTGGATGTATTGCACACACCAGACTCCATAGTTACCTGATGTTTAGTAGCAGTTTAGCATGTGCTATGTTCATTGACATTGATGTTGGCAGACTCTCAATCTTCATTATTCCAAACAATGTCCTGCAGGGCACCGCCTGTCCCAAGACCAATGCCAGACTTGGCTGCCATGAGGGAACGTGCCTGCATCTGACGTTACAGATTCACTCGACAGTTGATTGAGGACTTGACTGACAAGCTGGCACCACACCTCGAACCGCGACACAGGTATCCTGCTGCGCTGACCCCCAAGATGAAGGTGATGGCAGCCCTACATTTTTTTGCCACAGGTACGTTTCAATTGACCATAGCTGATGTTGGTGGGATGTCACAGACAATGTTCAGCCGTGTACTGCGTGATGTTTTGGCAGCCATGTTGGAGCACCTTGATGAATTCATCAAATTTCCTACTTCTGAGGAGTTGACAGATGTCAAGGGTGACTTCTATGCCCTGGGAAAGATGCCCTATATCATTGGGTCCATTGATGGGACACATGTGGCTTTGGTACCACCACAGGCACAGGAGCAAGCCTATTGCAACCGAAAACATTACCACTCAATAAATGCCCTTGTGGTGTGTCTTGCTAACATGCTGATTTCCCATGTTTGTGCACGTGTTCCAGGATCATCACCCGATGCCTACATCATGAGGCGTAGCAGGGTGCCACAAATGATGCTGCGGCTGCACAACGAACAAGCATGTCTTGTTGGTGGGTATACTCTGTTTGTCCTGTGTGTTGCAGTATATTTGGCTCTTACGGCATCTCCTGACCCACTTATTGATGTTTCCATGTAGGGGACTCTGGATATCCCAACATGCCATGGCTACTGACACCTCTCTGCAACCCAAGTACAGCTGCAGATCACCGGTACAACAATGCACACGGGCAGACCAGGCGAGTGATTGAGAGGACGTTTGGCCTCCTGAAGAGCCGATTCCGGTGCCTTGACAAGACAGGCGGGTCCCTCCCATATGCACCGGAGAAGGTCTGCAAAATCTTCATCGTGTGCTGCATGCTGCACAACATGGCAGTTGAGAATGCAGTGCCACTCATTCTGGATCCGGATGAGCAGGAACATCCACCCGTGGAGGATCAAGGGCTTGGTCACGAGGCAAGTGATGAGGTGAGGAGGAGGATGATGATATCCGGAGTCAGCTCATAGGCAACTTCTTCTCACAATGGTGAGTCACTGGGTATGAGTGTGCAAGCTTGTAGCATTGAGTGGCATGTGTTGCAATGTGTGTGTCCAGCTGACTGGATGCAAAGTGACTTTGATGTGTGTTCTGATGTGTCACTCGAGTGATGATGTCATGCCACACAGTTTTGCGGAGAGACTTTCTTTGAAAGTTGCATGTGTCCATGTTTCGTAAATGACCATGTGTGCGGCAAGAATTGTTTTAGGTGACTTCTTGTGTGTCTGTCATTCCCAGGTTTTTGCGCCTGTTGTCTGCTCGTGTCATCTTTGTCCTCCTGCTATTCCTCATGAGGATTGCAACGTGTGCTGAATCAGCGTTCCATGCATGGACATGTGGAAATGTCAGTTTGGGTAAGGATTGCAGCAAGGCTTTTTGGTGGTGGTACGGGTTGGGAATGTTTGGGGACTGCTTCTGTGCATGTTGTGGTACCATGCATACATGTCTTCTCACCATGGAGCATATAACATGTAGCATCACTCCCATGACATGATAGTCACCCTTCTTGACAGTCATCTGTAGTGGAGTGTGGAGTCTGATGAAGGCATAAATGTGTGTAAACCTTGCCTCTGAAACATTGCGGATGCTATGGGTGGACATAGTGTGGGACATCACAACAGCAGGTTCTATGGGGAATTGCAGCCTCTCCGTGTGCAGCAGTATGTGTTTGGCTCATCCCCTTAACTTGTGTGCCAGTTCATTGGGTTACAACATCCGTGTTGTGAAGGGGGGGGTCCAGCGTATGTCCCACATGTTATGTCAACTGACCTGTGAGTCTGTTCATATGGATGCATTTCCCTTTGTGTGAGTTTGTGTAATAAAGGTGTTCACCACAATCCAAAGTGCCTCATCTCTGTCACTGCAGATCTCTTGCCAGTTTGCATGCGTCATCTATGGCATAATTGTCTAAGATTGAGCATATGAGTGTATGTGTACTTCGGCAACATGCATGCAGTTCTTCATGCCTAATAATCTCTATTGTGCATGAAGTACCTGGTTGTGTATGTATTTGTGCAGGTTGCTCCCCACAACGGGACGTCAACGCCTGCTGACAGTGTGTCTCCTGTGCGCAGCTCCGCATTTTGTTGCCTGATCCTGTGGCCGTCATTTTTGGTGATTGTTCATACATTTTCTCGGAGTGACCCATGAGTAACCTGGCACTCCTTCCTTTACATACACCTGTTGCACTCTGCCTTTCTGACCTCCTTGTCTTTGTGTGCTACTTTTTGCCTAGTTTCTCACCCCTTCCGCCTGCTGCTGCCTCACCTGCGGCACCGCTCCACCAAGTGCCCTGATTCTGCAACCCACACGCCACCAAAATGCTCCTCCCTTCCCCCTCCACCCATTCTTAATGCAGCCAGCAGCTTGTCTGTGCCACTGTTGCGCCAACGCCGTGCCAAAGGCAGGACCGTCTGCGCCTGCAACGTGCACAGTGCACGACCCTCTGGTCCTTGCATGACCCACGTCACACAACAGGCTCATGCTGCAGCCACTTCTCCAAGCAATGTCCCACAGACAATCAACCTCCTGCTATCAGGCAACCCCTGAGTGCATATACGACACCTTCGCATGGTGAGTGTGCAACTCCAACTGCCTACACAGCGCTGCTCCGCCTACCAGACCCTGTCAGAACAACCAGGTCATGTGCCTCCTACTACACACCCACTCCGTCCACCAGCACGCCATTGGACTCTATTACCTCCTCAACACAACAGCCCCACACATCACCTTCATGACAGTAACCTGGATAAAAGCATCCTCAGCACACAACTTCTTCATTGCCATCTCAGACGGATACAAGATCACCCGCAGGGACGGCACCAACAATCCCGGAGGATGAATTGCAATTTATTCACAAGTACACCCTCAGAGTCACAAATCCGGTTTTGCACCAACCCCTGGCAACCCTCAGAGTAACACTCATCTACAGACCTCCAGGCCTACATCGACAATTCCGCTAAGCCATCAACACGTACATCTGCACGCACGCCCTCACCTCCACAGGCTACATGTGGCTGGGGGCCAGTAACTTCTTGCTGGAGGAGAACCACACCACCATCCATCATTGGTCCATCAACATTTGCATCCATGTCTCCGACAAGCAACACACTGCCCCACACCCCGCTACCGATCCCCCAAAGATGCTTGATGTAAGTCACCACAGACAAGCTGTGTGGGACACTCGAACCAACACCACCACCACACCCTGCAACCTCACACACTGGATCAGCAACTGATCCAACAATCTTGCCACATTGACGGACTTTCCTGTGAAGCACAACAACAGTTAAGCCACCTGGGACAAGGCAGACCTACAGGACTCATACAGATCTAGCCGGACTCTTGTGCAAACCTTGCAACACAAAGAACCATCAGTTACCTTACAGCCCTGGAAAACGCCACACATAGCCATCACCATATAATCAGCAAGGACAAGTGGAGATCCTTCAGATAGGGCCGAGGCACCAAAACACACGACATCAAGGAGCTCATCTGCATTGTGAGTGAACTGACAGCAGATCTTCATCCAAAAGACACCCCACCCTTGCAAGGCAGATCAAATCCCTTGCAACTTTCTACCACTGCAAGCTCATGGACATACACGACAGCCTTGGCACACAGAGGCAGACAGCACTATTATCCGCAGGACAAACCCCCCTCAGGTTCTGGACTCCCGTCAGCAGCAAATGCACCACCTGGCTCATGTGCACCATCCACTCTGGCTCTCCATCAGGCCCCTTCCCACACAACATCTCAACCATCTCATTCACCATCCTTGAAGCCCACGTCCAGCGCGTCATGAATGTCTCCTTTGAGTTTGCCACATTGCATGGGAGCTGGAGGCATGCAGAGACCCAGGCCCTTCTTAAACAACGGACGGCAGTACCGCAGGATCTCCTGGAACATCACCCTGCTTCCCTACCCAGTAAATGTCATCAGGAAGACACTCAACGAGCAACTGACAAACTTCCTCCACGCATACAGCTACAGGCAACCGGCACCAGACCATCTTCCACAGTAATCACACCACTGCAACCGTCATCATTGCCACTACCAACGACAACTTTGCCCTGCTCAACAATGGTGAGACCACCCCCCTTGACCTCTCAACGGCATTCTACACCATGTGCTACCACACTGTCAGCTCACACATCTCCAACACTGGTATCCAGAGGAGGGCCCAGGATTAAATCAACAAGTAGCTCACCAGCAAGGCCCAGGGAGTCGGCCTCCACCCTTCAGCATGTAGTACACTGGGGTCATCTGGCCCATGCCCCAGGGCTCATCTCTCAGCGTGACGATCTTCAATGTCTCCATGACCCCCCTCTCCACCATCACATGCGCACACGACCTCATCATCATCTCGTATGCCATTCACACCCAGCTGCTCCTCACCCTCACCAAAGACCCAGCCATTGCCAGATCCAACCTTCAAGAAGGCATGAGATCCGTTGACGAATGGCTGAACATCAGCCACCTGAGGCTGGACTTGGACAGGACTGAGGTCATCATCTGAGGATTGTCCCCTTACGGCTGGGTCAACTCCTAGTTTCCCACTGGCCTGGGCACCGCACCAACACCCAGTGACCAAGCACGCAAGCTGGTGTTCATCATGGACTCATCGCTCACAATTACCATGCAACTCAACACCATCTGTACCTCATGCTGCAACACCCTCCGCATGCTGCAACTGATCCACAGATAGATCCACTCCCATGCAAGACAGACCGTCCCCCAGGTCCTCGACACCAGCCGTGTCAACTACAGCACCGCCCTCTATGGAGGAACAACAGCAAAACTGCAGGATAACTTGTCCACATCCAGGGTGCATCCGCACACCTCATCTTCAACATCCCCCGCCCCAGCCACATCACTGTCCACATGAGATAGCTACAATGGCTCACTGTCTGCTGCAGGATCACCTTCAGACTCCTCAACCACACTCAGGAGGCAGTCCACAACCCCAGACCCAAAACCGACCTTGGATGTCTGTCATCCAACACCCCGTTGGCCAAACTCCGTGCAGCCAACCTTGCCCTGGCCACCATTCATCACATCCACAGAACAACTGCATGCAGGAGATAGTTCTCCCACCTCGCCAAACAGACCTGGGTCTCCCTCCCTGGGCACCTCCACATGACCCATGACCTCTACACCTTCATGATACTTGTTAGAATCCGGGTTCTCTCGTTGGCACAGGTAGGTACTTGTGACAAGCAGGGAACCTTTCCTCTAGTCAGGGTAAGGGGTTTCACTCCTAAAATAACCCCTGCTCACCCTCTAGGTAGCTTGGCGCGAGCAGACAAGGCTTATCTCAGAGCGTTATAGGTTAAGCATTTGTGAACACATACAGTAACCAAGTGACAACACTACAAATGGACACCACACAGGTTTTTATATCAAAAATAAGGATTCTTTATATAGAGTTACCACAAGACCATTAAACGACAAAAATACACAATACTGTTACTTAAGATGGTAGAAGTTTGCTTAGTTCTCTTAAGTTCTTAAATGCGACCCTTTAAGTCAATGTACCTTAGTTGCGACACGCAGGGCAACGAAAGTGTTGCAACGATGCTGATGCGATGAAGTTCTTGGTGCAAAAGAAATAAAGACGTGAAGATCTTCCAGATGCGTTCCGCTTCTCCGATGTTGCGAGAAGACTCGACTCGATGCGTCAGCTACGGCAGCGTCACCCATTTACGCGATGCGACGACAGCGGCCTTGGCAGCGGCACTCTTCTCCGACGTTTGCGAGATGCTTCCGCTCGATGCGATGCTGCAGCGGCGTCACCCCTTTACGCGATGCGATGACAGCAGCTCCGACGGCGGCACGCTTCTCCGTGGATGCGAGGCGCTTTTCTTGATGTGGTGCAATGCGACAACTATGATGGCTGCGATGGTGACACGCTTCTTCCTCGATGCGAGACTCTTCTCTTGATGCGGTGCAATGCGTCAGCTACGATGGCTGCGATGGCGACACGCTTCTTCGGCGTTGTGAGACACTTCCGGAATGATGCGAGACGCTTCCGCTCGATGCGATGCTGCAGCGGCGACACCCTTTGCGAGATGCGACGACAACAGCTCCGACGGCGGCACGCTTCTCCTTCTTGAGTCACGCTTCCAGCTCCTTGCGACACGCAGTCCCTCAGAAGGCCCAACAACAGCAGCAGGCACTTCCAAAAGACTCTGGGGAGCTAGGGGTGAAGTCCACTGGTCCTGGGACTTCGTTCAGGGGGCACGCTCAGTACAAGCCCTTAGAGATCTTTTAAGCACAAATTGAAATAAAGTCTTTGTAGTCTTTTCTCCTCTCCTTTCAGCAGCAAGGCAACCACTGCAGGCCAATCCCCCAGGTCAGGGACAGTACTCCTCCTTACAGCTTTCCCAGTTCCTTCTCCTCAGGCAGAGGTTCTTCTTGTCAAACAGGGTCTAATTTCTTGGGAGCAGGGTCCCAATACTTATACCCCTAATTCCTTTGTTTCTCTGGGGTAGAGGGGCCTTTGCCCAGTCCAAACCAGTTCTTGAGCACTTTGTTGACATGACTCTGCCTTTCTATTCAGGGTGCAGGGCAGAGACATCAGCCGCTCCACAGGAGGTGGAGCCAGCATTGTGGTGGCAGAGCACAGCCCTATTCAGAGTCCAGGTGCACTCCTCCCACCCATCTGGATGTCAATCTCTCTATTCACCACCAGGCTACCTAGCCCTGCCCCTCTGGGTTTCCCCAGCCCTGTCACTCACACAAACCAGACAGGCTGATACACATCATAGCAGAGGCGGGCTGAAATGGTTAGGCAAGCAAATACCAACTTTTTAAAAGTGGTATTTGCAAACACAGAATATTAAAATAAACTTTACTAAAAGATGTATTTTATTATTCTGAGTTCAGGCATTCTAAACTCGATTTTCTACCATGTTCCCTGGGTCTGTTAGGATCATAGGATGTAACAATTCTAACAGCCCATTCTGGCATATGGGAGCAGGTAGCCTTACAATAGTGAAAAACGAAAATTGCTGTAATTCACTATTAGGATATGCTACACACATCAGGGCTTGTCCTACCTTATGCTTACAATGCACCCTGCCCTTGGGCCTACCATAGGGGTGACTAATATGAAGTTAAGGGAAGGTTTAGGGACTGGGAAGTGGGTGCACTTGCCAGTCAGCATGACAGTACCAGACTGCACGCAGGTTCTGCAATGGCAGACCTTAGACACATTTTACTAGGCCGCTTCTGTGGGTGGCACAACCAGTGCTGCAAGCCCACCAGCAGCATTTGTATTTACACGCCCTGGCACTCCTGGTGCACTTTACTGGGGTCTGATAGTAATCCAAATAAGCCAATCATGGAATCCAACCAACATATACATTTTACATAGGGAGCACTTGCACTGTGGCACTGGTTGGCAGTGGCACAGTGCTCTGAGCGGCCAACACCCTAAAAACACATGAGGCACAGCGACAAAAAGTGGAAGGGAGACTCACGCCAAGGTGCCAGGTCTAACAATACTCTTCCAAATTGGTCTGTTCGAGCAGTATTGCAAGCCCCCCCTCAGCAGCTTGAGGCCATCACGGGTGAGTATTGGGCTCCATGTCTGTATTTGATTATACATTGTGACCCATGTGTGTCCTCGACCGGACTCAGATCCCAGTGTATGGATGGCTGGAGTTAGTTCCACACTCAGGCATACTTTGACATATCCCCACACGTATGTTGTGGACCCATGCTAAATGACTGCAACATAAAATTTCAATTATTCTTTTTTGTATTATAGGTCTGGGGCGTGATTTGTGCAAAGAAAAAGGTGCAATACAGGGACCATAGAACCCAAAGTTCACAGGGGGAGATGGGATCCTTGGCATTTGAAGTCAGCAGAGTCCAGACCACAGTGTTTGGCATCATTGGTCAGACTGGGACCAGCAAGTCCATGTGGCAGATGATGTCAGTCAATGAGGTGATGCTGTCGCACATGAAGGCCAGGTGCCAGGCCAGGTGAACTGGGAGATGTGGATGGGCCGCTGCCTCTCACGGTCTTTTCCGTGGACGACCCACCTTCCTCGGGGGACCCTCAGATGCAGGCCTTGACGATGCTTGGGACGCTCCGTCGGACGAATCCTCCTCCCTCCCTGTGGCTGGTGATGGTCTTCGCCTGGTGGCACAGGTAGGGTTGCCCATGTTGTCGGCGATCCGACGGAGTGAATGGCTTATGTCCCTTTGCACCGCCAGGAGCTCAACCAGTCTTGCCTCCATCCGTCCTTGGTGTTCATGTTGACTGGCGTGTTGCTCGGCCTGCTGGTTCTTCATCTCTGTGATGGTCCCCTTTATCTCTGTGAGGGTCCCCACTACCTGGCTGAACTCCCTGGTGTCACGCCCATATGCGTCCATGATGTTGTCTATGTGTGACATACCGGTCCCTTCAGCTGGCTGGTCAGGTTCTCGCCTCCGCCTGCCTACCCTCCCACCACCCCTGCCCACACGAGTCTGGGCTGCCGTTGTGGGCACATCGGGTCTACGGGACCCCTGAGGGATGGCAGTGGCGGTGTTGTCTGCCTCCTCCTGGGTACCCAGGGCACCTTGTCCCTCCTGGTCAGACTGGCTCAGTTGTTCACTGCGGGCACGGCTCCTCTGTGTCTCCTGGGATGTGGCAGGAATGGGGGTGGTGGTTGGCACAGATGTTCCTGAACCAGGTGCTGCAGGGGCTTGGACCCCAGAGGGTCCAGGTTGGTCGGGGTCATCTGCGGAGTGTTGAGAGGTGTCGCTGCCGGTGGGATCAAGTTAATGCTGTTTCATGCAACAACCAATGTTTCATACACATTCAAGTTGGCACTATTCCTCCAGGTAGTTGTATGTGCCTAGCATTCTCCTCAATGTTCACTTGTGGATGGGTATGTTGCGGGGGACAGATTGATATGTTCTCCTGAGTCTTTGACATGTAGATTTTTGGCTTGGATGCTTCTTCGGCTATGTATTGGTCTTGTTGTGTTACATGTCCATTGTGACAGTGGGTAAATCCATTGCCTGTCCCGGGGGTGTCTGCTTGTGTAAGGGCTGTGTGTGACAGGGCCTGCTGGTGGGTGTAGTGTGATTTGGCACTGGGGCTCCCAGGTGATGTAGCTGTCCCCCCATGAATCATGCTGCCATGACAGTGAGTGTGAGTTCCTGTCCTAGATATCTGACCTTGTTGTCTTGGTGTTTGTGTTTGCACTGGTCACAGGAGGGCCTTGTGCTGCCTACACCAGGGCCAAGTGTCAGCTATCTTGTCAGTACTTTCCCAATCCCTGTGCATTGCGCATGGTGCATGGGTATGTACCTGGCCCATATGGGATGAGGGCAATTGTGTCTGATTTGGAGTTCAACAGTGCGATTTGTGACACCCAGCCTCCCAGCATACCGGACATCCATTCTTGGGTTAGTGCTTCGTGTAGCATGGGACATAGCATGGCCTTGCTTTCTCAATGGGGCATACACATGTTAGTGGCATTAGCGTTGTTTTTGACTGTGGTTCTGGCCGGTGAGGGCTTGGGGGTAGTTGCGTGCATTTTGTGTAGCTGGGGTGTGGATGCCATTACCCTCATGTTACATAAGTTGTTTGTGTACTCACCAGGCTCTGGAAGTCCTTGAAGTCCATGTACTCCCACCGGCAGAAGCAGGGCCATCACCTTCTCCTCCCAGGGATGGAAATGTACTGGTCTGCTGGGCCCACCACCTCCAGTGATGTTGCTCTGGGCGTAGTCGTCATTCATTTTTCGCTTGACTGACCTCCGCAGATCGTACCACCTGGCTTGGCATTCAGTCCTGGTCCTTCTGATGGGTGCAACAGCATTCACCCTATCAACGATCCTCTGTTCCAAACAGCTGTGGCTCGACTCTGATGACTTCATTGACAAGGATCTCCAGCTACTCCCTTGTGAACTTTGGATTCTTGTCTGTGGGCATGGTGTGGGGTGAGGGTGTGGATGGTTGTGGGTGTGTGGGTCTGAATGTGAAGGTGTGGGTCGGAATGTGAAGAGGGGGTATGTGTGAAGGAGGTTGTGTGAAGGTGTATATGTTAAGGTGGATGGGTGCAGTTGGTGTGTGCTCTCTAGCTGCAGTGAGTCTGTTGCAAAGGCTCATGGTTTGTGTGTGGGTCCTTTTTATTGGTCCATTTGTGGGTGGGCCTCAGTTTGAATTTTTGGTGGGTGTGTTATAAGGGGTGGTTGTGAATTTGCCCCTCTGTTTGCCTGTTTGGATGTGGCCAGGTGAGTCATTTTCATGTTTTGTGCACTGTAGACGTGTTTTGTGGTGTTGTGCGAGTCGAATAGACCCTCTTTGTGCTGTTTTACAGTGTCCGTGGTTCAGTACGACTCATTTCGTTGTATTTGCTTCTGCTTTTTTGTGTGTCCGACTCGGTCATATGCGACGTTCTCCGCGGTACGAGTCGTACTCCGACACGTTCCCAGGGGTGCGACTCGTACAGGGGTACGAGTCATACAGGCATACACCCCATGCGTTGTGTATGTACGATGCGTACCCAAACATTGCATATGTACGGTGCGTACACCAACATTGCGTATGTACGGTGCGTACACCAACATTGCGTATGTACAGTGCGTACACCAACATTGCGTATGTACGGTGGGTACATAGGCGATGTTGTTGTAAGGTGCGTACATATGCATGGGGGGTGTCTATACGACTCGTACCCCTGTACGACTCGCACCCCGGGAACAACTTTTCCCGGGATACGAGTCGTACAAAGTTCGCTTCGTAGCGGGTAAAGTCATTCCCTGTGTACGGGACGTTTTCCGTACGGTTCGTAAATCGGAAAGCCGGTCCGGATCGTACTTGTACGGTCGGACTGTATTTTTAAGATTCGTACGGAAAAGTGTCCCGGTCCGCCTCGTACAACTTTTCCCGATCCCATTCGTATGGATTGGACCGATCCATATGTATTTTTCATGGACGAATTGTACTTCACGGGTCGGACGGGACTTGTACGATTCGTACGGAAATAATTACGGATACGAGTCGTACGTAAAAATAATATACAGGATCGGAATCGACCCCTGAGTATAAAGTGTTGGCCAAAATACTAGCAAATAGGTTGGCCCCCTTGGTGGCGCAGCTAGTGCACGCGGACCAAAATGGCTTTGTGCCAGCTCGCAGCACATCATTAAACTTGCGTCGCTTCTTTCGGGTGGCGGGCTACGCTGGGGATAATTGGGTGCATGCCGGATACCTCGTGCTTGACCTGGAGAAGGTGTTGGACACCTTAGAGTGGGAGTTCCTGTTATCTGCATTGCTCAGGTATGGACTGGAAGAGGTCTTCCTGGGCCTCGTTAAATTGCTTTACACGCAGCCCACAGCCAGGGTAAAGATGGGCCCATACTTATCAGCATCGGTCCCCACAGAACGCAGCACACAACAGGGCTGTCCGCTTTCCCCACTGTTATTTGCACTTGCCATTGAACCACTGGCTGAGGTGCTCCATGTCACACAAGATGACTGGGGAATCCCATTGGGGGACGGCATACATGCGGTCTCACTATATGCGGACAACCTGTTACTATACCTCAGGGATATGATGCAACTGTGTGGAGAAATTGAAGCCACTCTTCTTTGGTTCGCGTCGGGGTTACAGGTCAATTGGGAAAAGTCATGTCTGTATCCGTTTGTAGGGTTAACTCCTGACCCCCACTTAGTAGTCAATGGCAGGGCTGTGCACTTGCAGCCTGAAGCATTTCGATATTTGGGGACCCTCATATATAGAGACACACGGTCAAGGCTCAGATGTCCTTCTGTACCCCCTTGCCATTAGCGGTCATGGGCAAGATCGCATTGTTAAAAATGGTGGTCCTGCCGCATCTCCTTTATTATTTCACAAACTTACCATTACACCTTAGGCCGCCCTTTTTTTAAAACGTGGAATCTGACATGAGACAATTTATATGGCACGGATCGCGAAGCAGAGTGTCCTTGGCTAAGATGTACCCGCTGACCACGCAGGGCGGACTCTCTCTACCCAACATGGAGCAATATTATCTAGCTGCCCAGCTTCAATGGGAAGCACGCTGGCTCAGCGCGCACCACCTTAAGGACACAGCAGAGCAGATGCCCGGGTTCACCCATCCCCAAATCGTCGCATTGTTTCATCCGGGTCGAGTGGGAGGTGTGCCTACGCAGCTGCTGGTCAATGTGGCATATCATTGTTATCGACGAAGCCTGCGCATTACGTGCAATGTAGTGCCATATGCCCCATCATTCCCTATACTAGGTACACCCAGGAGGCTTAGGGCTGTAGCGAGTGTGGAGCTGGTGCACTAGGAGGAGGATGGTATACAAACGTTAGGTGATCTGTATAATGATGGTCAAGTCCTCCCGTTCGCAGATCTAGATGAGAGCTCGGACTTCCCGCATGGTCAGTTTCTATTACATGCCACAGTGACACATGCACTTAGCGTGCTGTGCGGTGACATGACGCAAGAACACCCCACTCACTTAACTATTCAATACCTACACAAGCTGGGCACAGGTCTTCACTTGATCAAGTCTTTGCGGAGTCCCTCAGAATCCACACATAACCAAGCCTGCTGCCCATATGAGCCCGCTGGGATGCAGACCTTGGGCGACTGACCATAGACAGGGATTGGGACAGGATACTTGAGAGTCCCACGCGAATCGCACACGACATCAGAATTCGCCTTATTCAATATTACGTTGTCCATAGAGCCTACCAGACGTCGGAATGTATAAATAGGTATTTTGGTCGAGCTGATACTGTGTGTGCAGGATGTGCGCAGACTGACGCGAATCTACTACATATGCTTTGGTCATGCCCTACTGTTCAAACAAATTGGGGAACCGTCACCAACTGTCTGGCCCAGTGCACGGAACGCACCCTGGACTGGTCATGAGAGGTGTTATTCTGGGGTTATTCCAGAGACCCAAAGGGCACAAAGTGACTTCTAGGTTCATAGATTTGGACCTTATAGTTGCCAAATGTTTACTTATGCGTAGTTGAAAGTGTCCTGTCCCCCCAATAGCATTAGCTTGGTATCAATCCTTACTCTGCTGGGCGCAATCGGAGACTGTGGCGCTTCGTCGAGAAGATGCCACAGGACTGCGTAAACAGCTAATAGAGACGTGGGATGCAATATTGGCTGATTTATGCGCGAACTGGCTTGATCGATTGGAGACACAGGGGAATGAGCCTGTGACGGATAGCAGCTGAGCAATAGCTACTAGCTTATAGCACGCAGGTAGACGGGAGACGCTTGTCTGCTCATTATGAGAGTTTCTGCGCATGGGTGTCGGACATGCTGTTTTCCCCTCTCACTCCCCCTGGCCCCACCCTTCTCTCTAGCAATCCGTTCACTCTCTTTGCTCTGATATATATACACGGCCCCCAAGCATCAACACACACTATCTAGATGGTGGTCTCTGCATACTGGAAGATACGGGACTCCAGGGTATATGCTAAGAATAGTAGTCACAGTTGGGTGGGCTGCTATGACGCAAAAGATAATTCATGAATGTAGGGCATGCAACGGCGCATAGATTTAATGTAAATGTTCCAGGCAGTGTTGTGCACTGTTTAGAGTTATGTATATGTTTTTATTTAATAGCTCATTGTTTACACTGGTATGTAAAGACAATATGCTAAGGATCTACAACTGGAGTCGGTAAAAGCGGATGATGCTGGAAATAAGGAACGCCACACGTGTTAAGTGTTTACGCAAAGACTCAATTTGTAAGGTGTTAGACCTGGCACCTTGGCGTGAGTCTCCCTTCCACTTGTTGTCGCTGTGCCTCATGTGTTGTTATGGTGTTGGCCGCTCAGAGCACTGTGCCACTGCCAACCAGTGCCACAGTGCAAGTGCTCCCTATGTAAAATGTATATGTTGGTTGGATTCCATGATTGGCTTATTTGGTTTACTATCAGACCCCAGTAAAGTGCACCAGGAGTGCCAGGGCGTGTAAATACAAATACCGCTGGTGGGCTCGCAGCACTGGTTGTGCCACCCACAGAAGCGGCCTGGTAAAATGTATCTAAGGTCTGCCATTGCAGAGCCTGCGTGCAGTCTGGTACTGACATGCTGACTGGGCAAGTGCACACACTTGCCAGTCCCTAAAACCTTCCCTTAACTTCATATTAGTCACCCCTATGGTAGGCCCCAGGGCAGGTTGCATTGTAAGCATAAGGTAGGACAAGCCCTGATGTGTGTGGCATGTCCTAATAGTGAATTACAGTCATTTTCGTTTTTCACTATTGTAAGGCTACCCTATTCTCATAGGCCAGAATGGGCTGTTAAGACTGTTACATCCTATGATCCTAACAGGCCCAGGGAACATGGTAGAAGATCGAGTTTAGTATGCCTGAACTCAGAATAATAAGGTACACCTTTTAGTAAGGTTTATTTTAATATTCCGCGTTTGCAAATGCTGCTTTTAGAAAGCTGGCCTTTGCTTGCCTAACCATTTCAGCCCGCCTCTGCGTGATGTGTATCTGCTGTCTGGCTTGCGTGAGTGACAGGCCTGGGGAAACCCAGATGGGCAGGGCTAGGTAGCCTGGTGGAGAATAGGACGATTGGCAGGTAGATGGGTGGGAGGAGCGCACCTGGGCTCTGAATAGGACTATGCTCTGCCACCACAATGCCGGCTCCGCCCCCTGTGGAGCGTCTGATGACTCTGCCCTGCACCTTGAATGAAGCAGCCTGCATCGCGTAAACAAAGTGCTCCAGAACTGAACTGAACTAGGCAAGGGCCCCCCCTGGCCTGGAAGAACAAAAGAAATGTAGTATAAATGTAGGATCCCTGCTCCTAAGAAATTAGATCCTGCTACAAGACGAACCTCTGCCTGAGGAGAAGGAACCAGGAAAGCTGTGGGAGGAATACTGTCCCTGACCTGGGGGATTGGCCTGCAGTGGTTGCCCTGCTACTGAAGGAGAGGAGAAAGATTGCTGATAAACTTTGCTTCAACTTGTGCTGTTTAAGATCTCCAAGGGCTTGAGCTGAGCTTGCACCCTGAACGAAGTCCCAGGACCAGTGGACTTCACCGCCGTGTGAGAGAGCAGGAAAACGAACCGTTTTCCCTGGAATCTGGAAGAGAACTGTTGCATGCGCTTCCCGAACGAAGCGTACTTCCCTGAAGCTTGCACCCGCTGTCCGGCCCGAACAACGTGATTGTGGCCCCTCTACGAGCCGTAGCTCGTATCGCAAAGGAGGGTCTCACCCCGCCTGAGCATAGTGACTATTGGCCCCTACGAGTCGCAACTCACACCGTAACGGAAGGACTGTGACCGTACGGCTTCACTCCCCTAACGAACCACATCTGCCTGCGTACGCGCCTTCCCTCTGCTGTGGGGAAAGTCGCGGCGCGTGTGGTGATCCCGTGCGTCTCCCCTGTGAGGAGCGTACGAGTGTTTGTGCCCCGCAGCGTGATCTTCAAGTTACCCATCACCGGCACGGGGCGAACGCTGCAACCCGCTGGAAAGTGCCCCCGGATGTCCGTCCCCTGAGCCTGCAACGCCCAAGGTCGCCGAGTACCGTAGTACGCATCGCCAGGACGACCCTGCATCCGAGATCGCACTGACTGCTGCGCAGCCTTTGCGCCAACTCCCCAAAGATAAAGGTACTGTGCCCGATCGCACCTCGAGGTGCACGCTCCCCCTTTGGAGCGCCCGCAGAGCGAGTGAGACCCGCTCCCCACCCGAACCGGGAACGAAGTGCACGGACCTTGTAACAATACGCTGAACTGAGAACTCTTTTTGCCAAGTAATATTGTGGGCCCGCTTACACGTTATTGGGTCTTGTGATAATCCTGAATTCTATAAACAAAGTATATTTTTGATACACCCAATGTGGAATCCAATTTTGGGGGTAACATTGGATTGTTGTATGTGATCACAAATGCTTAACCATTACGCCTAAGATAACGCCTTGTCTGCTCGCGCCAAGCTACCTAGAGGGTGAGCAGGGGTTATTGTTAGAGTGTACCCCCCTTTCCCTGACTGGAAGAAGGACCCCCTGTTTGTCCCAGGTACTCACCTGTGTCACCCAGGGAATCCGGATTCTAACATAAGGTGACACAAACGTGTATAAATGTAATGTATACAGTAATTATAACAACAACAATAATAATAAAAACAAAGTTAAAAAGAGTCTGAAACCAGCTTTTTATTTGAAGATTTTGAATTGTGAGACTATTACCCGCTAACTCACAGAGCTCATCGCAAGTTAATCAGCTTACCATCTTCGACTAAATGACCCCATCTCTGAAAGCCAGCCTCTTTTAGTGGAAGCGCTAATTCATCCATAGACCATTCAGGACAGCCCGAAGGCTCCCAAATAGGGGCAACTCCTGAAGTAGGGAATTTTTGTTATTTTCTTGATGCAATGCCATATATCCGCCATGCACTGCAAAACTTTCAGTCTCGCCTTCTTATAGTACTTGGGTTTGCCACATTTGTACATGAAGCCGGAGTCACCGCCCCTAGTGTCTTTCAACATAGCTCTAAACATTCTATCTATTTCTGAACTATCCGGGCTATCAAGTAACATTTTCCCATTCTGCATCAGGAACGCCCAAGCATAGTATCGCAAATCTGGAAGAGCTAGACCACCTTTTTTCTTTATTTCTCTGTAGTTTCTTCCATGCTATACGTGAAGGCTTGAAGCTTAAATGAAGCTGGTAATCTTCCTTTGTAATTTATCTAACCACTCAATCTTAAATGGTAGTGGTATTGCATTAAATAAAAAAGTGAACTTTGGCAAAATAACCATTTTAACCAAATTTGCCCTACCAAATATAGCTAAGGGTGAGACCAACTCAACATCAAATTGCATACCTCTTTCTTAATTTTTATTAAATTCTCCTCCGAGAGTCTCACAATGTCTGTATTTTGACAACTATATAACATCATCTCATTCCTTACCTGCTCATTTCCTCCCTTAATATTCCAGGTCATCATTTCTGTTTTTACGTTGGTAACAGTATATTCAGCTACCTGGTCAAAGTCTGAGGTCAACCTAGCAATTATTGGAAGTGTAGCTTGTAGATCTGATGTATAGATCATAAGATCATCTGCATACAGAGCTTCGTTCTTTTCCCAGTCATTACACCTGAAAGGGGGTATGCCCATTTCCTTTCTGATTTTTCTTGCCAATGATAAGTTAAATAATAGCAGAGACAGGGACCAGCTTTGTCTTGTGCCTCTAGTTATTTTGAAGGAGAGGATCAAATTTCCATTTACTAGAACTTTGGCTCACTGGGAGTGATAAATTAAAGAAAGTGTCCTACAAAATCTACCTCTTAGATTGCAGGATTTCATCATGGCTTGCAGTAATACCCAGTTTACTCGATCAAACGCTTTTGTAGAGTCTAAAGTTATTACTGCCAAAGGGGTCATATATGTGGTAGCGAGATCTAAAGAACCAATTAAGCCATACGTCAATTCATACAATGTTCTTCCTCTTAAGAAACCTTTCTGGTCCTCAAGAATAAGTTCCCTTCAATGTACCGAACTCCCCTGGCGACCCTTTGTGACACCTGGGAAAAGGACTTGGGGCCCCTTGATGAAGAGGAAAGGCAGGAGGCGATTCAGAGTCCCAGAGAAATAGCGATGTGCCCCCGCTTTAGATTAGTCCAACTCAAAATATTGCATCACACATACTATCCTCGCACAAGCCTTTATTCATGGGGCAAGATCAAAGATGCAAGGTGTGCCAGGGGATGTCAGTGGGAGGGAACATTCATGCATATCCTATGGGAATGACCTGAGATTGTCCACTACTGGCGCGGGGTTGTAGAGGTCATGTCCAGGGTGGTGGGTGAGACAATCCCCCTCAACGCAAAGTGGTTACTATTGATGATCACAACAGACGCTAACTGGTCCACACACTGTGGCTGGCTCTTGTGGCAGGGGTGGCCAAAAGGAACATTGCCAGAAAGTGGGGGGGCACCTCTGCCTCCGACATTGAAGGAGTGGAAGCGAGACCTGGACTGGTGCCAACGCGCAGAAGAAACGGTGTACAAAAGTAGGGGGGCCGCTAAGAAGTGGGGAAAAATCTGGGCGTTGGCGGAAATATAGAGGATGGACATGAGATCATGATCCATGCCGGGGGTGTTGTTTGCCACCTATGCTTCAGTGAATTGTATTATCTCTGCACAGTAGTGTCTGCTTGTCATGTAACCCTGATTATGCATACTGTGTCCGCAATTTTCCTGAGCTTTGTTAATAAAATGATTTAAAAAAAAAAAAGAAGTTCCCTTACAATACCATTGAGCCTTTCAGCTAAGACCTTGGCAAATATTTTGTAATCACAGTTTAACAGTGATATAGCTCTATATGATTCACAATTTCTTGCACATTTCCCCAGTTTCAAGATTAATGTAATTATACCATCATTCCATGTGATAGGAGCAGTTAACCCTTTTTTTAATATCTCACTGAATAATTTCACCAGGATTGGCAACAAAGATCCAGATAAGCTTAAAATACCTTATGGGGAAGGCCATCTGGGCCTGCTGCCTTGCCTTGTTTACCAGCCTTATTTGCGTACTTAACTTCCAGGAGGCTTATGTTATTATTTAAAAATGTTATTTTTCTCGTTTAAGGTTTCCAAGTCATCTTGATGCAACCAACTCTTCACCCCCTCCTCTGTAACCTCCAAATCCTCTTGACATACATTTTCAAAAAAACTTCGGAAACCATCCTCGATCTCTTCACTATCTTTTACCACTATCCCAGTGTCCTTGCATTTCATCTCACCAACAAAATTCCTCACTAGATCTATTCTGGCTTTCAAGGCTAGTAGTTTACTACAGTTTTCTCCATATTCAATATGAGGGAGTTTACTAGCCTCCCATCTCGTTTTAACCCTGTCTTCCAGCATTCTGCTAACATAATTTTTAGGTCGAGCTTGATCGACCTGTTATCTATTCTGTGTGGCTTGGCACACCCACCACTTGCCATTGGCTGGTATCTGGGTCAATTACAAATGCTGGCTTGTTACTGGCTGGTGCATTTGCTTGAATGTTCCTCCTTTGTGGGCTTAGCTCCCTCGCTGGCGATTTCACTAAGGGATTGTTTTGTTTGGCGATTACACTGTAACATGTGATGGCACCTCCTCCCTTCATGTTTTCTATTTACTTTCAGATCTGGTTAAGAACAGATCTTCACAAATGCAAGTGTGGCTGCTGCCATGAGTTCCTTGTTTTAAAAGCTGATTCCCCTGGAGTATAGCCAGGAGAAGAGCAGCCACGCACATGCCGTTCCATTTCCAGCGCGATTCATGTTTTTGGAATTCCACTCACGTAGCGTGCTTTTTAGGTCTCGCCTGACCCAGCGCATGCGCTTGTCTGGCGAGACTTATTGAGAGGGCTCTAAAAAGTGCTACCAGGCCAGCCTAGAGCTACTGTGCATGTGCGCGTGTGCCGCGCTTGACTGCGATTACTTTCACTTTCGCGGCCGCACGGCCACTTTGATGTTTTATCGCGATCATGATCACTTTCGCGGCGGCACGGCCGCTTGTTTCCTCTCATTATCAGATTAGCCTAGTGGATGTTTGCGATGGTTGGGGGATACAATTACGAAACACTGTTTCTCACTTGCAGTGTCAGACCCGGATAACAATTCCAATCTGATAAATGAGTGATTATCTGCCTCACTGGAACTCCTTCACCCTAAACGTATGCTAGGGCTGGTACGCAGAAGCTTTAAAAGAAACCTAGTTTAATTGTTGGAGAAGAGAAAGGTTACAGGGAAAGTCAGGCAAACTGACTGCTAAAATCACATACAAAAGTCTTTCACAACAATAAAAAAGTTTTTTTTTTAAACACTATTGCACAACACCTGGTTCATACATTTCTACCATGCTCTTCTGCTACTCGTGTTCGTCCTCTACGACCTAAGTACCAATATTTGATCAATGCACCCAAATACAAAAGAACCAGACAGACGTCAAGGCTGTCCGTACTGACTGCCAAAGGAAGGAATGACATGCCCATGTCTCTACGTGCCCAACCGAATTACGAACGCTTCAGGAAAGGGCTGAAATCTCACCTATTTGCCAAAGAACATCTCTTCTGCCAGCTCCTTATTCCTCCCTTTCTTTGTAGAGTGATTTAAGAAGTGCCCAGACACTTTTTTTCTGAGGTTTTGTGTGCTAAATAAATGCTTAACTCATTCATTCATTCATTCATGCTGCAACAGCTAGATATAAAGCAGTGTTAGAAATACAGCGGAGGTTCATGTTGTTAGGACGCCATGTTTCCAGTCACATATTTTTATATTACACCCGGGTTTGTTGCGGGATTTGCAATCCTGAATTACCTTCATTGAATCAATTGGAAAGCATATAGAAAAAGCACAACATACATTGCACTCACACTTGTTAATGTCCAAACGTTTGTCCTATTTAAAGGAAAACGCACGTTTCCGTACAAATTAAGCTATGTGTAATTCACTACACTACGTGGAAACCGTGGCGAGGACATGGGAAACGGGCCAGACTGGGACATATGCGGGGTGAGATAATTTCCCTGTGAGCTGCTTCAGATAAATATTGTGCATGGGTCCTGTAGGAGTATTTTGGCTTCCTTCTCCCAAGGGCTGTAGTTTTTAGGTCTAGCTTGGAAGGGAAATTGACGTTAACCTGATGTGATCAACCGAAAAAAAGAGCTTTCAGGTGTAATACAGAGAGGGTCTTTGACTCCGACCGCTTGTTGGTGGGCAGGAGTACATGTTTTGATTGGGCAAGAAGCTGTGTGCTTCCCCTCTACACAGCTGTGATTATTTTATTTCTCTATCTGTCTGAGCTAGTGACAGTATGGCCTGACTAACAGTCATAAAGTATCAAACTAACAATGGGATGGAGCTTAACCTTTCGGGGAACACCACTTGGCACTGTACTGCTGGTTAAGTGTCTTAGCTAAGTAGATCATTTAAGGTGTTCTCTGGCAGCAGTGCAGATGGCAGGAGGGCTGTCACAAGGAATATATTGCTATTTTCTAGTCTTAGCACCCTCCTCTTCCCTTTCCATTATTAACTTCTGACTTTAGAGGGCATTTGTTTTTTTGAGAGCAGTATTTTATGCCCAGGGCTCCAATAATTTGCGTACATTTTTACATACGTTAACATGCCATTCCTTGAAAGAATGGTGTTTTTTATTTTTTATTCATTTAGTACAATTTGGTAGACACCCAGTGTTCAGAAATGGAGATGGTATGGGATGGACTAATGTTTAGGAAATGTGTGCATAATACCAAAAATCGCTTTGAAACTAATTTAAAAATCTGGATTGTGAAATCTTTTGGTGTCATTGACATAGTAGCTACAATTGGTTCTAGACGCTGTTATAATGGCTTTCCTGAAAGCTCTTATTCAAAGGTGCACGTTACTACCCAGAGCACGTTCAAGGTTACTGAGAATTTAAGGAGGAAGCATACAGGAAAATGGATTGGGATTGTCTACTAAGCATAGTACAGAATCATCTTAAACATCTCAAGTTGAACTAGCAGATAAATAAACTGCAGACATATGTGTTACTTTCTGTTTCAGGATGCCAGATACATAAAATAACAAGCATTGGCATAGCCAATAGGTCTCGCTTTTGGGACCTTATTAGTGTTTAGCCATGCAACAGTTGATGTTGTTGCACCAAGGATATTGTGCTGCATAGCTAAATACTTATAAGGTCCCAAAAGCGAGACCTATTGGCTATGCCAATGCTTGTTTACAGTGCCCCAGGGGGCATAAGCAGGGACTGACTATAGTATTCTTGTTTCAGCACACACTCTACGGTCCCCCCAGGGCACAAGCAGGCATCCACTCCAGTGTGCCTTTGTTGTTGGGGAAACCCGTGCACTGAAGAGTTTCCCAGGGACTGGCATGTTTTCCAAAGACTCGCGCTGTACGCATGGTGCGCGCTGAGTCCTCCAAGCCGCCTCCTGACATCACGACCGCATTCAGGAAAAGGTATTTTTTGTTTTCGTTTTCTGTGCTTCCACATTGCACTCCTAATTTTATTTCGATTTCTGATGCTTGTTTAACACGTGGGAGTGGGCTTTTGAAACTCTGCCTGGACCGTTGAATGGGGCTCTTGCTTGGTGGGGTAGAGGTGGCCGAGCCAACAAGTTAAAACGGGGGAGCCGAACAAGAGCTGAGCCAATATATGGTCTGGCTCTTAACCTATGCACGAGTTTTTTTTTTAGGAGGGCAAGGGGAAAATATTTTCCTAAAGCCTCATAAGGATTTCGCATGCAGTTGAGCCCATATGCACTCTGAGTTATATTCTGGGATCATACCCTAGGCTTGCGTTGTTTTTCCCCTCCACTTTTCTGTTTTATTTGTGGGCCTCCCCACTTGACACTCAAATACTCATTCGCGTGATTGCACTCATAATTGTGCATTTTCATTTCAAAACATTTCTACTACCCTTAGATGAAGGCTGAGGTGGGGGTGACTGGACACCCTCCCTCCCCCTTTCTCAAAACAGGGAGGGGGCGATGACGCGTTCACCTGTTGTGCGAGTTTCTATTGTGGTGTGCAGCCCAGACTTGCTTCCAGTGGATGCGTCCTGAATATGAAAAGGGGAACTCCTGAGGGCCGAGGGGGTGGGGAGGAAGCGGTGATAGAAGAGCTAGAAGGATACAGCACGGCGCTGGCAGAGAAGGCTGGCAAGGAGGTCCCACCTCGTCACTCATCACCCCTCAGTATCTCCAGCTTTGCCCTGAGTGACTCGGTACTGTTGCTAAGTGTCAGGCCGGCCTCAGGCCCTATGTTAATTATTATTATTATTATTTCAATGGATATGGTCTAATGTTCCTTTCGACCCTCCCCACGGCAACAACAGTAAGCTTTTATAGAACAAATACTCTTCCAATTTGAGGAAAATAAGCCTCACCCTTGCCGCACAGCCTCTTCTGTCCATTCGTCCGCATATTTCTCATTTTCCACGTTTTTTCTGATGTTAGCTGCCCGTCCTTTCTCTCGATCTCCCTGTAATATCGCGAGAGACCATGGGATAGTCCATGGCTCTTGCAATAGTAGGTGTGGTGCCATAGCCCATCACCCCTCTAAAGTTTACGTACAAGGTGGGCTCGACGGAGGTCGAGACCACGTGAGATATGTTAATAAAAAGCCCAGGGTGCTGGGCGTGGTTTTTAGTTACCCTGCTAGCCACCAACTGAACCAACTGTGTTTGGGACGATTTGTTATAGTGCAGGCCCTACATAGCACGACGCTACATTGGCGACGAGGTGGTGTCGGCACGTCGCTGACCTACCCACTATCCACCGTGCCATCCCTGGCTGCCTCCCCGAACCTGCTTCCGCTGTGGAGCTCTCGCCGGCATCTCTGCGTGCCCGGTGAAATGCTGGTGTTCGCCGCGTGTCCCTGCCTGTGTTCACGGCGTGCGAGGCCCCCCGCATGTCCGTCGGTGCTCCTGGGAGCACGCTCATCAACCAAGTGCGCGGGCGTGCACAACAGCCTGCCCCGAAGAGTGCCTGCAGCGTCTGGTGCCGCAGTTACGGAGCGTCGACGTGGTAAGCCTCTCTGCTGCCCCCTCTGGCCTTCGGCAGTAACGCACCACCAGTGTTGTCTACTTAAAGAAGAACGTGGCAATCGTCAGCCTCAGGTGACCCTGCCCTGCGCTCCACACGCTGCCTCCAGGCGTTGTGACATCCTGCTCTCACCAAGGGGCCTGCAGTCTGCCTCCTCTTCACCCTGTGGGAGCCAGCTATCTTGTTAAGGGATACAGGAGCAAGGCAAAAGCAAACAAGACCTCGTCTTTTGGGGAACTCATTCATTCACACACACTCTGCGTCCCAAGGTGGCCGGCCACATCATCTATACTCTAGGCGCACTGGCCCCAGGACACGCAGAGGCTGCCGCAGCGGCGCCACACTTGCGGAGAGTGGTCCAAACGAGCACAACGTGCGCACCATTCGCGCGCCCTTGGCTGGGCCCTGGTCGCTGTCGCCTGTTCCACTGATGCCAGCCAGCGTCTGGTAGCGCCTACGCGTGGTTCCTCACGTTCCGTGCCCTGGTGACCTTCGCTGCACCACCATGACCACTGTCCCACCGCTGGAACCTTTCACCATTACTGGCCCGCCACCTTCCCAAGCTGCGCGATGGAAGGAGTGGGTAGAACGGTTGGAGACTTTCTTCGATGCGGTAGAAATCAAGGCCCCATGGCCATGCTCCTCCACCTGGGCGGTGCGGACATTCACAAAATCGCGAAGACGGTCCATGAAGCTGGACCCCCGAAAACCTACGCCACGATGTGCGACGCCATCACGGCGCACTTCGAGCCATATGCCGACCCAGACTACGAGCGGTTTCTTCTCTGTCAAGCGAAACAGCTCCCGGACGAATCCGTCGACGTGTTCTACGCCCACCTCAAGGAGCTAGCAAGCACGTGCACTCTACCCGATGAAGATGACGAGGTCAGGGCACAATTCATCCAAGGCTGTGCTTTGTCAAAACTACGCGAGCGCGTCCTCGAGGAACACATCATGCCAATGAAGGACATCCTGACCTTGGGGCGATCTAAGGAACTGTCCAAGGCCAGGGCGGCCCATATGGAACTCAAGGCCACGGCAGTCGTAAAAGAAGAACCTGTATGCGCTGTTCGCTCAGAAACACGTGGTCCGCGTCAAAGACCCAGGAAACCTTCGGCCCAAATCTCCAGACAGAACCCCAAAGTCCGCCTCTGTGGATGGTGTGGAGGCCCACTCCCGCATGATGGCGCCTGTCCAGCTCAAGGGAAGACTTGCAGCGCTTGCGGAAAGGTCAACCATTTCTCGAAAGTCTGTCACTCGAAGCCCCCGCAACAGTCGCAGGGGCCATCACGACAAGTGCAGACGCTTGAACCGATCCCGGATGACTCCTCGAGTGGTAACATGGACGAAGATGATGCTGCAACCGTGCACGTAGTGCACATGCTACACGCCTTATCTGCCGCCCCGACAGCAGCGCCCATGTGCACCGTCAAAGTACAAGGTCACCCAGTGGCGACACTCATCGACACAGGAGCAACAATCAACCTTATGGCCGTCAGTGCCTACAGACTACTACCTAATCCACCAGCCCTCCGCAGCACCAACGTCCAGGTGTACGCTTTTGGGACCCCCACCCCACTTCGGATGTGCGGAGTATTCTAAGCTGACCTCTCGCACAACGGAATTCCCCAGCCATCCAAAGTCTATGTGTCCTGAGAAGGATCAGGTTTCTTGCTCGGCTGCCGCACCGCACAAGAACTGCGGCTCATCCAGTTTGCCTTCACGGTGCGGGCACATAATCTATACCGCCTAATAGCAGAGTTTGCACCCCTCTTCGATGGGATTGGATGTCTCAAAGGCCCGGCTGTCCGCCTGCACATCGACAAGTCGGTGTCCCCAGTCGCCCTCCGGCATAGGAGAATTGCCTTCCACCTCCGCCCAAAAGTCGAGACAGAGCTCCGTCTCTTAGAAGCAGCAGGAATTATTGAACGGGTACGAGGCCCTACCCCATGGGGTATCCCCCATCGTGGTAGCGAAGAAGCCAAAGCAGCCGGATGCAGTCCGCATCTGCATCGATATGCGGATCCCAAACCTCGCCATCAAGCGGGAGCGGCACCTGACGCCCACTGTTGACGATATCATAGGCGAACTTGCAGGGTCGAAGTGGTTCTCAAAAATGGACCTCCGATCAGGATACCATCAAGTCCCTCTCCACCCGGACTCTCGCCCGATCACGACTTTCTCCACCCATGCCGGTGTCTGGCGCTACAAACGCCTCAACTTCGGAATCTCCAGCACTGCCGAAGTGTTCCAAAACATTATCAAGACCGTTTTATAGGGGCTGGAGGGAGTGCTCAACTTAAGCGATGATATTCTGGTACACGCCCCCTCTCTAGGAGATCACCTTCTTCGCCTTAATGCAGTATTCACACACCTCAGAGACTGCGGATTGACCCTACACAGGGAAAAGTGCGAATTCCTGCGCCGAGACATCAGCTTCTTCGGATATCGTTTCTCAGATAAAGGCATTGGGCCCGACCCATCCAAAGTAAAGGATGTCCAAGAGGCGCTGGCCCCCACATCAGTGACCGGAGTCCGCAGCTTCCTGGGCATGGTCACGTACTGTGGCCGATTCATCAGGAACCTATCGGACCTGACAGGCCCACTACGTGAACTCACGAAAACCACCACCCGGAACAAGAGCAAGCATTCCAGCAGACGAAGGCCGCTCTGTCCGCAGACACCACGCTCGCCTATTTCGACCCGCGCCACGACTCTCAGCTGGTGGTCGATGCCAGCCCCACAGGCCTCGGCGCCGTCCTGGCGCAGCGTCAAGACTGTGGAGAATGGGCGCCGGTTGCCTATGCGAGCCGAACCCTCACGCCCACGGAGCAGCGGTATTCACAGATTGAGCGACAAGCCATAGCTATCCTCTGGGGTTGCCGCCATTTTCACATCTATCTCTACGGCCATCCGTACACGGTCATTACCGACCAAAGCCCCTGGTCTCACTTTTCCAAGGCTCTTCGTCTCGACCTCCCCCGCGAATTGAAAAGTGGATCCTGCAGCTACAGGAGTTCCAGCTAACGGTGGAGTACAGACCAGGCACCAGAAACCCCGCCGATTTCTTGTCACAGCACGCTCGGCCGGCCACCGCTCCGGAAGCTGTTGAAGCCGCCGCTACTGAAGACTACGGGGCCGATTCACAGAACTACCTTAAGACAAAATCCTAAACTTACTACTTTTGGTATTCACAGAAGTTAGGATTTTGTCTTAAGTTTGTCTTAAGACAAACTTAAGACAGACTTAAGACAGTCTTAAGACAGACTTAAGACAGTCTTAGGACAGACTTAAGACAAACTTAAGACAGACTTAAGACAGACTTAAGACAGACTTAAGACAGACTTAAGACAGACTTAAGACAGACTTAAGACAAACTTAAGACAAAATCCTAACTTAAGTCTGTCTTAAGTCTGTCTTAAGTCTGTCTTAAGTTTGTCTTAAGTCTGTCTTAAGTCTGTTTTAAGACTGTCTTAAGTCTGTCTGAAGACTGTCTTAAGTCTGTCTTAAGTTTGTCTTAAGACAAACTTAAGACAAAATCCTAACTTCTGTGAATACCATAAGTAGTAAGTTTAGGATTTTGTCTTAAGTTAGTTCTGTGAATCGGGCCCGTAGGGCGGATGGTGATAGAGCGGTCCCGGCCACTCCCGATCTCGCTACAAGAGGTCGTAGCCACCACACGTGACAATGACTGCCTCCAAATGGCTATACAAGCGGTCTCCTTCGGGGACTGGCGACCTCTACAAAGTCCCTTACCTGTGCGGACAGCAGTACCCCAAGCAACGCTGAAGTCTTTGAACCAAGTCCGCCACGATCTGTCAGTGTCAGCCGATGGCTGCCTCCTGCGAGGCCCACGTCTTGTCCTACCGGCTAGCCTCACCCGACAAGCCGCCCTCCTGGCCCATGGCGCACACCAAGGGATTTTCAAGTCAAAGAATCGTCTTTGCAGCAAGGTTTGGTTCCCATGTCTGGACCACCAAATAGAATCACTAGTACAACACTGTCCCGTGTGCCTCGCCACGAGCCTACCAAACAAACCGGCACCGGTCATCACGGAAGCAGGCCGGAGCAGCCCATGGGAAAGAGTGAGTGCAGATTTCGGCAGTTTGCCAGGGGGAAAACACATGCTTGTGTTGGTGGACGATTTTTCCAGATACCCAGAAGTCGAAATAGTAACCTCCACGTCCGCTGCAGAAGTCATCCCCAAACTGGAGAAAGTGATAGCCGCCCACGGACTCTTCGGTGAACTCCGCACTGACAATGGCCCACCGTTTACCAGTGCCAAGGTAGCCGAGTATCTAGTCTCCCACAATATAAAGCACCGGAAAATAACACCGAGGTGGCCCCAAGCCAACGGGGAGGTTGAACGGATAATGCGAACATTGAACAAAACAATCCAAATTGCGCTGGCCGAAGGACTCAACCTAGAACGAGCAGTATACCAGTTCCTCCGAGAGTCTCGGCTCACTCCCCACTGCACCACCGGCATCTCCCCGAGTCGCCTGTGTTTCGGCCGGGTGGTTACAGACACCATCACCCACCATCCGGTTTGGGCGGAAACAGCGAGTCCCCCAAATCAGTCAGACCACCGGCGAGGGAAAACCCACGCAGCGGCATCCCAGAAAAGACATGCCAAAGAAAGCCCCATCGCTGTGGGTGATCAGGTGCTTGTACAAGACCGGCACCCAGGCGGGAAATTCCGCACACCTTTCGAGCTCCACCCGTGGACTGTCATCGCTGTGAAAGGCACCATGATGACGGCCCTGCGAGGACTAGAGACAGTCACCCGCAATGTATCATTCTTTAACAAAGTCCCGCCCCCGGCGGAGGGTGAAGCCTCAGAACAGTCAGGACGAAACAGAAGCCCCCCAGGTGAACCCGGAACCCCTAGCCGCGGAGTGGTGGAATCCAGGCGACCAGACACCGGGGACCTTCCCACCGGCCAGTCACCCCGGCCAATCCAAGACCAGGAATCCGAATGATCAAAGCCCGAACTCCATCAGTGGTCCAACTGAACAGCCTCCAGGGTCGCAGCTGCGGAGCAGTCAGAACAGGTACCATCTCCGGCCCTGTCCTCAGCCATCGCAGAAGTACAAAGACTATGTGACCAACGGCTAGTCGGCGACCTTGGGTCGAGTCGCAGCCCGGGTGAGAAGCCATCAAGAACGTCCAAGTAAGACTGTTCCATTTCTTTGATATGACGACCGGTTTTGAACGGTCTGGACTAAGAGTTTGTGTTTATGTTTTTGAGGTTATATTTATCCCATTGACATCTCCTGGTAAAGGAGGAATGTAATATCGCAAGAGACCATGGGATAGTCCATGGCTCTCGCAATAGTAGGGGTGGTGCCATAGCCCATCACCCCTCTAAAGTTTACGTACAAGGTGGGCTCGACAGAGGTCGAGACCACGTGAGATATGTTAATAAAAAGCCCAGGGCGCTGGCGTGGTTTTTAGTTACCCTGCTAGCCACCAACTGAACCAACTGTGTCTGGGACGATTTGTTATAGTGTAGGCCCTACATAGCACGACGCTACACTCCCCTTTAAATAAATACTGTTTTAATCCTCACTGCATTCACCAAACACACCCTGTCTTATTGCACTGCTCATCTCCTTTGAATTATCCCTTCCATCCATGCACTCCCGCCCGGCTCTCTCCCTTCCACCCATGGACTCCCTCCCTGCTCTCTCCCTTCCATCCATGCACTTCCTCCCTGCTCTCTCCCTTCCATCCATGCACTCCCGCACTACTCTCTCCCTTCCGTCCATGCACTCCCTCCCTGCTCTCTCCCTTCCGCCCTTGCACTCCCTGCCTGCTCTATCCCTTCCATCCATGCACTCCCTCCCTGCTCTCTCCCTTCTGTCCATGCACTCCCTCCCTGCTCTCTCCCTTCCGCCCTTGCACTCCCTGCCTGCTCTATCCCTTCCATCCATGCACTCCCTCCCTGCTCTCGCCCTTCCGTACATGTACTCCCTCCCTGCTCTCTTCTTTCTGTCCATGCACTCCCTCCCTGCTCTCTCTCTGTTGTCCCTTTCTGCTTCTCATCCCCCTTGGAGCAAGATGCTTTATTTGGACAAGTATACAGTAAATAAGTCGTTTGACCATTACAATAATAACAACTGCTCTCCACTAACACAGCTTAAAAAACGAACCCCTTCTGTATATGGTTATCTTCAGGCTCAGTCTCACCTCTACATCCCTGTAATCTTTACCCCCTCCTTTTTTTCTGTCCCCTTTTCTCCATTCACACTTGGGTTCCCCTCCTCCTCCAGCCTTCCTTGACCACTTTCCATCAGTGCCCTTAATATCCCCTCTCTGTGTTTTTCGTTAATATCTACTCTCTCCATTCTTTCTCTCTTCTCTTTTACCCTCCACCAATGCCCCAGCCTCTCCATTCACGTGCTAACTCTTTCCTTCCTCCTTTACTCTCTTCTCCTCTCTTTCTGATCGTTTCTATCTCTCTGCCTCGTCTTTTCTCGCCAATCTTACCCCTCCTCCCCGTCTCTCTATGATCCCTGAACTCCAGTCTCCTGGCTGCGGTTCTTGCTATTGCGTCAAGTCCGCAACACCCAAGGAGCAGGTACACTTTTTTTTTATAGCATATCATGTCCCTGCCCGTCCAAGCATATCCTCGTGCTCCTCAGATGCACCGTGTCATCTGGACATCAACAAGTCTTTTCTGCAGGTGTAAATAATATATGCATTTTGTTCTGGACCTCTCCGGTCCCTCAAGAGGAGACCCAGCCATGCATTTGTGTTAAAATCTTCATTGGAAATCTCTGCAATGCTCTGTATTTTGCTCATCTCTTTGTGGGGTTGGGTGCAGTGGAAGGAAAGCAAGTATTGTTCCCTTGTTGGGTTTGTGCAAAAATATCATTACAGGCGCAACTCAACAGCCAACAGGAAATCTCCCAAAGCACTTGCCATGTAGTGTTGTCCGTGTCAAAATAAAGTAATGAATGCATTGTTTAATGACGGACTGTGCTCAACAGAGTCATTTATACATTCCAAAATGCAGCCTTGGGACGACGGTCAAAATACGAAAAAAGCTAAAACTAAATAAAGCAAGGCAAAATGGTCGCAAAGTGGCTACATCAGATTTATTCACAATCACACACATTAGAACCACTTTAAAGACTTTGCCAGAGCACCACTTTACCGACTTTGCCAGTGAAGCGCTACTTTCTTTTTCTCGTAATTCTTTGAACAACATTTATTTCCACTGGTTGGGGAAGAGCACCATTCCTGAAGGTACTCCAATATCTGGTTGATGCATAGAATGGAAACGTTTGATGTGATCCTTATCAGCTGTTTTCCTGATTTTAATTTATGATATGTGTACTGCGGCTCTGTGTGCAGGGATGTGGTCTTTTTAAACCATACTGCTTACATTTTGTGCGATAATGTGCTGCATCGCTAAATACTTATAAGGTCCCAAAGGCAAAAACTATATTGCATTGCAAATGCTTGTTATGTTTGATAGCGCTAATTGTAGTGACTCTCTCTTTATACTCTAGTTCCCAACTGGATAATTTTCCTCTACTTCCCGTATCTGGCTCTCCAGATCTGTAACCTCCCTCACATATACTTTCCTTTTAAAGGCTACCAGATTTCCTATTCTACCCATTAAGAAGGCTTTATAGGTATCCCATACTACTCCCAAAGGGGCAGATCCTATATTGATTTGAAAAAATGGCTCCCTATTAAGTAATCTTACAGCTTCTTGGTCTAACAGCAAGGTACGGCCCATTGTCCATCTAACCCAGCCTACTTTGTTTGTTAGGGCCAGGTCTAATAATACTGCAGAATGGTCCGATGTATGGACCCGTATATGTTTAACATTGTGTATCTGTTTTTTAATGCTACGATCTATCAAAAAATAATCAATCCTAGATTGATGGCAATATTTATTGTTACTATATGGAAAAACCTCTTCTAGATCCTGCTCTCTCTCTCCATATATCACATAGATCTAGCTGTTTATTGGCAAGTTTTATCTGGGGCACCATTTTTCGTTGAATATTGACCTGCTTTTTGTTGATCTGTCTAAAGAGCTGTCTAGAACTACATTAAAGTCTACGCCAGAATAATAGGATCTGGGCAATTTAGCAGCTCCACTAACATATCTCTGCAAGGGCCTGTTACGTCTACATTCAGTCCATAATAACCCACCAACGTGAATCTTTGACCATAGCCTACAAGTTTTACAATAAGCCGACGTTATCTGAAGCACTCTCTTTAATGGTAATCCTAGGAATCTTCTTTATCAAAATATCCACCCCCTTTGTATTTGTTTAATGCGTTGTACATACCATATGTTGAACCCATCTCCTAGTTTAAACAAGTCTATACACTCTTTTCCAGCCATATGTGTCCCTGCAGGATAGTAACCTGAGCAGGAGAATCTTTTAAATATTGCAGTAGTCTTTTCTCTCTTTCTCTCTCAAACCATTCATGTTTCATGATAAAATCTTAATTTGAGCTACCATATCCCCTTCTGTTTCTTTTTGATTTCGAGGCAGATGCCCATAATTCAGGTGCACAATAGTTAAAAGATATTCGAGGACCCTAAAGAGTCTGAGGCTATTTTTTCTTTTTTTTCCTAATGCTCCCCAATCAGTGCCTCTACCCCACACCCCTCCACCCCATACCTGGAGAACCTGCCCTAACTTCCTCATGGTCTATGCCCTTTAGGAGCTAGTCCCAATACTGTGCTGGATCGTCCTATATGTACAAAAAAAAGAAAATATTAGAAAACCTTGTATCACACCAAATAAACATAATATTACATATAAGAGAGGAGAGCGAGAAAGAAAAACAAAAAAAGGAAAAACACACAAACCATCTAAATCTCCTACTCATCTTCTTCTGATCATCAGACCTGATTATTTGCTAGACCCCAAAATACTCTCTGTAAAGTCATCAACTTCTTCAGAAGACCAGAAGCTATGCATCTTGTTATTATTCATCACTTTTAAGATTGCTGGAAACTTCAACTGAACTGTTGCCCCCAACTTTTTTAATGTAAATGTATGGTTTCTTATATAGCGCTGATCACCACTACGGGTATCTCAGCGCTGTATTCATACCACTGAAGGAACCCTTCCTGGCTTTCCATGTGAGGTGTCCACTCCTGGGCACCTCCATGGTGAAGGCCAGGCATCCCAGCGCTGTTGGGGCCATTGTGGAGATTAAGCAAGCTATTGCCCAGAGTTGCAGCATGGGACTCATGATTAGAATAGGTACTGAGGCGAGAATATCTGGTCCGCGGAATTTATAGCCCGAGACCCTGCCGCGACGGGAATCAAACCCTGGTCCCAGACCAGTGCTCTGCATCGAGGTCTGCCGCTCTAACCATTGAGCCACACTTCTCCACACTTAATGGGTCTATCCTTTTCTCCAATTCACACTATTCCTCCTGGTTGGCTTCTAACATTATTTTCAAGTCTTTAACTGAACCTTCCAGGATAGTCGTTCTATTAGTAAGATCAACCATCTTTTCTTTTTCTAAACTTTCGCCGCATGTATATCTTCATCCACTTCCCCTGGGTCCTCTGCTGCTAATACTTGGAATCTATTTGAGCTTGTTACATTTACTACTCCAGTTGCCATTTTACGTTCTGAGAGCGGTAATCTGGGTTCTGGCTATACTTCGTGTAGCACCTCACATGGGCTTTCATCTTCACATACAACTTCACTCAGAATTAAGGTTTTTGGAAATACTTTAAAAAAGGTTCTGAGTCAGGGCTGATCTTAACCTTCCGATCTGCCTTAATATGTTTTTTGCACCCCCCTCTCTCAGAGTTACCCGTTCTGCCAGAAACAAACTTTCCTCTGAATATTCGGGCCCTCGGTGCCTACTCTGCCCTTTCCAACACTTCCCGCTGGCCCTCCCTCATATGTTGTATGCTGTTCAGAGAAGAAAGCCCCTTTCCTGGCACTCCTCAGCGCGTACCTTGAGTTGCTGTCCCCCTCTGCTTGCGACTTGGGGGCTACCTTTTCAGGACTGGCTCCTCGACCACTTTTCCCCACAAGCACTCTTACACACTGGAGAGCTCTTTGATCTCTGTCTTCACCCGGCAACTCCTGCAACTCTTCCTGGGCTCTCAGTTTAGAGTCACCCTCACCTTCACCCTGGCTCTTGTTGCTTTCTCCTCTTCTGCACTGGATGGAGATCGTTGCTGCTGCTCTTCGTCCTCTTTGGAGCTCAAGAGCGGCACTCGCGCAGCACTGCTCCTTGTCTCCCCAGTACGCTGCACACACCGTGGCTGAACTACAGCAGATTTTGGCAGAACCGCGCCAGCAATCTCAAAAGGTTAGCAGAATTATCTCTCTCTTCGCTTCTAACCTTTTTTTCTAAATCAAACGCATGCTAGCTTCCCCTTAACTTATCATTTTGGTATGCTCTGTAGAGCTCACTCCTGCAGCTGGCTGTTAGCCAGCGCCATGTTCTCCTACCCGATCCCTGGAGCATCATTGATTGCTTGCTTGCCAAGACCAGTGCACCCTATGTGGAAGATGACATTGTTGGGGGAAACAAGCCACAATGCGGAATCCTGGTGAGTATGGATCTCTGTAGGGGTTCAGTGACTTAATATCGAGAGACAAAATATCGACTACACAAAATATCGACACCAAAATATCGTAAACCACAATATTGACCAGCAATACTTAATTACAAATGTACTAAAATATCGAACCCACTATATCGACTAAAAAAAATATTGTTTCTAACATTATCGATTTTCAAAATATCGAATATACAAATATCGAAATTCATACAATTAACAAAGAAATAACCATAATATCGAAAATCAAAATATAGACAGCCAACAATATCGAAAATATAATATTATTGATTAATTATAAAACACATTATAACATACAAATGCATAGAAAACACACTTTCTACTGACATAAACATACACTATAACATTAACTAATATAAATAGACATTTTATAAACACATTAAAACCAAAATAGATAGTATTTACTAAAACCACTTATAAAATAAAATATATATATACTAAACAAAAGAAACACCAAAATATTTAACCGTAAATTCCTTATAAATAATATTTAAACAATTAAATATACTGAAAATACATTACTATTACTAATTAGCATCTTCCATATATGGAAACACCCCAAAAAAAAAATTCAAACTGAACACAACAACCAATAAAAATCAAGCAGTAACAAAACCGACCACTGACAGAAAGTAACTAATTAACACAACAGCATAAAAAACAGAAAATATTTTGACTCTTTTCCACTTCAACACTACAAGAAAACAGAAGATAAAACGCTACCAGATTATTTCCTGATAACAAGATACACTTTAGAAAGAAAACGTCAAACAGAACCGAGTAAGTAAATAATCTTTTGTAAAACTTTAATAGTGCTAAAAAGTTGTAAAAAATGATTCTAAATTATATTAAACTAAAATACACTTTCATTTACTTATATCTCCACTACAGATACTTGCAACCACACGAAAATTCATCTACAAGTAAAGAAAGACAGCTAATCAAAAAGTAAGTAATTAATCTTTTCTAAAACATTAATAGTGCTAACAAGTTCTAAGAAATACAATTAAATTAAAATAAACTAAAATATGCTTTCATTTATTTATATCTCTTCCAGCAAGAACAATAATTATCTACAACTGAAAAAATAAAGCTAATCAAAAAGTAAGTATATAAAATAAGTACTTTAAAGAAAATAGATAATGTAGCTAATAAAAACAAACCCTTTCCCAATTCCCATATCACCTACAACAAATACTTGCAAATATATTAACATTATTTTTATTATATCAACAGATATACCTACTCCATACAAAAAATAACAGCCACCAAACGTCTTTAAAAAATTCTTTTCAACATCTCAATCAACATTGTAAGTATATATCAACAAATGTATATTTTTCTAACAAAATATTTCATCACATTATATTAACTTAATGATATCTACTTTTTCTTTAGAACTAAACACACCACCATGACTGAAGGCGCAGAATTCATCCTATCACAAAAAGGAAAAATGCTCCTATGTTACATGGGTTATGTGTATACGCAAGAAAAGCAGACAAAATTAAAAGTCTTCTGGAAATGTAGCAAGTACTATGCTAACAAGTGCTACGGAAGAGCCATAACTCAAGAAACTACTGTATTATCTGTCAATGAGCACAACCACCCCCCAAATATTACTGAAATTGAAATTACAGGAGCTCTAGAAAATATCAAAGAAGCAAGCACTAGCACAGAAAAACCCACTAGTCAAATATTAAAAGAACAGCTACTACAAATACCCCAACATGCATCTGGACAATTACCATCCATTGATGCATTAAAAAAAAATATAATTAGACAAAAAAAGAAAACAACAACTCCCATGCCTATCCCTAAAACTTTCCAAGAAGTAAACATCCCACAAGAACTAAGCATTACCCATAATAAAGAGCCATTTATTTTCTTTGACAATAACAACAATGAAAAACGGATAATAATGTTTGCCACTGCAAATAACTTAACAAAGCTCCAACAATGCAACACCTGGATGATAGATGGCACATTTAAAATATGTCCCAAGCCATTTTATCAACTGTACACAGTACATGCTTTATACCAAAATACTAACATTCCCTTCATCTACTGCTTACTCCCAAATAAAACTCAAACTATCTATATAGAAATTCCCAACGAAATAAAAACTGAAAATCCAAACCAATTCCCACATAAAATAATATTGGATTTTGAAGTAGCCATGATTCATGCTATTTTAAAAACATATCCCCATACAGCTATACAAGGATGCTACTATCATTTTAATCAGTGCCTCTGGAGATTTCTCCAAAAGTCAACACTCAGATGCCGATTCCGATCCTGTAAAACCCGGGTACGAATGGTCGTACGGAGCGTATTCTCCGTCCGACTCGTACCCGGGAAAACCACCTTACAAACCCGCAAGTACGATTCGTACAGAAATACCATTTCCGTACGAGTCGTACAAAACACCGACCGGCTAAAAAATACCCACAATTCCGATCCGGGACAGCGCGTACGTGATCTACGGACCAGCAAGTACGATTCGTGCCTACGTCACTCCGCACGGATCATTTTTTACGGCAGCTAAAAACTCCCGGGAAAGTGAGGACGAAGCGGAGAAGGAGCTGCGGGACGTGACGGACAGCCATGGACCCCATCCTACGTGTCATCCCGGCCCTCCTAGCCTATGACTTGGTGCACAGAAACCGACGCAAACGCCGCAGAAGTTCAGCACAACACCCAGGGCCAAAGGGGGGGCGAGGGGCAGGAAACATAACGTCCACCAAATTTGTAAAATACCATATACTGTCCTAACATTACCTCCAGGGTCTGGTCACTTCGGGGGGCGTGTCCACCAATCCCCATGTACGCGTACCCGTCACCACTACAATGGTGGTACGGCCCGTAACCACGCCCTCAGAGCGTGGGTACGACCTGTACCACCATTGGAGTGGTGATGTAGGGGTACGTGTGGTACGCGCCGTACCCACGCCCTCAGAGCGTGGGTACGGCCCGTACCACCATTGGAGTGGTGAAGTAGGTGTACGCGTGTTACAGGCCGTACCCACGCTCTGAGGGCGTGGGTACGGCGCGTACCCCTACATCACCACTCCAATGGTGGTACGGGCCGAACCCACACCCTCAGCGTGGGTACGGCCCGTGCCACCATTGGAGTGGCGATGTTGGGGTACGCGTGGTACGCGCCGTACCCACGCCCTCAGAGCGTGGGTACGGCTCGTACCACCATTGGAGTGGTGATGTAGGTGTACGCGAGGTACGCGCCGTACCCACGCCCTCAGAGCGTGGGTATGGCCCGTACCACCATTGGAGTGGGTATGGTCCGTACCACCATTGGAGTGGTGATGTAGGGGTACGTGTGGTACACGCCGTACCCACGCCCTCAGTGCGTGGGTACGGCCCGTACCACCATTGGAGTGGTGATGTAGGGGTACGCGCCGTACCCACGCCCTCAGAGCGTACACCTACTTCACCACTCCAATGGTGGTACGGGCGTTCCCACGCTCCGAGGGCGTGGGTACGGTGCGTACCACGCGTACCCCTACATCACCACTCCAATGGTGGTACGGGCTGTACCCACGCTCTGAGGGCGTGGGTATGGCGCGTATCCCTACATCACCACTCCAATGGTGATACGGGCCGTAACCACTCCAATGGTGGTAAGGGCCGTACCCACGCTCTGAGGGCGTGGGTACGGCGCGTACCCCTACATCACCACTCCAATGGTGGTACAGGCCGTACCCACGCTCTGAGGGCATGGGTACGGCGCGTACCACGTGTACCCCTACATCGCCACTCCAATGGCGGTACGGGCCGTACCCACGCTCTGAGGGCGTGGGTACGGACCGCATCTCCCGTACCTCTAGGGCACCAGTACATTAGTGATACAAGGCGTACACACGCCACGAATGTTGGCTTAGGGCCTGGTGCAGCATATAACCAGTATATTGGGGTGTGTACATGGCCAGGACAGCAGTGTACAGCACCAAGGCTGCGGGTGGGTGGGTGTCTGCCAAGGAGTCCCAGCAGTGAACATAGACATGTGAGGGGTGGGTGCAGAGGACTCCCAGCAGTGCCCAGACATATGAGGGGTGGGTGCAATCACTCCCAGCAGTGGCCAGAGACATGTGAGGGGTGGGTGCAGGGGACTCCCAGCAGTGGACAGAGACACGTGAGGGGTGGGTGCAGAGGACTCCCAGAAGTGGCCTGCAATATGAGGGGTGGGTGCATATCACTCCCAGCAGTGGACAGACATGTGAGGGGTGGGTGCGGAGGACTCCCAGTAGTGGACAGACATATGAGGGGTGGGTGCATATCACTCCCAGCAGTGGCCAGAGACATGTGAGGGGCGGGTGCAGAGGACTCCCAGCAGTGGACAGAGACATGTGAGGGGTGGGTGCAGAGGACTCCCAGCAGTGGACAGAGACATGTGAGGGGAGGGTGCAGAGGATTCCCAGCAGTGGACAGAGACATGTGAGGGGTGGGTGCATATCACTCCCAGCAGCGGACAGAGACATGTGAGGGGTGGGTGCAGAGGACTCCCAGCAGTGGACAGACATATGAGGGGTGGGTGCATATCACTCCCAGCAGTGGACAGAGGCATGTGAGGGGTGGGTGCAGAGGACTCCCAGCAGTGGACAGACATATGAGGGGTGGAGCATATCACTCCCAGCAGTGGACAGAGACATGTGAGGGGTGGGTGCAGAGGACTCCCAGCAGTGGACAGACATATGAGGGGTGGGTGCATATCACTCCCAGCAGTGGACAGAGACATGTGAGGGGTGGGTGCAGAGGACTCCCAGCAGGGGACAGACATATGAGGGGTGGGTGCATATCACTCCCAGCAGTGGACAGAGACATGTGAGGGGTGGGTGCAGAGGACTCCCAGCAGTGGCCTGCAATATGAGGGGTGGGTGCATATCACTCCCAGCAGTGGACAGAGACATGTGAGAGGTGGGTGCAGAGGACTCCCAGCAGTGGACAGACATATGAGGGGTGGGTGCATATCACTCCCAGCATTGGACAGAGACATGTGAGGGGTGGGTGCAGAGGACTCCCAGCAGTGGCCTGCAATATGAGGGGTGGGTGCATATCACTCCCAGCAGTGGACAGACATGTGAGGGGTGGGTGCAGAGGACTCCCAGCAGTGGCCTGCAATATGAGGGGTGGGTGCATATCACTCCCAGCAGTGGACAGAGACATGTGAGGGGTGGGTGCAGAGGACTCCCAGCAGTGGACAGACATATGAGGGGTGGGTGCATATCACTCCCAGCAGTGGACAGAGACATGTGAGGGGTGGGTGCAGAGGACTCCCAGCAGCGGACAGACATATTTTATTTATTTTTATTTTATTTATTTATTTATTTAAACTTATAACGCGCATCAGCTACCCGCAGTGGGTTTCCCGGCGCAAGGGATAGACTCAAGAAGAAAACAAACCTCTCAGACAGCACCATGAATCAACTAAGGCGGTATGAAGATCATTGGAAAAGTAAAGTTTTCAGTTTTTTTCTAAAAATTAGAAAATTGGTTTCTGTTTTCAAAGTGGTGGGTAACGCGTTCCGATATTTGGGACCTAGATGGGATAAGGTCCGTCCCCCCATCCTTACAAGCTTGAATCGAGGGACAACAAAGTCGCAATTGGCAGAGGATCTAAGTGTGCGACTAGGCTTGTAGGGTTGGACCAGACTTTGCAAGTATTTTGGGGCCGAGCCCTGCTTGATTTTAAAAAGATAGCATATGGCTTTGAAATTAATGCGGCTGGGGATCCTGAGCCAATGTAGATCGCGCAGAGCCTGTGTGGCCGATGAACTCCTCGGGATATTACAGTGAAGTCGGGCTGCCGAGTTCTGAACAACCTGGAGTTTGTTTACGGTGGCCACATCGGCGCCGAGATAGAGGACATTTCCGTAGTCCAGGCGAGATGTTACTAACTCCTGGACAATGGTTCTCCTGGTGGCAAGAGGCAGCATCCAAAGAATTTTCTGGAGCCATCGCAGGATGGCAAAGCATATGGCGGCCACCTTTGTGGCCTGCTGTCTCAAGGAGAGTTTGTCGTCTATAAAAAAAACGAGGTTGCGGACCACAGAAGATGGCTGAGGAAGGGGTCCCATCTCACTAGGCAAATGTTGAGGGCCCCATAGATCTTTATGCTTCCCTAAGATAAGAATTTCGGTTTTGTCACCGTTTACTTTGAGGAGATGCCTTTGCATCCACTCAGCTATACGTGACAATCCAATTTTCAGAGCCGATATATCGTTACTCTCGCTGCTGGAAAGGGAGAAAACAATTTGGGTGTCATCGGCGTATGAAAAAATAGTCAGCCCAGCGTCCTCCGCAATGGAGGCCAGGAGTCTCACATAGATGTTAAATAACAAAGGGCTGAGTATGGACCCCTGAGGAAAACCATATGCCGATGGACAAGTGGAAGATGTGGCTTTCGCGGAAAAGACTTGGAAAGTGCGCTCACTTAAAAAGGAGGCAATCCAGGCCAAAGCCGGACCGTCCACTCCCAGGGATCGAAGAGAGTTCAAAAGAATGGAATGAGACACGGTATCGAACGCCGCGCTCAAATCCAAAAGGATGAGCGCAGATGTTTCCCTGCGGTCGATACCGTGTCTTAAACTCTCCGTCACCCCGAGAAGGGCGGTCTCTGTGGAGTAGTGAGCACGAAAGCCAGGCTGGGATGGGTGTAAAAATCCCGAAGATTCCACTAGATGGTATAGTTGAGTGTTAACGTGCCTTTCCAGCACTTTGGAAAGTACAGGCAGCAAGGATATCGGTCGGAAATTGGCGAGATTGGACACATCGGCTCCAGCTTGTTTTAGGAGATGAACGACCATTGCATGCTTCCAGTCCTGTAGAACATGGGACTCAAGTAATGAGGCATTTAAGAGTCTCATAAGAACCCGTTGAGGTTCAAGATCCAGCAATTTAAGGATTTTGGCAGGTACAGGACCACGAGGTGAGCCAGATCTTATACTGCTTAAGCAGGTGAAGAACGAGGTGTCATCAAACAATTGCCAGTGCATTACCTTCACCGTAGGAGGAGGCTGTTCGGTCCCTGCGACCTGTCCCGAATGAAGTTCCTTTGCGTTCAAGGGAGTGCTCATAGAGTCATATATGCGCTCAACCTTGGCAATGAAAAATTTCGCAATAGAGTTACACTGGGCCTCCTCTAAAACTGGAGGTGTCGGGATAGTGTCCGCTCCTGTCAATTTTTTGACGACGGAGAAAAGAGTGCGAGGACAGTTCTGAGCTTGTGTTACTGTATCCACAGTATAGGCAGCTCTCGCGATTTTACATTTTGAGTGGTATTCCTTTAGAGCCTCTTTATAAACAGTCTTCCGTGAGACTGAGTAAGAGTGCCTCCATTTCCGTTCTAGGGCCTTGCATTTGATACACAAGGCCTTCAGGTCGGTGGAAAACCATGGTGCCGGAAGGCGATGTGACCTGAAATGTTTCGAAGAGAGCGGGAGAAGGGTAGTTACAGCGTTAGTAAGCCAGTGGGAAACAGTGGTGTTCAACTCCGCGACTGAAGCCTCGCATTCCTCAGGACGGGTATTCAAGAGGTGCTGGTTCAACTTATTAATATCAAGTTTACCCCAACGATAAGTTGGTGCACCCTTGTTGAGGCCACTATTTTCCAGGTTCTTGGTATAGAGTAAGGAAAAGTGGACTGCGAAATGATCGGACCACTCCAAAGGGCGAGCACTCTGAGAGCAATCAAAAGAGAGATTAGAGACAATGGGGTCCAATTGGTGTCCAGCAGAGTGAGTGGGGCCAGCATTGAGCAAGGAAAGGTTGAGAGCCTCCAGATCAGATAAAAAGCGTTTGCTGGTGGTACACTGTGGGTCTTCAAGATGCAAGTTGAGATCGCCAAGAATGGTAAAATTGGCTGCCCTGAGGAGTAGGGGAGCTATAATATCAGCTAGTGAAGATACCCAAGGAAGAGCATTGCCAGGAGGGCGGTAGATCAGGAGGCCCGATAAAGTGAATTGGGGATTGATGACTAATTTAAAAAGTGCGGTCTCACTTCCAGACATGGGAAGGGCTTCAAGCTTACATGTGTAGGTAGACTTAAAAATTATGGCAATCCCCCCCCCTTTTCCGGAGTTTCTGTCCAGTCTCACCATTACATAGTTGTTAGGGACAGCAACGGCGATGTCAGGACCGGAGCAATCCTGAAGCCAAGTTTCCGTAAGAAACAACGCGTCGGGCTGCTCTTCGACAATGAAGTCGTAGATGTGATGTTAGTGTTTCGGGAGGGATCGGCAATTAATACTCCAAAATTGGAGTGTAAAGCTGTTAAGATGTGTATGCAATCTCCTCCGTCTACCACGAGTGTGAGAACGACGTATTGCTTTACAATTGGACATTCTGCCAGTAAGAAAACTACAGCCAGCACATTCAAAATGATGTGTCGGGAAAGAGCAGACAGTACAGTTTGTATGAGGAGTGGGACGTAGGGATTCTAAAACTTCACCTGAATAGAAGAAACTACCACAGGAGCTAGTAGAAAGAGTCATGGCCCCTGGGCCCGGTCTGGCACGGACGGGCACAGACGGGCTGAACTCTGGCGTAACTCCGGCGGAAGTTCGGCGATCCACTGCGCGTATCCGCTGCACGTTAGCGTGACCCCCTTAAGTAGAAGTCTAGCGTCCTTGTGACGTCTAGACCGTCAAGCAAAGTGGCGCCGTCAGGCGACCTACTCACCCAAGATGGCCGCCGAGTTTTGACTACCAGGACAAGGGCCCGCCAAATGCGGTGCTTGTACAATTATTGTGCAGGTGAGGGGCGTCAATTAAAAACAAGGGTAAACAACTCAAATTAAATCAAATAGCTAAACAGGTTGTTTTAAAAGCGCGAATTGCGTGTGAAAGCGGCGTTCAAGTGGCAGTAATAATCGCAGCACGCTCTGAGCGATCTTCGTAGGTGCAGATAGTAGTATGGTCTGTTAAATGGGGGTTGGGTGCATATCACTCCCAGCAGTGGACAGAGACATGTGAGGGGTGGGTGCAGAGGACTCCCAGCAGTGCCCAGACATATGAGGGGTGGGTGCAGAGGACTCCCAGCAGTGGACAGAGTCATGGGTGTGTGTACATCATGATCAGATGAGCACAACTCCATGGGTGTATGTACGCATCCCTAATGTTCAACTATGTTGATAGTTTCATAACAACACATCACTGACAGCAGTGTCCCACTACCATGAGGATGGATGTCCTTCCCCCACTGCATGACACCACACATGTGGGTGTGAGGACAAATGACACATGCATACCCACCCCTGGCGGATGCAGCACAATACACACACAGAGATCATGCCACAAGACTGTATACTCATGTCAATGCCCACTACACTAAGAGAGCCAAAGGGAACACACACTGTCACGCACATCCCAGGACTGATAGGAATGTACAGGTGCCGGGACAGCCACCAAGATGTTGCCTCTCATGGAAGGAATAGGGTGGACTTCCCACAGATACAATGCCCACAATTGTCAGTCAGATGCTCAAATACCCTGCAGAACAAGTACCAAATGTGTGCTAGGCTGGGATAACACACTTGCATAGTGTGGAAAATGCTGATTGTCACCATTAAGGCATGACAACATACTCAATACACAAGTACAGTGACTAGCAAGGATGACTCGGACCCTTACAGAGAGCAGAACCTTTATCTACTAACTAGGTAGACTCTCATTATATTGGGCCATATATCATAGGTTATCTTTGTGAAGCCTAAAAGAGAATTATAACCACAACCTCCTGCAACATAACCCGTCAGAAGTGGAGAATTCGTGATATTGATATTTATACATGGCAATTGTGGCCTGATTGTATATAACGCTTATGGTCTACAACACAACCAATTTCCCTTGGTCTTCTATGATCAGGGTTACAACAAAAGATCGCATTTATTCAGAACAGAAACAGAAATATACTTCTACCAGCAGCATTGTATAAGGCGACTACAGAAGCCCACGCTCCAATTAGGAAACGTGAAGTGATCCCTATAAAGGATCGTCAATATTATTCCAGGGGCGATTTTACATACCCTCTGGCTCTGGCAGACAAAATGTATGTCTTGATAAAGGTGATTATAAGAAGGAGTTATCACCGAAACGCGTCGACGCAACCTAAAGCGTATAATTCAAGTCTCCAACACCATAATAGATACGCTGATTTGGTAGTGATACTACTCTGGTGTCATTAGAGCGGAGAAAGAATATACAAACCTGTCTCCAACAAATGTGTATTGTAACTGTTCTGTCTGCTTGTAATTGTGCAGGTTGCAATTATATATATTGTCCCAATTTTATCTTGTTTTAGTTTAGGGATTTAGTTTAGTTATCCCTATTGACTGTTTTTTAATATATTCAAATAAATGAACTTTTAACTTTTCCATATTTTGTTGCATGTATTTGTTAAATCATAAGGTACATTTTTTATACCTGTTTTTATTTGTGCCTTAAGGGAACCCTCTCTCTTACTTAACTAGCAAGGATGGCACAGAGGATGCAGCCGGAGACATTGCTGAGCACGCATGGCCATAGTTGAAGGTATCCGTCACCAACAAAGGAAATTTAGGCACAGGTCAGCACTACAAAAGTGCTACTCCCTGCAGGGTAGATGTCAGGTGCCACCGAGGAAGGAACAGTCCTTGGGACAATGTCTCCAAACACAAATAGCACACACGACCAAATATACCTTGCAGAGACATTGTGATGGCAAGCAGATACCATGGTCCACCCCATTAGCATCAGACGACAACTTTTTCCTGACACATAACACATTACCACCACCCCAACTCCGGGACCATCAGCACCCACATCAATACCTGAAATGCAAATGTGTTCAAACGGAAAACAAAATGCTTTATTTAGCATTAAAACAAAAAGTAGTTAACGACACTATTAACAAAGGCACATGGCCAGTCCAGATATGAAGTCCTTGGGGGGGACACATGGCCTCGCGTCTCACCTAGCTTGCCTGCACATTAGAACCCGCAGGTTCCTCGACTGGGGGCATCATGTGGGGAAGGACCAGGCACCGCAGAGACAGGAGGTGGAAGGGTAGGTGTGATGGGTGCAGGGACGGACGCCTCCACCACAGGGGGTGGGGCAGCGCCAAAGGTGGAGGTCAGCTCGGCGCTGCACACTGCTGCCAGGTCGTCAAGCGTCTCCCCTTCATCCGAAGACAACACAGCCTCAAAGCCTACCAGTGGAGTGCCGTTCCCGTTTGCGGGCTGGAGAGACAGAGGGGCTGCGGCCCAGCACAGCCAATCAGGCCTCTTTCTCTGGAGGTGTGGTAGGGGAGCCGAGGGGAGTGCCTTTGGAGGGACTGGTTAGTGCGCCATGCGGCCTCGGACTGTGGCTGCGTGTATGCCTGTGTGCCCCAGACCCAGTGGGTGTGCCCTCATTCCCCTGAGTGTGCGTGCCAGGAGGAGAGTGCTTGCCCTTACGTGGTGGTGTGCTGCCTGTGTCTGGTGGGGTGCGTGCTTGTGAATGTCTGTGTGTGCTTGGGACAGGTATGGGAGTGGGAAGTGTGGATGGTGCAGGGGTAGAGGGTGGGACGAAGCGCTGCAGGAGACTCACTGATGCCGTCAGTGAAGAGTCCATGGACCTCAGCAACATCCGTTGGTCAGACATCGCTGATGACATGCCCTCCATGTACGACACCATCTGCGTCATCATTCGGGTCTGGCCATAGAGGACATTCAGCAGCGATATCTGTCCAACCTGCAACTGTCGCAGAATGTCCACAGACTCTGCAGTGAGGGCAGCAGGGGGGACAGGGGCAGGGGTTGCGGTGCCTGGCACGAAGGAGACACGGTATTGCCTAGCACGGACAGAAGGGACCAGAGCAACTGGGAGGGCGGTGATGGGAATGGAGGGGGCGGTGACAGATGTAGTGCTGCTGCCAGGTGTCATAGCAGCCTCCGCCCCCTGGAGGAGTTCAGCATCGGACCCGTCTGCGTCGTAGTCAGTGTTGTCACTAGACAGGTCCTCCGCCTGACTCTACTCGCCCTCCGTGCCACTTGCTCCCGCAGACTCCGCAGCAGTGGTGGCAGTGATGCTGAATCCCTCCTCCACGTCCGTGCAGGTGTCTCCCTCGGTGTCCTCCGATGATGCTGTGGGCAAGGTGAAGAGACAGAAAATAATCAGTCACCTGTATACAACAGACACATGAGTCACAATTACAATGTCACAGTGCATATCAGGAAATGCATCATGAGTAACAGCTAGAATAGTCCGCACATATGTAACCCTGCACTCCCCAGTTGGTTGACCCACCATGACACTTGGAAACAACAGCAAATAACTTGATATCGAATTATACTGAGAAGCTAGAGTCTGGGGACAGTTGAGCACAGCAAGAATATTAATCCATGCCACCTCTTGTTCACTGTGAATGAAACAGTATTGGTGCACCCAAGGCCAAATAACACACCTCAATACTGAAGGTGTCCCCACACTCTGAGACCTGCGAGTACTTAGGAAACCATAGCCAAAAACATTGCAAACCCTTGGGACTCACAACACTTTACACAATGTACATGTTTAGAATGTGTGAATGTGCCACTTTGTGAACAGAAGACACATCTGCCTGCATGACAGAAGTCACACAATGATGTGCACACAAAAATACTTTTACACAGTTATTGTATGAGCTGGCAGGTGAATTCTAAAAAGCCACTGTAAATAATAAATGGTGTAGAAGTAAGTACATATACATGGCACCACGGTGGTCTGGATGACTTGACACTCGTAAGTTCGTATCAGCACCAACTAAGGACTTACACACATGCAAACACACTGTGTGAACATGGATATGTATATTCAGAAGACAAGTGGTAATCAAACTGTGCCTTCCAGTGAAATGTGCCTGCGTGTCCACGGAAAGTGTAAAAGTACTTTCTTTTGCACTTCCCTGGGAGACATCTGTCATGCAGGCACATTATTGTCCTTCACAACCAACTAGCAAAAAGAAGCATAGGAAAAATGCAGACATGTTGACAAGTGTAGTCAGTGCCAAGGTACAATACTTATTGACTGAAAACTTGAATCATGCCACCTGTCACATGGCCATCCGTACCATGATGACACAGTTGGCAACACATCTGACCCACTGCCTGTCATGTGGAGTGGCACACATGTCCAAACACAGGACACTGCATTAGCTAATGGGCCTGCAATGTGTCTGGATAAGGAGCACCTGCACTGAGGAGACACCCTCATGGCAAGAAAGAATGTCCACACAGATGTCAGCACACACAGACCAAACTACGTAGCATCTCGACCACACACTGGTGGCAAAAATGGATGAGCATGAGCCATGTATTTCCATTTTTGACACATGCTGCAAATCACAAACATTAAACCCAGCAAAACCTGACTGGGTCACTGCATGTTGAGTGTCTGTCCAGACAATTATCACACACAGGTCAGACACACAAGGAGACATAAGGTTTGGACATGTATGCCTTGCCCGCACAAACCCCACATACCTGAGACAATGTGATTGAGACAGATCAAGAAGTGACACCTCCTAATCTGGGTTTACTCCAATGTGCATCACAAATTCCTAAATGTACTCCACATCACCTTGTGAGGCTGCCAACACATATTTGTGACCAACAACCATCAACAGATAGTTGTACATAGACACACAGGCACTGCCCAGTGTGAGGATGCACAAGCTAAATGGGGTCAGCATGTACAATGGGCACATGTAGCACACTTCAGAGAAATACAAATGAGGGCAGGGAACTATGCCACAGAGGGCAAACTATGCTGAACACACAGAGAATGGGCACAGTGTTGGATGACACACATGATTCAGAGGCAAGGGTGTCTTAGGGGACTGTAGTGGGAACACAGCTCCATTGTCCTGTAATTATCTGACTGTGACCTGAGCTACCGTCCCTGCACTATGCATATCTCCCACTCATGCACATCATGTCTGAGGCCACAACATTGTTAATGCATGCTGCAAGTCTGTTCATTTGAAAACTCACACTCCTATGTCGAGACTCAGCATCAGTGCCAACTACCATGGACACCCAAATGACTGTACAGGACAGGGCACAGGCAAGGTAACAACACATGTCTCAGACCCCACCCCCCTCCACATGATGCAGAAAGCAATGTGCACTTGGATTAACTGGCAGCCTAGATGACCATGTGCAATAGTGATTACACACAGACCAGGGGAAGGGAGGAGGAACAGCCCCGTTTGACTTTGGGGAACATGATATGCACTACACAAATTAACCCTCGCTGTGTATCCAGGCAACTGAGCACTTACAAAAGCTGGTGACACACAACAAACACACATGTACCTACCCCCTTCCTGCTGCTGCAACTCCTGTAACCGCCTATCCAACTCAGGGTAGACCATCGTCGGCCCCCGCTTTGCTTGTTTGGAGGTGAGTCCTTGAGCTGCCACCGGGCGATCCTCCGGGTCCAGCACCGGATGTCCTGCCAGCGTTTCCTCACCTGGGCGAGGCGCCGACTGCGACCCTCCACAGATCTCACGGCCCTGACGGCCTGCTTCCATATCTCCCCCTTGGAGTAGGCGGTTACCTGTGAGGATGACAAAGTGAGACCACATCACTATACCTGCTCCATGTCACAGAGACACACATTTGAACATCTTTGATATTTAGAACAGGGCATATTATGCTGGCAACCAATTGCACCTTTCTCATAGGGACATTAGCCTATGTGGAAGCCCCAAAGCAGGACATGGCATTGGAAGTACACAGGTGGCATGAGGGGTGCAACACACTCCATGATCATGGCACACGCTGTGCATCACATGCAACACCAGGCTGATGGACAGCACCTCCAAGCAGTCACATGCCGCAGGCCACTGACGCAACCTCAGCAGAGTACACAGACACACACAGGCACAGATCAATCACCTGCCATTGGCAACAGCGGATACAAACCTCACTCTGCACATGTGCCACTTGCCTGTGGGGTGTCACAGGTGTGGTGCTAGCTCAGCAAGACAGACACTCTGCACGGCTTACTTAAACCCCTCAGATGGGTGGAGCTGTTGCCTCCTCCATGCAGCTGGGGTGCAACACTCCACATAGACACTCACCCACATGACAAGGAACATTCACACATATCAATGTCCAGGGGGCGTACACATCATTTGGACACTCAGCACAGCTCCACTCAACTCGCACACATCTGTGGGTACAGTCACCTGTCACACCGGGGGGGCCAGGGAATCAGCTCTGGACAATAGGACACAATTCGGCATAAGGATTGGGTAGGCTGAATGTGCCATGCACTATGCAGTGAATGTCACAGTAAGCACAATGCAAGTGAGGAGTGCACACAGGAACTACATCATGCTCTGCATGGGAGACATAAGCCATTCCCCCCCCTGGGACCCACGCTAAAAACCATTGCATGTGTGTCACACCTGGACACAATGCCACAAGTGACAGTCACAAAAAAGGGGCACAGTCAAAGCTAGTGGAGTCAGCACTCACCTGCTCCCCTGGTTACCCATACAGGCTGGGGTACTGTGGGAGGATGATATCAAGCAATGCCTCATTCTCCTCATGGCTGAAAGGCTGGGCCCTCTCCACAGTCCCTGACATGTTCCCAGAGGAATCACAAGCAGCAGCAGTGGTGGTGTCGAGTGTAAGGTAGTGCAGGCAAGTGCCCTCTCATGGGTTCTGGCTGACTTATATCTGCCTTGCTGGGCTGTTTCATTTACAGGAGTACAGAGTGATTGGTCAGTCTCATTTGCATCCTACGTTTCCTCCAATCCCTTTAAACATACCCCAGTGAGGGCCTTTGCATGGTTCAAAATTTGAGCATGATGTGAAGTCAACAACCACTTTGCAACATTGTATTTAGTTGCCAACTGCCAATTCCAGGCCACATGTTCGAAAATTTGAACTTGAAAATCGGTATCCATGACAACCAGCATGCATTTAGGCCCCAATACTTGGCCCTCATGTGTCCCTACGTAATTTAGCTATCCACACACAGGTATGGTGCGTTTCACACGTACTCCTACCGCACCAGTTGCACGTACGTGTACGACCAGTGTGTACACGTACGTGTACGCCCTGGTAGTCCACGTACGTGTACACACTGGTAGTCCACTTAGGTGTACACACTGGTAGTCCACGTACGTGTACGCCCTAGTAGTCCTTGTATGTGTACACACTGGTCGTACACGTACGTGTACACACTGGTAGTCCACGTACGTGTACGCCCTGGTGGTCCACGTACGTGTACACACTGGTAGTCCACGTACGTGGACTACCAGGGCGTACACGTACGTGTACGACCAGTGTGAACACGTACGTGGACTACCAGGGCATACAAGTACGTGTACGACCAGTGTGTACACGTACGTGGACTACCAGGGCGTACACGTACGTGGACTACCAGGGCGTACACCTACGTGTGCGACCAGTGTGTACACGTACGTGGACTACCAGGGCGTACACGTACGTGGACGACCAGTGTGTACACGTACGTGGACTACCAGGGCGTACACGTACGTGTACGACCAGTGTGTACACATACGTGGACTACCAGTGTGTACACGTACGTGGACTACCAGTGTGTACACGTACGTGGACTACCAGGGCGTACACCTACGTGTGCGACCAGTGTGTACACGTACGTGGACTACCAGGGCGTACACGTACGTGTACGACCAGTGTGTACACGTACGTGGACTACCAGTGTGTACACGTACGTGGACTACCAGTGTGTACACGTACGTGGACTACCAGGGTGTACACCTACGTGTACGACCAGTGTGTACACGTATGTGGACTACCAGGGTGTACACGTACGTGTGCACACTGGTCGTACACGTACTTGTGTACGGTCCATACACACACCCGTACTCCGGCGGGAACAACAGTGTGATGATACGGCCTGTTCACACGCCCTCAGAGCATGTGTACGGTGCGCTTCACAGCTTACACAGGTGATAGGAGGCACACACAAATGGAATGGAGGTGTCAGACTCATGCACGGCTGTACATCAAGTCATTGTCATTCCAGTCTTACATGTGCAGGGCCTAGGTGTGTCAGGCAGTGATGTGGCACATGTCTCCTCATGTTTTAGCACAATAGATGTGTGATGACCTGTGTACACATGTCATATGTGATGGGGCTGTATGTGGCACACTTCCCCTTCCCACAATGCACTGCATCACTGGTATGGCACAGTCACCAACACCCGCAAATGTCCCCTGATGCCAGGGACAGGGACACTAACACCTGACATCTAAGTAACAGCGTGCCCCGATGTGAACATGTCCTGTGTGTGTCATGTGTTCCCATGAGCTTGCTGGTGTTGTTCCGTCAAATGCATCTGCTGTTGCTGCATCCAACATGTGTCTGTGTGTAGATGGGCATGGCACACATATACGCACACCATGCCACCATGCCACATGTGGATTCACACGTTACAGATGTGTCTGGATGCTTCAAAGATGATTTTATGACATGAGGACATATCTGCGCCGTATCCATGTCTGTGTTTTCCTGTTTCACGTGTACCCCTTCATTGCTATGTGTATGATCTGTACATTTCCAATGACATGTGACCTGTGCGTCTAGCTTGCCGCCAGCAGTCTGTATGAGATGACATCCTTCCAATGCAGATTTGTGTATGTATGTCACTCCTGTGATGTCTCTGGCTGTTCACTTACACTGGCCCACAGCTAGTTCCGGCCCATGTCATGTCATGTAGAACGTGACTATCAACGGGTGTAGCTGGCTTGTCGTAGGAGTATCACCTGGCTGCCATACGTGTCCTGGATGTGTAGCACAGACCTGACTCTGTATTTCGCTGATGTGTATTAGCAGTTGAGCATGTGCTCAGTTCATTGACATTGATGTTGTTAGGTACTCACTCTTCGTTCTTCCATCCAATTATCTGCAGGGCACCGCCTCTCCCCCTGACCAATGCCAGACTTGGCTGCCATGAGGGAACGTGACTGCCTAAGACGTAATCGCTTTTCGCAACAGTTGATTGAGGACTTGACCGCAAAGCTTGAACAACACCTCCAACCGCAACACAGGTATCCTACTGCGCTGACCCCCAAGATGAAGGTGATGGCAGCCCTACATTTTTTTGCCACCGGTACCTTTCAATTCACCATAGCTGATGTGGGTGGCATGTCCCAGACCATGTTCAGCCGTGTCCTGACTAATGTTTTAGAAGCCATGTTGGAGCACCTGGATGATTTCATCCATTTTCCAACTCCTGAGCAGTTGGCAGGTATCAAGGGTAAGTTCTATGCCCTTGCAGGGATGCCCCATGTATTTGGGTCCATCGATGGGACACATGTGGCTTTGGTACCACCACAGGCCCAGGAGGTAGCCTATCGAAACCGAAAACATTATCACTCCATCAATGCCCTTGTGGTGTGTCTTGCTAACATGCTGATTTCCCATGTCTGTGCACGTTTTCCAGGGTCAGCACACGATGCCTACATCATGAGGCGTAGCAGGGTGCCAGAAATGATGCTGCGGCTGCACAACCAACGAGCATGTCTTGTTGGTGGGTATACTCTGTTTGTCCTGTATTTAGCGGTATCTTTGTATGTTACGGCATCTCCTGACCCACTTCTTTACATGATGTTTCCATGTAGGGGACTCTGGCTATCCCAACATGCCATGGCTGGTGACGCCTCTCCGCAACCCCAGAACAGCTGCAGATCACCGTTACAACAACGCCCATGGGCACACCAGGCGAGTGATTGAGAGGACGTTTGGCCTCCTGAAGAGCCGATTCCGGTGCCTCCACAAGACAGGCGGGTCCCTCCCATATGCACCGGTGAAGGTCTGCAAAATCTTCCTCGTGTGCTGCATGCTGCACAACATGGCAGTGGAGAAAGCTGTGCCACTCATCCTGGATCCCGATGAGCAGGAACATCCACCCGTGGAGGATGAAGGCCTTGGTCACGAGGCAAGTGAGGAGGAGGAGGAGGAGGAGGACATCCGGAGTCAGCTCATACGCAACTTCTTCTCATAATGGTGAGTCCCTGGGTTTGAGTGTGCACGCTTGGGGGCATATCAACAAGGGCTTAATCTCTGCTTTTCTGGCTTTAAAAGCCAAAAAGGGAGAGATAAAACTAGCGCCCTATCAACAATAGGGTGCTAACATGCAGCATCTCTGGCATAGTTGTCAAAGATTGTGCATATGAGTCTATGTGTAGATTAGCAACCTGCATGCTGTTCTTCATGTATTTGATTCTTTATTGTGCATGGAGTCCATGGCTGTGTATGTGTTTTGGCATGTTGGTCCCCACAACGGGCCGTCAACACCTGCTGAGGGTGTGTTTCCTGTGCGCAATTTGCCCTTCAGTTTCATGATCCAGTGTCAGTCATCTTTGGTGATTGTGCATCCTTTGTCTCTGGGTGTGCCATGGAAAACCGGATGCTCCTTCCTTTACATACACCTGTTGCAGTGGTCCTTTCTGACATCCTAGTCTTTGGGTGGAACTTGTGGCATAGTTTCCAGGACATGCCGCTGCTGTTGCTGCCCCTGCAGCAAGGGCACACAAAGTTTCCGGATTTAGCAACACACACACACATCAAAGATGCTCCTCCCTTCCTCCCTCAACCCATTCTTTTGGCTGTCATCAGCTTGTCTGTGCCACAGTTGCGGCCACGCGGTGCCAAAGGCAGGACCGTCTGCACATGCAACGTGCACATTGCACGACCCTCAGGTCCTTGCATGACCCACATCACACTACAGTGTGATGTTGCAGACACCCTCCAAGCAATGTCCATCCACAAATCTCCCGCCTGCTCTCAGGCATACACTAAGCGCACACACAACACCTTTGCATGATGAGTGTGCAACTCCGACTGCCTACACAGCGCTGCCACGCCTTCCAGGCCCTGTCACACCAACCAGGTCATTTCCCTCCTACTCCCCACCAGCTCTGTACCCCAGCAAGGCCATGGGAGTGGGACTCAAGGCTTCTGCATGTAGTATGGTGTCGTCGTCAGGCACATGGCACAGGTATCATCTCTCAGCGTGTCAATCTACAATGTGTCCAGGACCCCCCTCTCCACCATCACATGCGCACACAACCTCATCATCAACTCGTATGCCATTGACAGCCAGGTGCTCCTCACCCTCACCAAGGACGCAGACATTGCCAGTTCCAATATTCATGATTGCATGAGATCCATTGATGAATGGCAGAACATCAGCCACCTGAGGCAGGACTTGTACAGGACTGAGGTCAACATCTGAGGATTGTCCCCTTACAGCTGGGTCAACTGCTTGTGTCCCACCCGCAAAAGCCCTACACAAGCATCCAGTGTCCACGCACACAAGATGGTGTGCATCATGGATTGCTTGCTCACATTTGCCATGGTAATCACCAGCATCTGTGCCTCAGCCTGCAACACCCTCTAAATTATGCACATGATCCCCAGATAGATCCACTCCAAGGAAAGACGGGCCATCCCCCAGGTCCACGAGAACATCCGTGTCAAATACTGCCCTGCCCTCTACGGAGCAGCCACATCCAAACTCCTGGGAAACTTGTCCACATCCAGGGTGCATCTGCACACCTCAGCTGCAACATCCCGCGCCCCAGCCACATCACCGTCCAGCAGAGATAGCTGCAATGGATCATTGTGTGCTGCAGGATGACCTTCAGACTCCCCACCCACACTCAGGAGGCAGGCCACAACCCCGACCCAAAACCAACCTTGTACCACTATCATCCGAGACCCCGTAGTGCCATCTCCGTGCATCCAACCTTGACCTGGCCACCATTCTTCAGATCCACCGTACTCCAGCATGCAGGACATAGTTCTCCCACCTGGGAACACATACCTGGGACTCCCTCCCCGGGAACCTCCGAATGAGGCATGACCTCTACGCCTTAATGATACTCTTACAAATAGGTCTGTCCGCACAGTATTGCAAGCCCCCCCTCAGCAGCTTGAGGCCATCACAGGTGAGTATTGTGCTCCATGTCTGCATTGAATGATACATTGTAACCCATGTGTGTCCTGTACCAGACTCAGATCCCAGGGTATGGATGGGTGGAGTTAGTTCAACACTCAGGCATAGTTTGACATTTACACACACATATGTTGTGGACTAATGCAAAATTACAGCAACATCTCATGACAAAATGAACTTTTTATTTATGGTTGGGTACGTCTTTTGGTAGATGAACTAAGGTGCTCTACCGGGTGCATAGAATCCAAAGTTCACAGGGGGAGATGGTATCCTTTGCTTTGGAAGTCATCAGAGTCCAGAACACAGTGTTGGTCATCATTGGTCAGACTGTGACCAGCAAGTCCATGTGGCAGAGAATGTCATTGGATGAGGTGCTGCTGTTGCGCCAGAGGGCCAGGTGCCAGGCCAGTTGACCTGGGAGATGTGGATGGTCCACTGCCTCTCACGGTCTTTTCCGTGGACGACCCACCTTCCTGGGGGGACCCTCAGATGCAGGCCTTGACGATGTCTGTGATACTCAGTCGGACGAATCCTCCTCCTCCTCCCTCCCTGTGGCTGGTGGTGGTCTTCACCTGGTGGCACAGGGAGGGTTGCGCATGTTGTCGGCGATCCGACGGAGTGAACGGCTCATGTCCGTTTGCACCGCCAGGAGCTCAGCCAGTCTTGCCTCCATCCGTCCTTGGTGTTGTTGTTGACTGGCATGTTGCTCGGCCTGCAGGTTCTTCATCTCGTCGAGGGTCCCCTTCATCTCTGTGAGGCTCGACACTACCTGGCTGATGCCCCTGGTGTCACGCCGGTATGTGTCCAGGATGTGGCGTATGTGTGACATACCGGTTCCCTCAGCTGCCTGGTCAGGTTCTCGCCTCTGCCTGCCTCCATGACGTTGCCCTGTGTGTGAGAGGGAGACAATGTTAATGCTGTTTCATGCCACATCCATGTTTCATACATACTCAAGTTGTCACAGTTCCTCCAGGTAGTTGGATGTGCCTAGCATTCCTCTCAATGTCCACTTGGGGATGGGTATGTTGCGGGGGAAAGATTGATATGTTCTCCTGAGTGTTTGACCTGTTGAATTTTGGCTAGGATGCTTATTTGGCTATGGATTGGTCTGGTTGTGTCACATGTCCATTGTGAGTGTGGGTAAATCTGTTGCCTGCCCCGGGGTGTGTGCTTGTGTAAGAGGGAGTGTGTGACCGGGCCTGCTGTTGGGTGTAGTGTGATTTGTCATTGGGTCTCCCAGGTGATGTGTCTGTCCCCTCATGGTGCATGCTGGCATGTCAGTGAGTGTGAGTTCCTGTGCTAGATATCTGAGCTTGTGGAGTTGGTGTTTGAGTGTACAGTGGTCTCAGGAGGGCCTTGTGCTGCATACATCAGGGCCAAGTGTCAGCTACCTTGTCTGTACTTTGCCAGTCCCTGTGCATTGGGCATGGTGCATGGGTACGTACCTAGGCCATATGGGCTGAGGGCATTGGTGTCTGCTTCTGAGTTGGACAATGTATTGTGTGAGCCCCACCCTCCCAACATCCCGGACATCCAGTCTTGGGTTTGTGGTTGGTGTGGCCTGGGACATGGCATTGCCTTTATTTGTGAATGGGGCATGGAGACGTTAGTGTCATGAGCGTGGTTTTTGAGTGTGGTTGTGTGCGGTGAGGGCTTGGGTGAAGTTGCGTGCATTTGGTGTATTTGTGGTGTGGATGCCATTCCCCCCATGTTACGTGAGTTGTTTGTGTACTCACCAGGCTCTGCGACTCCTTCGACTCCATGTACTCCCACCGGCGGAAGCATGGCCATCGCCTTCTCCTCCCAGGGATGGTAATGTACGGGTCTGCGGGGCAGCCTACCTCCAGTGATGTTACTCTGGGCGTATTCCTCATTCATTTTCCTCTTGAGTGCCCTGCGCAGATCGTGCCACCTGGCTTGGCATTCATGCCTGGTCCTTCGGATGGGCGCAACAGCATTCACCTTATCGACAATCCTCTGCCACAGGCTAGTTTTTTGGGCTATGTTGGTCTGTCTGACCAATGTTCCAAACAACTGTGGCTCGACTTTGATGACTTCGTTGACAAGGAGGTCCAGCTCCGCCCTTGTGAACTTTGGATTCTTGTCTGTGGGCATGGTGTGGGGTGTGGGTGTGGATGGTTGTGGGTGTGTGGGTGTGAATGTGACGGTGTGTGTGTGAATGTGAAGAGGGGGTGTTTGTGAAGGAGGTTGTGTAAAGGTGTGTAAGTTAAGGTGTAGTTAAGGTGTGTGTAAGGTGCAGTTGTTTGTCTGTGGTGTCTGTGAGCAGTGGGTCTGTTGCAAAGGCTCATGGGTTGTGTGTGTGGGCCCTTTTTATTGGTCCATTTGTGGGTGTGGCTGTGTTTGAAATTTTGGTGGGTGTGTTATAAGAGGTGGTTGTGATTTAGGGCCTCTGTTTGCCTGTTTGGATGTGCCAGGTCAGTCATTGACATGTATTTTGTCATGTAGACGTGTTTTGTGGTGTTGTGCGAGTCAAATTGACCCTCCTCGTGCTGTTTTACAGTGTCCTGGTTCTGTACGAGTCTTTTTCGCGTAGGTAAGGTCCATACATACGCGATGCTGGGTGAGGGTGCTGGGGTACGGTGTTGGGGTACGGTGCGTACAGGTACGGGGCTGGGGTACGGGCCTGGGGTGCGGCGCGTACAGGTGGGGGGCTGGAGTACGGTGTTGGGGTACAGTGCGTACAGGTGCGGGGCTGGGCTACGGTGTTGGGGTACGGTGCGTACAGGTACGGGGCTGGGGTATGGGCCTGGGGTGCGGCGCGTTCATGTGGGGGGCTGGGGTACGGTGTTGGTGTACGGTGCGTACAGGTACAGGGCTGGGGTACGGTGTTGGGGTGCGGCGTGTACAGGTGGGGGCTGGGGTACAGGCCTGGGGTACGGTGCGTACAGGTACGGGGCTAGGAGACAGGCCTGGGGTACGGCGCGTACAGGTGCGGGGCTGGGGTACGGTCCTGGGGTACGGTGCGTACAGGTACGGGCTGGGGTACGTGCCTGGGGTGCAGCGCGAACAGGTGGGGGGCTGGGGTACGGGCCTGGGGTACGGTGCGTACAGGTGCGGGGCTGGGAGATGGGCCTGGGGTGCGGTGCGTACATGTGCGGGGCTGGGGCATGCTGGCATGTCAGTGAGTGTGAGTTCCTGTGCTAGATATCTGAGCTTGTGGAGTTGGTGTTTGAGTGTACAGTGGTCACAGGAGGGCCTTGTGCTGCATACAGCAGGGCCAAGTGCCAGCTACCTTGTCTGTATTTTGCCAGTCCCTGTGCATTGGGCATGGTGCATGGGTATGTACCTAGGCCATATGGGCTGAGGGCATTGGTGTCTGCTTTTGAGTTGCACAATGTATTGTGTGAGCCCCACCCTCCCAGCATCCCGGACATCCAGTCTTGGGTTTGTGGTTGGTGTGGCCTGGGACATGGCATTGCCTTTATTAGTGAATGGGGCATAGAGACGTTAGTGTCATGAGCGTGGTTTTTGAGTGTGGTTGTGTGCAGTGAGGGCTTGGGGGAAGTTGCGTGCATTTGGTGTATTTGTGGTGTGGATGCCATTCCCCCCATGTTACGTGAGTTGTTTGTGTACTCACCAGGCTCTGCGACTCCTTCGACTCAATGTACTCCCACCGGCGGAAGCATGGCCATCACCTTCTCCTCCCAGGGATGGTAATGTACGGGTCTGCGGGGCAGCCTACCTCCAGTGATGTTACTCTGGGCGTATTCCTCGTTCATTTTCCTCTTGAGTGCCCTGCGCAGATCGTACCACCTGGCTTGGCATTCATGCCTGGTCCTTCGGATGGGCGCAACAGCATTCACCTTATCGACGATCCTCTGCCACAGGCTAGTTTTTTGGGCTATGCTGGTCTGTCTGACCAATGTTCCAAACAGCTGTGGCTCGACTTTGATGACTTCGTTGACAAGGAGGTCCAGCTCCGCCCTTGTGAACTTTGGATTCTTGTCTGTGGGCATGGTGTGGGGTGTGGGTGTGGATGGTTGTGGGTGTGTGGGTGTGAATGTGACGGTGTGTGTGTGAATGTGAAGAGGGGGTGTTTGTGAAGGAGGTTGTGTAAAGGTGTGTAAGTTAAGGTGTAGTTAAGGTGTGAGTAAGGTGCAGTTGTTTGTCTGTGGTGTCTGCGAGCAGTGGGTCTGTTGCAAAGGCTCATGGGTTGTGTGTGTGGGCCCTTTTTATTGGTCCATTTGTGGGTGTGGCTGTGTTTGAAATTTTGGTGGGTGTGTTATAAGAGGTGGTTGTGATTTAGGGCCACTGTTTGCCTGTTTGGATGTGCCAGGTCAGTCATTGACATGTATTTTGTCATGTAGACGTGTTTTGTGGTATTGTGCGAGTCGAATTGACCCTCCTTGTGCTGTTTTACAGTGTCCTGGTTCTGTACGAGTCTTTTTCGCGTAGGTAAGGTCCGTACATACGCGATGCTGGGTGAGGGTGCTGGGGTACGGTGTTGGGGTACAGTGCATACAGGTACGGGGCTGGGGTACGTGCCTGGGGTGCGGCGCGTACAGGTGGGGGGCTGGGGTACGGTGTTGGGGTACGGTGCGTACAGGTGCGGGGCTGGGCTACGGTGTTGGGTTACGGTGCGTACAGGTACGGGGCTGGGGCACGGCCCTGGGATGCGGCGCGTACATGTGGGGGGCTGGGGTACGGTGTTGGTGTATGGTGCGTACAGGTACGGGGCTGGGGTACGGTGTTAGGGTGCGGCGCGTACAGGTGCGGGGCTGGGGTACGGTCCTGGGGTACGGTGCGTACAAGTACGGGGCTGGGGTACGCGCCTGGGGTGCGGCGCGTACTGGTGGGGGGCTGGTGTACGGGCCTGGGGTATGGTGCGTACAGGTGCGGGGCTGGGAGATGGGCCTGTTGTGCGGCGCGTACAGGTGCGGGGCTGGGGTACGGTCCTGGGGTATGGTACGTACAGGTACGGGGCTGGGGTACGCGCCTGGGGTGCGGCGCGTACAGGTGGGGGGCTGGGGTACGGTGCGTACAGGTGCGGGGCTGGGAGACAGGCCTGGGGTGCAGCGCGTACAGGTGCGGGGCTGGGTACGGTCCTGGCGTACGGTGCGGAGGGGGGGTATGGTGCTGACATACGGGGGTACGGTGCTGACATAGGCAGGGGGAGGGGGGCTGTACGACTCGTAAGTTTACCCGTGTACATGTGTGCTACAGCGTTCGCTCCGTACGGGGCCTTTTACATGTGGTTGTGTATTCGGACGGGCGGTACGGATCGTACTTGCGCGCTCGGACTTCTGTTTTACGATTTGCACGTAAAAATGTCCGGCTCCCTATCGTACACTTTTACCGACGCTATTCGGACGTAAACATTTCCGACTCCCTCTCATACCCTTTTCCCGACGCAATTCATATGTATTTTTCACGTACGAATCGTACTTCACAGTTTGTACGGTACTTGTACGATTCGTACGTGAAAATATACGGATACGAGTCGTACGCAAATTTATTTTGCCGGATCGGAATCGCCACCTGAGTGTAGAATACGTAACAGATAGCACCTTAGCATACAATATAAAAAAACGTATAGCCCTAGCCTATGTGCCTGTGACTGACGTAGCAGAACACTATAACCTACTAATAGAGAGTCCATTCTTCAAGAGAAATGAAGAAAAGTTAAGCCCACTACTTGATTACTTCGAGGACACATGGGTAGGGAGACTACACCGATCAGGTCACAGAAGATTACCAAAGTTACACATACCATGGTGGAACGTGTACCTTAGTACCCTAAACAAGGATGCCAAAAGTAACAACGCCGTCGAAGGATGGCATAACACCTTCCAGGCAACAACAGGGAGAGGTACACCCACACTTCAAAAATTACTAGAAAGTATTCAAAAGGAGCAAAGCTACCAAGAACTACGGATACAACAATCCATTACACTAATTAGACCAAAACTAACTAAGCAAACAAATAAAATGTATGAACTTTTACAAAGCCAAGTTAGACTCTATCCTACAACTAGAGGCTTAGAATACTTATCCCTAATTGCAAAAACCATCCTTTAATTCCAATGTAAAGATTAATTAAAACATTCTCATATAAAACACAACATATGCATAAATAAAATACTTCAAATTTTTGCTAAAACATTATAAATTTGTCAAATATATACAATTGATAAAATACTACAAATATATTGACAAAATAATATTTTACAAAATACTACACATATCAAAACATAAATAAATAACATTTCCCTCCCACATACCCTTGAAAAAATTACTTACAGTTGTTGTAGCACCAAATCCAATGGAAGAGAACCTCCAAGTCCATCCAGGTGTCGATATATCCCAAAGAACGTTAAATAAACCCCCCAAAAAATGCAAAAATGCAAACATGTCCCAAAACAATTCCTCTAATGGATATATCCAATTGTCACATACCGTCAAAAACCCGAAAATGTCGAAAATCTAAAAAGCGCTCCTGGAAAATGCCAAAAATGAAGAGTGTGTTAAATAAAGATTAGCTTACAAAAGTAATACACACCTCAAATAAAAAAAAAACGTCCAACTTGGCCAAAAACAATTTCTCTTCAGATAAATCCAATTAGCAAACCCTTCAAAAACCCGAAAAAGCAGAAAAAGTTAAAAACGCTCCATGAAAACGCGAAAAATTAAGAGTGTGTTACATAAATATTGGTTCACTAAAATAAAACACACCTCTTACAAAAAAAACGGCAACTTTCTCCAAAAAGCGACGTCGTCAAAGGAAAACCTGTAAAACAAAAGAAAAACATACCCACCCACACAAACATTCATAAACACAACTTCAAAATACTTTTAATAACATTTAATAACAATACACATAAAGATATCTACATATACTACCTCCGAAACACCAAGCCTCAAACACCGATCCTACTCCAAAATTAACATAACGTAACACACACCTAAATTACACCAAAAACACAACAACCAAACTCTAAATACACTAACGACCACCTAACTACATCCAAATTAACGTAAAACCTAATTTAAACAAAAATAAATAACTCTTACCTAGCTCCAAGCGACACAGCTCCCAACCGCGATCTCATCCCGGGCGAAATAACCCAAAACGACACTAAGGTGCCGATTCCGATCCTGTAAAACCCGGGTACGAACCGTCGTACGGAGCGTTTTCTCCGTCCGACTCGTACCCGGGAAAACCACCTTACAAACCCGCAAGTACGATTCGTACAGAAATACCATTTCCGTACGATTCGTACAAAACACCGACCGGCTAAAATATACCCACAATTCCGATCCGGGACACCGCGTACGTGACGTCCGGACGGAGTTAGGCAGCGTTTTACGAACCAGCAACTACGATTCGTGCCTACGTCACTCTGCACGTAGCATTTTTTACGGGAGCCAAAAACTGCAGGGAAATTGAGGACGACGCGAGGAAGCAGCACCTGTACGAGACGGACAGCCATGGACCCCATCCTACGTGTCATCCCGGCCCTCATAGCCTACGACCTGGTGCACAGGAACCGACTCAGACGCCGCAGAAGGTCAGAACATCACCCAGGGGCAAAGGTGGGGGCAGGGGCAGGAAGCATAACCCCCACCCAAGTCAAAATGTATACATGCCCTGTACATACCGTACCTCCAGGGACTGGTCAATCCGGGGGGGGGGGGGGGGGGGGTGTCCACCAAGGCCTGCGTCCCGCCACAACGGAAGTGGACGTGGACGCGTCCCGTCACCACAACAATTGTGGTATGCACCGTACCGAGGCCTTAAGAGCGTGGGTACGGGTCGTACCATGCCTACCCCTACGTCACCCCAACATTGGGGGTACGGCCCGTACCCAGGCCTGAAGAGCGTGGGTACAGGTCGTACCACGCCTACCCCAAAGTCACCCCAACAATGGTGGTACGGCCTGTACCCACGTTCTGTAGGCCTGGGTACGGGCCGTACCCCTACGGCACCCCAACAATGGTGGTACGGCCCGTACCCACGCTCTTCAGGCCTGGGTACGGGCCGTACCACCATTCTTGGGGTGACGTAGGGGTACGCGTGGTGCGACCCATACCCACGCTCTTCAGGCCTGGGTACGGGCCGTACCACCATTGTTGGGGTGACGTAGGGGTAGGCGTGGTACGACCCGTACACACGCTCTTCAGGCCTGGGTACGGGCCGTACCCCCAATGTTGGGGTGACATAGGGGTAGGCGTGGTACGACCCGTACCCACGCTCTGAAGGCCTGGGTACGGGCCGTACCCCTACGTCACCCCAACAATGGTGGTACGGCCCGTACCCAGGCCTGAAGAGCGTGGGTACGGGTCGCACCACGCGTACCCCAACGTCACCCCAAGAATGGTGGTACGGCCGGTACCCAGGCCGGAAGAGCGTGGGTATGGGTCGTACCGCGCGTACCCCTATGTCACCCCAAGAATGGTGGTACGGCCCGTACCCAGGCCTGAAGAGCGTGGGTACGGGCCGTACCACCATTCTTGGGGTGCCGTAGGGGTACGGCCCGTACCCAGGCCTACAGAACGTGGGTACGGGCTGTACCACCATTGTTGGGGTGACGTAGGGGTAGGCGTGGTACGACCCGTACCCATGCTCTTCAGGCCTGGGTACGGGCCGTACCCCCAATGTTGGGGTGACATAGGGGTAGGCGTGGTACGACCCGTACCCACGCTCTTAAGGCCTGGGTACGGGCCGTACCCCTACGTCACCCCAACAATGGTGGTACAGCCCGTACCCACGTTCTGTAGGCCTGGGTACGGGTCTTACCCCCAATGTTGGGGTGACGTAGGGGTACGCGTGGTACGACCCGTACCCACGCTCTGAAGGCCTGGGTACGAGCCGTACCCCTACGGCACCCCAACATTTGGGGTACGGCCCGTACCCAGGCCTGAAGAGCATGTAGGCGGGTGGGTGGGTGTCGTGCTGCGATCCACATCAGTGGACAGAGACATAGGGGTGGGTGCCTATCACTCCCAGCAGTGCCCAGACATATGAGGGGTGGGTGCCTATCACTCCCAGCAGTGCCCAGACATATGAGGGGTGTGTGCCTATTACTCCCAGCAGTGCCCAGACATATGAGGGGTAGGTGCAGAGGACCCCCAGCAGTGCCCAGACATATGAGGGGTGGGTGCAGAGGACTCCCAGCAGTGCCCAGACATATGAGGGGTGGGTGCAGAGGACTCCCAGCAGTGCCCAGACATATGAGGGGTGGGTGCCTATCACTCCCAGCAGTGCCCAGACATACGAGGGGTGGGTGCATATCACTCCCAGCAGTGCCCAGACATACGAGGGGTGTGTGCCTATCACTCCCAGCAGTGCCCAGACATATGAGGGGTGGGTGCCTATCACTCCCAGCAGTGCCCAGACATATGAGGGGTGGGTGCAGAGGACTCCCAGCAGTGCCCAGACATATGAGGGGTGGGTGCCTATCACTCCCAGCAGTGCCCAGACACATGAGGGGTGGGTGCAGAGGACCCCCAGCAGTGCCCAGACATATGAGGGGTGGGTGCAGAGGACTCCCAGCAGTGCCCAGACATATGAGGGGTGGGTGCCTATCACTCCCAGCAGTGCCCAGACATATGAGGGGTGGGTGCCTATCACTCCCAGCAGTGCCCAGACATATGAGGGGTGGGTGCAGAGGACCCCCAGCAGTGCCCAGACATATGAGGGGTGGTTGCAGAGGACTCCCAGCAGTGCCCAGACATATGAGGGGTGGGTGCCTATCACTCCCAGCAGTGCCCAGACCTATGAGGGGTGGGTGCCTATCACTCCCAGCAGTGCCCAGACATATGAGGGGTGTGTGCCTATCACTCCCAGCAGTGCCCAGACATATGAGGGGTGGGTGAAGAGGACCCCCAGCAGTGCCCAGACATATGAGGGGTGTGTGCAGAGGTATCCCAGCAGTGCCCAGACATATGAGGGGTGGGTGCAGAGGCCTCCCAGCAGTGGACAGAGACATGGGGGTGTGTACATCATCCTCCCTTTAGCAAAACTCCATGGGTGCATGAAGGCATCCACAATGTGCGACTATGTTGATAGTGCCATGACAACACATCACTGACAGCAGTGTCCCACTCCCATGAGGATGGATGTCCTTCCCCCACTGCATGACACACCACATGTGGGTGTAATGACAAATTACACATCCATACCCACCCCTGGCGGTGGCAGCACAATACACACACTGAGATCATGCAACAAGACTGTATCCTCATGTGAAACCCCACTAAACTAAGAGAGCCTAAAGGAACACACACTGTCACCCACATTCCAGGATTGATAGGAATGTACAGGTGCTGGGGTAGCCAACAAGTTGTTGCCTTCCATGGAAGGAAAAGGGTGGAGTACCCACAGATACAATGCCCACAATTGTCAGTCAGGTGCCCAAATACCCTGCAGAACAAGTAACACATGTGTGCTAGGCTGGGAGTACACACATGCAAAGTGCGGAAAAGGGACCATGTCCACATTAAGCCATGGCAACATACTCCATACACAAGTACAGTGACTACCAAGGATGGCACAGACGATGCAGGCGGAGACATTGCTGAGCAGGCATGGGCAAAGTTGAAGGGATCCCTCACACAGCAAGGAAATGTAGACACAGGTCAGCACAACAATTGGGAAAGTCAGGTGCCACAGAGGAAGGAACACTCCTTGGGACAATGTCACCATACAGTAAGAGCTTACATGACCAAAGATTATTTGCAGAGACCTTGTGATGGCACGCAGATACCAGGGTCCTCCCCATGAGCAGCAAACTACAACATTTCCCAGACACCTAACACATTATCACCACCCCAACTCAGGGAGCAGCAGCACCAACAGTAATACCAGAAAAGCATTAGTGTGCAAATGAAAAACAAAATGCTTTATTCAGCATAATAAAAGATTGGATTTGAAATGTACACTATATACAAGGCCCATAGGCCAGTCCATATGCGAATTCCGGGGGGGTGGGGGGGGGGGGGGACACACATTGGGACGCGTCTCCCCTAGCTTGCCTGCACAGTTCAGAGTTCCTTTCCATCCACAGGGGGAGGCATCATGTGGGGGGGAAGGACCAGGCACCGCAGGCACAGGAGGGGCAAGGGTAGGTGTTGTGGGTGCAGGGACGGACGACTCCACCACAGGGGATTGGGCAGCGCCAAAGGTGGTGGTTAGGATGGCGCTGCACACGGTTGCAAGGTCTGCCAGCATCTCCCCTGCACCCGAAGGAACCACAGGCCCCAAGGAGGGGGGGGGTCGGAGGGATGGGTTTCAGCGCTACTGGGGGAGGGTGTGGACAGGGGGGGACTCAACTCCCCTGCCTGGGGACTTCCTCGACCGCTTGCGGTGTGGTGTCACACTGGGGCTGAGGGACAGACTGGCCATGAAGGACTCTTTGTCCGACTGTTGGGCAGGGGAGCTAAGGGAGTGGTTTTGGAGGAAGTGGGTCGTGAGGACTGCGGATTCCCACTGTGGCTGCGTGGCTGTCGTTTGCCCCCCGACCCAGTGGGTGTGCCTACTTCCCCCTGTGTGTGCGTGACTGGAGGTGTGCGCTTGGCCTTCCCTGTTGGTGTGCTGCCTGTGTCTGGTGGGGTGCGTGCATGTGGATGTCTGGGTGTGCTTGGGACAGGCATGGGAGTGGGAAGTGTGGATGGTGCAGGGGTAGGGGGGGACGGAGCGCTGCAGGAGACCCACTGCTGCCGTCAGTGACGAGTCCATGGACCTCAGCAACATCCGTTGGTCAGACATCGCTGCTGACATGCCCTCCATGTATGATATCATCTGTGTCAGCAGTCTGGTGTGGCCATGGAGGACATTAAGCAGCGATGTCTGACCAACCTGCAACTGCCGCAGGATGTCCACAGACTCGGCATTGACGGCAGCAGGGGAGACAGGGGCAGGGAGTGCGGTGCCTGGCACGAAGGAGACATGTGGTCGCCTAGCACGGACAGAAGGGACCCGAGCAAGTGGGAGGGCGGTGATGGGAATGGAGGGGGCGGCGAGAGATGTACTGCTGCTTTCAGCTGTGGGAACAGCCTCCACCCCCTCTGGGAGCTCAGCCTCGGACCCGTCAGCGTCATAGTCGGTGTTGGGACTGGACAGGTCCTCCGCCTGACTCCCCTCGCCCTCCGTGCCACTTGCTGCACCAGACTCCCCAGCACTGGTGGCACCGGTGCTGGATCCCTCCTCCACGTCCGTGCCGGTGTCCCCCTCGGTGTCCCCCGACGATGCTGTGGGCAAGGTGAAGAGACAGGAAATAATCAGACACCTGTATACATATGACACATGAGTCCAAACTACATAGGTCACAGTGCATAGCATGAAAAGCATCATGAGTAACATCTACAATACTACGCACATATGTAGGCCCTGCACTACACAGTTGGTTGACCCACCATGCCACTTTGAAACAATGGAGAGCATGACACAACAGCAAAGAACTTGATATCGAATTATACAGAGAAGCTAGTGTCTGTGGACAGTCGAGCACAGCATCTGGACCACACACCGTTGCCAAAAATGGATGAGCAGCAACCATGTCTTTTAACTTTTGACACATGCTGCAAAGCACAAACATTAAACCCTGCACAACATGACTGGGTCAATACTTGTTGAGTGTCTGTTCCGACTATCATCACACACAGGCCAGACCTGGCAAGGAGACATAAGCTTTGGACATGTAGGCCTTACCCGCACAAACCCCCCCCCTAGCTGAGACAATGTGATTGAGACAGAGGAAGGACTTACACCTCTTAATCAGGGATCACAAAAATGGGCTCCATTAAATCCTAATTGCACTCTAACTAACCCTCGTGGGGCTGACCACACATATTATTGACAAACAACCATCATCAGATAGTTGTACACAGACACACAGGCACTGGCGAGTGTGAGGATGCACACGCCACATTGGGTCACCCTGTACAGTGTACACATGTAGCACACTACGTAAATACAAATGAGGCCAGGGTACAATGCCACAGAGGCCAATCTATGCTGGAGACACTGAGAATGTCCACAGTGTTGGATGACACACATGATTCCTAGGAAAAAGTGTCTCAGGGGACTGTAGTGGCCTCACTGCTCCATGGTCCTGGATAGATCTGACTGCAACAGGAGCAACCGTCCCCGCACTATGCATATCTCCCCCTCATGCACATCATGTCTGAGGCCACAACATCGATCATGCATGCTGCAAGGCAGTTCATTTTAAGCCTCACACTCCTATGTTGAGAATCTGCATCAGTGCCAACAATCATGGACCCCCAAATGACTGAACTGGACAGGGCACAGGCAAGGTCCCAACACATGTCACAGACCACCCCCACACATGATGCTGCAAGCATTGGGCACTTGGATTGACTGCCAGCCTAGATTACCTTGCGCAAGAGTGACTACACACAGACCAGGGAACACATGTCAAGGAGGGGAAGGGAGGAAGAACAGGACTGGTTGACTTTGGGGAACAGGATATACACTGCACATATAAACCCTGGCAGTGTATCCAGGCGACTGAGCACTTCCAAAAGCTGGTGACACACAACAAACACACATGTACCTACCCCCTTCCTGCTTTTGCTTCTCCTGTAACCGCCTATCCATGTCAGGGAAGACCACTGCCAGGACACGCTTCATTTGGTGGGTCAGGTGCCGGCGCCCGCGGTTCTTGCCCTCTATTGAGTCCCCCAGCAGGACCCGGGCGATCCTCCTGGTCCAGCACCGGATAGCCTGCCAGCGTTTCCTCACCTGGGCCAGGCGCCGACTGCGACCCTCCACCGACCTCACGGCCCTGACGGCCCGCTTTCAAATCTCCCCCTTGGCGTAGGCGGCTACCTGTGAGGATGACAAAGTGAGACAACATCAATACACCTGCTCCATGTCACAGAGACACACATTAGAACAATTGGGCTTGTTTGAACAGGGCATAGTATGCAGCCAACTCATTGCACCTTTGTCATAGGGACATTATCCTCTGGGGAAGGCCAAATGCACTACGTGGCATTTAAAGTACACAGGTGGCATGAGGGGTGCGACAGAATCAATGATCATGGCTCACACTGTGCATCACAAGCAACACCAGGATTATGGACAGCACCTCAAAGCAGTCACATGCCCGAGGCCACTGACACAACCTCAGCGGAGTACACAGACACACACAGGCACAGGACAATCACCTGCCATTGGCAACTGCGGGTACAAACATCACTCTGCACATGTGCCACTTGACTGGGGGGAGTCACAGGTGTGGGGCTAGCTCAGCACGTCAGACACACAGCATGGCTCCCTGCTCACATCTGATGGGTAGGGCATATGCATCCTCCATGCAGCTGGGGTGCAACACTCCACATTGACACTCACCCACATGACAGGGGACTTACACACACACCAATGTCCAGGGGCCGTACACATCATTTGGACACTATCACTACAGGTACACTCAACTCACACACATCTGTGGGTACAGTCACCTGTCACTCTGGGGGGACCACAGAATCACATCAGGACTATGGAAACAACATTCCCAAGAGGATTAGCCAGGCTGAATGTGGCATGCACCATGCAGTGATTGTCACAGTAAGCACAATGCAAGTGAGGAGTGCAGATATGAACCACATCAGGCTCTGCATGGGAGACATAAGGCATTCCCCCCCCTGGGACCCACCATGAACAACATTGCATGTCTGTCACACCTGGACACAATGCCAGAAGTGACAGACACAAAAAAGGGGCACAGTCACAGCTAGTGGAGTCAGCACTCACCTGCTCCCCTGGTCTCCCATACAGGCAGGGGTACTGTGGGAGGATGACGTCCAGCAACGCCTCATTCTCCTCTTGGGTGAAAGGCTGGGCCCTCTCCACAGACTTGGACATGGTGCCAGAGGAATCACGAGCAGCAGCAGTGGTGTGGAATGAAAGGTTGTGCAGGCAAGTGCTCTCTCATGGGTCCTGGCTGCCTTATATCTCCCTTGCTGGGCTGTTTCATTTACAGGAGTACAGAGTGATTGGTCAATCTCATTTGCATCCTATGTTTCCTCCAATCCCTTTAAACCTACCCCAGTGAGGGCCTTTGCATGGTTCGAAATTTGAGCATGATGTCAAGTCAACAACCACTTTGCAACATAGTATATTGTCTCCAACCGACTTTTGCTGGCCACCTGATGAAAAATTTTGAACTGGAAACTCGGTCTCCATGACAACCAGCATGCATTTAGGCCCTTATACTTGTCCCTCATGTGTCCCCTATGTAATTTCACTATGCAGAAACAGGTACGGTGCGTTCCACACGTACCCCTAGGGCACCACTACTCCAATGATACGGTCCGTACACGCGTGTGTAGGGCCCGTATCACTTTGGTAGTGTTGCCATAGGCGTACGCCATTGTGATACGGGCCGTACACGCGTGTGTAGGGCCCGTATCTCTATGGCGTACGCCTACGCCAACACTACCCTAGTTCTACGGTCCGTACGCGCGTGTGTAGGGCCCGTATCACTTTGGTAGTGTTGCCGTAGGCGTACGCCATAGAGATACGGCTCGTACCCGCGTATGTACGGCCCGTATCTCTATGGCGTACGCCTACGCCAACACTACCCTAGTGCTACGGGCCGTACCCGCATGTGTAGGGCCCGTAGCACTATGGTAGTGTTGGCGTAGGCGTACGCCATAGAGATACGGGCCGTACATACGTGGGTACGAGCCCTATCTCTATGGCGTATGCCTACGCCAACACTACCCTAGCGCTACGGGCCGTACCCGCGTGTGTAGGGCCCGTAGCACTATGGTAGTGTTGGCGTAGTTACAGAAGTTACGAGTCCTAACTTTAGGACTCCTAAATGCCATCAGTGAATACCGAAGTCTTAAAATTAGGATTTTTCGCAGTTTAGTAGTAGTATAGTTAGGACTCCTAACTTTAGGACTCCTAAATGCCTTCTGTGAATATCGAAAGTCTTAAAATTAGGCTTTTTCTCAATTTAGTAGTAGTAAAAAGTTAGGACTCCTAACTTTAGGACTCCTAAATGCCTTCTGTGAATACTGAAAGACTTAAAATTAGGATTTTTCTCAGTTTAGTGGTAGTAAAGTTAGGAGTCCTAACTTTAGGACTCCTAAACTGAGAAAAATCCTAATTTTAAGACTTTCGGTATTCACAGAAGGCATTTAGGAGTCCTAAAGTTAGGGCTCCTAACTTCTGTGAATACCGAAGTGAGTAAGTGTCTTCTGTGAATACCAATATGAGTAAGTGCCTTCTGTGAATACCGAAATGGTAGTAAGTTTAGGATTTTGTCTTAAGTTAGTTCTGTGAATCGGGCCCTGTTTGTCCAGTATTCTGCGGTATCTTAGTATGTGACGGCATCTCCTGACCCACTTCTTTACATGATGTTTCCATGTAGGGGACTCTGGCTATCCCAACATGCCATGGCTGGTGACGCCTCTCTGCAACCCGAGAACAGCTGCAGATTACCGTTACAACAACGCCCATGGGCAGACCAGGCGAGTGATTGAGAGGACGTTTGGCCTCCTGAAGAGCCGATTCCGGTGCCTCCACAAGACCGGCGGGTCCCTCCCATATGCACCGGTGCAGGTCTGCAAAATCTTCCTCGTGTGCTGCATGCTGCACAACATGGCAGTGGAGAAAGCTGTGCCACTCATCCTGGATCCCGATGAGCAGGAACATCCACCCGTGGAGGATGACGGCCTTGGTCACGAGGCAAGTGAGGAGGAGGAGGAGGAGGAGGACATCCGGAGTCAGCTCATACGCTACTTCTTCTCATAATGGTGAGTCCCTGGGTCTGAGTGTGCACGCTTTGAGCCTTGTGTGGCATGTATTGCAATGTGTGTGTCCAGCAGACTGTATGCTAAGTGACTTTGAGGTGTGTGCTGATGTGTCACTTGAGTGCTGATGTCATTCCACACATTTTAGCTGACACACTCAATTGACAACTTGCATGGTGTCAACTTTATTCATGTAGAGTACATGACCATGCATGCGGATGACTATGTTTTTCCTGACTTCTTGTGTGTCTCTCATCCCCAGGTAGTTGCGCATGCTGTCTGCTCGTGGCATCGTTGTGCTCCTGCTATTCCTCATGAGTAATGCAATGTGTGCTGAATCAGCGTTACATGCACGGACATGGTGAAAATTCTCCTTTGGGTAAGGATTGCAGCAAGGCTTTTTGGGTGTGGTAGTTGTTTGTAATGTGTGGGCACTGCTCCTGTGCAGGTTATGTTGCTATGCATACATGTCGACTCACCATGAGGCACATGACATGTGGCATGACTCACATGAATTGATAGTCACACTTCGTGAAAGTAATCTGTTATGGGATTGTGGTTTATGATGAAGGCATCAATGTGTGTACAACTTCCCTCTGAAACATACGGGAGGCTACGGGTGGACATATTGCGGGACATCCCCATATGATGCTCAATGGGGAATTGCAGCCTTTCAGTGTGCAGCAGGGGATGTTTGGCTCAACCCCTTCACTTGTCTGCCAGTACAATGGATTTACAGCATCTGTGGTGCAAAGGGGGTGTCCCACATGTTAATCCAATAGACCTGTGAGTTTGTTAATGTTGATGCTTTTGCATAGGTGTGAGCCTGAGTAATAAAGGTGTTCCTCAGCCTCCAAGGTGCCTCATCTCTGTCAATGCAGGTCTCTTGCCACTGTGCATGCGGCATCTCTGGCATGGTTGTCAAGGATTGTGCATATGAGTCTATGTGTAGATTAGCAACCTGCATGCTGTTCTTCATGATTCTCTATTGTTGATGATGTCCATGGCTGTGTATGTGTTTTGGCATGTTTGTCCCCCCCACGGGCCATCAGCACCTTCTGGGGTGTGTTTCCTGTGCGCAGCTCGGCCTTCAGTTTCATGGTCCAGTGTCAGTCATCTTTGGTGATTGTGCATCCTTTGTCTCTGGGTGTGCCATTGCAAACCGGTAACTCCTTCCTTGACATACACCTGTTGCAGTAGTCCTTTCTGACATCCTAGTCTTTGTGTGGATATTGTGGCATAATTCCCAGGACATGCCGCCTGCTGTTTCAGCCACTGCAGCAAGGGCACACGTAGTTTCCAGATTTGGCAACACACACACATCAAAGGTGCTCCTCCCTTCCTCCCTCAACACATTCATTTGGCTGTCTTCGGCTTGTCTGTGCCACAGTTACGGCCACGCGATACCAAAGGCTGGACCGTCTGCACATGCAACGTGCACATTGCACAACCCTCAGGTCCTTGCATTATCCACATCACACTACAGTGTGATGTTGCAGCCACTCTCCAAGCAAGGTCCATCCACACATCTCCCGCCTGCTCTCAGGCATGCACTGAGCGCAAACACAACACCTTTGCATGATGAGTGTGCAACTCCGACTGCCTACACAGCGCTGCCACGCCTTCCAGGACCTGTCACACCCACCAGGTCATATCGCTCCTACTCCCCACCGGATCTGTACCCCTGCAAGGCCATGGGAGTGGGACTCAAGGCTTCTGCATGTAGTATGCTTTCGTCGTGAGGCACATGGCACAGGTATCATCTTTCAGCGTGTCAATCTACAATGTGTCCAGGACCCCCCTATCCACCATCACATGCGCACACGACCTCATCATCAACTCGTATGCCATTGACAGCCAGGCGCTCCTCACCCTCACCAAGGACGCAGACATTTCCAGTTCCAATATTCAAGATTGCATGGGATCCATAGATGAATGGCAGAACAGCAGCCACCTGAGGCTGGACTTGTACAGGACTGAGGTCAACATCTGAGGATTGTCCCCTTACAGCTGGCTCAACTGCTTGTGTCCCACCCACAGAAGCCCCGCACAGGCACCCAGTGTCCACGCACACAAGATGTTGTGCATCATGGATTGCTTGCTCTAATTTGCCATGGTAATCACCAGCATCTGTACCTCACACTGCAACACCCTCAGCATTATGCACATGATCCCCAGATAGATCCACTCCAAGGTAAGACGGACCATCCCCCAGGTCCACGACAACATCCGTGTCAAATATTGCCCTGCCCTCTACGGAGCAGCCACATCCAAAATCCAGGGACACTTGTCCACATCCAGGCTGCATCTGCACACCTCAGCGTCAACATCCCGCGCCCCAGCCACATCACCGTCCAGCAGAGATAGCTGCAATGGATCACTGTGTGCTGCAGGATGACCTTCAGACTCCTCACCCACACTCAGGAGGCAGGCCACAACCCTGACCAAAAACCAACCTTGTACCACTGTCATCCGAGACCTCATAGTGCCATCTCCGTGCATCCAACCTTGACCTGGCCACCATTCTTCTGATCCACCGTACTCCTGCATGCAGGACATAGTTCTCCCACCTGGGAACACATACCTGGGACTCCCTCCGTGGGAACCTTCAAATGAGGCATGACCTCTACGCCTTAATGTTACTCTTCCAAATAGGTGTGTCCTCACAGTTTCCCTAGCACCCCCTCAGCAGCTTGAGGCCATCACAGGTGAGTATTGTGCTCCATGTCTGCATTGAATGATACATTGTGACCCATGTGTGTCCTGTACCAGACTCCGATCCCAGGTTATGGATGTGTGGAGTTAGTTCAACACTCAGGCATAGTTTGACATTTACACACACATATGTTGGTGAATAATGCCAAATGACAGCAACATCTCATGACAAAATTAAGTATTTATTTTTGGTGGGGTAAGTCTTTTGGTGGATGAAGTAAGGTGCTCTACCGGGTGCATTGAATCCAAAGTTCACAGGGGGAGATGGCATCCTTGTCAGTTGGAGTCATCAGAGTCCAGACCACAGTGTTGGTAATCATTGGTCAGACTGTGACCAGCAAGTCCATGTAGCAGAGAATGCCATTGGGTGAGGTGGTGCTGTTGCGCCAGAGGGCCAGGTGCCAGGCCAGGTGACTTGGGAGATGTGGATGGTCCGCTGACTCTCACGGTCTTTTCCGTGGACGACCCACCTTCCTCCGGGGACCCTCAGATACAGGCCTTGACGATGTCTGTGATGCTCCGTCGGACGAATCCTCTTCCTCCTCCTCCCTCCCTGTGGCTGGTGCTGGTCTTCAACTGGTGTCACAGGGAGGGTTGCCCATGTTGTCGGCAATCCGACGAAGTGAACGGCTCATGTCCGTTTGCATCGCCAGGAGCTCAGCCAGTCTTGCCTCCATCCGTCCTTGGTGTTGTTGTTGACTGGCATGTTGCTCGGCCTGCAGGTTGTTCATCTTGTCGAGGGTCCCCTTGATGTCTGTGAGGCTCGACACAACCTGGCTGATGCCCCTGGTGTCACGCTGGTATGTGTCCAGGATGTGGCGCGTGTGTGCCATACCGGTTCCCTCAGCTGGCTGGTCAGGTTCTCGCCTCCGCCTGCCTCCACTCCCACCACCCCTGCCCACACGAGCCTGGCCTGCTGTTGTGGGCACACCGGGTCTACGGGACCCCTGAGGGATGGCATTAGCGTGATCGTCTGCCTCCTCCTGGGTGCCCGGAGAACCTTGTCCCTCCTGGTCAGACTGGCTGTGTTGTTCGGTGCGAGCAGGGCTCCTGGGTGTCTCCTGGGATGTGGCAGGAATGGGGGTGGGGGTTGGCACAGATGTACCTGACGCAGGTGCTGCAGGGGCTTGGGCACCAGAGGTGCCAGGTTGGTCGGGGTCATCCACGGAGTGGTGAGAGTCGTCGCTGCCGGTGTGACCATCTTCGCGCTGAGCCTGGGACTGTGATTGTGGGGAGGTCGATGACGTTGCCCTGTGTGTGAGAGAGACAATGTTAATGCTGTTTCATGCCACATCCATGTTTCATACATATTCAAGTAGTCACAGTTCCTCCAGGTGGTTGGATGTGCCTAGCATTCCTGTCAATGTACACTTGGGGATGGGTATGTTGCGGGGGACAGATTGGTATGTGCTCCTGAGTGTTTGCCAGTAGATTTTTGGCTGGGATGCTTATTTGGCTATGGATTGGTCTTGTTGAGTCACATGTCCATTGTGAGAGTGGGTAAATCCGTTGCCTGCCCCGGGTGTGTGTGCTTGTGTGAGGGGGGGGGGGGTGTGACCAGGCCTGCTGTTGTGTGTAGTGGATTTGTCATTGGGTCTCCCAGGTGATGTGTCTGTCCCCACATGGTGCATGCTGGCATGACAGTGTGTGTGAGTTCCTATGCTGGGTATGTGAGCTAGTGGAGTTGTTGTTTGAGTGTACAGTGGTCACAGGAGGGCCTTGTGCTGCCTACAGCAGGGCCAAGTGTCAGCTACCTTGTCATTACTTTGCCAGTCCCTGTGCATTGGGCATGGTGCATGGGTATGTACCTAGGCCATATGGGCTGTGGGCATTGGTGTCTGGTTCTGAGTTGCACAATGTGTTGTGTGAGCCCCACCCTCCCAGCATCCCGGACATCCAGTCTTGGGTTTGTGGTTGGTGTGGCCTGGGACATGGAATTGCCTTTATTTGTGAATGGGCCATGGAGACGTTAGTGGCATGAGCGTGGTTTTTAGGGTGTGGTTGTGTGCGGTGAGGGCTTGGGGGTAGGTGAGTGCATTTGTTGTAGTTGGGGTGTGGATGCCATTCCCCCCATGTTACGTGAGTTGTTTGTGTACTTCCCAGGCTCTGCGACTCCTTCGACTCCGTGTACTCCCACCGGCGGAAGCGTGGTCATCCCCTTCTCCTCCCAGGGATGGTAATGTACGGGTCTGCGGGGCAGCCCGCCTCCAGTGATGTTACTCTGGGCGTATTCCTCGTTCATTTTCCTCTTGATTGCCCTGCGCAGATCGTACCACCTGGCTTGGCATTCATGCCTGGTCCTTCGGATGGGCGCAACAGCATTCACCTTATCGACGATCCTCTGCCACAGGCTGGTTTTTTGGGCTATGCTGGTCTGTCTGACCAATGTTCCAAACAGCTGTGGCTCGACTCTGATGACTTCGTTGACAAGGAGCTCCAGCTCCGCCGTTGTGAACTTTGGATTCTTGTCAGTGGGTATGGTGTGGGGTGTGGGTGTGGATGGTTGTGGGTGTGTGGGTGTAAATGTGACGGTGTGTGTGTGTGTGTGAAGGTGAAGAGGGGCTGTTTGTGAAAGAGGTTGTGTGAAGGTGTGTAAGTGAAGGTGTAGTTAAGGTGTGAGTAAGGTGCAGTTGTTTGTCTGTGGTGTCTGTGAGCAGTGGGTCTGTTGCAATGGCTCATGGGTTGTGTGTGTGGGCCCTTTTTATTGGTCCATTTGTGGGTGTGGCTGTGTTTGAATTTGTGGTGGGTGTGTTATAAGAGGTGGTTGTGATTTGGTCCTCTGTTTGCCTGTTTGGATGTGGCAGGTCAGTCATAGAGATGTATTTTGTCATGTTGACGTGTTTTGTGGTGTTGTGCGAGTCGAATTGACCCTCCTTGTGCTGTTTTACCGTGTCCTGGTTCTGTACGAGTCTTTTTCGCGTAGGTACGGTCCGTACATAAGCGATGCTGGGTGAGGGTGCTGGGGTACGGTGTTGGGGTATGGTGCGTTAAGGGGCGGGGCTGTGCTACGGTGTTGGGGTGCGGCGCGTGCAGGTGCGGGCTGTGCTACGGTGTTGGGGTGCGGCGCGTACAGGTGCGGGCTGTGCTACAGTGTTGGGGTACGGAGCGTACAGGTACGGGGCTGTGCTACGGTGTTGGGTTGCGGCGCGTACAGGTGCGGGCTGTGCTACGGTGTTGGGGTGCGGCGCGTACAAGTGCGGGCTGGGGTACGGTGTTGGGCTGCGGTGCGTACAGGTGCGGGGCTGTGCTACGGTGTTGGGGTGCGGCACGTACAGGTGCGGGCTGTGCTACGGTGTTGGGGTACGGTGCGTACAGGTATGGGGCTGGGCTACGGTGTTGGGGTACGGTGCGTACAGGTACGGGCTGTGCTACGGTGTTGGGGTACGGCGCATACAGGTACGGGGCTGGGCTACGTTGTTCGGGTATGGTGCGTACAGGTGCGGGGCTGAGCTACGGTGTTGGGGTACGGTGCGGAGGGGGGGTACGGTGCTGACATACGGGGGTACGGTGCTGACATGTGCGGTGTGAGGGGGGCTGTACGGCTCGTATTCAGGCACAAGTTTACCCATGTACATGTAGGCTACAGTGTTCGCTCCGTACGGGGCCTTTTACATGCGGTAGTGTATTCGGACGGGCGGTACGGATTGTACTTGCGCGCTCGGACTTCTATTTTACGTTTTGCACGTAAAAATGTCCGGCTCCCTATCGGACACTTTTCCAGACGCTATTCGGACGTAAAAATTTACGGCTTCCTCTCGGACCATTTTCCTGACGCAATTCATATGTATTTTTCACGTACGAATCGTACTTCGCAGTTTGTACGGTACTTGTACGATTCGTACGTAAAAAAATACGGATACGAGTCGGACGGCAAATTTTTTTAACGGATCGGAATCGGCACCTAAGCAGTTAAAAAAGTAGTCCCCCTAAACAAAAATGGCTGAATAAATATAAATGTGAAACTAAAATATAATAAAACATGCAGTAAACTGACCCAAAATTGTACAAAAATATTTTCTATAAATATATATTTTTTTGATTTATTTCACAAAATCTTTAAAACTTGTACAACATTAATAATAATAAATACATTACACATATATTCATTATTATTATTAAAAATAAATTAGATTAGTGACTCAACATTTCAAACACATGAACAAAATATATCAAAATATTAACAAAATACATAACTTTACAGCAAAAACCAAGAAACTTAAATGATGTAATTATTTATATTATTAATAAATACATATCAATAATGTTAATAAAACATATGTAGTGTATATAAAAAATATACTATGAAAGTAATATAGGGCCCGATTCACAGAACTAACTTAAGACAAAATCCTAAACTTACTACCATTTTGGTATTCACAGAAGGCACTTACTCATTTTGGTATTCACAGAAGGCACTTACTCATTTCGGTATTCACAGAAGTTAGGAGTCCTAACTTTAGGACTCCTAAATGCCTTCTGTGAATACCGAAAGTCTTAAAATTAGGATTTTTCTCAGTTTAGTAGTAGTATAGTTAGGACTCCTAACTTTAGGACTCCTAAATGCCTTCTGTGAATACCAAAAGTCTTAAAATTAGGATTTTTCTCAATTTAGTAGTCCTAAGTCTAAATTTAGGACTACTAAATTGAGAAAAATCCTAATTTTAAGACTTTCGGTATTCACAGAAGGCTTTTAGGAGTCCTAAAGTTAGGAGTCCTAACTATACTACTACTAAACTGAGAAAAATCCTAATTTTAAGACTTTCGGTATTCACAGAAGGCATTTAGGAGTCCTAAAGTTAGGACTCCTAACTTCTGTGAGTACCAAAATGAGTAAGTGCCTTCTGTGAATACCAAAATGGTAGTAAGTTTAGGATTTTGTCTTAAGTTAGTTCTGTGAATCGGGCCCATTATGTTTTGTTAAATACAATTAAATTAAAATGTAAGATTCCTTCTACAACAATAATGAAAATATAACCAATGTAATTATTAATACTATTACTAATATACATATTAATAATATGAATAATCTATTAATAGTGTATATATATATATATAAATGTGATGTAAAAATATGATTGTTTTCTAAAGTACTATATTAAAATGCCATATTGTATTAACCAATAGTAATATGTTACATTAAAAATATGAAAGATTAAAAATTAACTGTTAATTAATTAACCAATATTATTTAGCATTAAACATATATTTCTCACAAACCTAAAAAAAGCAAATTTATGTTAACAATTATCAACAAATGTATTACTAAACATAACAATGTCTGAATTATATATGAATACAAATATATAATGTAAATATTGTAATATATATCACAAAGTTAATTACAAAAAAAAAATTCTATAACAATATTCAGCATATGTATTCAGAATTATATGATTTACCCAATAAAAAATAACTAATCCAACTAACTATATTCTAATAAAAATAAAAACTTCATTGACCAAATTTTAAAGTCTGAGGTGTCGATTCCGATCCTGTAAAACCCGGGTACGAATGGTCGGACGGAGCGTTTTTTCCGTCCGACTCGTTACCGGGAAAAACACCTTACAAACTCGCAAGTACGATTCGCACAGAAACACCATTTCCGTACGAGTCGTAAAAAACACTGACCGGCAAAAAAATACATACAAATCTGAATCTGGACGGCGCATACGCGACGTCCGGACGGAGTCAGGCAGCGTTCTACGGACCAGCAAGTACGATTCGTGCCGACATCACTCCGCACGCAGCAGTTTTTACGGGAGCCCAAAACTGCCGGGAAATTGTGGATGACGCGAACTAGGAGTACCGGTACGCGACGGACAGCCATGGACCCCAACCTACGCGTCATCCCGGCCCTCATAGCCTACCGCCTCGTGTACAGAAACCGCCGCAGACGCCGCAGAAGGTCAGAACAACCTCCAGGGGCAAAGGGGGGGGGGTGCAAGGGGCAAGAAACATAACCCACACCCCACAAAATACACATACAACCTGCACAATAATTACCTCCATGGTCGGGCCACAACAGGGGGCGTGTACACCAATCCCACGTCCCTCCACAACGGAAGTGGACATTGACGCGTACCCGTCACCACCACAATGGTGGTACGGGATGTACCCATGCCCCCCAGAGCGTGGGTACGGACCGTACCACGCCCACCTCTACGTCACACCAACAATGGCGGCACGGCCGGTACCCAGGTCCCAAAGGCATGGGAACGGGCCGAAACCCCAAAGTTGGGGTGCCGTAGGGGTACGGGCCGTACCCAGGGCATCAGCGCGTAGGTAAGGCACATACCACGCCCACCCCAACGTCACACCAACAATGGCGGCACGGCCGGTACCCACGTCCCAAAGGCAAGGGAACGGGCCGCAACCCCAAAGTTGGGGTGCAGTAGAGGTACGGGCCGTACCCAGGGAATCAGCGCGTGGGTACGGATCGTACCACGACAGTGGACACATACAGAGGGGTGGGTGCCCATCACTCCCAGCAGTGCCCAGACATATGAGGGGTGGGTGCAGAGGCCTCCCAGCAGTGCCCAGACATATGAAGGGTGGGTGCAGAGGACTCCCAGCAGTGCCCAGACATATGAGGGGTGGGTGCCTATCACTCCCAGCAGTGCCCAGACATATGAGGGGTGGGTGCAGAGGCCTCCCAGCAGTGCCCAGACATGTGAGGGGTGGGTGCAGAGGACTCCCAGCAGTGCCCAGACAAATGAGGGGTGGGTGCAGAGGACTCCCAGCAGTGGACAGACATATGAGGGGTGGGTGCCTATCACTCCCAGCAGTGCCCAGACATATGAGGGGTGGGTGCCTATCACTCCCAGCAGTGCCCAGACATATGAGGGGTGGGTGCAGAGGCCTCCCAGCAGTGGCCAGACATATGAGGTGTGGGTGCAGAGGACTCCCAGCAGTGCCCAGACAAATGAGGGGTGGGTGCAGAGGACTCCCAGCAGTGGACAGACATATGAGGGGTGGGTGCCTATCACTCCCAGCAGTGCCCAGACATATGAGGGGTGGGTGCAGAGGACCCCCAGCAGTGGACAGAGTCATGGGGGTGTGTACATCACCCTGCGATGAGCCAAACTGCATGGGTGCATGAAGGCATACACAATGTGCGACAATGTTGAGAGTGCCATGACAACACATCACTGACTGCAGTGTCCCACTCCCATGAGGATGTTGGTCCTTCCTCCACTGCATGACACACCACATGTGGGTGTGATGACAAATTACACATGCATACCCACCCCTGGCGGAGGCAGCACAATACACACACTGAGATCATGCAACAAGACAGTATCCTCATGTCAAACACCACTAAAGTAAGAGAGCCCAAGGGAACACACACTGTCACCCACATACCAGGAATGATAGAAATGCACAGGTGCCGGGGCAGCCAACAAGTGGTAGCCTCCCATGGAAGGAAAAGGGTGGAGGACACACAGATACAATGCCCACAATTGACAGTCAGGTGCCCAAATACCCTGCAGAACACGTAACACATGTGTGTGAAGCAGGGAGTACACACATGCATAGTGCGGAAACGGGAAAATGTCCACATGAAGTCATGTCAATACATTCCATACACAAGTACAGTGTCCAGCGATGCAGGTGGAGACATAGCAGAGCATGCATGGCCAAAGTCGAAGGGACGTGTCACACACCCAGGAAATGGTGACACAGCTCAGCACAACAATTGGGAAACACCCTGCATGGAAGATTGCAGGTGCCACAGAGGAAGGAACACACCTTGGAACAATGTCACCATGCAGTATGTGCCAACATCACCGAAGAATACATGCAGTCACCTTGTGACGGCATGCAGATCCCAGGGTCCACCCCATGAGCAGCACACCACAACATTTCCCAGACACACAACACATCATCACCACCCCAACTCAGGGAGCAGCAGCACCCACAGCAATACCAGAAAAACATACGTTTGCAAAGGAAAAAAATATTAACCACAAATCAGCATGTCGAAGTAAAGTAGCTACAGTACACTCTGCACCAAGCCCATGGGCCACGCCAGATGCGAAGTCCTGGGGGGGGACACGTCGGGACGCGTCTCCCCTAGCGTGCCTGCACAGTGCACTGTACCATATCATCCACAGAGTGGGGGGCATCATGTGGGGGGTAAGAACCAGGCACCGCAGGGAAAGGAGGGGCACGGGTAGGTGTTGTGGGTGCAGGGATGGACGACTCCACCACAGGGGGTGGGGCAGCGCCAAAGGAGGAGGTCAGTATGGCGCTGCACATGGCAGCAAGCTCTTCCAGTGTCCCCCCTGCACCCGAAGGAACCACAGGCCCCAAGGAGGGGGGGGGGGTCGGAGGGATGGGTCACAGCGCAAATGTGGGAGGGTGTGGACGGGGGGGGGAATCAACTACCCTGCCCGGGGAATCCCTCAAAAGCTTGCGTGGTGGTGTCACACTGGGGCAGGGGACGGACTGGCCATGAAGGACTCCCTGTCCGACTGTTGGGCAGGAGAGACAAGGGGAGTGGGTTCGGAGGTAGTGGCTCGTGAGGACTGCGGACTCCTACTGTGACAGAGTGGCTGCTGTATTCCCCCCGACCCAGTGCCTGTGCCTTCTCCCCCCTGTGTGTGCGTGACAGGAGGTGTGTGCTTGGCCTCCCCCGGTGGTGTGCTTCCTGTGTCTGGTGTGGTGCGAGCATGGGGACGTCTGGGTGTGTATGGGACAGGCATGGGAGTGGGAGGTGCGGATGGTGCCAGGGTAGGGGGGGCGGAGCGCTGCAGGAGACCCACTGCTGCCGTCAGTGACGAGTCCATGGACCTCAGAAACATCCGTTGGTCACACATTGCTGATGAAATGCCCTCCATGTACGACACCATCCGTGTCAGCAGTCTGGTGTGGCCATGGAGGACACGCAGGAGCCATGTCTGACCAATCTGCAACTGGCGCTGAATGTCCACAGACTCTGCATGGACGGCAGCAGGAGAGACAGGGGCAGGGGGTGCGGAGCCTGGCACGAAGGAGACATGTCTGGTGTACCACAAACTCCCCTCAGAACCCAGAAGCCCTCATCCGACTAGCTTAGTGTCCCATTAGTTAGCCGACGTTGTGCTCGGCGGTCCCAATGTATAGACAACCCAGAACAAGTGCATTACAATATTCCCACGAATGCTGGGAATCAGACATACCTGTACGTCATCATTCTCAGATCAGTCCACAACAGAATATACACAGACACGGTAAAGTTGAAAGAGTTCATTCAATGAACCTCGCGTCCTAAGATGCAGTACTGTGGCTAACATAAGCAGACAAATGGTTAATTTCAGAAGCATCATCAAAGTTGCAATATCATAGACAATGAAAGGAGCAATCATGAGTAAATGACAGTGTAAACAGCAATCTTCCAGTCGCCCGTAAAACAATAGTAGTATCATTCGACTAATAGAAGGTCTCCAGGCTTGAACGGGGGACCCCACACCCTACAGACCAGCCCAGTGGTATCACATCACAGGATCATCTAGTCTCTTCCCCTGCGAAAGTTCCCCATCACAATGAAACCCAAACGTGCTGCACTACAATATGGCAAGCAGTCGTCCATCAGGCATCTGCAGCTGCGTGCATGTCATGGCCAAATGGTGGGGCGATCAACCTGCACACAACAACATGCACCGTCTAGTCACCCAGAATGTTTGTGTACACAATGTACAGTACAAGCTCGCTGCTCACTGTGAAGGATGTCACACAACTGACAGTCCCCATGCGAAGCCAACTCGAGTATGCATTCTTAAATGATTACACGCAACTACAGTGTCGCGTGCAAAAGCAGCAAAATTGGCAAGATGGCTCACTAACAACTAACGCAGTGGTGCCAACTTAGCATGGTACATAGGGAGATAGGAATCATGACTACACCCCCCCTTGTTCGTACCACTAACCACTAGGGGCGCTAAATCGAGAACGCAGAGTTCAAGTCTGATACAACGGAACCAAGGGCATGAACTGGAAGTCCATAGAAGGGAAGCGAAAAAGTCACAAAAGAAATGTCAATGATGAACGATGTTGCAGGGAAATGAACCATGTAAAAGGGGAAAAACATAACATTGATGGATGCACCATGAAATGAGCAGGGCTAAAGTCAGTCCAGCAAGGTTTAGGCACAATAAGTCGCGACAGCTTCCAAGAGGAAATCACTCGAACGTTCCGCAAAATTCTCTGCCATCCAGTTCAGCAGGGGGAAAGAACACACGTGTTCCTCAACAATCGGGGCATCCAGCACCATTTGTGGACAACAGGTGGGTCATCTAGATAACTTCTGGATAAGAATTCAGTTGCAGCAGTTCCGATGTCCCAATTCCCAAGGACTCCATGTGCTGCAGCACAGGCCATAATCCCGACGCCAGAGCAGTCCAACTCATGAGCCACTAAGGGGCTCATCAGTCGATCATAATCCGGGTCAGGAGACACCGAGTTACACAGGCACAAATCCAGAGCCCATTCGAAGGGACAATCTAGGCAATGAAAGACAGGTTGCATGCAGGTAAAGAAGGGAAACCGGAAGGACAATGCATAGGCACTGCTTAAGGTCGCCAGCGGCAGAGTGCCGTAGAATTCAAGCATCTGTTTCCGAAGATGGAGCAGCCGGTGCATGCTGTCTTCTAACGCAAGTCGTGAAGCCACAGCGTAGTACGCAGATCAACAATAGCACCCAAGCCACGAGTGCGAGAAGCAAAGGGAGACCTCCGAAGACGCTAGAACAAAACGAATGATGAAATGCGGGGATCACACCAAACAGAGTATGGAAGGAGGTCACGAGGCCAGAGCACACAATTCTGAAAAAAACATCCAGGCCACCTGTTGACGAGGCATGAAAGATAGTCTGAATCCGAGTCCAAAATATGTAGTGGGAGAGCAGTACCCAAAACGCTAGCACCTCTGTGCGCGTGTGAGCTACGTGAAGGACAAATGTTTCTCGGTATGAAGTCAACACGACTTGTCTTTGAGACAATAGAGCCCTTATTCTGCACATCTTGTTGAACTCTGCTTTCAAGGTTGGAATGGAAGGCCAGAAGGATACATCCAGCCAGCCATGCGGGGGTGGGAAAAGGACGTAATGACAGAAAACCACTCGTAGTGATACAGTCACGATGTGAGCAATTCCCGGAAGCATCCCACAGCAAGCTTCTTCAGTGGACAGCACATAATTACCATTATCAAGCAGCGCACAAGACGGGGTCATGACTGGCACACAAATCCACTTCAGAATACAAGCTACATCATGAGCATGCATATAACCTGCACCATGCAATTGAATCTGCCTACACACCACAGAATGATCCGGAGTGGAAGTGCACCCTTCACCTTTTGAATACACCTCCTTGCTGCCTCTCACGCACCTGTTGTCGCCTAGCACGGACACAAGGGACCCGAGCAAGTTGGAGGGCGGTGATGGGACTGGACAGGTCCTCCGCCTGACTCCCCTCGGCCTCCGTGCCACCTGCTGCGCCAGACTCCCCAGCACTGGTGGCCCCGGTGCTGTATCCCTCCCCCATGTCCGTGCCAGTGTCACCCTCGGTGTCCCCCGACGATGCTGTGGTCAAGGTGAAGAGACAGGAAATGATCAGACACCTGTAGACATATGACACATGAGTACAAACTACATAGGACACAGCGCATTGCACGAACAGCAACATGAGTGTCATCTACAATACCACAAACATATGTAGGCACCGCACCACACAGTTGGTTTAGCCACCATGCCACTGTGAAACAATGGGGAGCATGACACAACAGCAAATTTACTTGATATCAATTGATACAGAGGAGTTACCCTCTGTGGACAGTCGGGCACAGCATCACTGGCATGGCACAGTCACCTACACCCGCAACAGTGCCCTGATGCCAGGTACACGGATAATGACACCTGACATGTAACTACCGGCGTTGCACGATGTGACTATGCCATGTGTGTGTCAAGTGTTCCCATGAGCTTGCTGTAGTTGTTCCGTGACATGCATCTGCAGTTGCTGCTTCCAACATGTGTGTGCGTGTCGATGGGCATGGCAAACTATTACGCACACCAGGCCACATGTGGGATCAGACGTAACGGCTGTATGCATGCATCGCACTTGGCCGTGCAAGACATGGACATATCTGCGTAGGCTCAATGTATGTGTGATCATTCCTGACATGTACCCCTTCATGGCAAGGTGTGTGGACTGTCCTATTTCAAGGACACGTGACCTGTGCATCTGGTGTTCCGCAACCGGTCTGTATGATGAGACATCCTTCTCATGCACATATGTGGTTGTCTGTCACTCCTGTAATGCGTCTGCCTGTTCACTTACACTGGCCCACAGCTAGTTTCATGGCATGTCATGTTGAAATTGAGCACCCACGTGTATAGCTGACTGTTGGCAGAGGTGTCACCTGGCTGGCATACGTGTCCTGGATGCATTGCACAGTACAGACTCTGTATGTAGCATATGTGTATTAGCTGTTGAACATGTGCTCAGTTCACTGACAGTGGTGTAGTGCTGTACTCAATCTTCGTCATTCCTTCCAAATTTCTGCAGGGCCCCGCATCTCCCCCGACCAATGCCAGACTTGGCTGCCATGAGGGAACATGACTGTATACGCCGCTACCGCTTCTCCCAACCGTTGATTGACGACTTGACCACAAGGCTGGAACCACACCTCCAACCGCTACACAGGTATCCTACTGCACTGACACCCAAGATGAAGGTGATGGCAGCCCTACATTTCTTTGCCACGGGAACGTTTCAATTGACTATAGCTGATGTAGGTGGCATGTCCCAGACCATGTTCAGCCGTGTCCTGCATGATGTGTTAGAGGCCATGTTGGTACACCTGGACGAATTCATACATTTCCCGACTCGTGAGCAGTTGACAGGTGTCAAGGGTGAGTTCTATGCCCTGGGAGGGATGCCCCACGTCATTGGGGCCATTGATGGGACACATGTGGCTTTGGTACCACCACACGCACAGGAGGTAGCCTTCCGTAACCGCAAACATTACCACTCCATCAATGCCCTTGTGGTATGTCTTGCTAACATGATGATATCCCATGTCTGTGCCCGTTTTCCAGGATCAGCACACGATGCCTCCATCATGAGGCGTAGCAGGGTGCCTGAAATGATGCTGCAGCTGCGCAACGAACGTGCATGTCTTGTTGGCGGGTATACTCTGTTAGTCCTGTATTCAGCGGTATCTTCATATCTTACTGCTTCTCCTGACCCACTTCTGTCCATGATGTTTCCATGTAGGGGACGCTGGCTATCCCAACATGCCATGGCTGATGACGCTGCTCCGCAACCCGAGAACAGCCGCAGAACACTGGTACAACGACACCCATGGGCAGACGAGGCGCGTGATTGAGAGGACATTTGGACTCCTGAAGAGCAGATTTCGGTGCCTCCACAAGACCGGCGGCGCACTCCCATATGCCCCAGTGAAGGTCTGCAAAATCTTCCTTGTGTGCTGCATGCTGCACAACATGGCAGTGGAGAAGGCCGTGCCACTCATCCTGGATCCGGATGAGCAGGATAATCCACCCGTGGAGGATGAGGGGCTCGGGTACGGGGCAAGTGAGGATGAGGATGAGGATGAGGACATCCGGAGTCAGCTCATCCGCAACTTCTTCTCATGATGGTGAGTCCCTGTGTCTGAGTGTGCACGCTTAGGGCCTTGTGTGGCATGTGTTGCAATGTGTGTGTCGAGCTGACTGTGTGCTAAGTGACTTGGAGGTGTGTTCTGATGTGTCATTCAAGTCATGATGTCATTCCCCAAATTTAAGCGGGTACACATATCTCATAATTAGCATGGTGACAACATAAATCCTGTAGAGTGCATGTACATGTCTGCGGATTACTAGCTCTTCGCTGACTTGTGTGTCTGTCCTCCCCAGCTTCCTGCGGCTGTCATCTGCTCATGTCATCATTGCACTCCTGCCCTTCCTCATGAGTGTCGCAATGTGGGCTGGAGCAGAGTTACATGCGCAGACATTGTGAAAAGTCATTTTGGGTAAGGAGTGCAGCAAGGCGTTTGGTGGGTGGTACGTGTTCGTGATATGTGGGGACTGCTCCTGTGCATGTTGCATTACCGTGCATACATGTCGATCCACCATGGGCCACCTGACGTGTTGCATGGCTCCCATGAATTGATAGTCAGCCTTCCTGACAGTCATCTGTCATGGATTGTGGATTGTGATGAAGGCATCAATGTGTGTATGATGTCCCTCAGGAACATACGGGATGCCAATTCTGGACATGGTGTGGGACATCCCCATATGAGGCTCAATGGGGAATTGTACACTCTCCGTGTGCAGCAAGGGATGTGAGGCTCAACCCCTTCACTTGTGTCCCAGCTCAGTAGGATGTACCACATCTGTGTGTTGCAGGGGGTGTCCAGTGTGGGTCACACATGGTCAGCCGAATGACCTGTGATACTGTTCCAATGGATGCAATTCCATTAGTGTGAGGCTGAGTAATAAAGGTGTTCGTCACTGTGGGAGCCGGCCTCGTGGCGTGGTCCTGTTCCCCCTCGCTAAGCCGCACGAGGTCCCATGCACCTCGGGGCTCCTCCATTTTGGATTATACGTCACTCCACGTGACCACCTGCGTGACCCCGCTTCACCCGGCCTCTGTCCCAGCGAGGCCCGACATCGAGGCGCCGACCCCTGGCCCGGGGGATACCACGTGAACCCTTCCCACTCCCGGCGGAGGGCAGTATCGATGGGACCCCCAACCGTCCTTCCACACCTAGGTGCGATCGCCCCACAGCTCTCTGGGGCCTGGCGCCTCTCCTGCTGGGCGTCTGGCCGCTCCCTACCCGGCCTCTCCGCCCCCTCAGGGCGCAAGGGTCCGGACATCAAAGGGCTCCAGCCCTGCTGATCGGATCGCGGCTGACCCTACGGAAGAAGACTCATCCTGAACCCACACTCTGAGCCCTGCTGACGATGTCGCGGCTCCAACGTGCTGAAAGACCTTCACGAACCTTTGGGGCCCTGCTGACGCTGTCGCGGCCCGACCTTGTTGAACCTTACCATCAGAGCCCAGCTGACCTCGTCGCGGCTCGACCGAAGCGGACCTACCACCGGAGCCCTGCTGACTGTGTCGCGGCTCGACCCAAGCGGAACTACCACCCGAGCCCTGCAGACGCCGTCGCGGCTCCCCACGTCCGAGCCGCTCTGAGATCAGCACTCAAGGTCTGGCGCAGAGCCCTCCCGTACCTGGTTGGTACTAAGACTGTCCCGCTACCCTATCCCTCTAACAGACATTGAGACTCTTACTGGATCCCTCGATCCCACTGTAAATATTGAACGTATTACTTCTGATAAAGAACCAAGTCAAGCAACTGATATTGAGTCCTGTGTGGTGGTGTTACTGGGCCTAGTACGATCATAGGAGAAGGACCTCCCCGAAGGGGGCTTCTCAGCGGCGCTCGGCTATACCTTTGCGGTAGGAAGGTGCCCCGGAATAGTCTCCCCGACTCCCCGGTGGTTCTCCCTCCAACATTTGGTGGCCAGCGACGGGATCCGAGCCAGACGCAATCGTACAGGCAAGTAACGCACCCACTACCTAACCAGACGGAAAAGAAAAGGGAACCATGGAAGGCCAAGAGGCAACCGTGGCCGCAACCTTCCAGCCGGAAAGGTTGGAAGAATACACCCACAAAGAACTGAAACAATTCTGCAAGGACAAAGGGATCCCAACCACAGGATTGGGCACCAAGGAAGAAATGCAGAAAGCCCTGAAAGCCTGGACAGAACCCGAGACCACTCCACCCCGAGCCGAAGGGAACTCGGCCCGGGACGGAAACCTGCCGACCCCAACCCCGACAGATGGGGGGCCAACCGTCCCAGAAACCAGCCTTTCCCCCGAAGAAATGCGAGAACGGGAGAGGGTCCGGACACACGAAATGGACCTCGCCCGACTCCGGCTGGACGGTGAGCTCCTACTGGCGGAGAAGAAAATAGCCTTGGAGCAACTACGGCTGCAAGAGGAAATCGAGGAAAAAAAACGGCATCGGGAACTAGAGGAGAGACGGCTAACCCTCGAGCACGAGAGGAGCCTTAAAGAACTTGAACTAAAAGCTAAAACGGGGGAGACCAGCAACCCCGGAGCCCGGGACGCTCTGCCCCTGACCGAGCCAAAGGTTCACATCCCCAAGGATGTCGTCAAGGAGTACTATAAAAATGACGACATCCAGCAATGGTTCCGAGCGTACGAAGTAGCCATGACCTCCCATCGGGTACCCCGGAAGGATTGGGGTGCCGGCCTATGGGGGAGGTTCCTCAGCGAGGGCCGGGATACCCTGCTGCAGCTCCCCGACGCGGTGATGACATCATACGACCACATGAAAGAAGCCCTACTCAGACGCTACGGACTATCAGCCGAGATGTACCGGCAGCGCTTCCGGGACTGCAAGAAGCTCCCCGGTACCACATGGGTCGAATACGTGGACTTCTTCAGCCGAGCATTGGAAGGATGGATAAAAGGAAGCAAGGTCACCTCATACAATGAACTGTTCGACCTCATTGTCTGGGAACACCTCGCCAACAACTGCTTTGTTGAACTAAGGCAACACCTCCTGGACAGTAAACTGACCGAGCCCCGGAAGCTCGCCCCGGAAGCAGATCGATGGGTCAACACCCGGGTCCCCCGGAACCCAGTGGGGGACTACCAACGGAGTACCACGGGACCTCCCCGCCAGCGAGGCGGAGGAGGGGGGTCCCACCGCAGTCGAGAATTCCCGGCCGGGCCGCCCAGAAGCCCACCACGAGGCCAAGCCACCAACCACACTTCCCCGACCCTGGGCCGAAGGGGGACCCCTATCGCACGGTCTGGACCACGACCGACAGTGACCTGCTTCGGCTGTCAGCAGACCGGCCACTATGCGAGCGACCCGGCCTGCCCCGTGAACCGACGGAACGGGACCGCTGGGCCCCCTCCCCGACAAATAGCCGCCGCAGCCCTGGGGGAGGGAGAAGACGCGGAGGAAAACCACAACGACGGGTCCCCCGAGTGGGAACAAGCTGCCATGTCGCTTGTATGCCTGGGCTCCCGAGAAATGGTGCCCCGAGCTGCCATCCCAAGCAACACCCAGAAGTACCAACAGTGGGTCACCATCAATGGACGACGGGCCGAGGCCCTCCGGGACACTGGGGCCAGTGTGACCGCTGTCCGCTGCCACCTGGTGACCCCCGAACAAATCCTGCCGCATGTCCTATGCCCTGTCCGGACCGCGGACAACACCGAGAGCATGTGCCGGATGGCCAGGATCCCCTTCGAGTGGGGAGGAGTGTCCGGCACCCTAAAAGTAACTGTCCGCGACGATGCCCCAGTGGACTGCCTCCTGGGGAATGACCTAGAGAGCTCACCCTGGGCCCAGGTGGAACGCCGAGAGCATCTGGGGATGCTAGGACTGCCCGAGTGGGCCTGCGCCACCACCCGGTCCATGACCGCCCAACCAGCCGCTGCCACGGTCCCCGACAAGCCGACGGGCCCCGAACTATCACCTTCCTCCGGCACGGAGGAACCTGACGAGGAGGCCGGGCCATCCGAACTTTCTCCCAACGAGGCCGCCTCCCTCAGCGAGATCCCCGAGCTGGCCCAGTGGCGCCACGACGGGGGCCCCACCCGCGAACAATTCCAGCAAGAGCAGAAGGCCTGCCCGTCCCTCGAGGGGGCCCGACAGCAAGCGGCCGCCCAGGCTGCGGGGGACCCCACATGAACCCACTGGGTCTATTGGGACAATGACTTATTGTATAGCGAGCAGAAAGTCGCCGAACTAGGGGCCGGCCGGGTGCTGGTGATCCCCCTCCGATTTCGAGAGTTCCTCCTGAACCTTGCACATGACGTGCCCCTCGCCGGACACCTCGGGCGGGACAAAACTTACAGCCGCCTAGTGACCCATTTCTATTGGCCCCGAATGAGAAGAGACGTGGACCATCACTGCCGGTCCTGCCCGACCTGCCAGGCTAGCGGGAAGACTGGGGGTCGTGTGAAAGCCCCCCTACAACCATTTCCAGCCGTCCACACCCCGTTCGAACGAGTGGGGATCGATATCGTGGGGCCCCTCGACCCCCGAACCGCCCTGGGACACCGCTTCATCCTAGTACTGGTCGACCACGCCACCCGATACCCCGAGGCCATCCCACTCCGCACCGTGACAGCTCCAGTGGTGGGCCGGGCCCTGATGGGCATCTTCTCCAGGGTGGGGTTCCCCCGAGAAGTGGTGAGCGACAGGGGTACGAACTTTATTTCCAAGTACATGAGATCCCTCTGGCAACAATGTGGGGTCACCTATAAGTTCACCACCCCTTACCACCCCCAGGGGAACGGACTGGTCGAGCGGTTCAACAGAACCCTGAAGGGGATGATCAAGGGCCTGGAAGAGCCCCTGAGGAGGAGATGGGATGTCCTGCTACCCTGCCTCCTGTTCGCCTATCGGGAGGTACCACAGAAATCCCTGGGCTTCAGCCCCTTCGAACTATTGTATGGGCACCCCGTCCGAGGGCCCCTCAGCCTGGTCAAGGAGGGCTGGGAGGCGCAAGTCCAAGATGCCCCTCCCGACGTCTACCGGTACCTCCTGACCCTGCGGAACCAGACTCGGAAGTTCCGGGCCCTGGCAGAAGCCAACCTCGAAGCCAGCCAAGAAGACATGAAACGCTGGTATGACGAAAATGCCTCGACCATCGAGTTCGAGCCGGGCCAGCAAGTCTGGGTCATGTCACCCGTGGACCCCTGCGCCCTGCAGGACAAGTGGACCGGGCCCTTCAAGGTAGTTGAGAGGAAGAGCCCCGTCACGTACCTGGTCGACATGGAGTCCCCGAGGAACCCCCTCCGGGTCCTGCACGCCAACCGGCTCAAGCCCCACTTTGCCCGAACTGAACTAAGCCTGCTGCTGGCTACCGACGATAGGGGCGAAAGTGACTCCGAGCCCCTACCAGACCTCCTGGGGTCCTCGGGCAAGACGGCTCCTTGGAGGGCGTCCGCCTCTCCGCCACCCTGACACCAGAACAGCGCCATGACTGCCAGAAGCTGCTGCAACCCTTCGCTGCCCTCTTCTCTCTCACGCCCGGGGTGACCCCCTGGTGCGTCCACGACGTGGATACTGGGGACAGCCCCCCTGTGCAACACCGCGCTTACAGAGTACCTGACCGAGTCCGAGCCTGCATACAGACCGAGGTCTCGAAGATGCTCGCCCTCGGAGTCATCAAGCCATCAGACAGCCCGTGGGCCAGCCCGGTAGTCTTGGTGCCGAAGGCCGCCGCCCCCGGCACTGCCCCGGAACTCAGATTTTGTGTCGCCTACCGGGGCCTGAACGCAGTCACCAAGACCGATGCCCACCCCTTGCCACGAGCATATGAGCTGATCGATCGCTTAGGGACCGCCCGCTACCTAAGCACCTTTGATCTCACCGCTGGGTACTGGCAGATCAAGCTCACTCCCGGCGCCCAGGAACGATCCGCCTTTTCCACCCCCGATGGGCACTACCACTTTCGGGTAATGCCCTTCGGTATGAAGAACGCCCCAGCGACCTTTCAGCGGCTAGTGAACAAGGTACTGGCCAGACTAGAAGCCTTCAGCGCGGCCTACCTCGACGACATTGCAGTCTTCAGCGACCACTGGGCCGCGCACCTAGGACACCTCGGAGAAGTCCTGGCCGCTCTCCAAAGAGCCGGGCTCACAATCAAGGCCAGTAAATGCCAGATCGGTCAAGGATCTGTGACCTATCTGGGCCACCAGGTGGGGAGTGGCCAGGTGGCGCCCCTCCAGTTGAAGGTCGACGCCATCCAGGCGTGGGAGCCCCCCGCAACCCAAACCGCTGTCCGGGCTTCTTAGGCCTCACAGGCTACTACCAACGCTTCATTAAGGATTATGGCAGCATTGTGGGGCCCCTTACGGAGCTCACTTCCAAGAAACAGCCCAAGGCGGTGCACTGGACGCCCCGCTGTCAGACCGCTTTTGAGGCCCTCAAGGCGGCCATGTGTGCTGCCCCTGTGCTACAGGCCCCTGACTACAGCAAGGAATTTGTAGTCCAGACCGATGCGTCGGAGTACGGGGTCGGGGCGGTCCTCTCCCAGATGGACGCCGAGGGCCTCGACCGACCTGTGGCCTTTATCAGCCGCCGACTGCTGCCGCGAGAGCAGAGGTGGAGCTCCATCGAGCGGGAGGCCTTCGCCGTGGTATGGGCCCTCAAGAAGCTCCGGCCCTACCTTTTCGGCACCCACTTCAGGGTCCAAACTGACCACCGGCCCTTGCGGTGGCTCATGCAAATGCGGGGCGAGAACCCCAAGTTGCTGCGATGGTCCATCTCGCTGCAAGGGATGGACTTCACTGTGGAACACCGGCCCGGCAACGACCACGCCAATGCTGACGGCCTGTCCAGATTCTTCCGCCTCGGCGAGGAGAACCCCCAAGGAGATGGGTGACTCTCCCTGCCTTCAGCTGTGGGGGGACGCATGTGGGAGCCGGCCTCGTGGCGTGGTCCTGTTCCCCCTCGCTAAGCCGCACGAGGTCCCATGCACCTCGGGGCTCCTCCATTTTGGATTATACGTCACTCCACGTGACCACCTGCGTGACCCCGCTTCACCCGGCCTCTGTCCCAGCGAGGCCCGACATCGAGGCTCCAACCCCTGGCCCGGGGGATACCATGTGAACCCTTCCCACTCCCGGCGGAGGGCAGTATCGATGGGACCCCCAACCGTCCTTCCACACCTAGGTGCGATCGCCCCACAGCTCTCTGGGGCCTGGCGCCTCTCCTGCTGGGCGTCTGGCCGCTCCCTACCCGGCCTCTCCGCCCCCTCCGGGCGCAAGGGTCCAGACATCAAAGGGCTCCAGTCCTATATCTGGGGCGACCCGACAACAGGACAACAGTTGTATCCCGGAGTCAAGAGCCCTGCTGATCGGATCGCGGCTGACCCTACGGAAGAAGACTCATCCTGAACCCACACTCTGAGCCCTGCTGACGACGTCGCGGCTCCACCGTGCTGAAAGACCTTCACGAACCTTTGGGGCCCTGCTGACGCTGTCGCGGCCCGACCTTGTTGAACCTTACCATCAGAGCCCAGCTGACCTCGTCGCGGCTCGACCGAAGCGGACCTACCACCGGAGCCATGCTGACTGTGTCGCGGCTCGACCCAAGCGGAACTACCACCAGAGCCCTGCAGACGCCGTCGCGGCTCCCCACGTCCGAGCCGCTCTGAGATCAGCACTCAAGGTCTGGCGCAGAGCCCTCCCGTACCTGGTTGGTACTAAGACTGTCCCGCTACCCTATCCCTCTAACAGACATTGAGACTCTTACTGGATCCCTCGATCCCACTGTAAATATTGAACGTATTACTTCTGATAAAGAACCAAGTCAAGCAACTGATATTGAGTCCTGTGTGGTGGTGTTACTGGGCCTAGTACGATCATAGGAGAAGGACCTCCCCGAAGGGGGCTTCTCAGCGGCGCTCGGCTATACCTTTGCGGTAGGAAGGTGCCCCGGAATAGTCTCCCCGACTCCCCGGTGGTCCTCCCTCCAACAGTCACACTCCAAGGTGCCTCGTCTCTGTCAATGCAGGTTTCTTGCCACTTGGCATGCGGCATCTCTGGCATACTTGCTGTCGATTATGCATAGGAGTCCATGTGTAGTCTAGCGACATGCATGCAGTTGCTCATGGATTAGGCTCTCTATTGGGCCCGAAGTACATGGTCGTGTATGTTTTTTAGCAAGGTCGACCACACAATGGGCCATGACCAGCTGCTGAGGGTGTGTCTCCTGTGCGCAGGTCGCCCTTTAGTTTCCTGATCCGGTGTAATGGCTCTTTGGTGATTGTGCATGCATTGTCTCTGGGTGTGCCATGTGACACTGGACACTCCTTACTTTACACACGCGCCTGTTGCAGTTGTCCTTCTGACATCCTAGTCTTTGTGTGAAATATGGGGCATTTTTGAGGGAGGTGGCGCCTGCTGCTGCGGGCTCTGCACATACACCCAGTGGCCACACACACGAGATGGTGTGCATCATGTTTGGCTCGCTCGCATATGCCATGCTAGTCCACAGCATCTGTGCCTCATGCTGCAACGCCCTCTGCATCATGCACATGATCCACAGATAGATCCACTCCAAGTTACGACAGACCATACCCCAGGTCCATGACAACATCCGTCTCATATACTGGCCTGCCCTCTACGGTGCAAGTACATCCGCACTCCCAGGAACCTGGTCCACTTCCAGGGTGCATCTGCACACCTCAGCTTCTACACCCTGCGCCCCAGCCACCTCACCGTCCACCATAGATAGCTGCAATGGATCACTGTCTGCTGCAGGATGACCTCCACACTCCCCACCCACACTCAGGAGGCAGTCCACAACCCCGACCCCAAACCTACCTTGTGCGTCTGTCATCCTAGATCCCGTTGGGCCATCTCCGTGCATCCAACCTTGCCCTGGCCACCGTTCTTTACATCCACCGTACTCCAGCATACAGGACATTGTTCTCCCACCTGGCAACACATACCTGGGACTCCCTCCCCGGGTACCTCCACATGGGCCATGACCTCTACACCTTGATGATGATCTCCAAAATAGGTGTGTTCACACAGTTTAGCAAGCCCCCCCTCAGCAGCCAGAGGCCATCACAGGTGAGTGTTGTGCTCCCTGCCTACATTGAATGAAACCTTGTGACCCATGTGTGTCCTGTACCAGACTCTGATCCCAGCGTATGGATGGCTGGAGTTAGTTCAACACTCAGGCATAGTTAGACATTTCCACACACATATGTCGTTGAATAATGCAAAATGACAGCAACATCTCATGTGCAGAACAATGTGAATTTATTTTTGGTGGGGTGAGTCTTGTGGTAGATGTGCCCAGGTGCTCTACCGGGGGAATAGAATCCAAAGTTCACAGGGGGAGATGGCATCCTTGTCAGTTGGAGTCATCAGAGTCCAGATCACAGTGTTGGTCATCATTGGTCAGACTGTGACCAGCAAGTCCATGTGGCAGAGAATGTCATTGGGTGAGGTTCTGCTGTTGCGCCAGAGGGCCAGGTGCCAGGTCAGGTGACCTGGGAGACGGTGATGGTCCGGTAACTCTCACGGTCTCTTATGGGGACGACCCACTTTCCTCCGGGGACCCTCAGATGTAGGCCTTGACGATGTCAGGGACGCTATGTCAGACGAATCCTCCTCCTCCTCGTCCCTCCCTGTGTCTGGTGCTGGTCTACGCCTGGTGGTACAGGGAGGGTTTGCCAGGCTTTGGGCGATCTGCCAGAGTGATTGTCCCACGTCCCTGTGCACCACCAGGAGCTCAGCCAGTCTTGCCTCCATCCGTCCTTGGTGTTGTTGATGACGGGCATGATGCTCGACCTGCAGGTTCTTGATCTCATCGAGGGTCCCCTGCATCCAGGAAAGTCTGGCCACGACCTGGTCCATGCCTCTGGTGTCACGCCGGTATGAGTCCAGGATGGTGCGTATGTGTGTCAGACCGGGGTCCTGAGCTGGCTGGTCAGGTTCGCGCCTCCGCCTGCCTCCACTCCCACCACCCCTGCCCACACGAGCCTGGCCTGCCGTTGTGGATACATCGGGTCTCCGGGACCCCTGAGGGATGGCATTTGCAGGGTTTCCTGCCTCCTCCTGGGTGCCCGGAGGACCGTGTCCCTCCTGGTCAGACTGGCTGTGTTGTTCAGTGCGAGCAGGGCTCCTGGGTATCTCCTGGGATGACGCTGGTATGTGTCCAGGATGTGGCGCATGTGTGCCATACCAGTTCCCTCAGCTGGCTGGTCAGGTTCTCGCCTCCGCCTGCCTCCACTCCCACCACCCCTGCCCACACGAGCCTGGCCTGCTGTTGTGGGCACATCGGGTCTACGGGACCCCTGAGGGATGGCATTAGCGTGGTCGTCTCCCTCCTCCTGGGTGCCCGGAGAACCTTGTCCCTCCTGGTCAGACTGGCTGTGTTGTTCGGTGCGAGCAGGGCTCCTGGGTGTCTCCTGAGATGTGGCAGGAATGGGGGTGGTGGTTGGCACAGATGTACCTGACGCAGGTGCTGCAGGGGCTTGGACACCAGAGGGGCCAGGTTGGTCGGGGTCATCCACGGAGTGGTGAAAGTCGTCGCTGCCGGTAGGATCATCTTCACGCGGTGCCTGGGACTGTGATTCTTCCCTCCAGTGTTGGGGGGAGATCGTCGACGTTGCCCTGTGTGTGAGAGAGAGACAATGTTAATGGTGTTTCATGCCACATCTATGTTTCATACATATTCAAGTTGACACAGTTCCTCCAGGTAGTTGAATGTGCCTAGCATTCCTCTCAATGTCCACTTGGGGATGGGTATGTTGCGGGGGACAGATTGGGATGTTCTCCTGAGTGTTTGACCTGTAGATTGTTGGCTCTGAGGCTTATTTGGCACTGGATTGGTCTTGTTGTGTCACATGTCCATTGTGGGAGTGTGTAAATCCGTGTGCTTGTGTTAGGGGGGGGGTTGTGACCGGGCCTGGTGTTGTGTGTGGTGTGAGTTGTCTTTGGGTCTCCCAGGTAATGTGTGTGTCCCCTCATGGTGCATGCTGGCATGACAGTGAGTGTGAGTTCCTGTGCTAGATACCTGTGCTTGTGGAGTTGGTGTTTGGGTGAACAGTGGTCCCAGGAGGGCCTTGTGCTGCATACAGCAGGGCCCAGTGTCAGCTACCATGTCAGTACTTAGCCAGTCCCTGTGCATTGTGCATGGGTATGTACCTATGCCATATGGGCTGATGACATTGTTGTCTGCGTCTCATTTTGACAATGTGTTGTGTGTGGGCCACCCTCCCAGCCTCCCGGACATCCAGTCTTGTATTATTGGTTGCTGCAGCCTTGGACATGGCCTTGCCTTGATTTGTGATGCGTGAATGGTGACGTTCGTGGCATGGGCGTGGTTCTGGGTGTGGTTGTGTGCGGTGAGTGCTTGGGGGTGGGTGCGTGCATTTGTTGTGATTGGCAGGCGCGCAACACCCATTGGACTCACAGGGCTTCAGCCCCCCCCCGTCGTGTGTGGCAGCCCGGGATGAGACAGCTTCCCTGCGCACTCACAGCCGCACCCGAGAACTTCACAGGTCTTTAACAGGCCATTTGCGTGTTAATGAGGCCTCGCTGTTGTTTCACCCCTTTCACAGCCCCTGCAGCTCCACTCTGCCTATGGCTTACAAGATTCATCCCACCACGTAATTTTTTCTTAGCCTCCCCCGAAATTTTGCTCTAGTTGCGCCTCGGGTGGTTGGGGTGTGGATGCCATTCCCCCCGAGTTACATGAGTTGTTTGTGTACTCACCAGGCTCTGCGACTCCGTCCACTCCGTGTAGTCCCACCGGCGGTAGCATGGCCATCACCTACTCCTCCCAGGGATGGTAGTGTACGGGTCTGCGGGGCGGCCCACCTCCAGTGATGTTGGTCTGGGCATGTTCTTCATTCATCTTCCTCTTGACCGCCCTGAGCAGATCGTACCACCTGGCTTGGTATTCATGCCTGGTCCTTCGGACGGGCGCAACAGCATTCACCTTGTCGACAATCCTCTGCCACATGGCAGATTTCTCAGCTATGCTGGTCTGTCTGATCAATGTTCCAAACAGCTGCGGCTCGATTCTGATGACTTCGTTGACAAGGAGCTCCAGCTCCGCCGTGGAGAACTTTGGATTCTTGTCTGTGGGCATGGTGTGGGGTGTGGGTGTGGATGGTTGTGTGTGTGTGTGTGTGTGTGAATGTGAAGAGGGGGATGTTTGTGGAGGTGGTTGTGTGGAGGTGGTTGTGTGTAGGTGTGTGAGTGACGGTGTAACGAAGGTTGCAGTTGTGTGGGGTTGTTTGTCCGTGGGGTCTGGCAGCAGTGGGTCTGTTGCAAAGGCTCATGGGGTGTGTGTGTGTGGGCCCTTTTTATTGGTCAGTTTTTGGGTGTGGCTGTGTTTGAATTTTCGTGTGTGTGTGTTATGAGTGGTGGCTGTGATTCTGGGCCTCTGTTTGCCTGTTTGGATGTGCCAGGTCAGTCTTTGAGATGTATTTTGTCATGTCAACGTGTTTAGTGTTGTTGTGCGAGTCGGATTGGCCCTCCTTGTGCTGTTTTCAAGTGTCCAGGTTCTGTAAGGGCATTTTTCGCGTAGGTACGATCCGTACATACGCGATGCTGGGTGAGGGGGCTGGGGTATGGTGTTGGTTTGCGGCGCGTACATGCGGTGGGGGGGTTGGGGGTACAGTGCGTACATGCGGTGCAGGGCTTTGTTGCGTCCATGCGGTGGGGGCTGGGGGTACAGTGCGTACGTGCGGTGCAGGGGTTCGGTGCGTCCATGCGGTGGGGGGCTGGGGGTACAGTGCGTACATGCGGTGCAAGGCTTCGTTGCGTCCATGCGGTGGGGGGCCTGGGGGTACAGTGCGTACGTGCGGTGCAGGGGTTCGGTGCGTCCATACGGTGGGGGGCTGGGGGTACAGTGCGTACATGCGGTGCAGGGTTTCAGTGCGTACATGCGGTGAGGGGGCTGGGGGTACAGTGCGTACATGCGGTGCAGGGGTTCGGTGCGTACATGCGGTGGGGGGGCTGGGGGTACAGTGCGTACATGCGGTGCAGGGGTTCGGTGCGTACATGCGGTGGGGGGCTGGGGGTGCAGTGCGTACATGCGGTGCAGGGGTTCGGTGCGTCCATGCGGTGGGGGTGCTGGGGGTACAGTACATACATGCGGTGGTACGGCGCGTACATGGGGGGGTGTACGGCGCGTACATGGGGGCGGTGCGGCGCGTGCAGTTGCGGGGCTGGGGTACAGTGCGGACAGGGTGGTGGACGGTGCTGCCATATTTGGGGTTTGGGGGGCTGTACGGCTCGTACACGGGCATGGGTTTACCCGTGTACATGTGTGCTACTGCGTTGCCTCCGTACGGGCCTTTTTACGTGCAATTGTGTATTCGGACGGGCGGTCGGGATCGTACTTGCGAGCTCGGACTTGTGTTTTACGATTTGTAAGTGGAACTGTCCGGATCACTTTCGGACACTTTTCCTGACGATATTCGGACGTGAACACTTCCCGACGCGCGCTCGTAGACTTTTCCCAACACTATTCGTAGTTATTTTTCACGTCCCAATCGTACTTGGCAGTTTGTACGGTACTTGTGCGACTCGTACGTAAAAAAATAGGGATTCGAGTCGTACGGTAATTTGTTTTACCGGATTGGAATGGGCACCTGATTATTTCACTAAATTTCCATTTGAATAAACTGTTCATAAAAACGCAATCATTTAAAAAAAAAAAATACTATTACACATCAATAAAAAATACCCCCCAAAACTATTACTGATCTAAAAAACATATAAATAAAAAATAATTTACTACTCCCACTACAATTCCTATTAAATCAGAGAAGCTGCTGGATAGTAAATAAATATAGTTTACTATTCCAAGTCCACTCACTATTAAATCAGGGAAGATGGTGGATAGTAAATAAATATAATTTACTATTCAAACTCCTATCAATATTAAATCAGGCAAGGTGCTGGATAGTAAATAAACAAAATTTACTATTCTAACTCCAGTCAGTATAAAATCATGGAAGGTGCTGGATAGTAAATAAATATAATTTACTATTCCAACTCCAGTCAGTATTAAATCAGAAAAGGTGCTAGATAGTAAATAAATACAATTTACTATTCCAACTCCAGTCAGTATTAAAACTGGGAAGATGCTGGATAGTAAATAAATATAATTTACTATTCCAACTCCAGTCAGTAATAAATCAGGGAAGGTGCTAGATAGTAAATAAATACTATTTACTATTCCAACTCCAGTCAGTATTAAATCAGGGAAGATGCTGGATAGTAAATAAATATAATTTACTATTCCAACTCCACTCAGTATTAAACCAGGGAAGGTGCTGGATAGTAAATAAATATAATTTACTATTCCAACTCCATTCAGTATTAAATCAGGGAAGGTACTGGATAGTAAATAAATATAATTTACTATTCCAACTCCACCCACTATAAAATCAGGGGAGAGGCTGGATAGTAAAAAAATATAATTTACTATTCCAACTCCACTCAATATTAAATCAGGGAAAGTGCTGGATAGTAAATAAATACAATTTATTATTCCAACTCCAGTCAGTATTAAATCAGGGAAGGTTCTGCATAGTAAATAAATATAATTGACTATTCCTATTCCACTAAGTATTAAATCAGAGAAGGTGCTGGATAGTAAATAAATATAATTTACTATTGCAACTCCAGTCACTTTTAAATTACAGAAGGTGCTGGATAGTAAAAAAACATATGGATTGATTATTTTAAAATAATATATTAGTACATAAATTATATAACAATTCCCACTAAATTCTAAAATCTAAATTTTCAAATATAGACTTCTTAAATTTAAATATTTTACATATAGAAACTGAAAACATCTAAATTTCCTTCATTAGTTATTCTATCCAAATAGTAATTTATTACATTGCTACACATTAACATTATTTCACCAGGAAAGGTTTTTTTTTTAAATTTATCTTGTAATCTGTAACAATTTAATTATTACTAAAGATTTTACCAATGTTTAAACATTTTAACCGTGCCCACCTTTATACCTTTACAACATGACATACCACTACAAAATAGTATATAACAATATTAATCGTATACAAATTATCCAAAACACCACAACACAAACAACCAATTAATATACTAATTAAAGAAAATGTTATCAAATTTTATCTATATTTGTAATTTTTAGAATCTAAAATGTTAACATTCTAAACAATTTTTTTTTTTAAATAATTAAACATTTATATACTCTCAACAATTCTTAAATATTAATTACATATTATTACTTTATAATTTTTTTAAACACTCCCCACCCTTACCCACTCATAACACAACATCCCAATCCTAAAATTTACATAACTAATAATATATTTATATTTTAAAATAATTATTATCTCATAAATATATATTTACTCTCAACAATTTTTTTTTTAAATTAACATATTATTAAATTGTATATATTTAAAGCACTGACCACCCTTATCCCCTAATAACCCTACATCCCACTCATCAAATTTAGATTACAAATATATTTAGGATTAATTGAATACATTATTTTTATCTCATAAATATATTTACTCTCAAATTAATTTTTTTAAATAACATATTATTCATTTAGATAATTGTTAAAAAATCCCCACCCTTATCCCCTATTAACCCAACATCCGGCTCCTAAAATTTATATTATAAATAACCTTTGTAAAATATTTAAAGATTATTAATATCTCATAAAAATATATTTACTCTCAACAAAAAAAATTGTATTAACATATTATAAATATAGATATTTTTAAAACACTCCCCACCCTTATCCCCTAGTAACCTAATATCCCGCTCCTAAAATTTATATAACACATAAAAAAATGTAAATTTTTAAACAATTATTATTTATACTATTTTTACAATATTAATATAACATTCATTACATTTTTATATTTAAAGGATTCAATATTTTTTAACATTCGACATTATCATTTTCGATATTACTTACCTTAACAAAATAACTTTATTTTGTCATTTCGATATTTTATACTCGATATTTTAACATTCGAAATATATATATTTTTTTTAAAAATAGATATTTTGGCATTCGATATACTTACAAACGATATTTTGGTACATTCGATATTAAAAATTCGATATTATGTCATATCGATATTTTATCTTCGATATTATGTCCATTCACCCTTTGTAGGGTAATATGAGGAAAGGACTGCTGTGCCGATGGGGCCGTTGGCTGTGTGTGGTGTGAAAGCCGGCAACCCTGTATGGCAGAGGGGGCAGCTGTGAAGTTAACTATGCCGGTCAGGCCATTACCTATGTGTGATGTGAAGGTCAGTGACCCCGTATGCCAGAGGGGCATCCATGAATTTAATCATGCCGACTGGGCCATCACCCGTGTGCGGATTGAGAGTTGGCGATCCCATTTGCCAGAGGGGGCCAACTTGAAGAGGAACATGCTTCTGTGCCGATCAGGCCATTGCTGCAGTGTAGAGTGAGAGTGGTGACCCTGTATGACAGAGGGGGCCACTGGAGAAGACAAGGATCGTAGCTTCGTTGATGTGGACATCATAGGAGAGTCCACCATGGTGACACATGTGGGCTAAAGTACAGACTGATGATCCGAAGCAGAAGTCATTAAATTCCCCCTTCCCATACCTATGGAAAGGATAATAGGAAACTTACTGTTGGACCAGAGGAGCACTGAGGACACTCAGCCGCTGCCCCTGCAGAGCCCCATGGATTTCTCACCGAGGGCAGCCTCTGCAGCCACAAGTGGGATGCTCTCATAGACTCTGGTTGTGCAATCTCTGTTACTGTCTGTAAGACTGATCAACAAGCCGGAAGGCCCAGGGGAAACTTGTCTGCAGAAAGCACTTCAGCACTGAAACACTATCGACTTTTCTAAAAGAGTTGGAGGGAGACTTCTGAGACTCTGAGTGCCAGTGCAACCTAGCCTGAATGTAACCTAGAGTGAACTGGGAATAACAACTAATGAGACAGAAGTGGGATTCAGTTGCCTGCCTATTGAACATTAGAGCACTGACCTAAGGGGTATGTGTGAATGTTTGTATATGCCATATTTCAATGTGTTTGTATACAATCATTTATTGCCGCTATTGAATCTATTTTGAGTTGAGAGCGTGTGTTCACCTCCCATCTATTTATCTACCTCTTTGAAAATGACAGAAAGGTATACAAAACATTCAGGGAATTGTTGCTTGGATATGAATTTACCTTGAAAAAATGAAAAGTCAGTAGCCATTTGGCAAAACAGGAACAAGTTGGCTTAATTAAACACAGCGGCCGGGAGAGCAGCAACAGAGGCGTGTCTGAAGACTGTCTCGATGTACAGAGGTTTTGACTGGCATTATATACAGCTCTTGAAGTACAAAAAAATTATTACACATTCTTGTAGAGCACGTAAATCTGGGCCTAGTCATGGAGCGTAAATTCATCCATCTGATAAGAGGCACAGGTAGCTCTCGACTTTGTGGGGACCTAATGTGACCAGTGTGTATGTGTCCAGATGTCTGGTATAGGGAGCTTGTGATCACTGCGTGTAGTGTGCATGCTGAGCTACGATTGGCTGAGTGTTTCTAACCACATGTGGCATCTGACTTTGTGGTATTTTGGGAAGGCTTACCCCTTCGGCCAAACGTGTTTTATTGGGGCAGGTCTCCTCAGACCTTTCATGGTGTAGCTGCCTATCTTTGAGATCGATCTGGGTTTTCCCTGTTCGCGCGTTTGTCTTCAGACCAAGTGTAACCCCAACTGCGACCTATCAATCGGTAGGCTTGAGTTTGGGTCACAGGGCCTGTCTGACCACATATCTCTGACTCGGGGTTCATGGAAAGGTCATCTCACGTGAATTTGACAGCAATGATAATTTGTTAATAAGTTCATTATTGCATGCACATATAGCATGGCGGTCATTGATAATGTATTTACAGACATTCTCATGATTATCCGTACATTTGTCATGGCGTACAGCAACATCGTATTTACCGGAATCGACATTGTTATGCAGTAGCGGCTGCTGTGTGGGAGTAGTGGCGGGGCGGGCGTAGAGGGGGCCGGGGGACGACGAAGGGTAGCTGTGGGGGAGGGAGGTGAAACGACAACAAACATAAAAAAAGAAAACAAAATAAACGTACCTTCCGTCTGCCGGCCGACGCTCTATTATGTGTTCTCTCCTCGCTGTAGCACAGGCTCCCAGCCTTAGTTGCGGCCAATCCTGATGCTGCTTTCATGTTAGAAAGCAGAGTCAGGATTGGCCTGAGCGCTGGGAATTTGCAATCCCAGGGAAACTGGGAGCCTGTGCTTTGCTGTCTCTAACCAAGCGACGCAGCTGAGTTGGAGACAGCTCAGTGCGCATGTGTGCTTGGCTGGCCTGATACGGCCGGCCAAACACATATGTGCAGCGACAGTAGTGCTGTTCACCACTCCCTATCATGACAATCATTTTATTTTTCAACTTTTGATGGTGTCAGTGGGGCGATGCTTCTTCGCCATAGCAGAGGAGCCGTCACTGTTGTTATGTGTACATATATGACGTACAATGACATCACATTCACTGATTAACATCTCCCCCCACCCCCTGAGTTGAATTTTCAAATACTTAATTTGTCTTATATGTCATCACAGTGACATTATTCGAGGCTTGGTGTGTTTCTGTTGTGTCTGCTAAGCTAGCTATTTGCATAGTACCTAATTTGAGGACTATGTTTTTACAGCAGGAAACCCCCACTTGTAGGAAACCACACAATAGTAGTACAGAAAAGACAACCGGAAGCAATGACGTGCACAGTTTGGTCAACCACAGGGGGAGCCAGGAAACGGTCATGTGAAATCAGTCCTGCTTAGGGGCACCTCCATCCTTCTTCATAACAACTTGTAGATGATGCAGTGCATGGATGGCAAGGGCGAGAGTTCCGTTTCCGAGATAATTTCCAGGAAAAAACGTGCAACAGGAAGCACTAATCTTGGCACACACCACACCCTCCATCGCTATCATCATGTCCAACACACACCATAAGGCAGATTAATTTTAACTCTTCCCTGACAGAATTTAGGCTCAGCCCAGTGTCGTTAATCATCTTCAGTAGTTTCTACCTGGTTTTGTTTAACCAGCGGGCTTTTTCTTTTGTTTATACGGTGAAGAAAGATATGGACCCTCCTGCGTTCACCTGAGTGTCAGAAAACGGTTCACTGGCATAACATCGATGTAATAAATATCGATGTAAAAAACTATAGACAACAAAAATATTGACTCATACTTAAACAGGTAAGTACAAAAATATCGACTAAATATAGATTTAAAAAATATAGATGTGTAAAATATCGACTTTTATCTAAACATAAAATAAAATAATATAATACATATATTAAATATATAATTTAATTTTAACAAAATAAAATACATTTGGGTGCCGATTCCGATCCATTAAAAAAAATTTGCGTACGACTCGTATCCGTATATTTTTACGTACGAATCGTACAAGTGCCCTACAACCGGCGAAGTACGATTCGTACGTTAAAAATACATACGAATAGCGTCGGGAAAAGTGTACGAGAGGGAGCCGGACATTTTTACATGCAAATCGTAAAACAGAAGTCCGAGCGCGCAAGTACGATCCGTACCGCCCGTCCGAATACACAACCGCATGTAAAAGGCCCCGTACGGAGCGAACATAGTAGCACACATGTACACGGGTAAACTTGTGCCCGGATACGAGTCGTACAGCCCCCCCTCTCCCCGCATATGTCAGCACCGTACCCCCGTATGTCAGCACCGTACCCCCCCTCCGCACCGTACCCCAGGACCGTACCCCAGCCCCGCACCTGTACGCGCCATACCCCAGGCCCGTACCCCAACCCCCACCTGTACGTGCCGCACCCCAGCCCCGCACCTGTACGCACCATACCCCAGGACCGTACCCCAGCCCCGCACCTGTATGCGCCGTACCCCAGGCCCGTACCCCAGCCCCCACCTGTACGTGCCGCACCCCAGGCACGTACCCCAGCCCCGTACCTGTACGCACCATACCCCAGGACCGTACCCCAGCCCCGCACCTGCACGCGCCGCACCCCAGGCTGTCTCCCAGCCCCGTACCTGTACGCACCGTACCCCAGGCCCGTACCCCAGCCCCCCACCTGTACGCGCCGCACCCCAGGTGCGTACCCCAGCCCCGTACCTGTACGCACCGTACCCCAAGACTGTACCCCAGCCCCACACCTGTACGCGCTGCACCCCAGCCCCGCACCTGTACGCGCCGCACCCCAGGTGCGTAACCCAGCCCCGTACATGTACGCACCGTACCCCAGCCCCGCACCTGTACGCGCCGCAGCCCAGGCCCGTCTCCCAGCCCCGTACCTGTATGCACCGTACACCAGCCCGCACCTGTACGCGCCGCACCCCAGGCGTGTACCCCAGTCCCGTACCTGTATGCACCATACCCCAGGACCGTACCCCAGCCCCGCACCTGTACGCGCCGCACCCCAGGCCCGTATCCCAGCCCCGTACCTGTACGCACCATACCCCAGGACCGTAGTGCCTGTACACGCCGCACCCCAGGTCCGTACCCCAGCACCGTACCTGTACGCACAGTACCCCAACACCGTACCCCAGCATCGCGTATGTACGGACCTTACCTATGCGAAAAAGACAAATACAGAACCAGGACACTGTAAAACAGCACAAGGAGGGTCAATTCGACTCGCACAACACCACAAAACACGTCTACATGACAAAATACATCTCAATGGCTGACCTGGCACATCCAAACAGGCAAACAGAGGCCCAAAATCACAACCACCGCTTATAACACACCCACCAAAAATTCAAACCCAGCCACACCCACAAATGGACCAATAAAAAGGGCCCACACACACAACCCATGAGCCTTTGCAACAGACCGACTACTGCCAGACCCCACTGACAAACAACTGCACCTTACTTACACCTTAACTACACCTTAACTTACACTCCTTCACACAACCTCCTTCACAAACACCTTCTTCACATTCACACACACACAGTCACATTCACACCCACACACCCACAACCATCCACACCCACACCCCACACCATGCCCACAGACAAGAATCTAAAGTTCACAAGGGTGGAGCTGGACCTCCTTGTCAACAAAGTCATCAGAGTCGAGCCACAGCTGTTTGGAACATTGGTCAGACGAACCAGCATAGCCCAAAAAACTAGCCTGTGGCAGAGGATTGTCGATAAGGTGAATGCTGTTGCGCCCATCCGAAGGACCAGGCATGAATGCCAAGCCAGGTGGTACGATCTGCGAAGGGCAGGCAAGCGGAAAATGAACGAGGAATACGCCCAGAGCAACATCACTGGAGGTGGGCTGCCCCGCAGACCCGTACATTACCATTCCTGGGAGGAGAAGGTGATGGCCCTGCTTCCGCCGGTGGGAGTACACGGAGTCGAAGGAGTCGCAGAGCCTGGTGAGTACACAAACTACTTACGTAACATGGGGCAATGGCATCCACACCCCAAATACGCCAAATGCACGCAACTACCCCCAAGCCCTCACCGGACACAACCACACTCAAAAACCACGCTCATGTCACTAACATGTCCATGCCCCATTCACAAAGCAAGGCCATGCCATGTCCCAGGCTACACGAACCACAAACCCAAGACTGGATGTCCGGGATGCTGGGAGGGTGGGCCTCACAAAACACATTGTGACACTCAGAAGCAGACACCAATGCCCTCAGCCCATATGGCCTAGGTACATAACCATGCACCATGCCCAAGGCACAGGGACTGGCAAAGTACTGACAAGGTAGCTGACACTTGTCCCTGCTGTATGCAGCACAAGGCCCTCCTGTGACCACTGTACACTCAAACACCAACTCCACTAGCTCAGATATCTAGCACAGGAACTCACACTCACTGTCATGCCAGCATGCACCAGGAGGGGACAGACACATCACCTGGGAGACCCTGTTGCAGGGATTCTGCTTATGCACAGAACTATGCACAGGAAACCAGGACCTCAGTGAATTGTGGTGTACCAAAAACTCACCTCAGAACCCAGAACCCCTTATCCGACCAGCATCAGTGTCCCATTCGTTATCCGAGGTTTAGCTCGGCGGTCCCAATGTATAGACAACCCAGAACAAGCGACTTTAGTGTATTTCTCAGGAATGGTGGGAATCAGAAATACCTGTTCGTAATTATTCTCATATCAGTCCACAACAGAATAAACAGAGACACGGTAAAGTTTAAAGAGTTTATTTTATAAACCTCGTGTCCTAAGATGGAGTACTTTGGCTAACATAAGCAGACAAATGATTAAAATCAAAACCATCAGCATAGTTACAATATCATAGAAAATGAAAGGAGTAATCATACTAAAATGACAGTGGATCTCAGCCACCTTCCTTTCGCTAGCAAACTAATATTATTATTATTAGACCAGTAAAAGGTCTCTAGGCTTGAATGGGTTACCCCATACCGTAAAGATCAGCTCAGTGAGATCACATCACAGGATCAGCTAGGCTCTGCTCCTGGTAAAGCTCTTCTTCCTAACGCTGCAATATTAAAAGCATCCAACTTTCAGGTATTTGCAGTTGCATGCGTGTTATGGCTAAATAGTGGGCCGATCAACCTGAACCCAACAACATGCACCGTCTAGCGACCCAGACTGTTTCTTTACACGATGTACAGACCAAGGTCGCTGCTCACTGTTCGGGATGTGAACAACAGACAGATCTCATGTGAAGCAAAGTCGAGCAAGCATTTCTCAATTAATAACATGTAACTACAGTGTTGTGTGCAAAAGCAGCAGAAGCGGCAAGATGGCTTTCTAACATCTAACGCGGTTGTGCTAACTTAGCATTGTACGTATATAGATAGCAGTCTTCACTACACCCCCCCCTTGATCGGACCACTAACCAGTAGGGGCGCACTTGCAAGAACGCAGAGTTCAAGTTTGATAGAACGGAACCAAGGGCATGAACTATAAGTCCATATAAGGTAAGTGAAAAAGTTCGAAGAGAAAAAACAAAGAAAAAAATTAAAAAGGATTGAAAAAAACCATTTAAAGGATAAAAAAAAAACCATCATTGAAGGACGTATGACGAAATGAAGGTGCAAAAAAGTCAATCCATCAATGTATAAGCACAATAAGTTGCAACAGCTTCCAAGAGGAAATCATTGGAACGTTCTGCAAAATTATCTGCCATCCAGTTCAGCACGGGGCAGGAACATACATGCTCCTCGACCACCGGAGCCTCCAGCACCATTCGAGGACAACTGGCGTGCTCTTCAAGATAACTTCTCGCTAAGAAGTCAGTTGCAGCCGTTCCGATGTCCCAATTCCCAAGGACTCCATGTGCTGCTCCACAGGCCATAATTCCGACGCCAGAACAGTCCAACTCATGAGCCACTAAGGGGCTCATCAGCCGATCATAATCCGGGGCAGGAGACACCGAGTTCGACAGACAAAAATCTAGAGCCCATTGGAATGGACAATCTAGGCAATGAAAGACGGGATGTACACAAGTAAAGTAGGGAAACCGGAAGGACAATCCATAGGCTATGCTTAAGGTCGCCTGTGGTAAAGTGCCATAGTATTCAACCATCCGGTTACGAAGATGTAACAGCCGGGACCCGCTGTCGTGAGACGCAAGTTGTGCATCCATAGCGTAGTGCGCAGATCAACAAAAGTACCCCAGCTACGAGGGCGAGAAGCAAAGGGAGACCTCCGAAGACGCTGGAAAAAATAGAATGAAAAAATGCCGGGATCACACCAAAAATAGTTTAAAAGGAGGTCACGAGGCCGGAGCCCACAATTTTAAAAAAATGAGCCAGGCCACTTGTTGACGAGGCATTAAAGATAGTCTGAATCAGGGTCCCAAAATGAAGTGGGAGATCAGTATTCAAAAGCGCTTGCACCTCAGTGCGCGTGTTTGCTACGTGAAGGACAAATGTTTCCCGGGATGAAGTCAACGCGACTTCTTTTTGAGACAATAGAGCCCTTATTCTGCTCATCTAATTGAACTCTGCTTTCAAGGTTGGAATGGAAGGCCAAATGGATACATCGAGCTGTCCATGCGGGGGTGGGAAAAGGACATTATTACAGCAAACCACTCTCTGTGATACAGTCACTATGTAGGGAATTCCCACTAACATCCCGCAGCAAGCTTCATTATTTAATAGCAAATAACTACCGTTAGCAAGCAGCGTTAAAGACGGTGTTATAACTGGCACAGGGATCCCTTTCAGGACGCAAGCTAAATTAGGAGCGTGCACATTACATGCACCATGCAATTGAATGTGCCTACACACAACAGAGTGATCCGGAGTGGAAGTGCATTCTTCATCTTTTAAGTATACCTCTTTTCCGTCTCTCACACATCTATACGTGAATAGGAGTGACCAAACTTCGTGCAGGAAGGCAGAACCAAGTTTTTCATATCTGCCAAGGGCATAATGTTTCATGCACGAACGGAACTTAAACAGAGGGCACGGTAATGTGATCAACCCGTGTATAAGCCACACAGCGGAATTTTATTTCAGCAACAGAGAAAGGTAAAGGTTCTAACTTTTCAATGTGTAGCAACGAATAAGTCGCATCTTTCATGGACATGAACTGTTGTTTTGCGGTTAAATTAAAAGGAAGGAACAACAATGAAGTTTTCATGTAATCCCAAGGGACTTTCCCAGCCTTTAACGTCTGCAATGTCCATGCAAACTGCATAATAGAACGCAATTGATTCTGACCATGAAACAAAACAGACAAATCATCCTGCACAATGTCTACCACAGATGAAACAATATTATCTAAGGTATAAATTCTGGAAGACAGGGTGTTAATGCTATTATCTATGACAGCTAATACCTTTTCCATATTGGCTTGATCAATAGCACGTAATCTGGATGCAGCCTCAATTTGTGACAACTTCCAAACTTCGTTATAAACAGCATATACCCATCTTTTGGACCTGCCAACCGCTGGACCCTTAACAAAATCATTCAAATCTATTTTGTCGTTTAATCGTGCTAAATGAAGTTTAACTGATGCTAAGGTGGAATGTTGCAGCCAAGATTGGCATAACTTCCCTACTGAGTAGGTAGTTACAGTGTGAGAAGAATCAAAATGGGGGTCTACACGAACTTGTGCATACCCCGGTGCCAAATCCAGAAACCGATGTTGACAGGAATCCGAACTCGTTTGCCACACCAACCACCCTTCCGGATTCAATTCAGAAATATTGAAGGATGTGTTGGAAATGTATGACTGCAACGTAGCAAGGGACAGATCCATATGATGACCCCAATTTGGATAAGCACTCAGACCCGGAATGGAGGAAAAATTTAATTTTTTAGAAGTAGCCAATCCAAAACAGGTGGTCTGAAAAATGGACGAATTTAATAAAAAACATGTGATTCGGGATAGGACAGGCACGATGCAAAGCTTCTGTTCCCTGTACCTGCCACGGTTTAGAACCCCAAACCGATTTAAGATCGATAGTAGCTTTCCACAGATCATATCCTCCAATTGCCAACTCGTCCATAAAGGACTTGGAATACAACAATTTGGGTGCCGATTCGGATCCTGGAGAAACCGGGTACGAACCGTCGGACAGAGCATTTTCTCCGTCCGACTCGTACCCGGTTAAAAAACATTACAAAAATGCAAGTACGATTCACATGGAAACACCATTTCCGTACGAATCGTAAAAAACACCGACCGACGAAAAAATACATACCAATGTGATCCGAGACAGCGCCGACGTGACGTCGGGACGCATGCAGGCTGCGCTTCACGAACCAGGAAGTACGATCCGCACCGACGTCATCCCACACGGATAAAATTCTCCGCCTGCCAAAAACTGCCGGGAAATCAGGACGACCCGCGCAAGGAGCACCTGTACGCGACGGACAGCCATGGACCCGAACCTACGTGTCATCCCAGCCCTCATAGCAGTCCACCTGCTCTACAGGAACCGACGCAGACGCCACAGAAGGTCAGAACAACACCCAGGGGCAAAGGGGGGGGGGGGCAGGGGCAGGACACAAAACCCCCACCCAAGTCACAAATCATACATGCCCTGGACATGCCTGACCTTCAGGGCCTGGTCACTTCGAGGGGGTGTGGGCGTGTCCAGCAACGGAAGTGGATGTAGACGCGAACCGGTAACCCAACAAGTCCGGTACGTACCGTACCCACGCCTTAAGAGCGTGGGTACGAGTCGTACCACGCCCACCCCTACGTCACCCCAATAATGGCGGTACGGCCCGTACCCACGTTCCAAAGGCCTGGGTACGGGCCGTACCCCCACCCGTGTATGTACGGCACGTACCAACACCCCACCCGTGGATGTACGGACCGTACCCACACCCGCGTACGTATGGAGCGTACCCCCACCCCCACAGTGTATGTATGGAGCGTACCCCCACCCCAACAGTGTATGTACGGACCGTACCCACACCCGCGTATGTATGGAGCGTACCCCCACCCCAACAGTGTATGTATGGAGTGTACCCCCACCCCAACAGTGTATGTACAGACCGTACCCCCACCCGTGTATGCATGGAGCGTACCCAGACCCGCGTATGTTCGGAGCGTACCCCCACCCGTGTATGTACGGACCGTACCCACACCCACGTACGTATGGAGCGTACCCCCACCCCAACAGTGCATGTATGGAGCGTACCTCCACCCCAACAGTGTATGTATGGAGCGTACCGCCACCCCAACAGTGTATGTACGGACCGTACCCACACCCGCGTACGTATGGAGCGTACCCCCACCCCAACAGTGTATGTATGGAGCGTACCCCCACCCCAACAGTGTATGTATGGAGCGTACCCCCACCCCAACAGTGTATGTACGGACTGTACCCCCACCCGTGTATGCATGGAGCGTACATGGCCAGACACAGGAGGGGTGTGTGCAGAGTCCTCCCAGCAGTGCCCAGACACAGGAGGGGTGTGTGCAGAGTCCTCCCAGCAGTGCCCAGACACAGGAGGGGTGGGTGCCTATCCCTCCCAGCAGTGCCCAGACACAGGAGGGGTGTGTGCAGAGTCCTCCCAACAGTGCCCAGACACAGGAGGGGTGGGTGCCTATCACTCCCAGCAGTGCCCAGACACAGGAGGGGTGTGTGCAGAGTCCTCCCAGCAGTGCCCAGACACAGGAGGGGTGGGTGCCTATCACTCCCAGCAGTGCCCAGACACAGGAGGGGTGTGTGCACAGTCCTCCCAGCAGTGCCCAGACGCAGGAGGGGTGGGTGCAGAGTCCTCCCAGCAGTGCCCAGACACAGGAGGGGTGTGTGCAGAGTCCTCCCAGCAGTGCCCAGACGTAGGAGGGGTGGGTGCAGAGTCCTCCCAGCAGTGCCCAGACACAGGAGGGGTGTGTGCAGAGTCCTCCCAGCAGTGCCCAGACACAGGAGGGGTGGGTGCCTATCACTCCCAGCAGTGCCCAGACACAGGAGGGGTGTGTGCACAGTCCTCCCAGCAGTGCCCAGACGCAGGAGGGGTGGGTGCAGAGTCCTCCCAGCAGTGCCCAGACACAGGAGGGGTGTGTGCAGAGTCCTCCCAGCAGTGCCCAGACGTAGGAGGGGTGGGTGCAGAGTCCTCCCAGCAGTGCCCAGACACAGGAGGGGTGGGTGCAGAGTCCTCCCAGCAGTGCCCAGACACAGGAGGGGTGTGTGCAGAGTCCTCCCAGCAGTGCCCAGACGCAGGAGGGGTGTGTGCAGAGTCCTCCCAGCAGTGCCCAGACACAGGAGGGGTGGGTGCCTATCACTCCCAGCAGTGCCCAGACACAGGAGGGGTGTGTGCAGTGTCCTCCCAGCAGTGCCCAGACACAGGAGGGGTGGGTGCCTATCACTCCCAGCAGTGCCCAGACAAAGGAGGGGTGTGTGCACAGTCCTCCCAGCAGTGCCCAGATGCAGGAGGGGTGGGTGCCTATCACTCCCAGCAGTGCCCAGACACAGGAGGGGTGTGTGCACAGTCCTCCCAGCAGTGCCCAGACGCAGGAGGGGTGGGTGCAGAGTCCTCCCAGCAGTGCCCAGACACAGGAGGGGTGGGTGCCTATCACTCCCAGCAGTGCCCAGACACAGGAGGGGTGGATGCAGAGTCCTCCCAGCAGTGCCCAGACGCAGGAGGGGTGGGTGCAGAGGCCCCCAGCAGTGGCCATGGAAAGAAAAAGGGTGGAGTACCCACAGATCCAATGGCCACAATTGTCAGTCAGGTGCACAAAGACCCTGCAGTACATGTAACACATGTGTGCGAGGCTGGGAGTACACACATGCATACTGCCTAAAAGGGAACATGTCCACATGAAGTCATGTCAACAGACTACATACACAAGTACAGTGATCACCAAGGATGCCACGAATGATGCAGGTGGAGACATCGCTCTGCATGCATGTCCAAAGTTGAAGGGGTCCGTCACAAACCCAGCTAATGTAGACACAGCTCAGCACAACATATTGGAAACACCCTGCAGGGAAGATGTCAGGGTACACAGAGGAAGGAACACACCTTGGGACAATTTCACCATGCAGTAACTGCTTACATGAACAAAGAAACTTAGCTAACACCTTGTGATGGCACACAGATACCAGGGTCCCCCCTATGACCAGCACACTACTACATTTCCCACACACTCAACACATGATCACCACCCAAAATCATGTAGCAGCCCCACCAACAGCAATACCAGAAAAGCAGTAGTGTTCTAAGGAAAAAAAATGACTTTATTCAGCATGATCAAAAAATGTTTGTTTGGATAAAGTTCAATATTTACAAAGCCCATAGGGCAGTCCATAAGTCACAGCTGGATGGGGGACACAGTGGGACGCGTGTCCCCTAGCTTGCCTGCACAGTTCAGACCACCCTGTCTTCCACAGGGGGGGGCATCATGTGGGGGGGAAGGATCAGGCACCGCAGGGACAGGAGGGGCAAGGGCAGGCGTTGTGGGTGCAGGGACGGAGGACTCCACCACAGGGGGTGGGGCAGCGCCACAGGAGGTGTTGAGGATGGCGCTGCACACGTCAGCAAGGTCCCCCAGCGTCTCCCTTCACACGAAGGAACCACAGGCCCCAAGGAGGGGGGGGGGCGGAGGAATGGGTCGCAGCGCCACTGGGGGAGGGTGTGGACAGGGGGGGGCACTCAACTACCCTGACCGGGCATTCCTTGGCCCGCTTGCGGGGTGGTGTCACTGTTGGGCTCAGGGACAGAGCGGCCATGAAGGAATCTTTGCTGGATTCGTGGCCAGGAGAGCTGAGGGGAGTGGATTTGGAGGGAGTGGATTTTGCGGACTCCCACTCTGGCTGCGTGACTTATGTTTGCCCCCCGACCCAGTGGGTGTGCCTACCTCACCCTGTGTGTGCGTGCCAGGAGGTGTGCGCTTGCCCTGCCCTGCTGGTGTGGTGCCTGTGTCTGGTGGGGTGCGTGCATGCTGACGTCTGGGTATACGTGGGACAGGCATGGGAGTGCAAAGTGTGGATGGGGCAGGGGTAGGGGGTGGGACGTAGCGCTGCAGGAGACCCACTGCTGCAGTCAGTGTCGAGTCTATGGACCTCAGCAAGTTGCGTTGGTCAGACTGCGCGGCTGAAATGCCCTCCAAGTATGCCTCCATCTGGTTGAGCACTCGGCTGTGGCCATGGAGGACATTAAGCGTCGCAGTCTGACCAACCCGCAACTGCAGCAGGATGTCCACAGACTCGGCATTGGTAGCAGCAGTGGAGACAGGGGCAGGGGGTGCGGTGCCTGGCAAGAAGGAGACACGTGGTGACCGAGCACGGCGGTAAGGGACACGAGCAAGTGGGAGGCCGGTGATCGGAATGGAGGGGGCGGGTAGTGATGGAGTGCTGGTGTCAGCTGTGGGACCAGCCTCCGCCCCCTCGGAGTGCTCAGCCTTGGACCCGTCTGCGTCATAGTCGGTGGTGGTTTGACTGGACAGGTCCTCCGCTGCACTCCCGTCGGCCTCCGTGCCACTCGATGTGCCAGACAACTCTGCACTGCTGGCACTGGTGCCCGCTCCCTCCTCACGGTCCGTGCCAGTGTCTCCCTCGGTGTCCCCAGACGATGCTGTGGGCAAGGTGAAGAGACAGGAAATAATCAGACACCTGTATACATATGTCACATGAGTCAAATCCACATAGGTCACAGTGCATAGCCTGAAAAGCAACATGAGTAACATCTACAACACAAGGTACATATGTAGGCCCTGCAACACACAGTTGGTTGACCCACCATGCCACTGACCAACTATGGAGAGCATGACACAAAAGCAAATAACATGATATGGATTTGGACAGAGGAGCCAGGCACTGGGGACAATCCAGCACAGCATCTGCAGCAAACAGCGTTGGCGTAAAAAGGGATGAGCAGGAACCATGTCTATTAACTGTAGGCACATGCTGCAAAGGTAATACTTAAAAACATGCCCAACATTAATGGGTCATTGCACCTTGAGTGTATGTCCAGACAAACATCACACACTGGCCAGACCTAGCAAGGAGACTTCAGGTTTAGACATGTAGGCCTTGGCCGCACCAACCACCCCCTACATGAGACAATTTTTTGAGACACAGGAAGCACTTACATCTCTTAGTCTGGAATAAAAACACATGGCCTGCAAGAAATCCTGATTGGACACAAAATACCCCTGGTGCGCCGGTACAAATACATCATCTACAAATGGCCATCATCAGATCATTTTACCAAGACACACAGGCACTGGCCCCCGTGAGTATGAACAAGGGACAATTGGTCAGCCTGTACAGTGGACACATGTAGCAAAGTTTACGTAAATACAAATGGTGCCAGGGTACAATGGCACAGAGCACAACCTATGCTGTAGACACAGAGATTGTCGACATTTTTGGATTACACACATGATACCTAGGAAAAGATGCCCCAGGGGACAGTAGTGGCCACACTACTCCATGGTCCTGAATGGTAATGACTGCAACACAAGCCACCATCCCTGCACTCTGCATATCTCACACTCATGCACATCATGTCACAGGCCACAAAATAGGACATGCATGCTGTAAAGCAATACACTTTAGAGACACACTCCTATGTCTGGACTCAGCATCAGTGACAACTGACATGGACCCCACAAGTACTGAACTGGACAGGGCACAGGCAAGGTCCCAAAACCTGTTACACACCACCCCCACACATGAAGCTGCAAGCATTGGGCACATCGATAAACTGGCAGCCTAGATAACTTTGTGCAAGTGTGACTACACACAGACCAGGGTACACATGGCAAGGAAGGGAAGGCAGGAAGGACAGCACCGCTACACTTTGGGGACCAGGAACTGCACTGCACATGTAAACCCTGGCAGTGTATCCATGCAAGTGTGCACTTACAAATGCTGGTGACACACAACAAACACACATGTACCTACCCCCTTCCTGCTGCTTCTTTTCCCGTAAGCGCTTGTCCATGTCAGGGAAGACGACCGCCAGCACACGCTTGTGGATGTGGGTCAGACGGCGGCGCCCATGGTTCTTTTGGCTCACAGGTGAGTCCCCCAGCAGGACCCGTGCGATCCTCCGCGTCCAGCACCGGATATCCTGCCAGCGTTTCCTCACCTGGGCTAGGCGCCGCTTCCGACCCTCTGTCTTCCTCACGGCACTGACGGCGTCCTTCCAGATCTGCTCCTTGGCACAGGCGCCTACCTGTGAGGATGAAAAAGTGAGACAACATCAATACACCTGCGACATGTCACAGAGACACACATTAGAACAATTTGGCTGGTTTTAACAGGGCATAGAATGCATCAAACTCATTACACCTGTGTCATAGGGACATTTTCCTCTGTGGAAGGCAAAATGCACTAGGTGGCATTGTAGAGTAGACAGGTGGCATGAGGGGTACGACACAATCAATCATCCAGGCTCACACTGTGCATCACAAACGACACCAGGATTATGTGCAGCACCTCAAAGCAGTCACATGCCACAGGCCACTGAGGCGCCCTCAGCAGAGTACACAGACACACACAGCCACAGGACAATCACCTGCCATTGCCAACTGCAGCTACACACCTCACTCTGCACATGTGCCACTAGACTAGGGGGTGTCACAGGTGTGGGGCTGGCCCATCACCGCAGACACACAGCACTGCTCCCTGCTCACATCACATGGGCAGGGTATATCCATCCCTCATGCAGCTGGGGTGCTACACTCCACATATACACTCACCCACATGACAGGGGACTTACACACACACACCAATGTCCAGGGGACAAACACATCATTTGTACACTCTCAGCACATGTACACTAAACAAACACACATCTGTGGGTACTGCCACCTGTCACACTGGGGAGACCAAAGATTCCCATAAGGACTGTAGTAACAACATTCCCAGGAGGATTAGACAGGCAGAATGTGTAATGCCACATGCAGTGATTGTCACAGTACACACAATGCAAGTGAGGAGAGCAGACATGCACCACAGCATGCTCTGGCTGGGAGACATTAGGCATTCCCCCACCCGGGACCCACTCTACAGTACATAGCATGTGTGTTACACCTGGACACAATGGCAGAAGTCACAGTCACAAAAAAGGGGCACAGTCTTTGCTAGTGGACTCAGCACTCACCTGAACCCCTGGTCGACCATACAGCATGGTGTACTGTGGGAGGATCACATCCAGCAGGGCTTGGTTCTCCTCGAGGCTGGGCCCTCTCCACAGACCTGGACATGGTGCCAGAGGATTCACGAGCAGAAGCAGTGTTGTTGAATCAAAGGATGTGCAGGCAAGTGCTCTCTCATGGGACCTGGCTGCCTTATATCTGCCTTGCTGCCCTGTTTCATTCACAGGAGTACAGAGTGATTGGTCACTCACATTTGCATCCTATGTTTCCTCCAATCCCTTGAAACCTACCACAGTCAGTGGCTTTGCTTTTTTTTTAATTGAGCATGATGTCAACTCAACAACCACTTTGCAACAAAGTAGATTCTTTCAAACCGACTTTAGCTGGGCACCTGATGAAAAAAATTCAAACTGTAAACTCGGTCTCCATGACAACCAGCATGCTTGTAGGGCTTTATACTTGTCCCTCATGTGTCCCCTATGTAATTTGGACATTCACACACAGGTACAGTGAGTTCCAGGGCCCTAGGGCACCCCAAATGCATAGAAACGGCCCGTACACGCGCGTGTACGGGGCGTATCACTATGGGTACGCATACGCGAGCAAACCCATAGTGAAACGGCCCGTACACGCGTGTGTACGGGGCGTATCACTATGGGTACGCATACGCGAGCAAACCCATATTGAAACGGCCCATACACGCGCGTGTATGAGTCGTTTCACTATGGGTTTGCTCGCGTATGCGTACCCTTAGTGAAACGGCCCATACACGCGCGTGTACGAGCCGTTTCACTATGGGTTTGCTCGCGTATGTGTACCCATAGTGAAACGGACCGTACACGTGCGTGTATAAGCCGTTTCACTATGGGTTTGCTCGCGTATGCGTACCCATAGTGATACGCCCCGTACACGTGCGTGTACGAGCTGTTTCACTATGGGTTTGCTCGCGTATGCATACCCATAGTGATACGCCCCGTACACATGCGTGTACGAGCCATTTCACTATGGGTTTGCTCGCGTATGCGTACCCATAGTGATACGCCCCGTACACGTGCGTGTACGAGCCGTTTCACTATGGGTAGGTCTACGGCAGCACTCCCATAGTGATGGGGAACGTACACACGCCCTCAGAGCGCATGTACGGTGCATTTCACACCTGACAGTGGTGACAGGCAGCACACAGAAAGGAATATAGCTGACATACTTGTCCAAGGCTGGACATCAAGGCATTGTCTGTGCAGTACTACATGTGTGGGGCACAGGTGTGTCAGGCTGTAATGTGGCACATTACTCCTGAGTTGTGAAGGCAATAGATGTATGATGAGATGTGTACAGATGTCATGTGTGATGGTGGACTATGTGCCAGACATCCCCTTCACTCCTTTGACATGTGTGCATGTAGTACAGAACACTTGTGAAAAGCGTCACTGCCATGGCACAGTCAACAACACACGCAACTGTCCCCTGATGCCAGCTACAGGGGTTTTCACACCTGACATGTGACTACCCACGTTGCACGATGTGACTATGTCATGTATGTGTCGTGTGTTCCCATTAGCTTGCTGTAGGTGTTTGGTCAAATGCATCTGCAGTTGCTGCAACCAACATGTGTCTGTGTGTAGATGGCCATGGCACAGTGTTACGCATACCAGGATACATGTGGAATCAGACGTGAGGTGTGTGTGTATGCATTGACACGGAGTTTCAAAACAAGGACATATCTGCATCCTCTCAATGTATGTGTGATCATTCTTGAAATGTAATCCTTCATGGCAAGGTGTGTGGTCTGTCCTTTTTCTATTACATGTGACCTGTGCCTCTAGTGTTCCGCAACCTGTCTGTACAATAAACATCCTTCCTCTGCACATATTTGGTTGTCTGTAACTCCTGTAATGCGTCTGCCTGCTCACATACACTGGCCCACAGCTAGTTTCAAGGCATGGCATAATGAGGTTGAGAATAAACATTTGAAGCTGTCTCTTGGTAGGAGTGTCACATGACTGGCATATGTGTCCAGGGCATATTGCACAGACCTGACTCTGTATGTAGCATATGTGTATTGCCTGTTGACCATGTGCTCAGTACATTGACATTGGTGGTGTACTGTACTCACTCTTCGTTGTCGATTCTTATTCACTGCAGGGCTCTGCCTCTCCCTCGAGCAATTCCGGACTTGGCTGACATGCGGGAAAATGACTGTATACGCCGCTACCGCTTCCCCCAACGTTTGATTGTGGACTTGACGACACGGCTGGCAGCACACCTCCAACCCCTACACAGGTATCCTGGTGCACTGATACCCAAGATGAAGGTGATGGCAGCCCTACATTTCTTGGCCACGGGTACCTTTCAACATACCATTGCCCATGTCGGTGGGATGTCCCAAACCATGTTTAGCCGTGTTCTGCATGATTTTTTAGAGGCCATGTTGGAGCACCTTGATGAGTTCATAAAATTCCCAACTCCTGAACAGTTGACAGCTGTCAAGCGTGAGTTCTATGCCCTGGGAGGGATGCCCCATGTCATTGGGTCCATAGATGGAACACATGTGGCTTTGGTACCACCACAGGCACAGGAGGTAGCCTTCCGTAACCGCAAGCATTACCACTCCATTAATGCCCTTGCGGTGTGTCTTGCCAACATGGTGATTTCACATGTCTGTGCTCGTTTTCCAGGATCAGCTCACGATGCGTACATCATGAGGCGTAGCAGGGTGCCTGAAATGATGCTGCAGCTGCGCAACGAACGAGCATGTATTGTTGGTGGGTATACTCTGGCAGTCCTGTATTTAACGTCATCTTCCTGTCTTACTGCTTCTCCTGACCCACTCTTGTCCATGATGTTTCCATGTAGGGGACGCTGGCTATCCCAACATGCCATGGCTGATCACGCATCTCCGCAACCCCAGCACGGCTGCCGATCACCGCTACAACAACGCCCATGGGCTGACCAGGCGAGTGATAGAGAGGACGTTTGGCCTCCTAAAGAGCCGATTCCTTTGCCTCCACAAGACCGGTGGCGCACTCCCATATGCACCGGTGAAGGTCTGCAAGATATTCCTCGTGTGCTGCATGCTGCACAACATGGCAGTGGAGAAAGCTGTGCCACTCATCCTGGATCCAGATGAGCAGGACCATCCACCCGTGGAGGATGAAGGGCTTGGGCACGAGGCAAGTGATGTGGAGGAGGAGGAGGCGGAAGAGGACATGCGGAGTCGGCTCATACGCGACTTCTTTGCTTAGTGGTGAGTTCCAGTGTCTGAGTGTGCACGCCTTTGGCTGTGTGTGGCATGTGTTGCAATGTGTGTGTCCATCTGCATGTCTTCCAAGTGAGTCTGAGGTGTTTGGATGTGTCACTCGAGTGATGGTGCAATAGAATAATGTTGTTCCAGAGTCATCATTGTCACCTCGCATGTTGACAACCTAATACGTGTCGAGTACATGCACATGCATGCGGATGTGCTTCTTTTGGCTGACTTCTGGTGTGTCTCCCATCCACAGGTACTTGCGCATGCTATCTGCTGGTGGCATTGTTGTGCTCCTGCTATTCCACATGAACACAGCAACATGTGCTGAATCAGCGTGACATGCACAGACAAGTTCGAAAATCTCCTTCGGGTAAGGGATGCAGCACGGCTTTTTGGGAGTGGTATTTGTTTTGAATGTGTGTGCACTGCTCCTGTTCAAGTCTGGATACTTCACATACATGTAGATTCACCATGGGGCACATGACCTGGAACAGAATTCACCTGAATTGATGGTCAGACTTGGTGACAGTCATCTGTAATGGGATTGTGATGGAGCCATCAATGTGTGTAACACTGGCCTCGGAAACATACGGGTCGCACCGGGTTGACATGGTGTGTGAATTCCCCATTAGAGGCTCCATGGTGTATAGCAGGCTCTCCGTGAGCAGCAGGGGGTGTTTAGCTGTAATCCGTCACTTGTGTGCCAGTGCCATGGATTTCCAGCATCTGTGGTGGTAAGGGGGGTGCCAGTGTTGGTCCCATGTGTTCATCCACATGACCTGTGTATGTGTTGACAGAGTTGCATTAGCATTCCGACACACATGAGTAATAAAGGTGTCCCTCTGCCTCCAAGGTGCCTCATCTCTGTCAATGGTGGTCTGTTGCCACTGTGCATGCGGCATGTCTGGCATTGTTTTCAGAGATGGTGCATATGAGTCTATGTGTAGAGTAGCAAGATGCAAGCTGTTTGTCAGGGAATAGATTCTGTATTGTGCATGATGTCCATGGCTGTGTAGGTTTTGTGGCATGTCAGTCTCCACAACGGCCACTGTGCCGCATGTGAATCCATTGTGTGTGTGTGTGCCATGTTGAACCAGACATTCCTTCCTTGACATTCACCTTTTGCTTGGTTCCTTCCTGAGATCCTTGTCTTTGTGTGCTACTTGTGGCATTGTTTCCTTGACATGGCGCATGCTGCTGCAGGCCCTGCTGCAAGGGCACCCAGTGTCCACGCAAACGAGCTGGTGTTCATCATGGATTGCTTGCTGACATGTGCTATGCTGATCAGCAGCATCTGTGCCTCATGCGGCAGCACACTCTGCATTATGCACAAGATCCCCAGTTCCATCCACCTCAAGGCAAGAGGGAGACCATCCCCCAGGTCAACTATGACATCCGTGTCTACTCCTACCCTGCACTCTACGGACATGTGTGTTAGAAATCCCATGATACTTGTACACATCCAGGGTGCATCTGCACAGCTCTGCTACTACATCCGGCGACCAGGCCACATCAACGTCCAACAGAGATGGGGGAAGTGGATCACTGAAGAAAGAAAGAGTATGCTGTTCCTCCTTGTCAGGGGAGGTAGTGTGAAGTGTACACTCTACCCCAAGGTGGAGACAAAGTGAAAGATAATGTCTAAATTGCCTGAGGACTTGAGCACGTGGTGGGTGGGGGGACCCACTCGGGTGGAACTAAAACCCTCACACACCCAGCAAGCTAGGTGTCATGCTTCATCATCTGGGTTTTGCTCCTCGTCGGGTCGGCGCTGCAATTCCCAACGGGCACCCAAAGATGGGGCTCTTTATCGGAGATCTTTTGTTCCTCGCCGAAAGTTGAGTACAAGTGAGGGCCAGGTAAGTGTAGACGTTGGTGAGTGTATTTTAAAACAGGGTTGGTTAGTCTGAATAACGAGTTTATTGGGTCAGTAAACCACCCTATTAAAAACGATGTGAGTGGCGGTAGTCTGGACACAGTGAGTCAAAGACTCGCTCCGCTCAACTCAGATGGTCAACATGTTTCTCGCCTAATGGTCAGGAGGATCCCACGGCAATTCATCAGGACCAATGTGGTGTAAACTATCTACAAACGTGAGGGTGTACAACAGGATATCAAATTATTGTGTTAGTGCCTGGACAAATCTACCCTATGAAAGTGTGGAAAAATCTAACACTTCTGCATAGGAGTGGCCTAAGGAATGAGCTAGTGCCGCTCCAGTCGGTGCGTGGCGAGCCTCTTGGGATGGCGTAGTAGCCTGGGTTCTGTTGCCCAAGGGTGGTTAGTAAACCTACCCCGCTCCGCCGAAACTGGATCACTGCCAGCTGCAGGATGACCTTCTCAATCCACGCACACCCTCAGGATGCAGCTCACACCCACAACACAACCTTGTGGCACTGTGATCCAACACCCAATTGTGCCATCTCCATGCATCCAACCTTGGCTGGCCCACCATTCTCCACATCCACCTGACTCAAGCATGCAGGACATGGTTCTGCCACGTGTCTACACATACCTGGGACTCCCACCCCAGGACACTCCACATGATCCCTGACCTCTGCGCATGACTGTTGCTCTTCTAAATAGGTCTGTGGGCACAGTTGTGCGGGCACCCACTCAGCTGGTTGGGCCCATCACGGGTGAGTATGGTGCTCCATGTCTGTCTTGGATGGTACGTTGTGACCCATGTGTGTCCTGTGCCAGACTCAGACACCAGGGTATGGATGTTTGGAGTTAATTCAGTAATCAGGCATGGTTTGACTTTACAACACAGACATGTAGTGGAATAATGCAAAATGACGGCATCATCTTGTGATTGTGATGATTTTTATTACTGCTGGGGTACGTGTTTGGGGGGGGTGACAAGAGGTGCTTGGCGGGAGTGTAGAATCCAAAGTTCACAGGGGGAGTTGGTGTCCTTGCCATTGACAGTCATCAGAGTCTGTGCCACAGTCTTTGTCAACATTGGTCAGACAGTGACCAGCAAGGCCATGTGGCAGAGAATGTCCTTTGCTGCTGTGCTGCTGTTGGGCCAGAGGGCCAGGTGCCAGGCCAGGTGACCTGGGAGATGGTGATGTTCCGCTGACTCTCACGGTCTTTTTCATGGACGACCCACCTTCCTGCGGGAACCCTCAGACGCCTGCCTTGACGATGCAAGGGACGCTCCATCAGATGTATCCTCCTCCTCCTCCCTCCCTGTGTCTGGTGGTGGTCTACGCCTGGTGGCACAGGGAGGGTTTGCCAGACTTTGGGCGATCTGATGGAGGGATTGGCTCACGTCCCTGTGCACCGCCAAGAGCTCTGCAAGTCTTGCCTCCATCCTGGCATGATGCTCAACCTGCAGGGCCTTCATCTCATTGAGGGTCCCCACTACCTGGGCGATGCCTTTGGAGTCACGCCGGTATGCGTCCAGGATGGTTCTGACGTGTGCCATAGCCGGGTCCTGAGCCAACTGGTCAGGTTCGCACCTCCGCCGTCCTCCACTCCCACCACCCCTGCCCACTTGCGCCTGGCCTGCCGTTGTGGGCACATCGGGTCTCCGGGACCCCTGAGGGATCGCCTGCCTCCTCCTGGGTGCCCGGAGAACCTTGTCCCTCCTGGACAGACTGGCTGCGTTGTTGTGTGCGGGCAGGGCTCCTGGGTGTCTTCTGGGATGTGGCAGGAATGGGGGTGGTGGTTGGCACAGTTGTACCTGACGCAGGTGCTGCAGGTGGTTGGACACCAGAGGGGACAGGTTGGTCTGGGTCATCCACGGAGTGGTGAGAGTCGTCGCTGCCGGTGGTGTCCTCTTCACGCAGACCCTGATCCTGTGAGTCTTCCCCCCCAGTGTTGGGGGGAGATCGATGACGTTGACCTGTGTGTGAGAGAGACAGTGTTATTGTGTTACATGCGACATCCATGTTTCATTCTTTTTTGATTTGGCATAGTTCCTCTGGGTGGTTGGATTTGGGTAGCATTCCTCACACAGTGCACTTGTGCATGGGTATGTCCCTTGGCCACAGCTTTCGACACTTTACCTATGTGTGACACAATCTTAGTTGATGCATCTTTTGGGAACGCAGTCAGCAGTGTAGTGAGCGGGCGTAGCAAGCCATGCAGAGCCGCTTTACGTGTTGCACTGTACGTGGCCAAATGGTGTTTATTCCATGCTATTTGAGAATGCAGGTAGGTAACTTAACAATTTGTGACAGGGTTCTGACGAACACAGTGGGTAGGTATACTGGGTGTAAGGTTCTGTTTGTGCCTGCAGCACGGATGTCTACATGCACACAGTCCACCTGCTGACGAGCGGACATGGCCACACCACCCAAGGGTGATTTGGTCTCCCTCCGTCTCCCTTTCTCCCTCCCTCTATCAGCCTCCTCCCTCTATCCGTCTCCCTTTCTCCCTCCCTCTATCAGCCTCCCCCCTCTGTCCGTCTCCCTCTATCTCCCTTTCTCCCTCCCTCTATCAGCCTCCTCCCTCTGTCCGTCTCCCCTTCTCCCTCCCTCTGTCAGCCTCCTCCCTCCCTCTGTCTGTCTCCCTGTGTCCACCTCTGTCTCTGTCCCTCTCTCTGCCCCTCTCCCTCCCTCTGTGTGTCACCCTCTGTCACCTCAGCCCAGCTTCCTGGGCACACACAGTTTGCAGGTCTTGCAAAGGCCATTGGCTTGTTCATGTGGGTTTGTTTCTTCTCTGCGGGCACCCATTGGGCGGAGTGTCTGAGTCTGCGCTGCTGCTGTGGTGGTGTGTGCTGACACTCTTTCAGTGTGCTGCGTCTTCATTGGCTGCTGTTATGTGCAAATTGTGCCTTCATACCCATGTCGTCCTGCAACGCGGCCACCATTAGTAGGCAAAACAGTACTGTGTGGGGACACACTGTTTGTATGGCTGTGCCCTTAGCCATATGGGCTGAGGGCATTGTTGTGTGCTTCAGAGTTGCTCTATGTTGGTTTTGAGGCCCACCCTCCCGGCATCAGGGACATCCTGTCTTGTGCTGGTGTTTTGTGTGGCCTGTGACTTGGCATGGCCTTGCTTGGGGCATGGGGCATGGAGGCGCTAGTGGCATGTGTGTGTTTTTGGAGTGTGTTTGTGTCTGGTGCTGGCTTTGGGGGGGTTGCGTGCATGATTGGTATTTGGGTTGTATATGGCGTTCCCCCCATGTGAGTTGAGTTGTTTGTGTACTCACCAGGCTCTCGGACTCCTTCTACTCCGTCTACTCCCACCGGCGGCAGCGTGGCCATCACCTTCTCCTCCCAGGGATGGTAGTGTACCAGTCTGCGGGCCGGACCTCCTCCAGTGATGTTGGTCTGGTTGTGGTCGTCTGTCATTTTTCTCTTGACCGTCCTCCGCAGATCGTACCACCTGGCTTGGCACTCATTCCTGGTCCTTCTGGTGGCCCCAACAGCATTCACGGAATTGACTATCCTCTCCCACATGGCAGTTTTTTCTGATATGCTGGTCCGTCTGACCAATGTACCGAAGAGCTGTGGCTCGACTCTGATGATTTCGTCGACAAGGGACTCCAGCTCGTCCTTTGTGAACTTTGGATTCTTGTTGGTGGGCATGGTGTGGGGTGTGGGTGTGGATGGTTGTGGGGGTGGGGTTGTGGATGGGTGTGGGTGTGGATGGTTGTGGGTGTGCAGGTGTGTGAATGTGATGAGGGTGTTTGTGATGGTGGTTGTGTGAAGGAGTGCAAGTGTAAGGTGTATTGATGGTTGAAGTATGGTGCAGTGCGTTGTCTCTGGGGTCTGGCAGCAGTGGATCTGTTGCAAAGGATCATGGTTTGTGTGTGTTGGGCCTTTTTATTGGTCCATTTGTGGGTGTGGCTGTGTTTGAACTTTGGGTGGGTGTGTTATAAGGAGTGGTAGTGGTTTGGGCCTCTGTTTCTCTATTTGTCAGTTGCAGGTCAGTGTATAGGATGTATTTTGTCTTGTTGGATATGTTTTGTGGTGTTGTGTGCCTCGGATTGACAGTCCTTGTGTTTTTTTGGTTAGTTCTAGTTCAGTAGGAGTGTTTTTAGCCTCTGTACTGTGTGTACATGGGCCATGTTGTTGTACAGTGCTGTCCTTTGCTATGGCTTAGTACGATTCGTACATGCCCGATGTTGTGTGAGGGTGCTGGTGTGTGGGCCTGGGGTAGGGTGCGTACGAACACGGGCAGGGTGTTGGTCCGCACCGTCCATCGGTGGTGGTGTTTCGCACGGTACATACAAGGGGGGCTGGGTGTAGGGTCCATACATACACGGGTGGGGGTACGGTCCGTACATACACTGGTGGGGTGGGGGTACGGTCCGTACATGCATGGGTGGGGTGTTGGTACGCTCCATTCATACACGGGTGGGGGTACGGTCCGTACATACACGGGTGGGGTGGGGGTACGGTCCGTACATGCACGCGTGGGGTGTTGGTACGCTCCATTCATACACGGGTGGGGGTACGGTCCGTACATACACGGTGGGGTGGGGGTACGGTCCGTACATACACGGGTGGGGTGGGGGTACGGTCCGTACATACACGGGTGGGGTGTTGGTATGCTCCATTCATACACGGGTGGGGGTACGGTCCGTACATACACGGGTGGGGTGGGGGTACGGTGCGTACATACACGGGTGGGGTGGCGTACGGTCCGTACATACACGGGTGGGGTGTTGGTACGCTCCATTCATACACGGGTGGGGGTACGGTCCGTACATACACTGGTGGGGTGGGGGTACGGTCCATACATGCACGGGTGGGGTGTTGGTACGCTCCATTCATACACGGGTGGGGGTACGGCCCGTACATACACGGGTGGGGTGGGGGTACGGTCGGTACATACACGGGTGGGGTCGGGGTATGGTCCATACATGCACTGGTGGGGTAGGGGTACGGTCCGTACTTACACGGGTGGGGTGGGGGTACGGTCCGTACATACACGGGTGGGGTGTTGGTACTCTCCATTCATACACGGGTGGGGGTACGGTCCATACATACACGGGTGGGGAGGGGGTACGGTCCGTACATACACGGGTGGGGTGGGGGTACGGTCCGTACATACACGGGTGGGGGTACGGTCCGTACATGCACTGGTGGGGTGGGGGTACGGTCCGTACATACACGGGTGGGGTGGGGGTACGGTCCGTACATACACTGGTGGGGTGGGGATACGGTCCGTACATACACGGGTGGGGTGGGGGTACGGTCCGTACATACACGGGTGGGGAGTTGGTACGCTCCATGCATACATGGGTGGGGGTACGCTCCATGCATACACTGGTGGGGGTTCGGCGCGTACATCCGCGGCCGGGGGGCGTTTTGCGCGTACATGCGGGGTCTGTGGTGGGGTGTTCGGCGCGTATGCGGGCACGTGTCTCCATGGTTGCTATGGGAGTTCGGTCCGTACGGTGTTTTTTCCATACAGTTGTGAAATCGAAAGGACGGGAGTGATCGTACTTGCGCGGTCGGACTTCATTTTTCCGATTCGTACGGTAAATCGTCCGGGGATGTGTCGGACACAATTTCCGACCCGAGGACGTGTGGGGAAATTTTCCCAATGTGATTCGTATGGAGTTTTTCCGATGCGAATCGTACTTGGCAGTTTGAACGCTACTTGTACGATTCGGACGGAAAAAAAATCCAGATTCAATTTGGACGGGGGAAATTTTTCCAGGATCCGAATCGGCACCTATGTGTGTGTTAGTCTAACTTTAGAAGCAGACTCAGGCGCAACCTTAAAATAAAAGGAGGCCGGATTCGACACACTGAAATCAGAAAAATATGTGAATTTGTCCACTAACGTGGTGGAGCTGCCCAGCCTAGGGGCGGGACAGTGTTCCCATTGTGTAAAATTTACACAATTTCTAAACGTATTTGCTTTGTGTAGGAAATGCGTGCCATAATGTTGATAACAGAATTGCTCATAATAATTAGCAGTATCTAAATACAAATCCTCAGCATCATATGCAGCATAATATTTCAAATCAGAAAACAGTGCTTCTATGGCGTGAACATCCCAGTCATCCGAGTGGATGTTCTGCTTAACTACATCACCCATAGAAACACGAAATACATTTGGCACATTGATTACTTCAGTGGGGCCATGAATTTGAAATTTTACAGCATCCCAAGCGATCCCATCACGTACAGGCCAGGCAGTAATGTTCACAAAAGTCTGGTCCCTTTTCATGATATGTGATGAGGAGTGGGGGGCCAAAGTTCCATCAATTAGTCGAATTGTAGATCTTTCTTTCAGGTAGTGTCCATTGATAAGTCTAAAAAACACTACCACAAAGCCAATGGACATGAACAAAAAAATACATATGAGTACCAGCCAAATGTAAGTCCAAGGGGGAATTAAAAAATGTCTTTTGAACCAGTCCACAAAAATCGAAACTTTGGACGGGGCAATGGAAGTCATTGAATTAGAGTCAAAAGAGTATCGCGACTGGGTAACTGTGGTGGATTGTAAAACAGGCAATGGAACATCCATAGGATAAGTATACTCAACAACTTCAGGTAGATCACTAGGTGTCGGTGGCAACAAAAGACCAGTAACTGTATGCATCTCGATGACAACATCAGGAACGGTGTTAGAAGCTTGGGCCACAACAGAATTTCTCAGCATCGAAGGGCAAGAAACTGCCGGAGTCATACTAAGAAGAATCGGCCACTCGCTGTAGCTTGACATTGTCAATAGAGATGTACCTGTTATCCTTTCGACCAGAAAGTGGAGGTAAAATGACTGTTCGTGTACCCTGTTCTCCAAGCACTGGAACTGGTGCACGATAAGAGGGGCCGAATTCCTTCTTGTTCTCCACCTTCTCACGGACCAGATCACCAACTCGAGGTAGCCAGCCGACTACCGGAATCTGAAGCGCAGCATCAGATGAGGAGGGTACGTGTTCCTTCGCTAGACTGTCTCTGGCTTCTTGAAGATTCTGTAATACAGCACAGTGATCATCTACGTCAAAGGGTCTAGACCATCAAGGTCCGGGACAAACATTCGTATGCCAAAGAGCATCATGTATGGGGTCCGCCCACCCAGAGACCTTCTAGGGAGATTATTAAGTGCACGTTGCACGTCATATAAGTGGGCTAGCCAGTTCCGGCCAGTACCTAAAACCCTGGCTGTCAAAGATTGCTTTAAGTCACGGTTCATCCGCTCCACTACACTATTACCCTCAGGTCGGTATGGAGACGAAAATTTGACTTGGACCCCCAAATTTCTCATGGCATCTTTGTACGCCTTAGAGGCGAACGCAGGGCCCTGATCAGAATGAAAGGTACCACATGCAAAACTTCCAACAAAGACACGCAAATCCTTTATGACAGTACGGGCATCAGCACTCCTTTGTGGCCACACCCACAGAAAACGTGTGCACGAATCCACTGCAACCAAGATGTATTTGTATGCAGTATCAGAGGTAATGATCTAAATAAACACAACCCAGCGGTTTATTAGATATGTACAACTGAGTCTGTGGTGGGCGCGTCGCAGTTGAAGGTTTTATCTGCTGGCAAATGTCACAATTAAGAACATAAGCTCGGGCTTGTTTATATAAACCGCACCACCAGTAACATTGTTGTAACAGAGATACAGTAGCTGCTACGACGGCATGAGCGGACGCCATGCCCTCGTGAGCTGCTAATATCAAAGATGGTCTGCAGTCCGCGTTGGGAATCAATCTGTCACCAACGTCATTAGTCCTCAGTAATGGGACGTTATCAGGACTTAAGCGATAATGGTAACGAGAAGGGAAACCTCTTGGAAATTTCGTTCCCTTCTCTGTAGCAGCAATAGCTGCCAAGATGCCATCATCGATCTTACTTTTGGATCTTGTAACTGCTGCTACTAAGTATGTTGCCACTGCTGTTTTTGCTGCCTCGTCAGCCAGGCTGTTGCCGACAGCATGGACACCAACTTGTTGGTGACCAAGAGTGTGAATAACATTCACGAGAGGCAGATGTTCTTTAAGTTCTGCCACTCGAACCCAAAGCGTTTTATGCTTAATCGTGCTACCTTTGGAATCATGGTAGTCATTCTGAGACCAAAAATGTAGATTGTCGTTGTAAGATTGGACACAATAAAATGAGTCACTCACTATAAGGGTAGTAACTCGGGGATCAGCAAACTCTAGCGCTAGCACTAGAGCACGAAGCTCCGCCAACTGCGCGGTACAATCACCCAATGACTGCGTATGCACGACATCGGATTGGAAATCACCATTCACGAAAGTACCGACCACAATTGCGCAAGCCGCTGAATAGGCGTGCTTCGATCCAGTAGCCGGTTGCGCAGAACCGTCAGTGTAAATGACACAATGGTAATCCTCGAGCGGGCGCAAAGACAGAGGAGCTGGATGAACGAATTCAAACTGTAAAAACTCCTGAGTCTGTAGAGCCGCGTCAAAGATATATGTGACGTCAGGCGATGTCAAGGAAGTGGCCCATTGTATCCACCTTGGATGCAAAGCTTTAGAATTTGGTACACTTGCTTTCGTCACCACCTCAAGGGCAGGATATGGTGTTACCACCAACATGCGTTTACCTTGTGATAGCGCTCGTTCTTTCAGAATCGCCATCTGCACTGCCGTCAGCACTTTCTCGACAGCGGAAAATCGCAGTTCAGCCAAAGTGTACAAGTGTGATTTGTAGGCAATGGGGACGGTGTCGCCCTCATTGAACGTTAAGTATGTGAAACTCACTGCGCCTGGCACAATTCGTATTACCAGGTTAGTGTGGTTATCACGCGTCAGTAAGTATTTTGAAGCAAGAAGATCAGCTTGCAATGATTGCAATATAGCTGAATGCTCTGGCAGCCAACATGATTTGGAAAAAGTAGGGTGTATCAAGGCATAAAGCGGCTTGATACGCTGGGCATAATCCGGAATGTAAGTTCGACCGAAATTCAGAAAACCCAGCAAAGATTGTAATTTCTTCAGTGTCGTGGGAGCACGTAGGCATGCGAATTTCTCTAGGAAGTGCGGAGCCAATCCTCGACCTTCATTGTTGAGTTCGTATCCCAAGAACAACACTGTATATTCCGCAATGTGAAACTTTGCTAAGTTGAATTTGTAACCGAAGTCTGCAAACAAAACAATAATGCGATCAACGCGACGGAGATGCGGGTCCAACTCATCACCTGTGAGATAAATATCATCCACATACGAGTACGCATCAGGGTCTATGCTCTCTAACAGAGAGACCACGCGAGCGGCGAAGACACCAGGGCTGTTTTTATAGCCCATCTGTAATCTTTTGAAATGTTTTTGTTTGCCACCCGAAGTAAATGCCGTCCACTCACTGCTAAGAGAGGACAGGTTATGGCTGTAAAAGCCATTGGAAATGTCAAGTGTGGTTTTAAACCGTTTTCTCACGAGACTATCGACGAGAGCCGAACTGTGAGTATTTTGTACCGCGCATGTCCGGCAATGAGAGTTTAAATGCCGATAATCCAAAACTAGGCGGTACGACCCGTCAGGCTTCGTCACAGTGAATAAAGGATTATTCATTGGTGACACACATGTTTCAATTACTCCTTGATATTCCAATTGTTCAAGGATAGACGCGACGTGAGGTCTTGCTTCGCGACGCATGGGATATTGGGGTTGTGGCTGGGGCGTGGACCGCAACGGAATTTCATGACTGGGGACAATTTATCCCAGCCTACCTGATTACGATACAGCGCAGGTGCAAGCACCTGAGCCCACTCCCCGGCGTACTTTTTAGCTTGGTCCTTCGGCACTGTGTGCGCAAAGGACGGGAGGATCATCTCCTCCTCTCTAGGAGCATCTAAAACGAAAGCTGGGGGCCAATCTGCCTCCGCCAATAGAATATCATAGGAAGTGGTCAGATTATCCCCAAAAAAAACTTGAATTGTACGTTGTTTGTCACCCTCAATTAAAAGGACTATATTATACAGTCTATCAGGGGGAGACACCCGAGTGTCAGCAGTTTCAATATTCACGAATGTATCAGTTGCTGTCGCCACCAGATATGGACGCAGTGCTCGTCGCACTACTGTAACTTCCGCCGCGCTGTCGAGCAGCGTTTGTGCCCATGTCAGGTTCTGAAGCTGCGTCCGTACTATCTGTGGCATACCTCGCTGTTAGCGCAGCATCTTTCTTCTTCTGAAACAGGGGTCGTTGACATGCAGACTCGTCTTGCTTGCCTTTGCCGTCAGTCTGGCGGGGTTGCTCACGACTTTGGGCACCCCTTCCTTTCCCACGGTCTCCGCGAACGAGGAGAGCGTTGTTCAGAAACCTGAAATCTATCAGGTGACTTAATACGAGATCGATCGTGCAGATCATATGTGCGTTCGCTGGACGACTGGACGGGTGAGGCAGGACGAGACCCCTGTTTCTGTCGCTGCTTCCCCTGTTTTTTCGCTCTCCAACTTTGTTTAGGAAAGTTGGGGCGTTCGTCTTTAGTGGACGAGCTCACCTTAGTTTGTTGCACTATATCAGGAATGATTACAGTTGGTTTTACACCCAAAGCACTACGGCCCACGGTCCTGTATGCTTTCGCAATTATTTTAGCGAACTCCTTGGGCTTTTCGAGTTCATCCACGCGGTCCATCATATTAGCAACTTGGAACTGCATGGCATCTCCTTTGAGGTTGCCCATTAGCATGGAAAATACCACATCGAAGCTGTCGACAAGCCTCATTCCCAATTCAATAGCAGCCTCCGCACCGTGATTCTCTTAAACCTTTGTGATGACGGGCGGTAGTACAGACATAGACGGAGTGCCATAGCACTTCGAATAGGTCGCGGCAAAGACCTTGCCCCAGTTAGTGCAATCGGCCATATCCGGGATCAGGTCTTTCGGCAAACTAATGGTGAGAATCCTGTGTTTCTCCACTGGAGTGGTATGCGGAAAAACCGCCTCCAGTTGGTCAAATTTCTCAGCAAGCCAGTTAAGGAAATTCATCCTTACTCTGGGGGCGCTTGCCGACTACCGAATTAACCATAACAGGACTAATAACCACCGCGTGGTGGTCCGTTGGTTGTCCCGCAACAGCAGGTGCCCCCACCTGCACGTTGCGTGACACGTACTGCACCAAAGCCCTATGAACTGTAATCAGGGCTGTGTGCAACACCCGCAACTCAGCCACCGCCACCGTGAGATAACGGGGATGAGGCGTAAAACCGGCCAGCACCGGCCATGTGGCCCCTGCAATAGACAACGGGCCCATTCTTGCCGGTGCAACCAAATGGGGAAGGGCGCCATTAAACCAAATGGTATGCTGCCAGGCAGAGATTGGAATTTCTTGTGTCCTATACGGGGTATAGACCGCAGGTAGCTGCGTGGCAGTAAAGGTATGAAACGTATCATCGTCATCCACCGCCGGAAAAGTCACCCAAGAGTAAAACAACTCATACGGGTAAGACGCATCAGCGCTCACCACAAAAATAACAGCCATCCCATCATCCGGCACCCCATACGTCGTTAAATGACGGCGTAGAGCTGCACAACTATGCGCGGCTATCTCAACCGCCATTAGGACACACTAAAGAGTATCAACGATATCAACAGTAGCACTGGGGTTCAGTAAAAATAACTTTTATTAATGATCAAGCTTGAAGGAACCTATTAGTCGAAACACAGGTAGGTTAAACCGTCACTCCCGTCAACCGGAAACTAGAGTGAGGGTGTTGTGGACTAATATAAGCACTACTAAGGCGTTTCAAATCAATAGATCAAACCAGGGCTCGAAAAATCCTAAAAAAGGTACTAGTCCTGCAGGTCTAGTACCTTAAAAAATCTCCTCGACCTAACTGCAACCTACTTGACATCTGTCTCTGGAAAATGAGCAAATGTGACAAGATAACAAGATTTAAAGGCATCTTTATTGCTCAATCGCTTTGTGAGCATTAAAAATGCCTTTAAATCTTGTTATCTTGTCACATTTGTTCCTTTTTCAGAGACAGTGGGCAAAAGTTTGTTAGTCTTCCTACTCGCCAGAAAGGGCGAGTAGGACCTAAAAATAGCTCGCCCTCATGAAATTTACCTCGCAAATGCGAGCGGTCGAGTGGATTTTTCAAGCCCTGCAAACGTTAGGTGCGCCATGTTGCAGGGATTCTGCTTATGCACAGAACTATGCACAGGAAACCAGGACCTCAGTGAATTGTGGTGTACCAAAAACACACCTCAGAACCCAGAACCCCTTATCCAACCAGCATCAGTGTCCCATTCATTATCCGAGGTTTAGCTTGGCGGTCCCACTGTATGGACAACCCAGAAAAAGCAACTTAGTGTATTTCTCAGGAATGGTGGGAATCAGAAATACCTGTTCGTAATTATTCTCATATCAGTCCACAACAGAATAAACAGAGATACGGTAAAGTTTAAAGAGTTTATTTTATAAACCTCGTGTCCTAAGATGCAGTACTTTGGCTAACATAAGCAGACAAATGATTAAAATCAAAACCATCAGCATAGTTACAATACCATAGAAAATGAAAGGAGTAATCATACTAAAATGACAGTGGATCTCAGCCACCTTCCTTTCGCTAGCAAACTAATATTATTATTATTAGACTAGTAAAAGGTCTCTAGGCTTGAATGGGGAACCCCATACCGTAAAGACCAGCTCAGTGAGATCACATCACAGGATCAGCTAGGCTCTGCTCCTGGGAAAGCTCTTCTTCCGAATCTAATGAAAAACATGTAACGTTGCAATATTAAAAGCACCCGACTTTCAGGTATTTGCAGCTGCGTGCGTGTTATGGCTAAATAGTGGGCCGATCAACCTGAACCCAACAACATGCACCGTCTAGCGACCCAGACTTTTTCTTTACACGATGTACAGACCAAGGTCGCTGCTCACTGTTAGGGATGTGAACAACAGACAGTTCTCATGTTAAGCAAAGTCGAGCAAGCATTTCTCAATTAATAACATGTAACTACAGTGTCGTGTGCAAAAGCAGCAGAAGCGGCAAGATGGCTTTCTAACATCTAACGCGGTTGTGCTAACTTAGCATTGTACATATATAGATAGCAATCTTCACTACAACCCAATGACAAATCACACTACACACAATAGCAGGCCCGGTCACAACCCCCCCTTACACAAGCACACACCCCTGGGGCAGGCAACGGATTCATCCACTCTCACAATGGACATGTGACACAACAAGATCAATCCATAGCCAAAGAAGCATCCAAGCCAGAATTCTACAGGTCAAACACTCAGGAGAACATACATAAGTCAAAAACACAGGGCTAGCGGAATCCCACTAAGACAGCACCGGATTTAAGAGTGACTCAATATGATAATACGGTGAAAAAATTATTTATTCACCAAGAGTGTGCACTATTGGTTAGCACCCGCCAGCACAATGCCATTCCAAAACTTGGAATATACATATGACAAAACACAGCACCAAATGCACCACTCAATTCATATAATGCAAATAAGTCCAAGTTTTCAAAGTAGTACGTATTCCAAAAGGTTCTTCTTTATTGTTCAATTTAAAATATAAATTTTTTGACAACAGCAAAACAGCCGACGCGTTTTGTCCAACTCTGGACTTCTTCAGGGCTGTAACAAATTGGTATACACAAAAACACAAAAAATAAGTGACATACATAAAGACAAAAGCACAAATAGCACATACAGTACATTTATAGATATTAAAAAACATGTAGAACAAAAACATGTTATAATCAAATAGTGACAGGCTCGTACGAGCACATCATAATGCGGCTAAAAAGGCTACAACGATAAATAACAACATTACAGTAAGGGAATGTCAATATTGAAATATCAAAACACTGTTGTAGTGAGACAAAGGGGCACACCTCAACATATGTCACATGTTAAGGATAAACCTAAAACATCATTAGATGGAACGAAGAAATGAAGAAAAGGAGTATTGATGAAGAAACGAGAAGAAAGGAGAGACGTCACCCAAATGAGAAAAGGGGAAAGCAGTCAAAGTAAAGGAAACCAGCTAGTGATGACAAAACCCAGGAATGTCAGTGAGACAAGGAAAGCGTCTTCAGCCAGATAAATGCTCAATCTATACCCACCTAAGATCGTAGGTTTGAAATATAAGCACATATGATTCTGAATGGCTCAAAATGGGGAGTCTAACACAAACCAGTCGGATATGATGTATCCTTGGTATAACATTACAGTCCCTGAAAGGGAAAAAAAAAGGTCACATCAGAGACCCTATGGAGAAACAAAGGAATCTCCAGAACAATTATCGTAGCGTGGTCAAAATATAAACCTACTTACTGTGCAGCAAAGAAAAAATAAATAATATTTAGAGAACATATCAATCTGTCCCCCGCAACATACCCATCCACAAGTGGACATTGAGAGGAATGCTAGGCACATCCAACTACCTGGAGGAACTGTGCCAACTTGAATATGTCTGAAACATGGATGTCACATGAAACAGCATTGACATTGTCTCTCTCTCACACACAGGGCAACGTCATGGATCTCCCCCCAACAATGGGGGGGAACAATCACAGTCCCAGGCTCGGCGTGAAGATGATCCAACCGGCAGCGACGACTCTCACCACTCCGTGGATGACCCCGACCAACCTGGACCCTCTGGTGCCCAAGCCCCTGCAGCACCTGCTTCAGGTACATCTGTGAGAACCACCACACCCATTCCTGCCACATCCCAGGAGACACCCAGGAGCCCTGCTCGCACTGAACAACAGAGCCAGTCTGACCAGGAGGGACAAGGTTCTCCGGGCACCCAGGAGGAGGCAGGCAACCCCGCAAATGCCATCCCTCAGGGGTCCCGTAGACCCGATGTGCCCACAACGGCAGGCCAGGCTCGTGTGGGCAGGGGTGGTGGGAGTGGAGGCAGGCGGAGGCGTGAACCTGACCAGCCAGCTGAGGGAACCGGTATGTCACACATACGCCACATCCTGGACACATACCGGCGTGACACCAGGGGCATCAGCCAGGTAGTGGGGAGCCTCACAGAGATGAAGGGGACCCTCGATGAGATGAAGAACCTGCAGGCCGAGCAACATGCCAGTCAACAACAACACCAAGGACGGATGGAGGCAAGACTGGGTGAGCTCCTTGCGGTGCAAAGGGACATAAGCCATTCACTCCGTCGGATCGCCGACAACATGGGCAACCTTCCCTGTGACACCAGGCGCAGACCAGCACCAGCCACAGGGAGGGAGGAGGAGGATTCGTCCGACGGAGCGTCCCAAACATCGTCAAGGCCTGCATCGGAGGAAGGTGGGTCGTCCACGGAAAAGACCGTGAGAGGCAGCAAACCATCCACATCTCCCAGGTCACCTGGCCTGGCACCTGGCTCTCTGGCGCAACAGCAGCACCACATCCAATGACATTCTCTGCCACATGGACTTGCTGGTCACAGTCTGACCAATGATGACCAACACTGTGGTCTGGACTCTGATGACTTCAAATGCCAAGGATACCATCTCCCCCTGTGAACTTTGGATTCCATGCACCCGGTTGAGCACCTTATTTTATCTACCAAAACACGTACCCCACCACAAATAAAAAGATTTATTTTGTATTATGAGATGTTGCAGTCATTTTGCATTAGTCCACAACATATGTGTGTGTAAATGTCAAACTATGCCTGAGTGTTGAACTAACTCCACCCATCCATACCCTTGGATCTGAGTCTGGTACAGGACACACATGGGTCACAATGTATCATTCAATGCAGACATGGAGCATAATACTCACCTGTGATGACCTCAAGCTGCTGAGGGTGGGCTTGCAATACTGTGCGGACAGACCTATTTGGAAGAGTATCATTAAGGCGTAGAGGTCATGGCTCATGTGGAGGTTCCTGGGGAGGGAGTCCCAGGTATGTTTTCCCAGGTGGGAGAACTATGTCCTGCATGCTGGAATACGGTGGATGTGAAGAATGGTGACCAGGGCAAGGTTGGATGCACGGATATGGCCCAACGGGGTCTCGGATGACAGTGGTACAAGGTTGGTTTTGGGTCGGGGTTTTGGCCTGCCTCCTGAGTGTGGGTGGGGAGTCTGAAGGTCATCCTGCAGCACACAGTGATCCATTGCAGCTATCTCTGCTGGACGGTGATGTGGCTGGGGCGCGGGATGTTGAAGCTGAGGTGTGCAGATGCACCCTGGATGTGTACTAGTTTCCTGGGCGTTTGGATGTACTTGCTCCGTAGACGGCAGGGCAGTATTTGACACGGATGTTGTCGTGAACCTGGGGGATGGTCTGTCTTTCCTTGGAGTGGATCTATCTGTGGATCATGTGCATAATGCAGAGGGTGTTGCAGCCTGAGGTACAGATGCAGGTGATTACCATGGCAAATGTGAGCGAGCAATACATGATGCACACCATCTTGTGTGCGTGCCCACTGGGTGCTTATGCAGGGCTCTTGCGGGTGGGACACAAGCAGTTGACCCAGCTGTAAGGGGACAATCCGCAGATGATTACCTCAGTCCTGTACAAGTCCAGCCTCAGGTGGCTGATGTTCAGCCATTCATCAATGGATCTCATGCATTCTTGACTATTGGAACTGGCAATGTCGGCGTCTTTGGTGAGGGTGAGGAGCACCTGGCTGTCAATGGCATACGAGCTGATGATGAGGTGCTCTGCGCATGTGATGGTGGTGAGGGGGGTCCTGGACACATTGTAGATTGACACGCTGAGAGATGATACCTGTGCCATGTGCCAGATGACGACACCATACTACATGCAGAAGCCTTGAGTCCCATGCACATGGCCTTGCTGGGGTACAGAGCAGGTGGGGAGTAGGAGGGACATGTCCTGGTTGGTGTGACAGGGCCTGGAAGGCATGGCAGCGCTGTGTAGGCAGTCGGAGTTGCACACTCATCATGCAAAGGTGTTGTGTGTGCGCTTAGTGTATGCCTGAGAGCAGGCGGTAGATATGCGGATGGACATTGCATGGAGGGTGGCTGCAACATCAGACTGTAGTGTGATGTGGGTCATGCAAGGACATGAGGGTCGTGCAATGTGCACGTTGCATGTGCAGACTGTCCAGCCTTTGGCACCGCGTGGCCGCAACAGTGGCACAGACAAACTGATGACAGCCAAATGAATGAGTGGAGGGAGGAAGGGAGGAGTGTCCCGTTGTTCCCCAGTTCACTGCGCAGCGCTCCAGTCCGGCGACCAGGTCTTCAAGTTCTGCTTCTCGGTGAGTACTACTGGGAATGTATAAAGACGGGTTCTGTGACAGAACACGGTAAAGTTGCACTGTCTCCTCAGTGAATAAAGATATCGAGTATACTATCTTTCGTCATTTTCATTATTACAAAGGTCAGCTGAAAAACATTTAAAAATGCCTTTATTTTCCAAGTTACGCAAGATAAGTACCAAGGAAACGTTTTTAGAGCAACCAGTCCCGGTCCCACCTAGAGATACACCTGGACATATTATGTATACTAAACATGGTATCGAAGCGATTATGTTCCTAGACCTCTGGTCAGAGTATACAAAACATCTGGAACATAAACTCAGATGGCCCCTCACGGGGACATGGGATATGGAGAGTATTATGGCAGTGGAAGAGCAGTTGTGGAAAAAGAAAGTAAGGCCTACACAAGAAAAGGCAGTTGAATTGTGGCGCAAGGAAGCGCATAGGAGATACCAGAAAGAACAAACGAAAGTTGAAAAGGGTAGGAGAATGTCAGAACAGGCTAAAGAAAAGAAATTACAGGAAGAAGGTGAAAGGGTTCTTATGGAACAAATGGAGAGAGAAAAGAGTGCACTGACTGAAGGAATTTATCCTGTTTTACCTGCACCAACAACAGGTGACGAGACTCATATACGAGAAAAAATTAAGGGAATGAAGATAACGGTCTCGGAGGATTTTGTTTCCTCTTATTTGATAGAGAATCCCCCACCGTATGTGGACCAACAACGAGTCCCGCAACTCCCAGTACAGGGAGCTGACCCCATGGCCTCTGCTCCTCCTCAGGAGGACGCTAAAAATGTGACAGAGGATAAAGTTGACATCCCTCTTTCAGGATGTCCTTATGATGACTGCCCCGGGACAGGCAGAATGGCTCCGATATCTCGGAGAGTGAGACAAGCCCTCATTGGCCTCCAGAAAATCCCAAATATCGATCCACCATTGGCCGCGCTTTTCGATTACCTCCGAACAGGAGACAATGAACAGGCCTTGGTAACAATGATGAAGAACAGAAATGTTGCCACAAAACAGATTACGTTGCAATTCGCAGTGTCCTGTTTTATTAGGGTATTGGACTCAGTAGACTACGAGGTCCCCAACTATTTGATGGACCTATGTGACTCACTTGAACAGTCCAGGTTTACCCAACACAAACGCCCAGATGAAGTACTAACACGATTAATAAGTCATGTCTATACCATACATCAGAACAGGGAAAGATCAGAGAATGTTTCAGAACAGGGGAAAGATGAGGAGGAGGAAAACGGAACCACATTCCTGGGACTGGCCCGTCGCCATTCCGGATTTCCTCCCCCTCCTCCCCCTGTCCAACGTAAAGCCGCCAGACAAGATACGACCTCTGATAAAATGTTTCAGTCCACCGTCCAGTCGTCAGAACACTGGCTCAATGACGACCCACCTTTTACCCGACATGAAAACGAAATAGCACGGTCGGCTACTGATTGGATTAGCCAACATCAACTTTATGACCCTGATATAATAGGACAGATATTTCTCTCTTTATCTCTATCTGACCAAAGAATAGCGGGCATGTTCATGTTGCAACATCCAGCAACACTGTACGAAACAACATATCCCGCACCCAAGAAAATACACCACCTATTACGTGACTGTATAGATGGTCTCTGGTCAACAAGGGACGAAGAATTTATTACTAAAATTCTAGATTTCAGACAACGTTACATACAGTTTGAGACTGTAATGTCCGGTACCGATATCCATGACAAAGGACAATTCCCCCTAAGAGAGGTGCATCCGAGGACACGTGCTGATGGCGCCTTTGAGCGGGTACATGTGTACACCCCCCTTACCAAGTTAGAAATATTGGAAATTAAAAAAATAGTACCACCACATGAAAAAGATCCTGCAGGCTTTCATAAGGAGATAAAGGATATCCTGAGTTTAGGAAACTATACCTACGTGGACATAAAAATATTACTGAAGATCTTCCTGCCCGAGGGAATATATGAAAAGTTAATAGAAAAGGATTGGAACGTAGAGGGGGGGAGGACTATAGATTGGACGGCATTGGGAAACGAAGATTAAGCCCGACAGCCTGGGTAGGGATTAGGGCCCCTGATACGAGCATTTCCCGATATTCTTATGCAGGTATTACCGAAGTTATTGACAACTAAAAAAGAAGACTGGGACGCAATTTCAGCATGTAAACAAAAGCCAGAAGAAGAAACTGGAGACTATTTTGTAAGATTACAGACATTTTTTGCCATTAAAAGTGGCCTCTCGACAGGTAGTGAAGGGTATCAACGTCTTTTTGTCGCAAAGTTAGTGGAAAATGCCCTTCCCCCAATAAAGAACAGGCTCCAAAAGGTTGAGAGTACGTGGCAAGCAAACACTTCTCAACAAATGCTACAAATGTTCCAATATCACCACAATAGGATTAAAGAGGAAGAAGAACAGGATAAAAGGCGTGTCAAGGACACTAAAATGAGAGCCCTGGTAGCACAGACAACTACGGTACCCAATACAGGAAAACATATTAAATCTACTGACAAGGGGACATGTAATTATTGTAAGAAACCTGGTCACTTTGTCAGGGGGTGCCCTGCATTAAAACATAATATAGCCACAGGTAAAACACAAGCCCGTCCTTACGTTCCTCGAAACCAGGAGGCCCCAATCCCTGCGACCCAGGCCCAGATCCGACCCCCCCCTGTACAAACGCAGATGTATCAACGCAGTGATCAAATATATCCCGAATACCACGAATACTCATGAAAGGGCCTAGAGAGAGAAAAAGACTTGCCCCTAATCCCTGTCACGGTGGACCAACGCGGCCCTTATGTACAAGCACACATTCTGGGGCAAGATAGAAAATTCCTCCTTGACACAGGGGCCAGTAGGACGACAATAAACCATGATGAGGTCCCAGGGATACCTCTCTCCGGCTCACATAGTATTTCCTTGTGTTTTTCTGGAAAAACAGTAATAAATAAAGTTTCTCAAAATTTTTCCATAGGAGTAGGCCTCCTTAGACGAACTACCGATCTAGTGTTAACAAAGACATGCCCCGAAAACTTATTAGGTATCAAAACACTGAAAGAGTTGGGTGCCGTATTATGTTGTTCCCCAGAAGGCATTAGATTGTACCTGCGAGACTTCAAAGGACACTTTTTGGAGAAAGAAATGGATGCCAGACTGAAAGACATTCCTACAGCCCTATGGGCAACTAGCCCCACTGATGTAGGTTGTATGGACATTACGCCACACAAAGTCACATTGAAGGCAGGTGTAGTTTTACCACGAATAAGACAATATAAAATACCTCCAGCAGCAGAATTAGCATTATTAAAGATAAGTGATGACCTCATTGAACACAAAGTGGTCGTAGAGACTAACTCCAATGTTTGTAACTCACCTGTCCTTCCAGTCCTTAAACGCACAGACCCAACTACCGACCCTGTCTACCGGTTGGTAGTGGACCTCCGCGAATTAAACAAATGTGTTGTGCCCCAATATCCTGTGGTACCCGATATCACATCACTATTGACGGCTATAGACCCTGAAGCAACATTCTTCACTGTAATAGATCTAAAAAATGCTTTCTTTAGCATCCCTATTCATGAGGATAGCCAATACCTTTTTGGATTCTCATTAAATGGCAGAAGCTTCCGATTTACGAGAGCTCCTCAGGGCTACACGGAAAGCCCCAGTGTTTATAGTCAGGCCCTGAAACGCCAACTGGATAGTATTCAGTTGCCTCCAAACACAACACTGATACAATATGTGGACGATATCCTCATCACCGGCCGGACCGAAACGAAATGTGAGAGAGCTTCACTCCAGGTATTGTTCTTTCTTGCAGAAAAGGGACACAAGGTGTCACCTTCAAAGTTACAGTTCTGTGCACAGCAAGTGGCCTACTTGGGGCACTTGCTGTCCAAGGAGGATAGACAACTCACACAGGAACGCATACAACTAATTGCCACTATTCCGCGCCCACAAACACAGAAAGAAGTACGTGCTTTTATTGGTCTAACATCATATTGTAGACAATGGATTCCTCAGTATGCCCTTTTGGCCAAGCCTTTGATACAATTAACTACCTTGGAGGCCGGCTTGTCGACATCCTTGCCATGGACAACTGAGCATACAGAAGCCTTTGAGAAACTAAAACAAGCACTCTGTCAAGCCCCGGTCCTGGCTACTCCAGATTACACCATAACCTTCACATTATTTGTAACAGAACAAGGTGGTACGGCACTATCAGTCCTCACACAGGACCAAGCAGGGAGAAACAGACCCTGTGCTTACTTTTCAAGTACATTAGACCCAGTCGTGCAAGCCCTGCCTGCCTAAAATCTGTAGCAGCTACAGCTTTAGCCATTAGATAAAGCGACGCTATCGTTCTTGGACATCCATTGACAGTACTAGTACCACACTCAGTAGAACTTCTACTTAACAGAACACAAACACAACACCTAGCAGTTGCACGATTAACGGGATATGAGCTGACATTGTTTCAGTCACATATCGAAATCAGGATGTGCAATATATTGAACCCTGCCACATTGCTACCCCAACACACGCATGACGAAAGTACGCACGACTGCATTAGGACGGTAGAGATTGTCACTAAACCTACACAAGATTTGACTGATGTCCCTCTATTAGAGGCAGATGTTACACTTTTTGTAGATGGTTCATGTATGAGGACAAGCACAGGTGAATTAACGGCAGCATATGCCATAACCACCGATACTAAAGTCATAGAAACACACAAAATCAACACCCTTTCAGCTCAAGCTGCAGAGTTGACCGCCCTCACCCAGGCATGTAGGTGGGCAAAAGATTTAAGGGTAAACATTTACACAGACTCCCAATATGCTTTTGGAGTAGTTCACAATTTCGGGATCCTATGGAAAGAAAGAGGCTTCTTGACCTCTCACGGATCAAAAATACAACATGGTCCTTTAATACAGGATTTGTTAGATGCCATACACTTACCAGCCGCAATAGCAATCTTAAAATGTAAAGCCCACACTAAAATAACAGATGTTGTCTCCAAAGGAAACGATCTTGCAGATCAAACTGCCAAACACACAGCCCAAACAGCAGACATAGGCCCTATAAATCAAAAGGCCACAGTCTTAGTAGTGAGGGATCCCTCCAAGTATGTCATAGACATACAGGCCCACGCCACCCCGGAGGAAAAGAAGAAATGGGCCGAGGCAGGAGGGGTCCAAACCGAACAGGGCTGGGTGACAAAAGACGAAACAGTATGGTTCCTACCTGATTCCATGGTTCCCATAATCATAGAAACTGCACATAGTCCAGCACACTTAGGTGAGAAAGGAATGCTAGACAGTCTACGGCCATTATGGCATAACAAACACCTACGAGCTGCTGCGAAACACAAGGTCCAAACATGTATGATATGCTGTCAGATCAACCCAGGGAAAGGAGTGTCTGTAGATCAAGGCGGGTTTCACCCCCCTGAAAATGCTTTCGAGGTCCTACAAATAGACTACATGCAGATGGACAGATGCAGGGGACAGAAATATGTACTAGTAATTGTGTGTACCCTAACTAGGTGGACAGAGGCCTATCCAGTATCAGACTATACAGCCGAGACAACAGCTAGTCAATTAGTTAGAAAATGTTTACCTCGGTATGGATTGCCACGAGTTATCTACTCCGACAATGGCCAACCCTTCTCTTCCAAACTAATGGAACAAGTATCACTGTTATTAGGATACACCTGGAAATTCCATTGCGTCAGACATCCACAAGCTGCAGGCCTAGTTGAAAGACACAATCAGACACTGAAAACAAAGATTGCAAAAATATGTGCTGAAAAGGGCATAGATTGGGTCACGGCCATCCCAGTGGCCCTCTTCTACATGAGAATGGTAGCACATTCGAGGACAGGTCTATCCCCTTAGGAGGTGGTTTTCGGAAGACCTCCAAACATGTGGGGTACGCCCAGACCTAAATCCATCATAGACACTGACAGTAATATGTTGACAGATTATCTTGCCGCCATGATGTCTGCATTCCGGTCTTGTCGTTCACAGGTGGCGGCTGCTTTCCCAGATCATACCAATCCCGAAGAGCACGCGATCAAGCCGGGTGACTGGGTCCTGGTCCGTAACTTTGACAGAACTTCACCACTGGAGCCCTGGTGGAAACAACCGAAGTTGGTACTTCTGACTACACGGACAGCAGTAAAGGTTGAAGGAAGAAAAGGATGGCTCCACGCCAGCCATTGTAAAAAGTACTTTGGGGACCCAGAGAATTCCATTCAGAACAAAGACAACACTGGCTATTTGCCCCCTCTATTGGACCCTACCCCCCAACAGACTTACAGTTCAAAATTACGATCTGCCAAGTCAGCTCAAGTTTGATCAATTAAGTCCAGTTGGTGCAGACTGACTGGTGAAGCGGTCAGACAATGATTGCTGCACTGCGGCAGACGGCCCAACGAAAGTGACTAGGATGAAAAAGAAGTATTGCAAAATGTTGCATAGCAGATGTATAATGACTTTGATAACATTGTTTTTGATATGTGCTATATTTACCTGTGTGGGATGGATACTACATGTTGTTTTTCCTCCTGGGACATCCTCAGCATGCCAACAAGGCTATGCCAATACGACTGAAGAACACTCCCACCACATTTTGCCACCTCATGAGCAGAGCCACCGACTGACCTTGAAGAATAATACTTTCATACATATGTTACATCATACACACCAGGTCAGCAACACGACTGGTTGCTGGATTTGTGGCCACTCCCAGCCCACCAGAATAGGGGAGGAATGCCCCTTTCTCCCTTACCCTTTTCCTATAATGGATCATGTCAGGCTTGGGATGCCATAATAGGAGCCATAAACGTTTCCCTAGTATGCACCGACGACAATAACATTTGTAAAAATGGATGGCCGTGGGGAGATTTAAACAAAGTCCTGAACCAAGCCTGTTATCCTGATGATAATGGCGACCCACAACCGAGAGGGTCCACGTTGGAATGAGAAGAATACCAGAAAGATAATAAGACTAAAGTATTCCAAATCCTGAACACTAGGTCCAGAAAGAATTATGGCCCGCCATCTATATTGGTGACACCAGCAGAGGGTCACCTGTGCGTCAGAAATAATGGGTCCATATGATTGGGACATAGTGTCTGCTCTCAGATCCTAGATTTTGAGGACAGGGACAAGTCCTCTTTCTTAGCCTCCCGGCACACTTATTTCGTATGTGGTTCTGCAGCCTATTTCCGATTACCACAAGGGTGGGGTGGCACGTGTTACATCGCGTTCCTCCTTCCACCAGTTTTCATAGCCCCCCCCCTCATATCATAGGGACCTTCAGCTGTATCAGCACAAACGAAGAAAAAGAACGATAGATACCTCAGTGGTTGATCAGACTGAAACTGCCTGGGAACAGTATACGGATTTCAATAGGGGATTCTTCTTTTTCGTAGGTCCCGTACAAAATAGTAAATTGATACGTAGACTGAATAGAACAATGGAGGCCGTCATTAACCAAACGATTATAGCTCTGGGTAATCTAACAGAGGAACAAACGGCTATAAGGATGGTAACGCTCCAGAACCGTCTTGTTCTTGACGTCATCTTAGCTGACCGGGGTGGGGCCTGTAAGGTGATCGGGTCAAGCTGTTGTGTGTATATTCCTGATAACTCTCCATCAGTGTATGCCGCCATATCGAAATTGCACAGAATAGCCACTGAAATACACCAAGAGCCTGGCTCCTGGACACTAATGGAATGGTTATGGAATATATTTTCGGCGTGGGGCTGGAAGGTACTTTCAGTACTAGGCCTCATGTTGATGGTGGTATTATCCTGTTGCCTCTGTGTCCAGTGTGGACCCGCTTTGTGCGGCCTCTGTGCTACATGTCTCACCCCGAAACCAGTTAGCAGAACAAGAGAAAATGAAAAGATGATGCTACAAGCCCATGTGGACGGTCTCATGGCCATGGAAGTGGCCTAGAATATGTATATAGTTATGCTTGGGGACAAGGAGGGAATGAGGAAAGTAAAACTCGTAGTTCCCGGCTCTGTCCCCTCGCACACTCTATCTCAATCTTCGAACAATATCACGTAAATTTTTAATTCGGCATCCATTTTAGGCTAGTTCCAGTTTACACAGAGTCAGTAAGTTCATTTCAGTCAGGCTGCACCTGGTCCCCTGTCAGTTGCTCCCCCCGCATCCTTCTGGTTAAGCCGATTCCGAGAAATAGGCCACCCGACCCTCTGCCCGCGAGAAAAACAAATACTTCTCATATCTCTTTGGCCCCAGTCGGTGGCCTCGGACTCACCATATCTACGCTATTGCAACACACATAAGCCCCCCCGCCCTCCGAGAATGTCCCCCAGGCTGATCTTCAGGGCGCATATGCTTGCTTTTCCTGTGTCTCAGACAAATGCTAATCTCAACTGCCTTCTGTTAAGGAAACAGGAGGGCTCCTCCTTACTGCGTGCAATGGATTGTATAAATATTGTGTACTTTGAATAAAGTTTCAGACCACTCCCGAACCTGCATGGGTGACGGAGCTCTCCCTTAACTCGAGTTACTGAATAAAACCCAACTTAACTCGAATACCACGGAATGCTCAATTCATTTATTCTCTATTATTTGTAATAACTTATAGAAATTCAGATACTGTAATTATTTTATTTACCACACCACAGATGCTGTAAATCCATTGAACTGGCACACAAGTGAAGGGGGTGAGCCAAACATCCCCTGCTGCACACGGAGAGGCTGCAATTCCCCATTGAGCCTCTTATGGGGATGTACCACACTATGTCCACCCGTAGCCTCGCGTATGTTTCAGAGGGAAGTTTCACACACATTGATGCCTTCCTCACAATCCACAATCCCATTACAGATGACTGTCACGTAGGGTGACTATCAATTCATGGGAGTCATGCTACATGTCAGGTGCCCCATGGTGAGTCGACATGTATGCATAGTAACAAAACATGCACAGGAGCAGTGCCCACGCATTCCAAACAACTACCACACCCAAAATGCCTTGCTGCAATCCTACCCAAAGGAGACTTTTCACCATGTCCGTGCATGTAACGCTGATTCAGCACACGTTGCAATACTCATGAGGAATAGCAGGAGCCCAACGGCATGCGCAACTACCTGGGGATGACAGACACACAAGAAGTCACCGAAAAGATAGTCAACCGCATGCATGGTCATTGACTCTACAGGAATAAGGTTGTCACCATGCTAGTTTTAAATTTACTGTCTCAGCTACAATGTGTGGAATGACATCATCACTCGAGTGACACATCAGAACACACCTCTAAGTCACTTAGCATTCAGTCAGCTGGACACACACATCGCAACACATGCCACACAAGGCTCAAAGCGTGCACACTCAGACCCAGGGACTCACCATTATGAGAAGAAGTTGCGTATGAGCTGACTCCGGATGTCCTCCTCGTCCTCACTTGCCTCGTGACCAAGCCCTTCCTCCTCCACGGGTGGATGTTCCTGCTCATCCGGATCCAGGATGAGTGGCACAGCTTTCTCCACTGCCATGTTGTGCAGCATGCAGCACACGATGAAGATTTTGCAGACCTTCACCGGTGCATATGGGAGGGATCCGCCTGTCTTGTGAAGGCACCGGAATCGGCTCTTCAGGAGGCCAAACGTCCTCTCAATCACTCGCCTGGTCTGCCCGTGTGCATCGTTGTAACGGTGATCTGCAGCTGATCTTGGGTTGCGGAGAGGCGTCATCAGCCATGGCATGTTGGGATAGCCAGAGTCCCCTACATGGAAACATCATGTAAAGAAGTGGGTCAGGAGATGCAGTAAGATACAAAGATGCCGCTAAATACAGGACAAACAGAGTATACCCACCAACAAGACATGCTCGTTCGTTGTGCAGCCGCAGCATCATTTCTGGCACCCTGCTACACCTCATGATGTAGGCATCGTGTGCTGACCCTGGAAAACGTGCACAGACATGGGAAATCAGCATGTTAGGTAGACAAACCACAAGGGCATTAATGGAGTGATAATGTTTTCGGTTTCGATAGGCTATCTCCTGTGCCTGTGGTGGTACCAAAGCCACATGTGTCCCATCAATGGACCCAATTACATGGGGCATCCCTCCCAAGGCATAGAACTCACCCTTGACACCTGTCAACTGCTCACGAGTCGGAAAATGGATGAATTCATCCAGGTGCTCCAACATGGCTTCTAAAACATCATGCAGGACACGGCTGAACATGGTCTGGGACATGCCACCCACATCAGCTATAGTGAATTGAAACGTACCGGTGGCAAAAAAATTTAGGGCTGCCATCACCTTCATCTTGGGGGTCAGCGCAGTAGGATACCTGTGTAGCGGTTGGAGGTGTGGTTCCAGCCGGACGGTCAAGTGCTCAATCAACTCTTGCGAGAAGCGGTAGCGTCTTATGCAGTCACGTTCCCTCATGGCACCCAAGTCTGGCATTGGTCGGGGGAGAGGCAGTGCCCTGCAGAAATTTGGAAGGAATAACGAAGAGTGAGTACATCACAACACCAATGTCAATAAACTGAGCACATGTTCAACAGCTAATACACATCTGCGAAATACAGAGTCTGGTCTGTGCAATACATCCAGGACACGTATGCCAGCCAGATGAGACTCCTACGAAGAGCCAGCTACAACCGTTGATTGTCAAGTTCTACATTACATGCCCTGAAACAAGCTGTGGGCCAGTGTAAGTGAACAGCCAGAGACATCACAGGAGTGACATACATCCACATATCTGCATTTGAAGGATGTCATCTCATACAGACAGCTGGCGGCAAGCTAGACGCACAGGGCACATGTCATTAAAAATTAGCAGCTCACACACATTGCGATTAAGGGGTACACGTGAAAAAAGAAAACAGACATGGAGACGACGCAGATATGTCCTCATGTCAAACGAACATGTTCGAAGCATCCAGACACACGTAACGTGTGAATCCACATGTGGCATGGTGTGCGTATATGTGTGCCATGGCCATCTACGCACAGACACATGTTGGATGCAGCAACAGCAGATGCAGTTGACGGAACACCAACAGCAAGCTCATGGGAACACATGACACACACGACATAGTCACATTGGGCCACGCTGGTAGTGAGATGTCAAGTGTCAGTGTCCCTGTCCCTGGCATCAGGGGACAGTTGCGGGTGTTGGTGACTGTGCCATACCAGTGATGCAGTGCTTGACACGTTTGTACTACATGCACACATGTGCAAAATGTGAAGGGGAAGTGTGCCACATAGTGCCCCATCACACATGCCATCTGTACACAGGTCATCACACATCTATTGTGCAAAAACATGAGGAGACATGTGCCATATCACTGCCTGACACACATAGGGCCTGCACAAGAAGGACTGCACTGACAATGACTTGATGTACAGCCTTGTGCGAGTCTGAGACCTCCATCCCTGTCCTGTGCACCTCCTATCATCAGTGGAAGATGTGAAACGCACCGTACACACGCTCTGAGGGCGTGTGTACGGTACGTATCACTATATTGGTGTTGGCGTAGGAGCACGCGTGTGTGTAAGGTCCGTACACAGGTACGTGTACGACCAGTGTGTACACGTACGTGTACAACGGTAGTACACGGACGTGTACTATGGTAGTACACGTACGTGTACACACTGGTTGTACACGTACGTGTACGACCACTGTGTACACGTACGTGTACGACCAGTGTGTACACGTACGTGTACTACGGTAGTACACGTACATGTACACACTGGTCGTACACGTACGTGTACACACTGGTTGTACACGTACGTGTACACACTGGTCGTATGTGTACTACGGTAGTACACGTACGTGTACACACTGGTTGTACACGTACGTGTACAAACTGGTCGTACACGTACGTGTACACACTGGTCGTACACGTGTGTACACATACGTATATGACCAGTGTGTACACGTACGTGTATGACCAGTGTCTACACGTACGTGTACGACCAGTGTGTACACGTACGTGTACTACGGTAGTACACGTACATTTACACACTGGTCGTACACGTACGTGTACACACTGGTCGTACACGTACATGCACTGTGTACACGTACGTGTAAAACGCACTGTGCAACTGGTGCAGTAGGGGTATATGTGAAACGCACCGTACCTGTGTGTGGATTGTAAAATTACATAGGGGACACATGAGGGACAAGTATTATGGCCTAAATGCATGCTGGTTGTCATGGAGACCGAGTTTCCAGTTCCAATTTTTTCATCAGGTGGCCAGCAAAAGTCGGTTGGAGACAATATACAATGTTGCAAAGTGGTTGTTGACTTGACATGATGCAAAAATTTTGAACCATGCAAAGGCACTCACTGGTGTATGTTCAAAGGGATTGGAGGAAACGTAGGATGCAAATGAGTCTGACCAATCACTCTGTACTCCTGTAAATGAAGCAGCCCAGCAAGGCAGATATAAGGCAGCCAGAACCCATGAGAGGGAACTTGCCTGTACAAGTTTCCTGTCGACAACACTGCTGCTGTCTGTGCTTCCTCTGGCACCATGTCAAGGTCTGTGGAGAGGGCCCAGCCATTCACACAGGAGGAGAATGAGGCATTGCTGGATGTCATCCTCCCACAGTACCCCAGCCTGTATGGGAGACCAGGGGAGCAGGTGAGTGCTGACTCCACTAGCTTTGACTGTGCACCTTTTTTGTGACTGTCACTTCTGGCATTGTGTCCAGGTGTGACAGACATGCAATGTTGTTTAGAGTGGGTCCTGGGGGGGGAATGCCTTATGTCTCTCATGCAGAGCATGATGTAGTTCATGTCTGCACTCCTCACTTGCATTGTGCTTACTGTGACATACACTGCATGGTGCATGGCACATTCAGCCTGGCTAATCCTTTTGGGCATTTTTGTTCTATAGTCCTGATGTGATTCGGTGGTCCCCCCGCTGTGACAGGTGACTGTACCCACAGATGTGTGTTAGTTGAGTGGAGCTGTGGTGAGAGTGTCCAAATAATGTGTACACCCCCTGGACATTGATGTGTGTGAATGTTCCTTGTCATGTGGGTGAGTATCTATGTGGAGTGTTGCACCACACCTGCATGGAGGAGGCAAATGCTCTACCCATCTGATGTGAGAAGGAAGCCGTGCTGTGTGTCTGACGTGCTGAGCTAGCCCCACACCTGTGACACCCCCCCAGGCAAGTGGCACATGTGCAGACTGAGGTTTGTATCCGCTGTTGCCAATGGCAGATGATTGATCTGTGCCTGTGTGTGTCTGTCTACTCTGCTGAGGTTGCGTCAGTAGCCTGGGGCATGTGACTGCTTTGAGGTGCTGAGTATATCTAAGAAGAAGGCCCCCCCTAAGGTTACTAAAGGTCCAAGAGAAGGGGGGAAGAGGGCAAAAGAAAACAATCAAAAAACCTCTATCAGGACCTATATTGCTTTTAACAGAGACCTATACAAGTTCTCTCCTGCCAACCAGAATGGAATAATTAAGGATACATACAATATAAGGTATTATTTAGTAGTCATTTTATTTTTTCACTTTTTTCAATTTAATAAATTCGACTTAAGTAGTAACATCAAATATTTTATATACAATAAACATACATATTCATTAGACCATCTAAGACACAGAGAAAAAAAACCTATTTTTAAATGTGAGTACCCCCGCCACTAATATAACACAAAAAATCTCTCATCATACTCTCAACCATACATCAGTCATACTCATACTGTTAAAATAGCAAAAAACATTCCGAGGCTGAACACGGTCCCACAAGATTGTGAAAGGAGAGAGACAACCACTAGAACAGTTGTTTTCTGATGGTGCTGGATCTCTTGGGACCTCTCCTCTAGATTGGTAGGATAGGCCAACGCGCGTTTCGGTGGAAGGCCACCTTCTTCACGGCCACCAAAAAGAGGGGCGAAAGCCCTAGAATTGAGGGGGGTATCTGTAGAGAATTAAATGCAACAATTTAGAATAAGGCAGGAAGACACTTTGAACAATAAATTGGACTTCATAGATCCAAGGTAAATCCACAGTCACTTCATCACTACAACAGAGACGCGTTGATCTCCGGGAGAGAAAAACCTCCACTTGAGAAGATCGTCTGTGTAGTTAACCATTCTAGTCTTAACAACAAAATACAGAAGGTACTACATAGGAATTGGAAAATTCTTAATGCCAATGGAGAAGATAGTGCTCTAGCCCAACCCATTGTAGCATTTAGGAGAAACTCCAACTTGAGAGACAAATTGGTACACAGTAGACCACGCTCACGTAAAGAACACCAAACGACTATTGATGGACTCCCTCCCATTTTAGGGAACCATAGATGCGGCAACTGCCATGCGTGTCCCTCAGCTATCATCACCCAAATCTGCACTTATGGCCTTAAAACAGCAAAACTGAAAAGCCACACAAACTGCAGAAGTAGCAACCTAGTCTATTTAATACTCTGTCCATGTGGACTAGGGTACATAGGAGAGACAGGCAGAGAGTTCAGAACGAGATTGTCTGAACACAAATCTGCGATCAGAACTGGAAAAAGACAAGCACCAATTGTAAGTCATTTTTTGGATTTCCATCATAATGAGAAGGAACTTCAGTGGGTGATTTTGGAGAAAATCATTCCGAAAGCTGGACGGGATACAGATAAAGTAAGAAAGGATAGAGAATCATTCTGGATTTTCTATTTTGATACAGTTTGAAGAGGTCTGAACGAAGAAATCGTGTCGTTAGTCACATAATTCCTCCATTACATATTCCGTCCACCTTTCAGATATATAATCTTCAGAAGTGGCACTTTGTGTTTTCTTCAAATGCATTTTTAGCTCAGTAAACCAACACATGAGCGTATAACAAGGAACATCTTATTTTCCTGTGTCCTCAATACTTCTATTTTGATTTATTTTGATTAAATCCTCACTCGTCCTTCGAGGTTTATGGCCTCTGGTCATTCCCTTCAATATGGCTGTCTTTTTGATGGGCTGATAGTCATTCCGAATGGACTAGTCACGCGCAACTTCGCGAGTGCATTCCCTACCTCCCATCAACTGTCCATGCTACAATATTTTGGCTGTAACTTCGCGAGTGCATTCTTTACCTTACATTTTTTGTCCACGTCATAATATTTTGGCTGTTGCGGGTGTTATACACCTTTGCAGATGCTGTTATTATCTTCGCTTCAACAAAAAACAATACTGCCATTATGCACAGTTATATATCCTTGGCCTTTTAAGGCAGCCTTTTCCTAGATATTTCATCACTACAAGGTGTTCACGTCTCTAAATTATAGCGGTTTCGGGAGGTAATCACCTCATTACTTACCACTTTTGTCCTTAAAATAAATTCCGTTGTAATTAATATCTATATTCTCGATCTGTGTAGTCAGTTTTTTTTTTAATTATTCATTATTATCTACTTGTCATTAGTTTTTAATAATTCAAATCTATTGTATTACGCAGACTACTTGCTTATGACGCCTTAAGACTCCCTGGGACAGCTTAACATTACAATATGGTACCCGTATTTCCAAGTATTTTCCAACGGATCACAGGACTCTTTCATGTGACACCTTTGGAAACCTCGTGATTTTTCTTTGGCCAATCAATATACACAGCTATATTTAAAAAACGTTGTAGCTCAATTAGTTTCGATGAACTTCCCTATGGCGATGCGTGATTTAGACTGATATACTGCAGCAACCAGGTAAGCCCCGCAGCATCTGGCGGAGATGGGAGGAATCGCATTTCATTTATTTGTTTGTACCTTGCGATCTACAGATAAGCTTTGCGTCCGTAGCTAGTTTATGACTTTCTCGAAATAGCTAACATTTGAGCTACGCGTGTATTCAATACCTTCTGCTTTGCTAATGACACTTAGTCTCTTGGTGTATTCGTGCAGTTTGCAATAAATTTTTGAAGTTTAGCCAAGTATGCACGTAAACATAGGAGGGGCAACTCGGTGAACATTATAGAACAAAGCTTTTTTCCAACTGTTCCCTGACTGTTTGTGTCTAGTATCTTTGACGGTCATTTCATTACTTTATCAATTAATTAGGAGAATCTCTTTGTAGATTCTGTACAGGCCGTGTTTAGTTTCTGCAAGACGGTCGATAATGATGGCTAATCTGACAGAATGGCGGTTAGGTGTATTTTAAAACCTGCATATTTCAATCTAGTGTTGTCATTCCCTCTAAGGCAACAGAATTCTAAATCGTTAGAATTATTACTTTACAGAGTGCTTGAAAATAATAGTAATGTACTGAGTATAGGCTTGTTTGTGTTACAGTTGCCCAGCAGCAGCGAGATTTGACTGCTCTGCCCACAGCTAAACAGCTAACTTCGTGGAACTTAAAAGATGTTGGAGAGTTTGTTACACGCAGATTGACTAGCGTAATTCTCTATCCCCCTAAATACAATAGGGTAAGCATTCCTTTGTGTTTTATACGTAGTCGGCAATAATAAAAATTATATTTTTCTAGGTAATCTAATGCATTCCAATTATACGTTGCTTTTTTGCTCAGGCGCAGACTGATCTTTGGTGAACTAGACAAACAGGATTGCTCCTGATATTTCCAATGCGACTAGTCTCCTAGTTGATTTATTCTGTCGTTTGCACCTCAGGTAGCTTTTTTAAGAACATTCTTTCCTTATATTCCTTTGTCTACTATGGTCCAATTCTATGTTAACTTACAGGTGAAGGTTCTATTTTCTTTCTCTTTTTTTTCACCTTTCTAACACTTGTCCATTCCGTTCAAACACGTTGGGTTTGCAGCACGTTCGAGGAGAATCGTGATGAAGTGACTGTGGATTTACCTTGGATCTATGAAGTCCAATTTATTGTTCAAAGTGTCTTCCTGCCTTATTCTAAATTGTTGCATTTAATTCTCTACAGATACCCCCCTCAATTCTAGGGCTTTCGCCCCTCTTTTTGGTGGCCCTGAAGAAGGTGGCCTTCCACCGAAACGCGCGTAGACCTATCCTACCAATCTAGAGGAGAGGTCCCAAGAGATCCAGCACCATCAGAAAACAACTGTTATAGTGGTTGTCTCTCTCCTTTCACAATCTTGTGGGACCGTGTTCAGCCTCGGAATGTTTTTTGCTATTTTAACAGTATGAGTATGACTGATGTATGGTTGAGAGTATGATGAGAGATTTTTTGTGTTATATTAGTGGCGGGGGTACTCACATTTAAAAATAGGTCTTTTTCTCTGTGTCTTAGATGGTCTAATGAATATGTATGTTTATTGTATATAAAATATTTGATGTTACTACTTAAGTAGAATTTATTAAATTGAAAAAAGTGAAAAAATAAAATGACTACTAAATAATACCTTATATTGTATGTATCCTTAATTATTCCATTCTGGTTGGCAGGAGAGAACTTGTATAGGTCTCTGTTAAAAGCAATATAGGTCCTGATAGAGGTTTTTTGATTGATTGCTTTGAGGTGCTGTCCATCAGCCTTGTGTTGCTTGTGATGCACAGTGTGAGCCATGATCAGGGAGTGTGTCGCACCCCTCATGCCACCTGTGTACTTTCAATGCCATGTAGTGCATTGGGGCTTCCCCAGAGGCTAATGTCCCTATGACAAAGGTGCTATTAGTTGGCAGCATACTATGCCCTGTTCAAAAAAGCAAAGATGTTCAAATGTGTGTCTCTGTGACATGGAGCAGGTGTAGTGATGTTGTCTCACTTTGTCATCCTCACAGGTAACCGCCTACGAGAAGGGGAGAATTTGGAAGCGGGTTGTCAGGGCCGTGATGTCGGTGGAGGGTCGCTGTCGGCGCCTACCCCAAGTGAGGAAACGCTGGCAGGACATCCAGTGCTGGACAAGGAGGATCGCCCGGGTCCTGCTGGGGGACTCACCTCCACGCCCTCACGGCGGGCGTTGACGACTGACCCACCAGATGAAGCGTGTCCTGGCGATGGTCTTCCCTGACATGGATAGGTGGTTACAGGAGGGACAGCAGCAAGGAGGGGGTAGGTACATGTGTGTTTGTTGTGTGTCACCAGCTTTAGGAACTGCTCAGTCGCATGGATACACTGCCAGGGTTTATATGTGCAGTGCATATCCTGTTGCCCCAAGTCAACCGGGGCTGTTCTTCCTCCCTTCCCCTCCTTGACATGTGTTCCCTGGTCTGTGTGTAATCACTCTTGCACATGGTCATCTAGGCTGCCAGTTAATCCAAGTGCCCAATGCTTGCTGCATCATGTGTGGGGGTGGTCTGTGACATGTGTTGGTACCTTGCCTGTGCCCTGTCCTGTTCAGTAATTTGGGGGTCCATAATTGTTGGCACTGATGCTGAGTCTCAACATAGGAGTGTGAGGCTTAAAATGAACAGACTTGCAGCATGCATGACCGATGTTGTGGCCTCAGACATGATGTGCATGAGTGGGAGATATACATAGTGCCGGGACGGTTGCTCCTGTTACAGTCAGATCATTCCAGGACCATGGAGCAGTGTGCCCATTACAGTCCCCTGAGACACCTTTTCCTAGGAATCATGTGTGTCATTGAACACTGTGGACATTCTCGGTGTGTTCAGCATAGGTTGGCCTCTGTGGCATTGTTCCCTGGCCTCATTTGTATTTACGTAAAGTGTGCTACATGTGTCCACTGTACAGGGTGACCCCATTTGGCTTGTGCATACTCACACTGGCCAGTGCCTGTGTGTCTATGTACAACTATCTGATGATGGTTGTTTGTCACTAATATGTGTGGTCAGCCTCACGAGGTGATGTTGAGTACATTTAGGAGTTCTTGATGCACATTTTAGTAAACCCAGATTAAGAGGTGTAAGTACTTGCTCTGTCTCAATCACATTGTCTCAGGTAGGGGGGGGGGGGGGGTTGTGCGGGTAAGGCCTACATGTCCAAAACGTATATCTCCTTGCCAGGTCTGACCTGTGTGTGATAATTGTCTGGACAGACACTCAACATGCAGTGACCCAGTCATGTTGTGCAGGGTTTAATGTTTGTGCTTTGCAGCATGTGTCAAAAGTTAAAAGACATGGTTCCTGCTCATCCATTTTTGGCAACGGTGTCTGGTCCAGATGCTACGTAGTTTGGTCTGTGTATGCTGACATCTGTGTGGACAATCTTGGTTCCCAGGAGGGTGTCTCCTCAGTGCAGGTGCTCCTTATTCCGACACAATTGCAGGGCCATTAGCTAATGCATTGACCTGTGTTTGGACATGTGTGCCACTCCACATGACAGGTAGTGGGTCAGATGTGTTGCCAAATGTGTCATGATGGTACGGATGGCCATGTGACAGGTGGCATGATTCAAGTTGTTAGTCAAGAAGTCTTGTACGTTGGCACTCACTACACTTGTCAACATGTCTCAATAGTTGATATGCATGACTTTGATGTTTTGTGGTGAATGACAATAATGTGCCTGCATGACAGATGTCTACCAAGGAAGTGCACAAGACACCACCTTTACACTTTTCTGGGACACGCTGGCACATTAAAAACAAAGGCACAGTTTTGAAAAATATTTGTTTAGAGATTATACATATACATGTTCCCACTGTGTGGTTGCATTTGGGTAAGTCCTTGGTTGTTGATGATACCAACCTATGAGTGTCAAGTCATCCAGACCACCATGGTGCCATATATATGTACTTACTGATACCCCATTTCTTCTTTACAGTGGATTATTTGATTTAGGCTGCCATCTCATACAATGACTGTTTAAATGTAGTTTTGTGTGCACCTCCTTGTGTGACTTCTGTTATACAGGCACATGTGTGTTCTGATCAAAAAGTGGCACATTCACACATTCCAAACACGTCGATTGTGTTAAGTGTTGTGATTCCCAAGGGTTCACAATGTATTTCTTTTGGCTTTCCAAATTACTCACAGGTCTCTGAGTGTGGGGACACCTTCAGCATTGGCGTCTGTTATTTGCCCTTGGGTGCACCAATACTGTTTCTTTCACAGTGAACAAGAGGTGGCATGCATTCATAGTCTGGCTGTGCTCAACAATTCCCAGACACCATATCCTCTGTCTAATTGGATATCGAGTTATTTGCTGTTGTGTCCTGATTTTCATTGTTTCCAAGTGGCATGATGGGCCAACCAACTGGGAAGTGCAGGGCTTACATATGTGAGGAGTATTCTAGATGTTACTCATGATGCATTTCATGATATGCACTGTGACCTATTTTGTTTGGACTCATGTGTCATATGTATACAGGTGTCTGATTATTTTCTGTCTCTTCACCTTGCCCACAGCATCATCGGGGGACACCGAGGGAGACACCTGCACCACGTGGAGGAGGGATCCAGCACCGGTGCCACCTGTGCTGGCGAGTCTGGAGCAGCAAGTGGCACGGAGGGCGAGGGGAGTCAGGCGGAGGACCTGTCTAGTACCAACACCGACTACGACACTGACGGGTCCGAGGCTGAACTCCCAGAGGGGGCGGAGGCTGCTCCAACAGCTGGCGGCAGCACTACATCTGTCACCGCCCTCTCCATTCCCATCACCGCCCTCCCAGTTGCTCCGGTCCCTTCTGTCTGTGTAGGGTAACAACATGTCTCCTTCGTGCCAGGCACCACACCCCCTGCCCCTGTCTCCCCTGCTGCCCTCACTGCTGAGTCTGTGGACATTCAGCAGCAGCTGCAGGTTGGCCAGACATCGCTGCTGAGTGTCCTCTATGGCCACACCAGACTGCTGACACAGATGGTGTCGTACATGGAGGGCATGTCATCAGCGATGTCTGACCAACGGATCTTGCTGAGGTCCATGGACTCGTCACTGATGGCAGCAGTGAGTCTCCTGCAGCGCTTCGTCCCCCCCCTACCCCTGCACCATCCACACTTCCCACTCCCATGCCTGTCCCAAGCACACCCAGACATTCAAAGGCACGCACCCCACCAGACACAGGCAGCACACCAACACGCAAGGGCAAGCACACACCTCCTGTCACGCACACTCAGGGGGAAGAAGGCACACCCACTGGGTCTAGGGGAACACATTGCGGACACGCAACCACAGTCGGAGTCCGCATTCCTCACTCCCCAGTCCCTCCAATGTCACTCCCCTCGGTTCCCCTGCCCCACAATCTGAGAAGGAGACCTACTTGGCTGTGCTGGGCCTCAGCCCGACTCGTTCACCAGCCCGCAAACGGGCAAGGCACTCCACGGGTAGGGGAGTTGAGTCCCCCCCCCCAGTCCACTACCTCCCCCGGTAGCGCTGCAACCCATCCCTCTGACCCCCCCCCCCTCCATGGGGTCTGTGGTTTCTTCGGGTGCAGGGGAGACGCTGGACGAGCTTGCGGAAGTGTGCAGCGCCCTGCTAACCATCACCTTTGGCGCTGCCCCACCCCCTGTGGTGGAGTCGTCCGTCCCTGCACCCACAACACCTACCCTTCCCCCTCCTGTCCCTGCGGTGCCGGGTCCTTCCCCACATGATGCCCCCCCCCCCCCCAGTGGATGAACATGAAGTGTCTAATGTGCAGGCAAGCTAGGGGAGACGCGTGGCCATGTGTCCCCCCCCAGGACTTCGCATCTGGACTGGCCTATGGTCTTTGTAAATAGTGTCCTTTTATACGATTTAATTTAATGCTGAATAAAGCATTTTGTTTTTCCTTTGAACACTATTGCTTTTCTGGTATTGATGTTGGTGCTGATGATCCATGAGTTGGGGTGGTGATAATGTGTTAGGTGTCTGGGAAATGTTGTAGTCTGCTGCTCATGGGGTGGACCCTGGTATCTGCGTGCCATCACAAGGTCTCTGCAAAGATTCTTTGGTCATGTATGCTCTTTGTGTATGGAGACATTGTCCCAAGGAGTGTTCCTTCCTCTGTGGCACCTGACATCTTCCCTGCAGGGAGTTGCACAATTGTTGTGCTGATCTGTGTCTACATTTCCTTGGTGGGTGACGGATCCCTTCAACTATGGCCATGCCTGCTGGGCAATGTCTCCGCCTGCATCGTCTGGGCCATCCTTGGTAGTCACTGTACTTGTGTATAGAGTATGTTGCCATGCCTTCATGTAGAAATGGTCCCTTTTACGCACTATGCACGTGTGTACTCCCAGCCTAGCACACATATGTTACTTGTTCTGCAGGGTATTTGGGCACTTGACTCACAATTGTGGGCATTGTATCTGTGGGAACTCCACCCTATTCCTTCCATGGGAGACAACAACTTGGTGGCTGTCCCAGCACCTGTACATTCCTATCAGTCCTGGAATGTGCGTGACAGTGTGTGTTCCCTTTGGCTCTCTTAGTTTAGTAGGCTTTAACATGACTATACAGTCTTGTGGCATGATCTCAGTGTGTGTATTGTGCTGCATCCGCCAGGGGTCGGTATGCATGTGTCATTTGTCATCACACACACATGTGGTGTGTCATGCAGTGGGGGAAGGACATCCATCCTCATGGGAGTGGGACACCGCTGTCAGTGATGTGTTGTTATGGCACTCTCAACATAGTTGCACATTGGGGATGCGTTCATACACCCATGGAGTTGTGGTCATCTGAGGATGATGTACACACCCCCATGTCTCTGTCCAGTGCTGGGAGTGATAGGCACCCAACCCATCATATGTCTGGGCACTGCTGGGAGTGATATGCACCCACCCCTCATATGTCTGGGCACTGCTGGTATTCCTCTGCACCCACCCCTCACATATGTCTGTCCACTGCTGGGAGTGATAGGCACCCACCCCTCACATGTCTCTGTCCACTGCTGGTATTCCTCTGCACCCACCCCCATGTCTCTGTCCACTGCTGGGAGTGATAGGCACCCACCCCTCATATGTCTGGGCACTGCTGGGAGTGATATGCACCCACCCCTCATATGTCTGGGCACTGTTGGTATTCCTCTGCACCCACCCTCACATATCTCTGTCCACTGCTGGGAGTGATAGGCACCCACCCCTCACATGTCTCTGTCCACTGCTGGTATTCCTCTGCACCCACCCCCATGTCTCTGTCCACTGATGTGAATCCTAGGCAGACACCCACCCACCCGCCTACACCCTTGGTGCAGTACACTGCTCTCCTGGGCATACAACCCCCCAATATACTGGTTAGATGCTGCACCAGGCCCTATGACAACATTTGTGGTGTGTGTACGCCTTGTATCACTAATGTACTGGTGTCCTAGGGGTACGCGTGATGCGGTCTGTACCCCTACATCACCACAACTATGGTGGTACGGGCCGTACACGTGCTCTGAGGGCCTGGGTACGGGCCGTACCCCTACGTCACCCCAACAATGGTGGTACGGCCCGTACCCACACCCCCAGAGCGTGTGTACGGCCCGTACCACCATTGTTGGGGTGATGTAGGGGTATGGCCCGTACCCACGCTCTGAGGGCGTGGGTACGGGCCGTACCACCATTGTTGGGGCGACGTAGGGGTACGCGTGGTACGACCTGTACCCACGCACTCAGAGCGTGGGTACGGGCCGTACTCCTACGTCACCCCAACAATGGTGGTACGGCCCGTACCCATGCCCCCAGAGTGTGTGTACGGGCGCACCACCATTGTTGGGGTGATGTAGGGGTATGGCCCATACCCACGCTCTGGGGGCGTGGGTACGGGCCGTACCACCATTGTTGGGGTGATGTAGGGGTACGGCCCGTACCCATGCTCTGAGGGCGTGGGTACGGGTCGTACCACACGTACCCCTACGTCACCCCAACAATGGTGGTACGGCCCGTACCCACGCCCTCAGAGCGTGGGTACGGGCCGCACCCCTACGTCACCCCAACAATGGTGGTACGGCCCATACCCACGTGCTGTACCACCAATGTTGGTGTGACGTAGGGGTACGACCCGTACCCACGCTCTGAGGGCGTTGTACGGGCCGTACCACCATTGTTGTGGTGACGCAGGGGTACAGACCGTACCCACGCTCTGAGGGCGTGGGTACGGGCCGTACCACCATTGTTGGGGTGACGTAGGGGTACGCGTGGTACGACCCGTACCCACGCTCTGAGGGCGTGGGTATGGGCCGTACCACCATTGTTGTGGGGACGGGACACGTCCACGTCCACTTCCGTTGTGGCAGGACGCAGGGCTTGGTGGACACGCCCCCCGAAGTGACCAGACCCTGGAGGTACTGTATGTACATGATATATGTGGTATAATTTGGGTAGGGGTTAAGTTGCATGCCCCTCGCCCCCCCCTTTGACCATGGGTGTTATTCTGACCTTCTGCGGCGTCCCGGTCAGTTTCTGTGCACCAGGTCGTTGGCTAGGAGGAGCCGGGATTATACGTAGGATGGGGTCCATGGCTGTCCGTCGCATACAGGTGCTCCTTCTTCGCGTCGTCCTCAATTTCCCGGGAGTTTTCGGCTGCTGTAAAAAATGAGCCGTGCGGAGTGACGTAGGCACGAATCGTACTTGCTGGTCCGTAAAACGCTGCCTGACTCCGTCCGGACGTCACGTACGCGATGTCCCGGATCGGAATTGTGGGTATTTTTTAGCCGCACGTAGTTTTGTATGAATCATACGGAAATGGTATTTCTGTACGAATCGTACTTGCTGGTTTGTAAGGAGGATTTCCCGGGTACGAGTCCTACGGAGAAAACGCTCCGTACGACCATTCGTACCCGGGTTTTACAGGATCGGAATCGGCACCTTAATATACATTTCAATAAAATATAACAAGCTTAATAAAAAAAATACACAAACATAATTTTTTATACATATATATTCATTTTAAAACAATTAATAAACTATTATTTTTAATTTATGTTAAAAGTCTAAATTATATAAAATAAAATATATATCAATGATTTATATAAAAAAAAAAATCTATAATAAATTAAAGCATTACACTATTAAACATATATATATATTTTTTGCAGAGTTTTATATAGCGTGTACTTGACCCGAATCAAATCTGGTATCAGAGTGCTTTACATAGCACCAGTTACGTTACATGAGGACACACATTCATATTTTTTGTTAGGCACGGGGAGATTAAGTGATTTGCCCAGAATCACAGGATGTTCAGCGTCATTATGGAGACTTGAACCCAGTTCCCCAGGTCCAGGGTTCGAGCGCCCTAGCCGTTAGGCCAACTCCTCTCCCCAACTTACATTACACAATACAGTCAGTGCAACAGTAGGAAAAGTGTTGGATAGCAGAGGGGAAAAAATTATTACTCCCACTCCAAAGAGTGCAACAGAAGGGAAAGTGTTGTATAGCGGAGGGATACAATGTACTATTCCCACTCCGGTGAGTGGGAATAGTACATTAAGGAAACAGTAAGGAAAGAGTTGGATAGCGGCGAGGCAAAAATTACTATTCACACTCCAAAAGTAAAAAATAAATAAAAAATATTTTTTAAAAAAAATACAAATAAATATTATTTCATTTTTTTTATCAAGTATATTAAATATATAAAAAGAAAACATAATATTAATTACATATAACAAATACCTACAAATATTATATAACATAAAATAATAAATAACTTTTTTTTAAATAATTCTTTCAAACTAGAAAATATTTACAAACAGACATTAATACATGAATGTATTTATTTTTTATTTCCTACCCTATAACACCACACCAAAAACAACACACTTCAACATTTTAAATTAAATGTACTTCCATAGTTAACATAATGAATAATCAATAAAAAATATTAATAACAAATAAAAAAACACAATAACTACACACTCTTTAACATATAGGTACCGATTCCGATCCTGGAAAACCCGGGTACCAATGGTCGTACGGAGCGTATTCTCCATACGACTCGTACCAGGGAAATCCTCCTTACAAAGCAGCAAGTACGATTCGTACAGAAATACCATTTCCGTACGAATCGTAAAAAACTACGTGCGGTGAAAAATTACCCACAATTCCGATCCGGGACATCGCGTATGTGACGTCCGGACGGAGTCAGGCAGCGTTTAACGGACCAGCAAGTACGATTCGTGCCTACGTCACTCCGCACGGCTAATATTTTACGGCAGCCAAAAACTCCCGGGAAATTGAGGACGACACAAAGATGGAGCACCGGTATGCGACGGACAGCCATGGACCCCATCCTACATGTCATCCCGGCCCTCCTAGCCTACGACCTGGTGCACCGAACCCGCCGCGCACGCTGCAGAAGGTCAGAACAACACCCAGGGGCAAAGGGGGGGGGGGAGGGGCAGGAAACATAACCCCTCCCCAAGTTACAAAAAATATTTCCTGTACATACATTACCTCCAGGGTCTGGTCACTTCGGGGGGGGCATGTCCACCAATCCCTGCGTACCGCCACAACGGAAGTGGACGTCTACGCGTACCCGTCACCACTACAACGGTGGGACGGACCGTACCCACGCTCTGAGGGCGTGGGTACGGTCTGTACCACCATTGTAGTGGTGATGTAGGGGTACGCATGGTACGGACCGTACCCACGCCCTCAGAGCGTGGGTACGGTCCGTACCACCATTGCAGTGGTGATGTAGGGGTACGCGTGGTACGGACCGTACCCACGCCCTCATAGCTTGGGTACGGTCCGTACCACGCGTACCCCTACATCACCACTGCAATGGTGGAACAGACAGTACCCACGGCCTCAGAGCGTGGGTACGGTCCGTACCACATGTACCCCTATATCACCACTACAATGGTGGTACGGACCGTACCCACGCCCTCAGAGCGTGGGAACGGTCTGTACCATGTGTACCCCTACATCACCACTACAATGGTGGTACGGACCGTACCCACCCCCTCAGAGCGTGGGTATGGTCCGTACCACGCATACCCCTACATCACCACTACAATGGTGGGACGGACCGTACCCGCGCTCTGAGGGCGTGGGTACGGTCCGTACCACCATTGTAGTGGTGATGTAGGGGTACGCGTGGTACGTACCGTACCCACGCCCTCAGAGCGTGGGTACGTACCGTACCACCATTGTAGTGGTGATGTAGGGGTACGCGTGGTACGGACCGTACCCATGCTATGAGGGCATGGGTACTGTTCGAACCACGCGTACCCGTACATCACCACTGCAATGGTGGTACGGACCGTACCCACGCTCTGAGGGCGTGGGAGCATGGGTACGGTCCGTACCACCATTGCAGTGGTGAGGTAGGGGTACGCGTGGTACGGACTGTGCCCATGCCCTCAGAGCGTGGGTACGGTCCGTACCACCATTGCAGTAGTGATGTAGGGGTACGCGTGGTACGAACCGTACCCACGCCCTCATAGCGTGGGTACGGTCCGTACCACGCGTACCCCTACATCACCACTGCAATGGTGGTACCGACCGTACCCACGGCCTCAGAGAGTGGGTACGGTCCGTACCACGCGTATCCCTACATCACCACTACAATGGTGGTACGGACCGTACCCACGTCCTCAGAGCGTGGGAGCGGTCCGTACCATGTGTACCCCTACATCACCACTACAATGGTGGTACGGACCGTACCCACGCCCTCAGAGCGTGGGTACGGTCCGTACCACGCGTACCCCTACTTCACCACTACAATGGTGGGACGGACCTTACCCGCGCTCTGAGGGCGTGCGTACGGTCCGTACCACCATTGTAGTGGTGATGTAGGGGTACGTGTGGTACGGACCGTACCCACGCCCTCAGAGCGTGGGTACAGACCGTACCACCATTGTAGTGGTGATGTAGGGGTACGCGTGGTACGGACCGTACCCACGCTATGAGAGCGTGGGTACGGTCCGTACCACGCGTACCCCTACATCACCACTGCAAGGGTGGTACGGACCGTACCCACGGCCTCAGAGCGTGGGTACGGTCCGTACCACGCGTATCCCTACATCACCACTACAATGGTGGTACGGACCGTACCCACGCCCTCAGAGCATGGGAACGGTCCGTACCATGTGTACCACTACATCACCACTACAATGGTGGTACAGACCGTACCCACGCCCTCAGAGCGTGGGTATGGTCCGTACCACGTGTACCCCTACATCACCACTACAATGGTGGGACGGACCGTACCTGCGCTCTGAGGGCGTGGGTACGGACCGTACCACCATTGTAGTGGTGATGTAGGGGTACGCGTGGTACGGACCGTACCCACGCTATGAGGGCGTGGTTATGGTCCGTACCACGCCTACCCCTACATCACCACTGCAATGGTGGTACGGACCGTACCCACGCTCTGAGGGCGTGGGAGCGTGGGTACGGTCCGTACCACCATTGCAGTGGTGAGGTAGGGGTACGCGTGGTACGGACTGTGCCCACGCCATCAGAGCGTGGGTACGGTCCGTACCACCATTGCATTAGTGATGTAGGGGTACGCGTGGTACGAACCGTACCCACGCCCTCATAGCGTGGGTACGGTCCGTACCACGTGTACCCCTACATCACCACTGCAATGGTGGTACGGACCGTACCCACGGCCTCAGAGCGTGGGTACGGTCCGTACCACGCGAATCCCTACATCACCACTATAATGGTGGTACGGACCGTACCCACGCCATCAGAGTGTGGGTACAGTCCGTACCACGCATACCCCTGCATTACCACTACAATGGTGGTACGGACCGTACCCACGCCCTCAGAGCGTGGGTACGGTCCATCCCACCATTGTCGTGGTGATGTAGGGGTACGCGTGGTACGGACCGCACCCCCGCTCTGATGGCGTGGGTACGGTCCCCCGCTCTGATGGCGTGGGTACGGTGGGCCACCTCCTGACCATCGGACTCGAACCTTTGCCCGAAACATAACACATTACCACAGCCCCAACTCCTGGAGCATCAGCACCAACATCAATACCTGAAATGCAATAGTGTGCAAAGTCAAAAGAAAATGCTTTAATCAGCATAAGATAAAAATTGTATCAACAACACTATATACAAAGGCCAATGGCCAGTCCAGAATAGAAGTCCTTGGGGGGACACATGGGCATGTGTCTCCCCTAGCTTGCCTGCACATTAGAACCCTCAGGTTCGTCGACTGGGGGGGGGCATCATGTGGGGAAGGACCAGGCAGCGCAGGGACAGGAGGTGGAAGGGTAGGTGTGGTGGGTGCAGGGCTGGACGCCTCCACCACAGGGGGTGGGGCAGCGCCAAAGGTGGAGGTGAGCTTGGCGCTGCACACTTCTGCCAGGGCGTCCAGAGTATCCCCTGCACCGGAAGAAACCACAGGCACAAAGGAGGGGGTGGGGTCGGAGGGATGGGGTGCAGCGCTACTGGGGGAGGGGGTGAACGGGGGGGGGATCAACTCCCCTAACCGGGGAGTGCCTTGCCCGTTGGCGGGCTGGTGACCCAGTGGGGCTGAGGCCCAGCACAGCCAAGTAGCTCACCTTGTCTGACTGTGTGGCAGGGGAGCCAAGGGGAGTGCCTTTGGAGGGACTGGGTAGTGAGGCATGCGGGCTCAGACTGTGGCTGCGTGTATGCCTGTGTGCCCCAGACCCAGTGGGTGTGCCTTTATCCCCCTGAGTGTGCGTGCCAGGAGGTGTGTGCTTGCCCTTACGTGTTTGTGTGCTGCCTGTGTCTGGTGGGGTGCGTGCTTGGGAATGTCTGGGTGTGCATGGGACAGGCATGAGAGTGGGAAGTATGGATGGTGCAGGGGTAGGGGGGGGACGAAGCGCTGCAGGAGACTCACTGCTGCCGTCAGTGAAGAGTCCATGGACCTCAGCAACATCCGTTGGTCAGACATCGCTGCTGACATGCCCTCCATGAACGACACCATCTGTGTCAGCAGTCTGGTGTAGCCATGGATGGTATTCAGCATCGATGTCTGGCCAACCTGCAACTGCCGCTGAATGTCCACAGACTCTGCAGTGAGGGCAGCAGGGGGGACAGGGGCAGGGGGTGTGGTGCCTGGCACAAAGGAGACACGGTGGTGCCCTGCACGGACAGAAGGGACCGGAGCAACTGGGAGGGCGGTGATGGGAATGGAGGAAGCGGTGACAGATGTTGTGCTGCTGCCAGGTGATGCTCCGTCCATCACCACCCCCTTTGTACCGCCAGGTGTTGTAGCAGCCTCCGCCCCCTCGAGGAGTTCAGCCTCAGACCCATCAGCGTCGTCACCAGACAGGTCCTCCGCCTGACTCCCCTCGCCCTCCATGCTACTTGATCCCGCAGACTCGCCAGCAGTGGTGGCACCGGTGCTGGATCCCTCCTCAAGGTCCGTGGAGGTGTCTCCCTCGGTGTCCTCCGATGATGCTGTGGGCAAGGTGAAGATACAGAAAATAATCAGTCACCTGTATACATCTGACACATGAGTCCAAACAAAATAGGTCACAGTGCATATCAGGAAAAGCATCATGAGTAACATCTACATTACTCCGCACATATGTAAGCCCTACACTCCCCAGTTGGTTGACCCACCATGCCACTTGGAAAAAATGAAAATTAGGACACAACAGCAAATGACTTGATATCGAATTATACTGAGAAGCTAGTGTCTGGGAACAGTTGAGCACAGCAATACTATGAAGGCATGCCACCTCTTGTTTACTGTGAACGAAACAGTATTGGTGCACCCAAGGCTAAATAACAGACCGCAATGCTGAAGGTGTCCCCACAATCAGAGACCTGTGAGTACTTTGGAAACCCAAACGAAATACATTGTGATCCCTTGGGAATCACAACACTTTACACAATCTACATGTTTAGAATGTGTGAATGTGCCACTTTGTGAACAGAACACACATGTGCCTGTATAAAAGAAGTCACACAAGGAGGTACACACAAAACTACATTTACACAGTCATTGTTTGAGCTGCCACCCTTATTCAAACAAGCCACTGTTAGAAAGAAATGGGGTTTCAGTAAGTTCATATACATGGCCCCACGACGGTCTGAATGACTTGACACTCGTAAGTTGGTATCAGCAACAACCAAGGACTTACCCAAATGCCACCACACTGTGGGAACATGGATATGTATAACCTTGAAAAAAGTGTTATTCAAACTGTGCCTTTCTTTAATATGTGCCAGCGTGTCCCCGAAAAGTGTAAAGGTGGTTTCTTGTGCACTTACGTGGGAGACATCTGTCATGCAGGCACATTATTGTCCTACACAACAAAACATCAAAGTCAAGCATTGAAAACATGAAGACATGTTGACAAGTGTAGTGAGTGCCAAGGTACAAGACTTCTTGACTAACAACTTGAATCATGCCACCTGTCACAAGGCCATCCGTACCATGATGACACAGTTGGCAACACATCTGACCCACTGTCTGTCATGTGGAGTGGCACACATGTCCAAACACAGGACAATGCATAAGATAATGGGCGTGCAATTGTGTCGGAATAAGGAGCACCTGCGCTGAGGAGACACACTCATGGCAAGCAAGAATGTCCACACAGATGTAACCACACAAAGACCAAACTACGTAGCATCTGGACCACACACTGGTGCCAAAAATGGATGAGCAGGAATCATGTATTTAAACTTTTGACACATGCTGCAAAGCACTAAAATTAAACCCTGCACAACATGACTGGGTCACTGCATGTTGAGTGTCTGTCCAGACAATTATCACACACAGGTCAGACCTGGCAAGGAGACATACGTTTTGGACATGTAGGCCTTGCCCGCACAAACCCCCATACCTGACACAATGTGATTGAGACAGATCAAGAAGTTACACCTCTTAATCTGGGTTTACTAAAATGTGCATCAAGAAATCCTAAATGTACTCCACATCACCTCGTGAGGCTGCCAACACATATTTGTGACAAACAACCATCAACAGATAGTTGTACATAGACACACAGGCACTGCCCAGTGTGAGGATGCACAAGCCAAATGGGGTCACCCTGTCCAGTGGACACATGTAGCACACTTTACATTAATACAAATGAGGCCAGGGAACAATGCCACAGAGGCCAACCTATGCTGAACACACTGAGAATGGGCACAGTGTTGGATGACACACATGAATCAGAGGCAAGGGTGTCTCAGGGGACTGTAGTGGGCACACTGCTCCATGGTCCTGGAATGATCTGACTGTAACATGAGCAAACGTCCCGGCACTATGCATATCTCCCACTCATGCACATCATGTCTGAGGCCACAACATCGGTCATGCATGCTGCAAGTCTTTTAATTTGAATCATCACACTCCTATGTTGAGACTCAGCATCAGTGCCAACAAATATGGACCCCCAAATGACTGAACAGGACAGGGCACAGCCAAGGTACCAACACATGTCACAGACCACCCCCACACATGATGCAGAAAGCAATGTGCACTTGGATTAACTGGCAGCCTAGATTACCATGTGCAATAGTGTTTACACACAGACCAGGGAACACATGTCAAGGAGGGGAAGAGAGGAAGAACAGCACCGGTTGACTTGGGGGAAAAGGATATGCACTGCACATATAAACCCTGGCAGTGTATCCAGGCGACTGAGCACTTCCAAAAGCTGGTGACACACAACAAACACACATGTACCTGCTGCTGCTGTTTCTCCTGTAACCGCCCATCCATCACAGGGAAGACCACCGCCAGGACACGCTTCATCTGGTGGGTCAGGCGTCGGCGCCCGGCGTGGAGGTGAGTCCTCCAGCAGGACCCGGGCGATCCTCCGGGTCCAGCACCTGATGTCCTGCCACCGTTTTCTTACTTGTGCTAGGCGCCGACTGTGACCCTCCACCGATCTCACGGCCCTGACGGCCTGCTTCCAGATCTCCCCCTTGGCGTAGGCAGTTACCTGTGAGGATGACAAAGTGAGACAACATCACTGCACCTGCTCCATGTCAGAGAGACACACATTTGAACATCTTTGAAATGTTGAACAGGGCAGAGGATGCTGCCAAGGAATTGCATCTTAGTCATATGGACATTGGCCTCTGTGGAAGCCCCAATGCACTACATGGCATATAAAGTACACAGGTGGCATGAGGGGTGCGACACACTCCATGAACATGGAACACACTGTGCATCACAAGAGACACCAGGCTGATGGACAGCACCTCCAAGCAGTTACATGCCACAGGCCACTGACGCAACCTCAGCAGAGTACACAGACACACACAGGCACATATCAATCACATGCCATTGGCAACAGCGGATACAAACCTCACTCTGCACATGTGCCACTAGCCTGTGGGGTGTCACAGGTGTGGGGCTAGCTCAGCAAGTCAGACACACAGCACGGCTTACTTCTCACATCAGATGGGTAGAGCTGTTGCCTCCTCCATGCAGCTGTGGTGCAACACTTCACACTCACCAACATGACAAGGAACATTCACACACATCAATGTCCAGGGGGCGTACACATCACTTGGACACTCTCACCACAGCTCCACTCAACTCAGACACATCTGTGGAAACAGTCACATGTCACACTGGGGGGACCACTGAATCACCTCAGGACAATAGACAAAAAATGCCACCAAGGATTAGCAAGGCTGAATGTGTCATGCACTATGCAGTGAATGTCACAGTAAGCACAATGCAAGTGAGGAGTGCACACATGAACTACATCATGCTCTGCATGGGAGACATAAGCCATTCCCCCCCCCCCAGGACCCACTCTAAACAACATTGCATGTCTGTCACACCTGGACACAATGCCAGAAGTGACAGTCACAAAAAAGGTGCACAGTCAAAGGTAGTGGAGTCAGCACTCACCTGCTCCCCTGGTCTCCCATACAGGCTGGGGTACTGTGGGAGGATGACATCCAGCAATGCCTCATTCTCCTCCTGGGTGAATGACCGGGCCCTCTCCACAGACCTTGACATGGTGCCAGAGGAAGCACAGACAGCAGCAGTGTTGTCGACAGGAAACTTGTGCAGGCAAGTGCCCTCTCATGGGTTCTGGCTGACTTATATCTGTCTTGCTGAGGGGCATTCATTTGGAGGAGTACATAGTGATTGGTCAGAGTCATTCGCATCTTACGTTTACTCCAATCCCTTTCCACATACACCAGTGACAGCATTTGCATCGTTCAAAATTTCAGAATCATGTCAAGTCAACAACCACTTTGAAACATTGTATTTTGTGGCCAACTGACTTTTCCAGGCCACCTGATGGAAAATTTGAACTGAAAACTCTGTATCCATGACAACCAGCATGCATTTAGTGCCTAATACTTGTCCCTTATGTGTCCCCTATGTAATTTTCAAATCCACACACAGGTACAGTGCATTTCACACGTACCCCTACGGCACCAGTTGCACAGTGCCTTTGACACGTACGTGTAGGCACTGGTAGTACACGTACGTGTCCGCAATGGTAGTACACGTACGGGTACGTGCACTCCCAGTGCCTACACGTAGGTGTACTCACAGTGCCTACACGTCCATGTAGGCACTGGTAGTACACGTACGTGTAGGCACTGGTAGTACATGTACGGGTACGTGTACGACCAGTGCCTACACGTACGTGTAGGCACTGTGAGTACACGTACCCGCACGTACGTGTACTACCAGTGCCTACACATACGTGTACTACCAGTGCCTACACGTACATGTAGTCACTGGTAGTACACGTACGTGTAGGCACTGGTAGTACACGTACGGGTACGTGTACTACCATTGCGGACACGTACGTGTAGGCACTGGTAGTACACGTACCCGTATGTGTACTACCAGTGCCTACACATATGTGTACTACCAGTGCCTACACGTACGTGTACTACCAGTGCCTACACGTACGTGTACTACCAGTGCCTACACGTATGTGTACTCACAGTGCCTAAACGTACGTGTAGGCACTGGTAGTACACGTACGTGTGTACGGTCCGTACCACGAGTGCTCCTACGGGCACACAACTCTCGTGATACGGACCGTACACACGCTCTCAGAGCGTGTGTACGGTGCGTTTCACACGCTTACACTGTTGATAGGATGCCCACACGAAAGGAATGGAGGTCTCAGACCCGCAGAAGGATGTACATCAAGTCATTGTCATTGCTGTCCTACATGTGCAGGGCCTAGGTGTGTCAGTCAGTGATATTGCACATGTCTCCTCATGTTATTGCACAATTGATGTGTGATGACCTGTGTGTGATGGGGCACTATGTGGCACACTTCCCCTTCACACTTTGCACATGTGTGCATGTAGTACAAACATGTCAAGCACAGCATCACTGGTATGGCACAGTCACCACCACCCGCAACTGTCCCCTGATGCCAGGGACAGGGACACTAACAACTTACATTTAACGACCAGCGTGCACCGATGTGACTATGTCATGTGTGTGTCATGTGTTCCCATGAGCTTGCTGTTGGTGTCCCGTCAACTGCATCTGCTGTTCCTGCATCCCAACATGTGTCGGTGTCTAGATGGGCATGGCACACATCTACGCACACCATGCCACATGTGGATTTCCACATAACGTGTGTCTGTATGCATCGAACTTGATATTTTGACATGTTATGTTATGTTACCTGGTTTTATATAGCGCTCAGCTGCCCCAGCAAAGGGGCGTCCCGGCGCTTCTTGAACAAACAGACTGGCAAACAACGATTCAAAGAAAAGGAGTCGAGTCAGACCTAAACACCCCCTGAGAACAGATAGGTCTTAACGACCTTCCTGAAAGTCAAAAGTTCGTCGATGGCGCGGATATGGGCAGGAAGTGAGTTCCACAGCTTGGCAGCTAGTACACTAAAAGAGCGGCCACCGGCCCGAACCCTTTTAAAGCGTGGGACTATAGCCAAATGCGAACCTGAAGATCTTAGGGACCGCGATGGTACATATGGTAAAATAAGCTGTTCGAGAATCGGAGGGGAAGAATATTTCAAAATCTTAAACACGAGACATAAAGACTTAAACTTAATTCTCTGAGAGACCGGGAGCCAATGTAGACCAGAAATAGTTCTTTTTGCTGAGCATGATCTAGGCAGGCCGACCAGAGCTCTGGCAGCAGCATTTTGAACTCGTTGGAATCTGCAGAGTTCGGCCTGATTGGCTCCAAGCAAAAGAGAGCTTGAGTAATCCAGCCGAGACAGAATAGTAGCTTGTACAATAAGCTGTCTGGTTGGAGCATTGAAAAATTTAAAGATCGGTCTAAGTCTACGCAGGATCCCGAAGCACGTGGCAGCAGTTTTCTTGGTATAAGAAACAAAACTAAGTTTAGAATCTAACCAAATGCCCAGATTCTTTACCTCAGTAACAGGAAGGGGGGTAGGGCCAAGCTCCGGCGGCCACCAACGATCTCCCCAGGCTTGACTCTGCTTGCCAACAATCAGCACCTCGTTTTTTTTTGCATTTAATTGCAAGCAGTTATCTGTCAGCCAACGGGCCACAGACCTAATTCCCTCGCAGAACTTGGTGGCTTCTAGGTCAGATGCCCCACTAATCGCAACCGCTAGCTGCGTGTCATCAGCGTAAGACACCATAGTCAAATTATAACGCTTGATGACTGCAGCCAGCGGCTGGACATAGATATTAAAAAGTGTGGGGCTAAGGGCCGATCCCTGAGGAACACCCTGAGTGATGGAATGGGGCTCAGACTGGTAAGGAGGGGTAACAACCCTAAAAGTCCGACCAGATAAAAACGATCGGAACCAGTCAAGTGCCACACGATCGACACCAGTCTCAACCAAGCGCTGTAATAAAATTGAATGAGAGACGGTGTTGAACGCGGCACTGAGATCTAAAAGTACCAGAGCCGCCGTTTGACCAGAGTCGACCAAAGTTCGCAGATATTCAACCATAGAGAGAAGCGCGGTCTCAGTACTATGGCCGGGCCGGAATCCATTCTGCGAAGAGTCTAAAATATTAGCAGAATGGACATGAGGACATATCTGCGTCATCTCAATGTCTGTGTTTTCTGATTTCACGTGTACCCCTTCATCGCAATGTGTGTGATCTGTACATTTGTCCTTCCATGTGATCTGTGCGTCTCGCTTGCCGTCAGCTGTCTGTATGAGATGACATCCTTAAAATGCAGAAATGTGGATGTATGTCACTCTTGTGATTTCTCTGGATATTCACTGACACTGGCCCACAGCTCGTTTCAGGGCATGTCATGTACACTTGCCGAGTGTATCGTAGGAGTATTACCTGGCTGGCATACGTGTCCTGGATGTATTGCACAGACCAGACTCTGTATTTAGCAGATGTGTATTAGCAGTTGAGCATGTGCTCAGTTCATTGACATTGATGTTGTTATGTTCTCACTCTTCGTTATTTATTCCCAATTTCTGCAGGGCAACGCCTGTCCCCAGACCAATGCCAGACTTGGGTGCCATGAGGGAACGTGACTGCATACGCCGTTACAGATTCACCCAACAGTTGATTGAGGACCTGACAAACAGGCTGGCACCACACCTCCAACCGCGACACAGTTATCCTACTGCGCTGACCCCCAAGATGAAGGTGATGGCAGCCCTACATTTTTTTGCCACAGGTACGTTTCAATTCACCATAGCTGATGTTGGTGGCATGTCCCAGACGATGTTCAGCCGTGTCCTGCATGATGTTTTGGCAGCCATGTTGGAGCACCTGGATGAATTCATCCATTTTCCGACTCCTGAGGAGTTGACAGGTGTCAAGGGTGATTTCTATGCCCTGGGAGGGAAGCCCCATGTCATTGGGTCCATTGATGGGACACATGTGGCTTTTGTACCACCACAGGCACGGGAGGTCGCCTATCGCAACCGTAAACATTACCACTCTATAAATGCCCTTGTGGTGTGTCTTGCTAACATGCTTATTTCCCATGTCTGTGCACGTTTTCCAGGGTCAGCACACAATGCCTACATCATGATGCGTAGCAGGGTGCCAGAAATGATGCTGCGGCTGCACAACGAACGAGCATGTCTTGTTGGTGGGTATACTCTGTTTGTCCTGTGTTTTGCGGTATCTTTGTATCTTACGGCATCTCCTGACCCACTTTTTTACATGATGTTTCCATGTAGGGGACTCTGGCTATCCCAACATGCCATGGCTGATGACGCCTCTCCGGAACACCAGGCGAGTGATTGAGAGGACGTTTGGCCTCCTGAAGAGCCGATTCCGGTGCCTTCACAAGACAGACGGGTCCCTCCCATATGCACCGGTGAAGGTCTGCAAAATCTTCCTCGTGTGCTGCATGCTGCACAATATGGCAGTGGAGAAGGCAGTGCCACTCATCCTGGAGCAGCATGAGCAGGAACATCTACCCGTGGAGGATGAAGGGCTTGGTCACGAGGCAAGTGAGGAGGAGGAGGAGGATATCGGGAGTCAGCTCATACGCAACTTCTTCTCATAATGGTGAGTCACTGGGTCTGAGTGTGCACGCTTGGAGCCTTGTGTGGCATGTGTTGCAATGTGTGTGTCCAGCTGACTGTATGCTAAGTGACTTAGATGTGTGTTCTGATGTGTCACTCGAGTGATGATGTCATTCCAATCATTTTAGCTGTGACCCTAATTTTTCTAATCGCATGGTGACAACATTATTCCTGTAGAGTAAATGACCATGTATGCGGATAACAATCTTTTAGCTGACTGCTTGTGTGTCTGTCATCCACAGGTTCTTGCGCATGTTGTCTGGTCGTGTCATAATTGGCCTCCTGCTATTCTTCATGAGTATTGCAACGTGTGCTGAATCAGCATTCCATGCACGGATATGTGGAAAAGTCATTTTGGGTGAGGATTGCAGCAAGGCTGGGGTTGTTAGGTGTTTGGAATGTGTGGGGACTGCTCCTGTGCATGTTGGGTTACCATGCATACATGTCGACTCACCATGGGGCACATGACATGTAGCATGACTCCCATGAATAGATAGTCTACCTTCGTGACAGTCATCTCTAATGGTTTGTGGATTCTGATGAAGGCATCAATGTGTGTATAACTTCCCTCAGAAACATACGGTATGCTATGGGTGGACATGGTGTGGGACATCCCCAGAACAGGCTCAATGGGGAATTGCAGCCTCTCCGTGTGCAGAAGGGGGTGTTTGGCTCATCCGCTTAACTTGTGAGCCAGGCCATTAGGATTTACTACATCTGTGTTGTGAAGGGGGTGTCCTGTGTAGGTCCCACATGTTCAGCCAAATGACCTGTGTGTCTGTTCATATTGATGCTTTTCCCTTAGTGTGAGCCTGAGTAATAAAGGGGTTCCACACCCTCCAAGGTGCCTCATCTCTGTCAATGCTGGTCTCTTGCCACTTTGCATGCGGCATCTCTAGCATAGTTGTCAAAGATTGTGCATATGAGTCTATGTGTAGTTTGGCTACATGCATGCAGGTCTTCATGGGTCAGAATCTCGATTGTGCATGAAGTCCATGGTTGTGTATGTATTTGGGCATGTTGGTCCCCACGATGGGCCGTCAACGCCTGCTGAGGGTGTGTCTCCTGTGCGCGGCTCGGCCTTCTGTTTCCTGATCCTGTGTCAGTCATCTTTGGTGATTGTGCATCCATTTTCTCTGGGTGTTCCATGGGTAACCGGACACTCCTTCCTTTACTTACACCTGTTGCATTTGTCCTTTCTGACATCCTTGTCTTTGTGTGCTACTTTTGGCATAGTTTCAAGGACATGCCACCTGCTGCTGCGGCCCCTGCAGCAAGGGCCCACAAAGTGGCGGGATTCGGCAACACACACGCCTCGAAGATGCTCCACCCTGCCTACCTCCAGCCATTCATTTGGCTGTCATCACCTTGTCTGTGCCACTGTTGGGTACACGCGGTGCCAAAGGCAGGACCGTCAGCACATGCAACGTGCACATTGCACGACCCTCATGTCCTTGCATGACCCACATCACACTAGAGTCTGAGGTTGTAGCCACCCTCCAAGCAATGTCTATCCGAAATTCAACCGCCTGCTCTCAGCCATACCCTAAGCGCACACATGACACCTTTGGATGCTGAGTGTGCAACTCCAACTGCCTACACAGCGCTGCCTCGCCTTCCAGGCCCTGTCACACCAACCAGATCATGTCCCTCCTGCTCCACACCGGCTCCGTACACCAGCAAGGCCATGGGAGTGGGACTCAGACCTTCAGCATGTGGTATAGTGGCGTCATCTGCCACATGGCTCAGGGATCATCTCTCAGCGTGTCAATCTTCAATGTGTCCAGGACCCCCCTCTCCACCATCACATGCGCACACAACCTCATCATCATGTCGTATGCCATTGACACCCAGGTGCTCCTCACCCTCACCAAAGACACAGCCATTGCCAGTTCCAACATTCAAGAAGGCATGAGGTCCGTGGATGAATGGCTGAACATCAGCCACCTGAGGCTGGACTTGTACAGGACTGAGGTAAGCATCGGAGGATTGTCCCCTTACAGCTGGCTCAACTCCTTGTGTCCCACCCGCATGGGCCCTACACAAGCACCCAGTGGCCACGCACACAAGATGTTGTACATCATGGATTTGTCACTCACATTTGCCATGCAAATCACCATCATCTGTACCTCATGCTGCAGCACCCTCTGCATGATGTACATGATCCTCTGATAGATCCGCTCCAAGGAAAGACAGACCATCCCCCAGGTCCACGACACCAGCCGTTTCAACTACTGCCCCGCCCTCTACGGAGCAAGTACATCCAAACTCACAGGAAACTGGTCCACATCCAGGGTGCATCTGCACAACTCAGCTTCAACATCCTGCACCCCATCAACATCACCGTCCACCTGAGATAGCTGCAAGGGATCACTGTGCGCTGCAGGATGACCTTCACACTCCTCACACTCACTCAGGAGGCAGTCAACAACCCCAGACCCCAAAACCAACCTTGTACGTCTGTCATCCAAGACCCCGTTGGCCCAACTCAATGCATTCGAACTTGGCCTGGCCACCATTCTTCACATCCACAACACTCCAGCATGAAGGAGATGGTTCTCCCACCTGGCCAAACATACCTGGGACTCAGTCCCCAGGAACCTCCACATGAGCCATGACCTGTAGGCCTTCATCATCGTCTTCCTGATTGGTGTGTGCGCACAGTACTTCAAGCCCCCCCTCAGCAGCTTGAGGCCATCACGGGTGAGTATTGGGCTCCCAGGCTGTATTGGATGATACATTGTGACCCATGTGTGTCCTGTACCAGACTCAGATCCCAGGGTATGGATGGCTGGAGTTAGTTCAACACTCAGGCATAGTTTGACATTAACACACATGTATGTTGTGGACTAATGCAAAATGAGGGCAACATCTCATGACAAAAAAATAGTTTTATTCTCGGTGGGGTGTGTGTTTTGGTAGATAACATAAGGTGCTCTAACGGGTGCATAGAATCCAAAGTCCACAGGGGGAGATGCTATCCTTGGCATTTGAAGTCATCAGAGTCCAGACCACAGTGTTGGTCATCATTGGTCAGACTGTGACCAGCAAGTCCATGTGGCAGAGAATGTCAGTGAATGATGTGCTGCTGTTGCGCATGAAGGCCAGGTGCCAGGCCAGGTGACCTGGGAGATGTGGATGGTCCGCTGCCTCTCACGGTCTTTTCCGTGGACGACCCACCCTCCTCCGGGGACCCTCAGATGCAGGCCTTGACGATGTCGGCGATCCGACGGAGTGAATGGCTTATGTCTCTTTGCACCGCCACGAGCTCAGCCAGTCTTGCCTCCAACCATCCTTGGTGTTGTTGTTGACTGGCGTGTTGCTCGGCCTGCTGATTCTTAATGTCTGTGAGGGTCGCCACTACCTGACTGATGGCCCTGGTGTCACGCCGGTATGCCTCCATGATGTTGCGGACGTGTGACATACCAGTCCCTTCAGCTGGCTGGCTGGTCAGGTTCACGCCTCCGCCTGCCTCCACTCCCACCACCCCTGCCCACACGGGCCTGGCCTGCCATTGTGGGCACATTGGGTCTACGGGACCCCTGAGGGATGGCAGTGTCTGTGTTGTCTGCCTCCTCCTGGGTGCCCGGCGTACCTTGTCCCTCCAGGTCAGACTGGCTCAGTTGTTCAGTGTGGGCAGGGCTCCTGGGTGTCTCCTGGGATGTGGCAGGAATGGTGATGGTGGTTGGCACAGATGTACCTGAAGCAGGTGCTGCAGGGTCTTGGACACCAGAGGGGCCAGGTGGGTTGGGGTCATCCGCGGAGTGTTGTGAGGTGTCACTGCCGGTGGGATCAGGTTCCTCCCGAGCCTGGGACTGTGGTTCTTCTCCCCCATTGGTGGGGGGAGATCCATGACGTTGCCCTGTGTGTGGGAGAGAGACAATGTTAATGCTGTTTATGTTTCACACATATTCGACTGGATGCGGAGCGGACATCTGAAACCGAACTCGGACAAGACAGAGGTCCTCATCCTGGGACACACACCCTCAGCCTGGGACGACTCCTGGTGGCTGATTGACAGCACCGACATCCACCCACCACGCACGCAACCTAGGATTGATCCTCGCATCCTCCCTCTCCATGTCTAAGTAGGTCAACGCCGTCTCCTCCTCCTGCTACGACACCATACTCACGCTCCGCCGGATCTACTGGTGGATCCCAACCAAAACAAGTAGAACAGTGACACAGGCCCTCGTCAGCAGCTGACTGGACTACGGCAATGCACTCTACGCAGGACTCCCATCCAAACACCAACGGCGGATACAACGCTTCCAAAAAGCCTCCGCACAACTGATCGACAATGCCCCCCGCCACAGCCACATCACCCCCCTCCTGAGTGACCTGCACTGGCTCCACATCGACAAGAGGATCACCTTCAAGCTCCTCACCCACTCACACAAGGCACTCCACTACGCCGGACAAGCCTACCTGAACATCAGACTCAGCTTCTACAACCCCACCCGCCAGCTCCGCTCCGGCAGCCTTGCCCTCGCAGCTATCCCCCGCATCCAACGTATGACCGCCTGCGGGAGATCCTTCTCCTACCTCGCTGCGAAGACCTGGAACACCCCCCGACCCATCTACGACTGACCCAAGACCTACTTGCCTTCAGATGACTCCTCAGGACCTGGCTCTTCGAGCAGTAGTGGAACTCCCCCCCCCCCCCCCTCCCCCCCCCCAGCACCTTGAGACCCTCACAGGTAAGTAGCGCGCCTTACAAGTACCCTGATTGTTTGTTGATTGATTGACGGTGCCTGCTGGTGGGTGTAGTGTGATTTGGCAGTGGGTCTCCCAGGTGATGTATCTGTCCCCCATGGAGCATGCTGCCATGTCAGTGAGTGTGAGTTCCTGTCCTAGATATCTGAGCTGGTTGTGTTTGTGTTAGATTTTGCAGCTGTCACAGGAGGGCCTTGTACTGCCTACAGCAGGGCCAAGTGTCAGCTACCTTGTCAGTACTTTGCCAGTCCCTGTGCATTGCGCATGGTGCATGGGTATGTACCTGGGCCATATGGGCTGAGGGCAATGGTGTCTGTTTCTGAGTTGTACAATATGTTTAGTGACCCCCACCCTCCTAGCATCCCGGACATCCAGTCTTGGGTTTGTGGTTTGTGTAGGCTGGGACATGGCATGACCTTGCTTTGTGAATGGGGCATACACATGTTAGTGGCATGAGCGTTGTTTTTGAGTGTGGTTGTGTCCGGTGAGGGCTTGGGGGTAGGTGTGTGCATTTGTGGTAGTTGGGGTGCGGATGCTATTACCCCCATGTTACGTAAGTTGTTTGTGTACTCACCAGGCTCGGCAACTCCTTCGACTCCGTGTACTCCCACCGGCGGAAGCAGGGCCATCACCTTCTCCTCCCAGGGATGGTAATGTACCGGTCTGCGGGGCAGCCCACCTCCTGTGATGTTACTCTGGGCGTAGTCCTCGTTCATTTTGTGCTTGACTGCCCTGCGCAGATCGTACCACCTGGCTTGGCATTCATTCCTGGTCCTTCTGATGAGCGCAACAGCATTCACCCGATCGACGATCCTCTGCCACAGGCATGATTTTTCAGCTATGCTAGTCTGTCTGACCAATGTTCCAAAGAGCTGTGGCTCGACTCTGATGACTTCGTTGACAAGGATGTCCAGCTCCTCTCTTGTGAACTTTGGATACTTGTCTGTGGGCATGGTGTGGGGTGTGGGTGTGGATGGTTGTGGGTGTGTGGGTGTGAATGTGTAGGTGTGTGTGTGAATGTGTAGAGGGGGTATGTGTGAAGGAGGTTGTGTGATGGTGTGTAAGTTAAGGTGTATGGGTGCTGTGGTTTGTGTGTGGTGTCTGTCAGCAGTGGGTCTGTTGCCAAGGCTCATGGTTTGTGAGTGTGGGCCCTTTTTATTGGTCCATTTGTGGGTGTGGCTGGGTTTGAAATTTTGGTGGGTGTGTAATAAGAGGTGGTTGTGAGTTTGGGCCTCTGTTTGCCTGTTTGGATGTGCCAGTCTTTTAGATGTTTTTAGTACTGTAGATGTGTTTTGTGGTGTTGCGCGATTCGAATTGAGCCTCCTTGTGCTGTTTTGCAGTGTCCTGGTTCTGTACGAGTCGTTTTAGCGTATGTAACGTGTGTACATACGCGATGTTGTTGTACAGTGCTCACATATGCAATGTTGTTGTACGGTTCGTACATACGGGATGCTGGGGTACGGTGGTGGGGTACGGTGCGTCCAAGTAAGCGGCTGGGGTACGGTGGTGGGGTACGGTGCGTCCAAGTACGCAGCTGGGGTACGGTGGTGGGGTACGGTGCGTACAAGTAAGGGGCTGGGGTAGGGTGGTGGGGTACGGTGCGTCCAAGTACAGGGCTGGGGTACGGCGCTGGGGTACGGTGCGTCCAAGTATGCGGCTGGGGTACAGTGGTTGGGTACGGTGCGTACAAGTATGGGGCTGGGGGACGGTGTTGGGGTACGGTGTGTACAAGTAAGGGGCTGGGGTAGGGTGGTGGGGTACTGTGCGTACATGTATGGGGCTGGGGTACGGTGGTGGGGTACGGTGGTGGGGTACGGTGCGTCCAAGTACGCGGCTGGGGTACGGTGGCGGGTTACGGTGCGTACAAGTAAGGGGCTGGGGGACGGTGGTGGGGTACGGTGCATACAAGTTAGGGGCTGGGGTAGGGTGGTGGGGTACGGTGCGTACATGTACAGGGCTGGGGTACGGTGGTGGGGTATGGTGCGTACACGTACGGGGCTGGGGTACAGTGCGGACATGGGGGGGTACGATGCAGACATGTGGGGTGGAGGGAAGGGCTGTATGACTCGTATCCCGGGCATAAGTTTACCCGGATACGAGTGGTATGGCGTTCGATCCGTACTGAGCCTTTTCCATGCGCTTGTGTTTTCGGACGGCCGGTACGGATCGTACTTGCGCGCTCGGACTTCACTTTTACAATTTGTATGTAAAAATGTCCGGTGACGTCTCGTAGACTTTTCCCGAAGTCATTCGTATGTATTTTTCACATATAAATCGTACTTCGCCGTTTGTACGGAACTTGTACTGGGTTGGACTGGGTACATAGGTACAGGTGGATGAGACATTTTTCTTTTTCGGGGCTATGTCTTGGGATAAGTAAACCCTGTCTATGCCTACGATGTGGGGTATCAGCGAACATATGTAACACAACCTGTTCGTGGTTTGGGTTCCCCTCGGTGGTCATGTGTTGATACCATGTGTGATGTAGGAGTGCGCTGTGTAGTTCATGAGGAATGCTAGTGCTCGGTTCAGTGTGATTGTGAGGTGGGAGAAGTCACTATGCAAGCACTGCAAGTCTCGTATACTTTTCCCGAAGTAATTTGTATGTATTTTTCACGTACGAATCGTACTTCGCCGTTTGTACGGGACTTGTACGATTCGTACGTAAAAAAATACGGATGCGAGTCGGACGGTAATTGTTTTTGACAGATCGGAATCGGCACCATAATATCCACAACACACACCTAAATTAAACTACAAAACATAAATAAAACCTATTTTTAAATTAAAAACTATTGCTATTAACACAAATTATCAAGTAATTAAAATGTATTTAATATCCACCCCTTATCCCTTTAAAAGTAAAAGCACACACAAAATTAAAAATTACACAGAATACATAACAAATAATTATCATTAACGCTATTTTAAAGAATTAAACACAAAACACTTCCCATCTGTTACCCCTATAAACACCACAACACACACCTAAAATTCATTACACAACTGCCATAATACTTTTTTATATAATTTAATTAATATAATTTAACAAATTAATAAAAAATAAATAAACTACTTAACACCCTTTTCCCCTATGAACCCCAAAACACACACCTAAAATGTATTACACAATTACTATAATTATGAATTACTAATTTATTAAATATAAATAATTAACAACCAACTATTAATTTATGAATTAAAAATAAATTACTTCCCACCCTTTACACCAAAACTCACACCTACAATTAATTACACAATTACCATAATTAATTACCAATTAATTAATTAAAATTAACAACCAATTATTAATTCATCAATTAAAAATAAAATACTTTCCACCCTACACACCTATGAACACCAAAACACACACCTAAAATTAATTACACAACTACCATAATTAATTAAAAATTTAATAATTAATATTGATTAACAACAAACTATTACTTAATTAATAATACATTATTTTATACATTTAACACTTTAATATCTCAATCAAACAAATATTATTGAATAAAAAATAATCAATTAATGTAATACAATCAAATTACTTCCCACTCTTTTCCCCTAAAAACCCACAACCCGCTACGGAACTAAAAACGCAAAATTGAAATAATTTTTTTTTGATAATTACTAAAAATGTAACACATATAATAAATATACAAACAATTCTTATACATAAAAACATACATCACATACATGTAAAACATATACTAAAATACGTAACATGAATTAAAAAAATCGATAGTTTTCACAACTATGGGGTTGATTCCGATCCTGTATTTTTTTTTTCCGTACTACTCGTATCCGTAATTTTTTCCGTACGAATCGTACAAGTCCCGTCCGACCCGTGAAGTATGAGTCGTACGGGAAAAATACATACGGATCGGCCCGATCCGTACGAATCGGATCGGGAAAAGTTGTACGAGACGGACCCGGACACTTTTCCGTACGAATCGTAAAAATACAGTTCGACCGTACAAGTGCGATCCGGACCGGCTTTCCGATTTACGAATCGTACAGAAAACGTCCCGTACACAGGGAATGACTTTACCCGCTACAAAGCGAACTTTGTACGACTCGTATCCCGGGAAAAGTTGTTCCCGGGGTATGAGTCGTACAGGGGTACGAGTCGTACAGGGGTAAGAGTCGTACATACGAGTCGTACAGGGGTACGAGTCGTACAGGCCCCCCATGCACATGTACGCACCTTACAACAACATGTATGTACGCACCATACATACGCAATGTTGGGGTATGCACCGTACATACACAAGGCATAGGGGTGTATGCCTGTACGACTCGTACCCCTGTACGCCTCGTACCCTTGTACGACTCATATGTACGACTTGTACCCCTGTACAACTCGTACCCCTGTACGACTCGTACCCCTGTACGACTCGTATGTATGACTTTTACCCCTGTATGACTCGTACCCCTGTACGACTCGTATGTACGGCTCGTACCCCTGTACGACTCATACCCCTGGGAACGTGTCAGAGTACGACTCGTACCGCGGAGAACGTCGCGTATGACCTTTTACGGCTGTTTTGGCTCCCGTAAGAAAAGAGCCGTACGGAGTGCTGTAGGGACGAATCGTACTTGATGGGCCGGAAAACACTGCTTAAATACGTCCGGACGTCGCGTACAGGCTGTTCCGGATCCGAATTGTTTTTTTTTTTCTACCCGTACGGTCTTTTGTACGATTCGTACGGAAAGAGGCTTTCTGTACGAATCGTACTTCCTAGGTTGTAAGGAAAGTTTACCGGGTACGAGTCGTACGGAGAAAACGCTCTGTACAAGGATTCCTACAGCCTTTTTCCAGGATTGGAATCGGCCCCTATATGTTTGCAAATGATATTAAACACTTCGATATTTTTAAAATCGATATTAGTTACAGTAAGTCGATATTCTTGACAACAATATTCTTGGTGTCGATATTTCTGAACCACGAAATTTCTAACTCGATATTTGTGCAACTCGATATTTTAAACTCGATATTCTGACTGCACACCTCAGAAAACGGTCTGAATTCTTCTGTATGTCCTTGTATTGAGCCCAGACAAAACAGTCAATAGTTTTTCTTCGAGCCTGATAGAACAGAGTTGTTTTCTACTGTAGCGGATGTTGGAACAACTCAGGGGCATATTTATAACCAGGCGATAAAAAATTATCGCCGCTTTTGCGGCCGTTATCGGCCGAAAAATGGCGATAATATTATCGCCTAATTAGCAAGGCCACGCTAACGCGTGAAACCTTGCTTTAGTGTGGGTATTCTTTACGCCCAGTTTTGCATCTCTAATGGGATGCAAAGTGGGCGTTCCTGACCTAATATGACAGGAGAAACGTCGCTAAGCGACATTTCTCCTGTCATCAAGCCCCACGCTATGAAGCATAGCAGCAGGAAAAGTAGTGATAACCCCTGTTATCGCTACTTTCCTTATGCCTGCTTCAGGACTGACTTAGCCATGATATCCTATGGAGGGTGGATATCATGGCTAAGTTTGTGAGTCCTTATCAGCAAGCTAACGCCACATTGCGTGAGATTATCGCTGGGTTTCCAGCGATAATCTCACGTTAGGCAGTTAGCGCTAGGATTTTTATCGCGGAGGAGATAAGCGTTGTTAATAGCACGCTATCTCAGCGATAAAAATCCACGTTACCCGGCGATAATTATCCTCACGCTAAGAGCGCTGAGCGATAATTATCGCCGGGTGTGGCTGATATGCCCCTCAGAAAGATATTTTCCACGGATGACCAGGGTTGGGGTGCATATGGTCACAAGAGTGCAGAGGTCCCACAATGCGAGGGCGAGCTGTGCATAGGCAAATTATCCACATTGTCAGTAGTAATCCATCAACATGGAGGTGCCCCATGCAGGTCTGATACGTGCAGTATTGCTTCACAATTTGCATTGGTACCGAGCAGTATTATTTCTTTGCCTCTGAAACACAAAGAATACAGTGTAAGTTACTGTACAATTAGGGGTTGCCTCTTCCCTTCCAACCATGGTACCTATTTATCTCGGTATTCCAGATTTCCTGGCATGGGGTATCTGTGCTGGTTTTTTACCCCCTTCCATGGGACCCATATCCCCTAGCATCATCGATGTGAATGGCCCTGCACTGGAATTCCATATTGGGGGTCCATTTGTCATTAAGAAAGGCTGCCCCAAATATGTTAAGGGCCCTGAGATCACAGACGGAGGCAGCAGCAAACATATTTGGGAAATGGTGCAATGGTTTTGCTGACCCTAAGAATCTTTATTCTACCAAACAGTGTCCTCCTATATAGTGCCCCTTCTGCGCATACTGTCTAGCTTGGTTTGAATGTCTCTAGGTTCGGTAAAAAGGTATAGTGCTGTGGGGTTGGTCTCATACTGAGTGATGTTTACTACTGCTCTATGGGGTTATGGGGTTCTACTCAACTGGGTACATAGGTACAGGTGGATGAGACATTTTTCTTTTTCGGGGCTATGTCTTGGGACAAGTAAACCCTGTCTATGCCTACGGTGTGGGGTATCAGCGAACATATGTAACACAACCTGTTCGTCGTTTGGGTTCCCCTCGGTGGTCATGTGTTGATACCATGTGTGATGTAGGAGTGCGCTGTGTAGTTCATGAGGAATGCTAGTGCTCGGTTCAGTGTGAGTGTGAGGTGGGAGAGGTCGCTATGCAAGCACTGCAAGGACGTTGATGTATGTGTCAGGAACCTAGTGAACGTCATTTCTGTAATGGAGAATCAGAATTGCAATCGTAGGGTTAGTGTGAAGCCCTCTAGTTGCAATTGTTGGGTAAACGTCTAGGCGGAATTGACCCCTTTAAGATGGCCGCCCTATTTGCTAATTCTTCTGATGTACTTGTGCTAAGGCATGGATATCGCGTGATCCGAGATTTCATCCTCGGCGCGCGCGCAATCCATTGCGCACTTCAATTTGAGTCTTGACTGGAGTAGAAGTTTATTTTCGTGTCGCGCTACAGTTTTTTTGTCAAAACTGGTAGCGTCCCTCATAGTTAATGCACATTCTCTTCAGAAGAGTAGAGTAGCATTCGGACTAGTACGTCCTCATCACAGCTCCTCGTTTTGGGCAGTTGGTCAACTGTGCTGCCCCTTCCGCTGAGAAGTTCAAAGCTTCCCTCTGCTCGTCGAATTCCTGAGAAGCTCCCTACTGTTTCACGGCTCCGGTAGGCTATCGTCAAATACGAGGTGAGCCAGTGAAATACCGTTGTGACCAGAGACAAGTAAGAGCTAGACTTTGTAAAGACTGCGTCGAGAACACAGCAAGTTACAACTCTGTGATAATAAATGCTCAGTCTCCTTTTTTCCCCCGCCTTTCATGCGTGCTTCCCTTTTCTTACCTCCACCCTTTTTTCCTACCTGGCTTCCTTTTTGCGCGTACAGTCCTAGGAGCTGAGCATAAGGAAATCTGCTTTCATCCCAAGGCTTCGCCTTCCCTCCCAGAGATTTGGAATGCAATGAGAAGTACTGACTATCGTTTCATCAAGAAGACTACTCAAACTGCTGTATGTTGTAAACCAGACTCCTCTATTAGGTAGTCGCAGAATTAGCGAGAAGGTAGGAAGAGAGGCCCATAGAAGAATTAGAGAAGTAGGTTAGGAAGGGAGTTTAACTGTTACTTTTCTCTCCCATGTGCAATAGGAAGTAGCTGTCCCTCAATCCCAGCTGCAATCTTCTGAATATATAGAAAAAGAAAGAAGAGAAGCAATACTCACGCAGAACCTGGTAGGATTCAAGAGAGAGAGAGAGAGCTCGATAAGGAGGAAGAAGTCAGAAGTAGGTACAAGTGTAGTATTGAAGTGTTGTCTCCCTCTGTGCATTAGGTGCTCCCGTATCATCTAAGAAAGGCGACGAAGGAGTTCAGGTCCAGCACGAGTGTCTCTTCTCTGTCCACTTCCCCTTTCCCCCGGCCTGGAGAAGCTGCTTAACGCAGTGAGCTCCGGGAGGCGGGCATTGGGAAAAAGCACCATTCTGCCTCCGTGGAGATTCCAGCGCACCTTTGACAGAATGCTCCATGCAACTAGGCAGATTTCTGGCTTCAGAGTGGCGTGAGGGCACCCATCCTAGACAAATACCTAAATACATAACTTTGAAAACATTCAGAGGTCTTTAGATGGTCTCTAGGGGAGAAGTCTGTAGTCTGGGCGCCCAGAGGTGTCTTGCCTTGGTGCAATGCAAAAAAGAGTCTGTTTGTAAAAACAAAATGTCCATAAAGGCAGCTTGCAGTCTGTGTTCTTGAGCAATTGAGCATCGTTGATGCCCTTTTGGGAGCTTCGGCTGAAGGAGGTGGCGGGCTGCTGTAGCGATGGTGCACATGCGGCACAATTGCAAACCCGTTTGGATAAAGGCTGCCGTTTGTGGGTTAGCTTGGAAAAAAAATATTGTTATACAGTTTGCTGGAAATTCATGTGCCTCCTTTTTAGGGGTATAATCTGTAGCTTCACTATGCACAGAACATTTTAGGTGGCAGTACTTTTAGGAAATGATGAGATTAGGTCGCCTCACGGTTATTTTGTAGGTACTTTGGTCCCTCCCCCTACTCGCTACGGCAGGGGAGAGCACTTTGTTTTATGGGCTGCTTACTTTAAATGTATGTGTGTGTGTGTGTCAATTTATCTGTGCGGGGGTATCCATTTGACTTGCACATGCGTTGTGCACTGTGAAGGGAAGGGAAGTGGATGTGTAATGATTTTTGGGGGCTTTGTTGGTAATGGCAATGTTTCCCTTGTTATATGCATGTCCCTCTGGTTTCTGCACGTGGTGTGTAATGAAGTGCTCCCTAATGGATTTGGGGCATAAGGTTACGCCCTTTTTCTTGAAGGTTTAGGTTTTCTGAGCTATTCTTGGGCTTCTTTGTGGGAGTTCCGTTGGGCGCTTACTTAAGCTTTTGGGCGATGATGCTTTTAACATAGTATGCTGTAGGTAGTCAGGGAGCTGTTTGTAGCCCCTCTGTGGCTCTGCAGGGGGGTAACTGGGATTGAGCTTATTTGCTGTGCTTTCGATGAGACGGATAAGCGGTTAGGACTCGTGATCGGCCCGATGCGGTAATGCAAATGGCTTTGATGAATTTTCTCCAACGTCTGAGTGTCATGTGATTGCTTGCTTCTGAGTTTTGAGGACATCCTTCTCCTAGGTTTGTGGGAAAAGTGGCTCCCGACACTGGAGTGTATGCCTCCTTTTGAAACTGTAAGCGGGTCTCCATTTGGTGGAATCCTGGAGACTGTTGAGACCTAAATAGCTCGTCCAAGGTCGAGTTTGATGAGTGGACCTGGGTGCCAGTTTTTATGTGTCAGTCGGACCGCCGTGCCCCCTCATTGGACTGTCTCCCCCCCGGGTTCGTAGCCAGTCAACCCAGCGGAATCAACAGCGGATAGAGGCCCAGGCTCCTCAGGGCACCTGGATGGCAAACTCCAGCATGGATTCATGATTGATATAGTATCCAGCTACCCTAAAGTTGTTTGCGAATACAGGTAAGGAAATGTATCTACGAAGGGTATGAAGAGGATTCTTCATGTTGGGGGGTGGGTTTGGACTTTACTGTGTGTTTGCATTCGGAGATTGTGCAAGGGCACTGCCTCCCCAAACAGTTACCCCTCCCTGCAGTGACTGTGGCCCCGGTCCTTGCAGGACTGGCCTCCCTGTGTGCTGTGGCTGTTGTCACGTACTTAACTAATCGCCCAGCCCCTGCTGCGGTGGGGTGGCTGTTGCCGGATTTCCCTGAGGCCAACTGTACAATGCATTTGCGTTATTCTGGGCTTTTTTTGGAAGGGGTATTGTGTGGAGGCTGTCCTGGGATTCTTCCTTTCAGCTCATGAAACATTTGTAGGCAACAATAGTCGGTCCTGTGGATTCTTGTGCAGCAATAGTGGCATTCTCGGAGATCTGGCAGCTGCCAGCCTCTCTGCCTTCTGGTGCTAGCACACTGTTGGAACCCTCTGGGGTTCTGCGATTGAGTCTTCTTCAAGCCTGGTGCCACTTGCACTTGCATGATCTCACCGGCCCTGTATCCACCAGAAGTGGTATGGTTTCTCGTTTATTATTATCGTAACCACAAGGCCTTCCTCTAGACACTGCGGAGCAGACAGCCAGGGTGAGCGCATCTTTGAGTATCTTCATGGCCTCTGGCATGTGTTCCCTGTTTTTCCCCTGGTGTGGTGAGACCCGCCCTGCACTCTCGCTTTCGGATCCTGAAGAACTAGTCTTCTTGCTTAACGTCTCAAGTCCTGTAATCCTATAGGTTGCGAGTTGAGGCCACCCTGAAGTGGGCCAATAGTTTTAACAAAGCCATTCTTCCAATCCTCTCTTGGCCTACATATCTCGTCTGAGTGTGTGTTCTTATATGTTCTATTATGTTGGTATCAAATGTTCCCCCTCAGGAAAGGGGAATACGTATGGCTTGGTAAGTGTGTGCCACTCACTGCAGTGCTTCTCTAGTTTCCTAGCCTGTGTGGGAAAACTAGTTTGCTTGTGGTCTAGCGGTGACTCCATGAAGAGTTAGGAATATTTTTAAGGAGTTTGTAAACTTACTTACTTCAGTTTTAAATCATTCCAAATTCTGCTCTGATCGGGGTGAAATTGTGTTCACAGGGTTGTGCCGGCAATAACTACTGGTCATGAGCTCTTATTAAGGAAAACAATACATCACATAAAAACACTTAACAGTAGACAAAGACAATCAAGTACAATGGCTAGTTCAGAACGATACGAGTTGCTTTTTATCAGCGGAATAGCAAATATGGAGTACTGACTTGTGGGAAAAATGGTTACTATTTCATTGACGCATAAACTGACTAACAGGACATAACATTTCAACATAAAGTACAATTGCAAAATTTAACAGCACCAAAACATCAGAAATGCATAAACTGAAAACCTTAAATAAAAATAGAAGAGAAACAACTTACAGAAAAAATTATAATTTTGTCCTGAAAATCATAGCCCGCTCCTAGCGCCTAATGAAGAAGGAATACTCTGCGCAGTACATGTAGCTAAGTGAGCCTGATAGTCTGTCAGTATTGGCTCAGGGACAAAAATGGCAACGATTTGCGAAAAGAAGAAGGAACAAACTGACAACTATCAGCCCTCCCTGGCCAGACACAAGCTACAACTTATCCACCAATGTCTGAATTTTTCCCTAATCTCCGAATTACACCCTATATCACACTCAGGGGTCATGCATACCATCTGTCTGATGCTCAGCGGTCCAAGGGGAAAAAAACATCTCTACACTTCTTTCAGACACTGTCAGTGTTAAGAAATCGACAGTCCCTAAAAAAACTCCTTCATACTAAAATATAAGCTCAAGGTTGTAACCCTATATCACACCCAGGGCCTATGCGTACCATCTGTGTGATATCCAGCGGTCCAAGCGAAGAAAGTAATAAAGCGACCCTATATCACACCCGGGGCCTATGCGTACCATCTGTGGGACACCCAGGGGTCCAGCTAACTAAACTATAAACTACCTTCACCTTCCCTAGCGTGTTGACTAAGAAAAAAGTGGTCTACACGCTTGTCCTAGTTAGCCACATACCACATGCTGGGACTAAGGATCAGATGTAGTTTCTTAATCTGTGACAGCGGCCTCCAGATGAACCTCCGTCCCACAGATTCAGCAGAACTTTTAATCAATTATGGTGTCTACTCATCAGTCTTGTTGTGCAGATGTTAATCTGTTCGGGCACTGGTCATTGTCCTTCGGCAGCAGTTGGGCTCGATAAACCAGAATCTCCTATCTGGCTTGCCAAAATGTTTCTTGGATATAAATTTACCTTCAAAAAATAAAAAAACAAGAGGAGTTTACCAACACAGGAACAAGTTGGTTTAATCAAACACAACGGCCGGGAGAGCAGCAACAGAGGTGTGTCTGAAGACTTGATGTCTTGATGTATAGAGGTTCTTGAAGTACAATAAACTGATTTACACATTCTTGTAGAGCACATAAATCCGGGCTTAGTCATGGACCATAAATTCAACCATCTGATAAGGGGCACAGGTGGCTCTCGACTTTGTGGAGACCTAATGTGGGCCAGTGTGTATGTGTCCAGACGTCTGGCATGGGGAGAGCGTGATCACTGTGTGTAGTGTGCATGCTGTGTTCTGATTGGCTGAGTGTTCCTAATTACATGTGGCATCTGACTTTGTGGTATTTTGGGAACGTGTGCCCTTCTGGCCAAACATATTTTATTGGGGCCAATATCCTCTGACCTTTTGGTGTGTAGCTTTCTATCTGTGGGATCGATCGTGTTTTTCCAGTTTGCGCATTTGTCTTCAGGCTAAGTGTAACCCCACCTGTGGCATATCAATCAGTGGGCCTGAGTTTGGGTTGCTGGGCCTGTCTGACCACGTATCTCTAGCCCGAGGTTGATGGGGAGGTCATCTTGGGTGGATTCAACAGCAATGATGCGAGTTCGTTATTCCATGTACATATAACATGGCGGTCATTGATATTGCATTTACCAACATACTCATTATTATGCGTACATTGATTATGGCGTACATCAACATCGTATTTTCCGGAATTTACATTGTTATGTGTACATATATTATGGCGTACATCGACATCCTAATTACCGGAATTGACATTGTTATGTGTACTAAGATTATGGCGTACATCCACATCATATTTATCGGTATTGACATTGTTCTTTGTACATATATTATGGAGTACATTGACATTGCATTCACCGATATTAACAGAAAAATACAGAGACCTCTGTATAACACCTCTGAAAATGCAAAACATTGCTTGCTGCTGCAAAACCGTAATCCCAGAAACAGCAATCAAACGCTTTAGACATGGCCAAAATAATAAACAAGCATTGGCATTGCCAATAGGTCACGCCTTTGGGACCTTATAAGTGTCTAGCCAGAGCTATTGGCTTTGCCAGTGTCTTTAAACTATGTTGCAGAGCTTTATGGTTGTTGTGCAGCATTTTGAAAAGTTATAATAAACAAGCATTTGCAATGCCATTGGTCTTGGATTTGTGAAAGTTAGAGCTATTAGCACTGTAAATGATAATGTTTTTTACTTATGTTTTTTGTTTGCAGTAGAATAACGTACCCAATAAAGCAGCTGATTTTGGAATTGGTGAACTAAGTTCGAGTTTTAAGATTGATTAACCGTCCTGTGCTTTGTGTAAATTAACTTTTGTTTCATATTAAGGGGTATTGCGCACAAGGTTCACAAACCCCCAAAAAGAAATAAAGATGCAAAACAGCGACAGTGAAGTCAGCCACTGGCTGGTTAGGAAGAAAGGGGGCTGCAGAGGGACATTAGAGGGCTTGAACTGGAGGGAGAATGAGCAAACACGGATGCAGACGCCTACAGACAACTTACTGAATGCACAGTGCGTGCAGCAGCTTGAAACTAGTCGTGGAAAGCGAAGCTACCACAGCTGCGTATAGATGTACGACGAGTGGAACTTGTTGTCCGTCAACCTGCAAAGCAGACGGGTCTTGCTCACACCAGAGTCCGCTATGAGGATCAGCCGGAACAGGGCATCGTATTGCTTGGAAGAGACCTTTGAGGGATCACATTTAAGTATTCTTTCAGCTCCTCCAGTCTCGAGCTTCTTATGAAACAATACATGCATTGAGTTAATTAATATAATAATATATCAATAATACAATATAATGGGGTGGTAATAAATGTGATAGCAATAACAGTATTATTCATCACGACCTGCACTCAAGTCACATATATTATCTGCTGATACGAACCTCCCTTTACTTTTGAGACATCCTTGGCAGGCTTTAACGTAATTATTACTTCAGCTCCACTTGTGTCAGGACTCTTACAAGCCACAGGTGCTGCGATTTTCCCTCTGTGCTGCATTTCACTGGATTATGCATTTTATGTGCTTTGTTGTTTTCTCTCTGAAGCCACTCTGCTGTAAGTATCATTAAAATTCAGAGACGTGGGGGAGGAGCCTAGCGCGCAACCAAGATGGCCGCATAGGCTTACGGCTCTCGAGGGCCTCCGCAACCTACCACATCTATCCTGACTAAATCCTGCTAAATTTGACGGGCTTTTGCTGATGCATTCGCGTTGAGGTGCCACCCGTTTTCCGAATTCTGATCGGACGCCGGGAACCCGAATGGTTGCCTTCCGAAGTTTGCGGCCTGCTATTGCCTAGGTCCCGGTCTCGAGTTGGTGAGGTGCCCGGGTACGAAGTGAACAACAGCGGCATGCTGGGCTTGGCCTGCCCTGTGCCCCGCACTTTCACTTTCGTTTTCAAGTCTGTTTTTTGAGATCGGCTGAGGAACCCTGGTGTTTCAGAGGAGCGCGGACAGCGGAGTGTCTGGCCTGATCTTCGGACTATACACGGACTTCCTGTCTGCGATTGCAGTGTCTGCTTAAATTAGCCAACTAGTCCCTGGCGCTGGCGGGTGCCAACCTTGGTGGCCTCCGGACGATGGCGGCGAGACTCGAAGGGGACAAGTCGAAATCCAAGTCAACCCGGAGGGGATCCTATGCTCAGGCCAACAACATGGACCGCTATGCGCAGCTAAAGGGATCCCCCGCTGGCCTGCATAAATCGCCTGAGTGGTCTAAAGAGCTTGCAGGCCCAGCATCAGAATTTACCCTGCAGGACGTCATGGACGCCATTGAGGAGATGAAGGCTGCTGTGGGTCAGCGATTTGATACCCTGGCACATAAGTTGGACGCGGTCCTGATCGACGTGAATTTGGTCAGGGCAGACCTGTCCAAAACCAATGAGCGGGTCGACTCCTTGTCTCAAGCGGCGTCGAGCCTAACTGTGGACGTGGCCGCCCTGCAGACGGAGGTCCGTAGGTTGCGGCTTGCCAGTGACCAGACGGATCGTCGACTTGAGGATTCGGAAAGCAGGGCTAGACGGAACAATGTCCGTATCATTGGAGTGCCGGAAAGATCGGAGGAATCTGCTGCTGATCTTTTTGTGGAGGATCTGGTGATCAATCGTCTCGCGCCCAAGGGATTGAGCAAGTTCTTTGCGGTGGAGCGGGCCCACAGGATTCCGGGTGGTGCGCCCAAAGTGGGTGCTCCCCCGCGGCCTATAATCGCCCGACTTTTTAACTTTCGGGATAGAGATGCTATCCTTCAGGCGTCGAGGGTGGCTGGGCCTCTGAAGTTTGAGAACTCCAATGTCAGCTTTTATCCGGACTTCACGCAAGCGGTCCAGAAACAGCGGCTGGGATTTTTGGGTGTCAAACGGCGCCTGAGGGACATGGAGCTGAAATACGCGATGTTATTCCCGGCGAGGCTGCGGGTTGAGTTCCAGGGTCGTTCCCACTTTTTTGACCGACCGGAGGCGGTTGGTGACTGGTCGGATGCCCTACCGCGGGGACAGGATCGAGACGGTCGGACGGAGGAGAGCGGACGGGATGTGGTGGAGCAGGACTAGAACTTGGCTCCTGGTGCTGGACTAGACTGACTATTTTTTGCACCTTGGCTCAATTGCACTCTGATCCGGCACATCATGCCCTTCAAATGTCTGGGGGTTGTGGGGAGCTTATTGGGGTCTTTTCCTCCTTCTGGGGTTCTTTTGTGGTATATGTTAGGGCGACAGGCACACTGCAAGTTGGGGGGGCTGTTCGTGCTCAAGCAGGGGTGCAGGGAGGGGGGAGTTGTGGTTTTGGGATTGTGGGGGAGGGGGGTTGTTGGGGATGGTTGTTTTTTCGTTTTGCAGGGCAATGTGAAGTTTTTTGCTGATTTCTCCGGGTTGTGCTCTCCGGGATGTGGGTATCATGTGCGGGAGGGGGATGGGGGATAGGGGATTGCGAATCCTTTCGTGGAATGTGAATGGTCTGGGGGACAGGATCAAGCGCGGGGTAGTGTTGCAGTTCTTGAAGCGGATCTCGCCCGACATCGTTTTCCTGCAGGAGACACATTTGGTTGGGAACTCCTTCCAGGCCCTAAATAGCAGGGGCTATCGCCTTGCCGCTCACTCTGGTTTCACTTCTGGCTCTAGGGGAGTGGGCATCTTGGTTAGGACCTCCCTCCCATTGGCAGTGGACGAGGTGCTTCACGATGATAGGGGGCGATATGTGGCGCTGGTGGGGAGATGGGAGGGCAGAACCATTTCACTGGTGGCTGTGTATGTGCCCCCGGGGTTGCAGACGGCTACATTTGCTGATTTGGGGCGTTTGGTCCTGGGGCTCCCTGGGGGGGTCTTGGTGTTGGGTGGAGATTTTAATGCCGTGGTCTCTGGATTGGAGGACCGTCACCCCCCCAGGGATCTCCCTAGGGCTCAGGCCTGGTTGGGGGGGTTTTTGGACACTTTGGGACTGGTAGATTGCTGGAGATTGATGCACCCGGGACAAGCGCAATATACCTTTCACTCGGGGGCCCATGGGAGTCTCTCGAGACTTGACTATATGCTCATGCCGGCGACCCAAGCTGGGATGATTGGTGAGGTGCGTCATGTGGCCCGAGGTATTTCTGACCATTCCCCTATATGGTTGCAATTGAGGGTTGACCCTGGGACAGAGGGAAGAGTGGCACCCATTAGCCCCTGGTATCTTCGTAACCCTAAGATCCGCGCGGAGTTGGTCAAGTCCACGGATCACTACTTCACTGATAATGTGGGGTCGGTGTCGTCGGCCGTCTCCCTATGGGAGGCTTATAAAGTGGTGGTCAGGGGGCAGGCCTTGTCCCTTATCTCTCATACTAAGAGGTGCGAGAGAGCTGAGGTGGTTCGCCTGGAGGCTGAAATAGCTGAAATGGAGGAGGACTTGGAGCATGGAGTTACTGATGAGAAATTGCATGTTCTCAGCCTCAAACAGTTAGATTATAGAGCTCTGGTCACGGAAGCTGCAAAAGGGATGTATAAAGAGCAGCAAGGGCGACTGTATGACGTGGGGGATAAGGCCGGAAAGTTGATTGCTTGGTTGGATAAGAAGGAGAGAGCGAGCAGGGTGGTGCCCGTTGTGGAGAGAATGGATGGCGTGCGTGTGACTGACCCTGTGGAGATTGTTGACTGCTTCGCGGATCACTTCCGCAGGGTATACTCTCCAGTTTCCGTGCGTTCGGAGGAGGATTCTCATCTGTTGCTTAGAGACATCGCACTGCCAACCTTATCGGAGGCGGATGCAATATTGATGGAGGCGAAGTTGTCGTCAGATGAGATCGCTTTGGCCATTCGCTCGATCGCGTCTGGTAAGGCGACGGGTCCTAATGGTCTTCCCATTGAATTATATAAGTTGCGTCCTGATAAGATAGCGCCGTATCTTCGAGACATGTTTTCGGCGGCACGTGCGGCGGGCCTCCTCCCCCCTGACCAACGCCTCGCCACCATAGTGGTGATACACAAAGAAGAGAAGCCGCGAGACCGCTGCGCCTCCTATAGGCCCATTTCGCTGTTGAACGCAGAACCCAAAATTCTGGCTAAGGTGTTGGCTAACCGACTGGTTCGGGTCGCGGGCGACTTGATTCATCAGGATCAGTCCGGTTTTATACCCCATCGGAATACCGCCCTAAATTTGAGGCGGTTGCACGGTGTGCTTGCTAGAGCCGAGTTTATACGGGAGCCGGCCATCTTGGCATCTTTAGATGCTACTATGGCGTTCGATACTTTGGAGTGGCCATATATTTGGGCCGTTTTGGCGAAGTTTGGGTTCGGCCCTGAGTTTATTGGTTGGGTAAAATTGCTATACGCTGACCCATTGGCTCAGGTGGTGGTGAATGGTAGGGTGTCGGCTTCCTTCGCACTGGGGAGGGGTACGCGACAGGGATGTCCGCTATCACCCCTTCTCTTTGCGCTTTCTTTGGAGCCTCTCGCCGCCTGGTTGCGTTGGGAGCCGTCGTTGCGAGGCATTAGATGGACGCCGGAGTTCGAAGACCGTGTCTCCCTTTACTCGGACGACATCCTTCTGTATCTCACTTTCCCCCGACAGTCACTAATCGTATTGGTGGACGTATTGAATTCCTTTGGCCGCAACTCCGGCCTGGTCATTAACTGGGCCAAATCGTGCGTCTACGTCCTCTCGGGGGACGCCCCTCTCCTGCCGCAAGACTGCCCTGTTCAGATTGCTACCCTGGGGTTCAAATATTTGGGAATCTTTATCTCACTGGATCCCGCGGTCCGCTATGAGCGAAACCTTCTCCCTCCCCTCCAGCGACTGAAGGCCGACGTCGCAAGATGGCGACGACTTCCGCTTTCGCCGCTTGGACGGGCGGCATTGTTTAAAATGATGTCGCTGCCTCGCTTTTTATACGCATTGCAAAATACTCTTGATGTCGTGCCGGCCCGCTATTTCCGGGAGGTTGAGGGTCTTCAGCGCCAACTGTTTTGGGACGGGCGGCCGCGGATTGCTCTCGCCAAGTTGACGCTCCCTTGGTACGATGGGGGTGTCGCCCTCCCCGATAATAAACGATACTATTGGGCGTCTCAGTTGGCGGCGGTGAACCACGGGATATATGGTCCTGCCTTAAACCCGGCGTTCGAGATGGATAAATTCCTGCTCCCGGGTGGGGATTATAATAGGGCGCTGTACTCGGTGACCCCGGACACGCGGCTGACGGGACCCACGCGGGTGGCGGTGCGTGTGTGGCACGCGGCGAATGCTGCGATGGGGTGGAGGGATCGTTTGACTCGGGCGACGCCGCTGTATGCCTCTGGGCGGTTGGGCTGTTTGTGGAGATCGAAAGGCTTTGAGAAATGGGACATGATTGGTATATGTAAGGTGGGTGATCTTTGGGTGAAGGGAGCTTTCAAAACGTTTGAAATGCTTAAAATGGAATATAAATTGAACGATAGAGAGTACTTCCGGTATGCTCAAGTCCACCATGCGCTGTGTTCGGTTTTTCCGGACGCTGCTGCCATCCCCGAGTATTCCCCACTGGAGGATAGAGTGTTGGATGGCTACGTGCCCGACAGCACTATTTCTCTGATTTACAAGAAACTCATCAACGATCGTGCGGACTTGCTGCTCCGTCTGAGGGAGGCATGGACGGGCGATGGCTTAGAGCTGGATGATGAGGACTGGGTGTCGGCGGTGGCCTCCCCGAAGGAGGTAGCGATCCCGGCCCGCTTACGGTTTGTTCAGCTGAAGATCCTTCATAGAGTGTATGTCACGGGGCCCGGTTTGCTGCGTATGGGTTATTCGACGGATGGACTGTGTAAGCGTGGATGTGGCCTGCCGGGCACCTTTCTACATATCTTGTGGGAGTGTTCGGAGGTTGTGCGATTTTGGAACGATGTCCACACTGTTATGGAGGTGGTCACGCGCGTGGCCCTGTTGCCAGAGGCTAGGAGGTGTTTGTTGAATGTTTGGGAACCGAATGATTGTACTGCGGCACAGACGCAGTGGGTGACCTTGGGGTACATGGTGGCTAAGCGTAATATTGCGCAGTTATGGGGCTCCCCGAGGCCGCCCACGATTGAGGTATGGAAGGAGAATATGGACTGGTGTATGTTTAGGGAAAAGACGGTGTATGTGGCGAGAGGTAAGCCAGGGAAATGGAGTAGGGTATGGGGTCCGTGGAATTCATATCGAGGCCGTATCTGCACCCCGCCTTTGCCATTAGAGGTCGATATTGCTTTGACCCCCTAGCCGCGCATTCTGCGGGAGGGTGTGAGGTGTGTTCCATGCTTTGTTTTCCCATTGCCCCCTTTCACCGCTTCTGGACTAGAATCGCTTTGGACACTTTATGTTATTCCCCGTCCTGGGAAGAGCACGCTGCTATCTCGGACTCTCATTGCCTTGAGTGTGTTTTATGTTTAATAAAAAATGAAACTGTTGTTTTAAACTGCTCCTGGCCTATGGCCATGGCCTGTTATAGGTGCTTACGGACTGCCGGGTGCTTTGCCGCTGGTTCATTTGAATGTATGGCGTTACACTGCGGGCCCTCGGGCTCTATAGCGGCCGGCCCTGGTGGTTGCAGGCCCTTGTATGTCTTTTATTGTGTGGTAACGGTTTCTAATAAAATTATTAAAAAAAAATAATAATTCAGAGACGTGGCGTGGGTCTAGTCTAATATGAGTTTTGAAACCACTGGTGTTTAAGTGACAGCAAAAGTCAAACACTATGGGGGATATTCTCAAGAATGTGTGATAATTATCGCAAAATTAGCTTAACTCAACTTTGCATATCGTAGTCCATCGCGGGAAAACAACGCCGTGTTAACGTAATATTCTCAACCCGGCGGCACCATGCGATAGTGTCAAAATAACACACCACATGACCGCAAGCCCGAAACAACGCGAAACTCGAACGCGAAAAAAGTTGCGAGGTGACCAATCGCAATACAAAAATCAGCGTTAAGCTGCGCGAGGCCTGCAATTCACACACGTCAGGCGGGACAAATCACTATAAAAGTAGAAAAAAAAATACAAACAAAAGCAAAAAACTGCGAAGCACAATGGAGGGAGCTGGAGCAAGTACATATGACAACCAGAAACCCACAAGCCCCCCCGGAGTCCCAGGCCGGAACCTCGGGGTCAGGGAAAGGCAAGGACAAGAAGAAGAGGAAGACACGGTTCAGTCCGCAGGAAAACAGGATCCTGTTTGCGGAGGTAATACAACACCATCAACTACTGTTCATTACCTTCACTGTGTCATTGGCAACAAAAAATGGGATATAGCAGTCCATTGTGGACAAAGTGAATGCAGTCGGAGTGCTGAAGAGGACAATGGAAGAGGTCAAGAGGCACTGGAATGATGTGAAGCGCAAAACCAAGCAGAAACTCGCAAACAACCAGAAGGCAGCAATGCAGACTGGAGGTGGGGGTCACGTGCCACAGGACGAGCTGGATGAGATGGAGGAAATGGTGTCCACAGTCATCAGTGGAGAGACGGTGACAGGAGTTGTGGGACCTGACACTGCTAAACATGACCTGACACAACAGCAACAGGGTGAGTAACGACCAGGGACAGGGGGGACGGGGGGGGACGGGGGGGGACGGGGGGAGATGGGCACAATGGCACACATGCATAATTAAGCATAGCACAATGCACACCCACAATGACTCTGGAGCATGTCCCTGATCCCCTTGGCACACTGCAGCACACCTAGAAACAGCAAGTAGGCCCCGTCGAGTATGTGCCCAGATGGGGCCCGTCAAATACACCCCCAATCCCACCACCATCCCATGCACATGTGTCAAACCCAGCAATGCGGCGTGTCTGTGGGCAACACTGACAATGCAAGTGACACTGCATGACGAATAGCAGTGCTGCGGTCAATATACCATGAAATGTTGCATGTAAAGACACTGCGGTGGCTGAGTGTGGACAAAATCCGTAAAGGAGCAGGTCACACGCTGACACATCCACGTGCACAAACAACCCCTGACGTCAACAACACATTTGCGGACAAACCATGCCTCAGACCCTCAACACCCACCAAGAGGCCAATGTACCCAAGTATGCAACATCTCAGCTCTGTAGAAACACAGAAGGCAAAGGCACACCGCATAAAAGGGATAAGGGGCAGCAAAATAAGAGCTGCAGGAGCGACTCTCCCAAATTGCAGCAAACACACATAACATGCAGAGCACATCAACACTGACAACAATGTGGTGCAAACTGCAACGCGTCCAAAACAGAACAGGGGCCACAACTTGGACCGCATGTCTGTAGAAACGGGCCAATCACATTTGGCATTGCCGGGAAATGTGAGTTGATGATGTACAAGTCCAAACACACATCCGTGATGTGGTCGAAATGTCCACTGTCCCGCTTCAAATAGGCAGCTCCTCCCAAACCGTCACAATGTACATTGTCATGCAGTCTGTATGTAAACATGTGCAATGCGTCAACACACATGTGAACATAATGTTAAACTGCATCTCCCCTTCACATTGCAGGGGGAAAACCAACACCTCCTGCTGAGCAGACCGAACCTCTCTTCTCCGATGACGAAGAGGACCTCCACACCTTCGACACCGACGCCATCCAAGAGTTCATCAACAGCTACGTCAACTCACCTCCAGGACAAGGGCAGCCCATCTGCATCAATGAGACCCCACCCCCTGCACCGACCACACAGCAGGCAGCACCCGCCACCACGGTTGCCTCCCAGGACCCCCACGAAGAACACATGGCCTTCCAAAGCCGTGTGTTTTGGTGCCAGGAGAAGCTGGCTGAACAGGTGCGGGTGGGGTTCGACCACATGGCAGCCAAACTAGATGCCATACGTGGGTGTCTAAGTCCTATCAGGGACCACTCACAATCCCTAACGGACACCCACAGTCCGCTCCATGCTCTCCAATGATCCATGGCTGACATCGCTGGAGTCCTGACTCAGAGACAAGAACAACTGTCTAGTCAGAGTGGCTCTAGCGTTGTCACCTGGGAGTTGGGACACATGCGGAGGATAATGGAGACCATGGAGCGAACGCAGGCGGATAAAGCAGCTGCCATGGCTGCCCACCAGCGAGAGGTAGCTGGGTTCCTCAATGCCCTAAAGACCCTCCTCATGACATTGCTGCCACAGGCCTGGCGCGGATGACTGCTGCTGCTACCACTCCATCCACATCTCCACCCCCTGAAGTGTTAGTGCCACACAGTGCGGCAGACATTCCACCTCCGGCCCCTGAGGTGTCACTGACACACAGTGCTGCAGACAGAACACCACCACCCACATGTGAGGCACATGAAACAGCAGAGGACGAAGATGCGGATGAGTCTGCCTTCATGGTAAGAAGGACGCAGTAGCATTCATCTCCGCTATATGGCCAGTTTCTGCTTGGTTATGCCCTCTGCATCATCCCCTTCCACTGTCCCCCGATACACTCACCTTGGACCTCGACATGGGCTGCCATATTCTGTTTGGTCACCAATGACACAGCATTCAGACTGCGGACTGAACTCTTCCTCTTCCGATGGACTTGTCATTCCTTAAAGGACACTGGCTGGCCCTCCACGCACCCACAATGTGAAGTAGGGTTTGCATGGCCCTGTACTGCTCCAGCTTCAACAGTCTACTGAATGTGCATTAAACATTCATATTCACACAGATGTGTCATGTCTATGGTCATTCAAGTGTTGAGGTATGAATGAATGTAGGGTCAGTGATTCCCTCTTACGTTCATGTTGCTCATGTTTTGGGACTTGGGTCACAGGGTGACACATTGCCGATTGCTGACCGGGCGGCGCCGACACAACAGAGACACGCGCATTAGTTACTTCCTTGTCCAGCACGTGACGGAACCACACCCAGAGCCCCAGGGTCACTGTTCACACCCTTACGCTGAACTGGCATAATCCAGGTCAGCCCACTCCGCTTATGCTCACAGGGGGGGGGGGGGCGACAACGCTACATGTCCCAGGTCCTCCCTGTAGTGATATGCTGATCACAGGTCTAGTTGTCAGCATGCCACAGCCAGTCCCTCACGGCTGGTTTACACCCACGCCCATCCAGCACAGGCATCACAGGACATGTGACCCTGCCAATAAAAAGGGCCGGGCACAAGTGCTCGGCGTCATTTCCACTCTCTAGCTGGGTGTATCCGTGTGGTTATTATTCATGCATGAGGGCCTAGGGCCCTACCACATCACATTCCCCACTGCCGGAGGTCACATGATGGCATCTGCACCACGATACCCAATCATAGAGGGTCCATGACTTGCGGTGCACAGACTTGGTGGCACCGGATACACTGCGGCAGGCACAGGCACACCACCACAGGACGGTGTCTTTCGGTGCACTGAGGTAGGGGCACCTAAAGAGCTGAGCGGGTGTGCAGCCTGCGATGATGCCCAGTCCTGGCGGTCCGGACTGGTAAGGATTTGTGTGTGTGAGAACCTATTCGGCAGAGGAGTAAGCTGCGTGTTCAGCGATCAGTGCGTCGTCATTTTCTTTTTAAAAAACAATTCTATTTTAAAGTTTGCTATTTGCACATCTTACCTGTATTTTAAAATCTGTTGGGGAAATTGGCTCCTGTAACTACCTGTGGGGACGGAGTTGTGTTCAATACTCCGGGGGCGGCTGACATCTTGGGAGGAGGGGGTCAGCGGTGCAGCTGCCACGGGGAATTTGCGCGTCCTGGCTCAAAAGGGGCGGATGTGGCGACCGCGCAGCGGAGGCGCGCAGCGGGCGTGCCGCGCCAAAGGCAAGCTTGTATGCGCCCGTCCGCGCCCGACCGAGACCAGAGGCCAGGACCCCCGCTCCCGCAGCTGTGGCACCATGCCCTTATACGGCCGCTCAGCTAAGAAAGTTTCGCGGTTTGCAAAGGTGTCACCATTGTTTGGGCCCCCCCTTCGACCGTATCCACTGTTCTCAATGCCCTTTTGCCCTGAAGATAGAGGGTCAAGAGGGTAAGATATGTCCCCCAATTTCGGATTTTAAAATGGAGCTGCTTAACTGCCCAAACACTCGTTAGAAATACGGTTGCTTCTGGAAGACACCAGTCCGGATGTACTGTTTCTTACCGAAACTTGGCTTACGGACTGGTCAAACCCAGCAGTGGTCCAGGCACTCCCCCAAGGTTACACCATCCAGAGGCAAGATCAAGGCCTGATTAGAGGCGGAGGGCTCGCCATTATTCATAGGGATTCTTTCAGTTGTCGAATTTCGGATGGGCTGATCCGTGACTGTGAAAGTTGTTCCTTCTCTATCAAGTTTACACCTACATGCACATTTTCAGGCATGTTAATCTATCGGCCCCCAGGAGCGATAGGATCTTTTATTGGTGACTTGGCGGATAATATATCGATATTGGTCAGCTCCTTGCCGAATTTTACTGTCCTGGGAGATCTTAACCTGCACTTTGAAACACGCTCCTCCACTAATGTGGAGGAATTGTCTGACACCTTAGGGGCGTTACTTCTCTCCCAGAAAGTGATGGGTCCGACTCATGTCAAGGGACATCTGCTGGACCCTATTTTTACAAACACTCACATCCGGGTGGAGGATCCCCACCCGCTCCCTTGGACTGACCACCACCTAATTTCATTCTCCTGGTCCTCCTCCACAAGCAGGACGGTAGAAAACCATACTAAAATTTTGAGCCGGAACTGGTCAAATATTTCTATGGAGGAATGGGCCGCTATTCTTAAAGAAACCTGCCCCCGACTAGATGTCGACCCTGAATTGGCAAACTTGCAATTTAATCGTTGGATTAAAAATACACTGGACTTGCTAGCCCCTATAAAACTTAGGGACATTAAAAAGGGTCCCAAAAAAGTTGCATGGTATACTACGTAGCTCAGAGAGCAAAAACGGAACTGCAAGCAACTTGAGAGACAGTGGAGGAAAGATTTTTCACATGGGAAAAAGCAAGTTTATCTTGATGCGCTAAAACTGTACAAAGCAGAGATTATCAAAGCACAATCCAAGTACTATGAAGCAAAAATTTTATCAGCACCTAATATCCCACGAGAAATCTTTAAAATTTTTAAATCCTTGATCCCCCCTCCATGCACTAGAGCGAGTCCCACTGATTTACAAGGACGCTGTAATAATATAGCAGAGTTCTTCCATGATAAAGTACAGGCGATCTACTCAGCCTTTCCATCAGTGGACAATCCCGCCTATGATCCTCAGATGGAAGAAAAAAGAGACCTTTTAGATCGGAGTTTGGAATCTTTTCCGCCCCTGGACTCAGACAAAGTTGTCTCTTTACTCAACAAACTCAAATCGGGCTCCCCTAAAGATCAGGCACCCCCCACGGTGTTGTGTAAGGTTGCCCTAGAAGTAGCCCCCGTCATCGCAACACTTATTAATTCCTCACTGGTAGCCGGTAGGGTTCCTTCATTATGGAAGCAAGCAATGGTTAAAGCCCTGCTGAAAAAGCCAGGATCAGACCCGGAAGTAATGGCCAATTATCGGCCAATTTCCCTGCTCCCGGGAATAGCCAAAATAGCGGAGAAATATGTCAACACTATTCTCTCCTCCTATCTGGAGGAGCATGACTGCTTGCACCTGACACAGACCGGCTTTAGATCTCTTCAGGACACTGAAACGGCCCTGATCGCGGTAGTGGAGGAGGCAAGAAAAATCATGGACTCAGGAGGATCAGCTGCAATCATCCTCCTTGATCTTAGTGCGGCTTTCGATACTGTCAACCATCGAATCCTTATCTCCAGATTTCATGAGATGGGGGTGACTGGAACCGCACTGAGATGGATAGTCTCCTTTTTGGAAGGCCGTACATTCCAGGTCTTTGAGGATAACGTGACTTCCAAGAATGTGCCTTTGAAGAGTGGAGTGCCTCAGGGCTCTTCACTAAGCCCCACTCTTTTTAATATTTATATGAGTCCATTAGCTAAAATAGTGGAGGTGTTTGGCATACAAATTGTCACATCTGCCGACGACACCCAGTTGATAGTCTCCCTTAAAGACCCAGGACAGCCTGGAAGTAATCTCTCCAGCTGTCTTGAGGAAATATCAGTTTGGATGAAACAGTCCTGTCTTCAGTTAAATGGAGCAAAAACAGATCTTATGCTGTTGGGTAGGCCTCTGCCTCCAAGCCTGCTTCTCGTGTGGCCTAGCTGTATGGGAAACTCGCCTACTCCTAAAAATCACATTAAGAGCCTAGGAGTTTAGCTGGATGCCAAACTTGACATGAAGATACAGGCTAAAAAGGTAGCTGGGTGCTGTTTCGGGATACTGAAAACAGCGCGAAAAACCCTGCCTCTTCTTCCGTTTAAGGCGAAAAAACTGCTTCTCCAAGCATTAATTCTGTCACGTCTGGATTATGCTAATGCCCTCTATTTGGGAGTCCCTCAATCTACAATAAGCATACTTCAGAAGGTCCAGAATTGTGCGGCAAGAATTCTTTTGCAAATTCCGCGGAGAGAATCAGCGAGAGGAGCAATTAGACAGCTGCATTGGCTTCCTATTGCAGAAAGGATCAAATTCAAGTGTTATGCACAAGATCATGGCCGCTAAGGGTCCACTAATCCTTCGGAGGATAGTTTCTCCATACTATCCCAGAAGGTTCCTTCGCTCCGGAAATAAACGCCTGGCCAAGGTTCCTAGAATTTTCAAGTCCAGAAGTGGAGGCCGTTGTTTCTCCTATGTTGCCTCCAGAGCTTGGAACACCCTCCCAGAATCCATCCGTCTGGAGGAGGAATATATTCCCTTTCGGAGACTCTTGAAGACGTATCTATTCCCAACTGTTTAATCAGTCTGCTCTTCTGTTTGATTGGTTCTTAGCGCTGGGAGGCCTTAGGGTAGCCATGTGCTTTATAAATGCTTCTTTCTTTCTTTCTTTCTTTCTTTCTTTGTGCCCAGCTGGACCGCAGTGTAGGCCTAAGCCAGAGGGCAGCGTGGGCCTACCGCCATGTGGCGTTGCCTCGGTTCACAGAATGTGGCACCTAAAGGGCTGAGCAGGTGTGCAGCCTGCGATGATGCCGTGTGCACTGATATGATCTCTCCCATTGAAAAATCAAGACCCAGAATCAAGTGTGTGACCTGGTGGCCGCGTTGCGGGGCTGCATGATGTGGAGGCTGCCAAGGTCACGTGACCCAGGCTTGGAGCTTGCACTGGCACGTGGTGGGCCCTCTTGGAGACACGCCTGTGAGTAGTGAGGCCTATGTGCGCAGGGGCGGGTAATCACCAGTGGGCGGGGGGAGGGGATGGGGTGCAGCAGCCTGTGTGCACAAGGGCAGGCAAGCGATGATGGCGTGTGCAATGATATGACCTCAGCCATTCATGAATCTGGACTCTGTTTCAGATAAGGGACCTGGTGGACTGCAGTGTATACTGTCATGTGGTTGGAGACACACCGGTGGCAGCAGGTGAGCAGTGAGGCCTGGGTCCGCAGTGTCGGCACTCGCTCTCCCTCTCTTCCTTTCACTGTCTCTCTCTCTCCCTCTCTTTCTCTCTCTTTCTCTCTTTCTCTCCCTTTCTCTCTCTCTCTCTTTCTCTCTCTCTCTCTCGCCCTCTCTTTCTCTCTCTCTCTCTCTCTCTCTCTCTCTCTCTCTCTCTCTCAATCTGTCCTTTGATGAGCGCATGACGCACCTTCTTATCTTGAATTTTGTCTTGCAGGCTGTGACTTACAGATTGTCCTGAGAAGACTCGCAATGACTCTTCAAAATAGTTGTTTTGAGTTTAAATTGAATAAAATGTTTGGTTTGGTTATTCAAAGATGTATGCGTGATTCTCCTTTTTCTGATCACACATGAATGAGAGGTGTTGTAATTGTGGGACATCAGGCAAATAGTTTTGTTCATGATTTTGTAAAGTTGATGTAACATATCTTTGTCTGGGGGGGAGGGGGGAAGGTTGCTGTGGGTGGTGGTGGTGGGTGTTGTGGCCCTCTTGGGTGTCCGAGCTGCATGATTAGTAGCTCCATGGCATCTGTTGTTCTCCTGGTGTGGCTCTGGGCTGGGCTCCCTTTTATGGGGCAGGTTGTTGTCCGACTTTACACCAGGTAAGAGCAGGTGTTAAATTCCTGCTGCTAACACGCCTTATCGCCTGTTTTGTGATCTTAACGCCGATCTGGCTGGTTGTTGAGAATGTTGCGGAGTGTTGTTTTCGCCGTTTTTTGCAAGGGAACGCCTACTCTGCATCTCATTAGCGTTAATTGCTGGGGTCATCAGTCGCAATGTTTTTTGCGGCTGCTATCGCAGGTAAACTGGTGGTATCGGCTGTTAGCACCAGCTTGTGAATGGGGATATAAATTTATCGCCACTTCGGGTGCGATAAAGTGCTGATAACTCGGTGATATGTCCTTGAGAATATGCCCCTATATTACAAAAATAATAACATTAATTTAATAATAGTGTGACTAGAAGAGCCAGAGGGGTAAATGTGTGAGCACAAGGGACAGGGAGCAGAGAAGACCAGTGTGTAATCAGGGAGCAGTATATGTGTGTGCGTGTGTCTGTTTGTGGGATCTGAGTGTGAGCATTCGTGCAAAAAGGGCCTGTATGTGAACAGAAGAAACAGGAGCAGTGAAGGGCAGTAACAGAAGTGCCCGGAGTGATTGTGCAGAGGGCACAGGTAGTGTGTGTGTGTGGGAGGCAGGAGCAGAATGCAGTGTATGGGCAGAGGGAGGAGCGTAATCTGATATGCTCTCCACATTTTTAGGTCTCGTCTTGCTATCGCGTAAGCGATCGCAAAGCGAGACTATTGTAAAAGGGCATTTCAAAGTGCTCCCAAAAAGCGGATTGCATTGCTAGCACGCGCACAATCACGCGCTTGGTGCCGCCATGCACTCCGCTTTTTGGGAGCACTTCAAAGGGTTCGCTCCCCCGCCTGGAATGCGCTACCCCGCACTCAAGCGCGCGCGCGCCACGCTCCGCCGGGCTTGTTTGTTTTTTGCATGATCGCGATCACTTTCACTTTTTCTTTTCGCGTGCTTGTTATTTCTAGGCATTGGGAGATTAAGGGATTCGCCCAGAATCACAGGCTTTTGAGCTGACGCCGAGATTCGTCCCTGGCTCCCCAGTACCAACAATAGCGATCAGAAAATCGCTTTCACTGCCGCCTGCTACTTGTTTTAATTAGCTTGTGCTTGTTTCTAGTGCCACTGTACCGACATTAATAACTGGTGTGTGACTGTGTGCGTTGTGTCTTTTTCTCCATTACAGAATGCATGAGAGCTGGGTGAGTCTGTAAAGGGGCCATCCCGTGTGGAGATAAAACAGCTGTCTTCCCCAGTCCTGCGTCTCTCACAATCGCCAACAGGAGGCACTCTAGGATGTTACCTTTTTCGATGTCTGCTCACCTGTCCTGTGCATCGTCGATGGATGCAAGGGGGTGCTTTTTAGAAGCTAGTGTTAGAACGCTTAACACAGGAGTAATCCCACAACACACCCATGTGAGTGCTTGCAATTTGTGCAAAATCCGTTGTGCGCCAGCTTGTCTAACTCCGCACACTTGCCCCTATGCAGAAGTCCGCTTGCTTGGATATTGCAGACTTGAAAATATTACTGTCGTTCGTTTGCCTTTTTTTCGATTTTTTTTTTTTAAATATTGTTATTTCTAGGCATTGGGAGATTAAGGGATTCGTCCAGAATCACAGGCTTTTGAGCTGACGCCGAGATTCGTCCCTGGCTCCCCAGTACCAACAATAGCGATCGCAAAATCACTTTCACTGCCGCCTGCTACTTGTTTTAATTAGCTTGTGCTTGTTTCTAGTGCCACTGTACCGACATTAATAATTGTTGTGTGACTGTGTGCGTTGTGTCTTTTTCTCCATTACAGAATGCATGAGAGCTGGGTGAGTCTGTAAAGGGGCAATCCCGTGTGGAGATAAAACAGCTGTCTTCCCCAGTCCTGCGTCTCTCACAATCGCCAACAGGAGGCACTCTAGGATGTTACCTTTTTCGATGTCTGCTGGGGTCTTAAGATGTATTGTGGCCTCACTCGCAGAAAGGCCCTTCCAGGCCTCACTTGTCCTGTGCATCGTCGATGGATGCAAGGGGGTGCTTTTTAGAAGCTAGTGTTAGAACGCTTAACACAGGAGTAATCCTACAACACACCCATGTGAGTACTTGCAATTTGTGCAAAACCCGTTGTGCGCCAGCTTGTCTAACTCCGCACACTTGCCCCTATGCAGAAGTCCGCTTGCTTGGATATTGCAGACTTGAAAATATTACTGTCGTTCGTTTGCCTTTTTTCCGATTTTTTTTTTTTTTTAAATATGGACTTCCTTAGTCCATCCTGTCTTTCACACACACGATTTATTTAGTGCGTTTTCCCATGCGCTATCCACCTCTTCCGTTGAATCAAGCACGTGCAGCCAAAGTAACCAATAGCAAGCAGGATTTCTTACAAGACAATCAACAAGACCAATCCAAAGCGATAGGAAGAGTCTAATCCCACAAAGTACATACAGATCATCCAGATATGCCTATTATTCTATTAAACATGGATGCTAAACAGTTTATGGGGTTCCTTGTGAAAAGTTTAAATCCATATATGAAGGGACTAATAGACACTGACCAAAGTGGGTTCATAGCTGCAAGAGGATTTGGAGACAACACTAAACGAATACATATCATTAAGAGAACTGTCTATTAATGTGAAAAGGCATTTGATGGAGTGCAATGGTCTTTACTTGAAGAGATCCTAGTCAAAATATGAATAGGTCCTCAATTTGAAGAGCGGGGACTCAGTAATTAAGGTAAACTGATCACCCAGGTCAGCGTAAATCGGGTGACATCAAAAACTTTTTATATAAGGAGATGCATGTGACATGACTGCTTCCTGTCTCCACTTCTTTTCACCCTCTACATGTAGCCTCTCATAGATAGAGTGTGATGCAAGGCAGATATATACTGACCAAACAGTCATTCATTACACATTGTGCAGTGGATGCCCCAGTAATGGTGCAGTTCGGATTACTAAATTTCTCCCTGCTTCCACAGACAGAATGATTTCTCAGTCACACGCACATACACACATCACACGCTGGTGGGGCCCATAACACCAACATTCATTCTATCAAACTATCTGTGCCTACAAAGGGATACCAAATCCTAACCACAGCTGTTTGCTTTGATAGAGGAAACCACTTCTACTGAATCACCCTAACCATTCCTCCATCAGGAGGTCAATCGGATCATTTAGTTGTTATTTAGTCTAATGATACTTTAACTCTCAAATTAATCAATAAACATTTCAAAGAAATAATCACCCAACACAGTAATTCAAATAATGATTTTCTTTATCTAATTTAAATGCAGGTTAAATCTTAATAATGTAATATTATCTTTTGTCATATTTACCTATTCTGGCTTAATGTCGTTCTCTAAGTCAGAACTGGTCCTCAGTAAATTTATCAGAGTTCTAAAGTCCCCGTCCTCTTCCGTCAGCATATGGATCTCTGATCATCGATTCTCCGTCAATAGCTTCGGCACAAAGTGATGTCTAGGGAAGAACAGCAGCCCCTTCCCTCACTGGTCTACTAGTATTTATACTAAAATTTACATATAACAGTTACATTTTCTCATTTCCCAGGCCAACGATTGGCTGAATTCAAATTCATCTCAATACATTAGGAAACATTTGCAAATTTTCCCATGTGGAAGAAGTCTCAAGAAAATGTATGGGAAAGACAACTCCGGAGTCTTAAATGTATCAGTTTGTTGGTAACAGGTTGGGTTTGACAGTTCGTTTTTTCCAAATAGCAACATTTGCTTCACGTTCAGGGGCATTGGAACCTCGCCCAGGGTAGTCTTCATGGGCATGGTCTGACAGGTCACACAAGGGACATGGACGAAGTCAGTGCAGGCGCCTTTCTCCATTGTTTAAATGGTGATGTGATGTACTTTAGTCAGGTTTCAGTCGGCGGCCATCTTTTGGTAGGCCAGAATAGTCAACTTTAAGCAAAGAAACACAAAATCGTAATTAATGCATAGAAATTATTAAAACAGTGTTATTCCCTTGCTAATACCCTTATGTGTATGCATTTATCTAGCCATATGCAGCATCCAAAGCCGTTAATGCTGGTTTATTTAAGCGCAAATCACAATGACATTACTCAAGCAACATTTATCGTTTTAATATGCATACAAACTTAGTTCACTTATTATTTTAGCCATGCAAATGCACTCCCACGTGTATTCTTTCTGTTAATAAGTTTGATTTAGTACCTTCTCTTCAACTATTAATTATTAGAATTAATTATTAATCATTTTAATATAAACTAATATAAATGGATTGGGTATATAAGAAGAAAACATTTTACCCGCTCCATCATAATACTTTCAGACCAGTTTGATCAACCCTCATTTTATAAGCAGAAATTACTAGTTTTGGCTTAGCCGCAGGATTTAATATAAATATGCAACATTCTCAAATATGGAACATTTCCACACCTGGTGATTAAAATGTATATTTCATTAGAATGGACCAAAAATCACCTTCAATACCTAGGTATTAAAATAATGGCATATTTAGGTTAGTCTAAAAAAAACTTCTCATATCTCCTGAGCTCTTCGGGGGTACAGGGGAGGGTATTCTGGTTAGGAAGAATTGCAGCAATTAAGATTACCCTACTAGCAAGAATACTATATTTGATGTGAGCCCTCCCATTACAATCCCTTAAAAACAGACTCAATAAGCTGCAAAAATTAGCACAAACTAGTTTTTATGCCTAGCATTCGCCTGAAAAGGACGGACTGGGTATCCCCCACATGACCAATTACTGCCTAATGGCACAGATCCGATATTTTTCAGAATAGAATTGAACATAATAAGTCAAATACTGGTGTTTTACTGATTATTTGATAGCAGGAAAACATATTTGGAAAGCAGTTTGGCTGACCATGATACATAGGTCATGGGATCTCTATTTGCCTCCGATCCCAAAGGTCACTGTAACAGCTTGGGACAAAGTAGTTATAATGGGGGGCTGCACGATCACCGCCTTACCAATAACACCCATCATAAGCAGCCCAGACCTCTCCCTGGTGGTGGAAGGGGAAGCCTATATTGAGTGGCAGAATGCAGGCTGTACAAAATAGGGGATTTCTATGACCACAAAGGCCTTAGGGCTTTTCACCATTTAAAAAAAGATAATAGGATAAAAGAGAGAGAGGGTGGGATACCTTCAGATTAGGCACCGGGTCAAGAATGACTCAGTCAGACACATGACAAAAGACCACTAACATCATTGGACAAGTGGCTTGTCATGAAAACAGATGCCTAGCTTTTGTTGTTCGGAAATGCATATATTTCTCACATAGACTCCAGAGCAAGATACATCATAAGCCCAGGACAGCAGGGAAGCATCATTAGGTTAAACCCTCACAAGAGGAAGGCCATATATTAAATAACTTTGGAAACACCCAGTAGAACCTCCAACAAAGAAATGTTGGTAAAAAATAACTTCCTAATGGTTCTCCATCCTGGTAAGTGTTCAGGAATGGAGGCCCTGAAAATCAGTCGCGTGTTGGAGGAAGTGTGGAGGAGTAGACACATTAAACCACCTAATGTAGAATCTGATGTGGTGGCTTGGCCGGGACTTGTTAAAGCTATACCAATTGGCACCCGCCGGCTGATGGCGATGATGCTGCTTCTATCCAAAAGAAACATGGCGATGCACTGGGGACCCTACACTAATCCACGCTTTAAAGACTGGCTGGCTGATGCTACTTTCTGCCAGGAGAGACTGGAAGACTACTGGGAACTAATGCCAGCAAAATCTCTCCCCAAGGAAACCTAGAGCTCCTTTAGCACCTATATGGCTCTACATAATAGACAAGAGAACTACATATACACTAACTGGGGGAGGGGCGAGGGAAGTAGACGCTATGGCTTTACTGATTGCATATTGAATGTGTGCAATATTTGTACAGTCGCAATGCAACTTGCCTATGCAACTTGAAAACTGTGCCAACTACACGCCATAACCTAATTCAAAGTAAAATGATTCTGCTAAGCCTGGAAACGGAAATGTTTACTTTTCCTTTTGCTTTGTTTATCATAGAATATTAATTAAAAATAAATATGTGGTGCTTACTATGACATTGCCCTAAACTGCAAAAGGTCCTGGAGAAGGTTCTGGCAGATGTAGACAAGGGGCCCGATTCACAGAACTAACTTAAGACAAAATCCTAAACTTACTACTTTTGGTATTCACAGAAGTTAGGATTTTGTCTTAAGTTTGTCTTAAGACAAACTTAAGACAGACTTAAGACAGTCTTAAGACAGACTTAAGACAAACTTAAGACAGACTTAAGACAGACTTAAGACAGACTTACGACAGACTCAAGTTAGGATTTTGTCTTAAGTTTGTCTTAAGTTTGTCTTAAGTCTGTCTTAAGTCTGTCTTACGTCTGTCTTAAGACTGTCTTAAGTCTGTCTTAAGACTGTCTTAAGTCTGTCTTAAGTTTGTCTTAAGACAAACTTAAGACAACATCCTAACTTCTGTGAATACCAAAAGTAGTAAGTTTAGGATTTTGTCTTAAGTTAGTTCTGTGAATCGGCCCCACAATCTTTAACACCATACTCTCCAGATTCCCCACATACATACTCCTAGGCTTACCAAATAAGCAGACATACCTCTTACAGTCAATCAATTAACATTTAAAGAGCGCAGCACTGTCATTCCTGGGGGTATCTGGCCGCTGGGGTATGAGGTATCCGTCGTGCCAGCCCACCTGCAACAGGTCTTGAGGAAACAGAGGGCAGAAAAAAGAGCCAGCAGAAAAGAAAAGCTGGCACAAAGACCTGCTAAATCGGATTGCACTGCGGCCTCCATTAAGTAGGCTCTGGGGAGGGTGGGGCGCTGGGTGGCAGGAGAAGGGAAATGCCAGGAGGAGGGAGACAGCGGGAAGAAACAGACCGAAAAAAGTCAAAACAGTGGGCAGAAAAACAAGTGGAAAAGGCAAAACAGAGGGCACAAAGACAATCAGAAAAAGTCAAACTGGAGCGAAGAAGAATGAGCACAACAGGCAAAAAATAGCAGAAAGGGCATAACAAAGGCCAGGAAAATGAGCAGAAAAGGCAAAACATAAAGGCAGAAAAACGAGCTGGAAAGGCAAACCAGAGAGCAGAAAAACATGCAGAAAGGGTAAAACGGAGGGGAAAAAAATGAGCGAAAGGCAAAACAGAGGCAGAAAACAAGCAGAAAAGGCAAAACAGAGCAGAAGAGGCAAAAACAGCTGGCGCAAAAACGAGCAGAAAGGCAAGACAGTTGGCAGAAAAACAAGCAGGAAAGGCAAAGCAGAGGGCAGAAAAAAGAGCAGAAAGGCAAAGCAGAGTAAGAAGCAAGCAGAGGAAGCACATACAGGTAGACAGGCAGCAGAGGGCAGTGGACTGCAGGTAAGCTGGACAGGAGAAAGCTCCAGGGGGAGCTGACACAAGGACATGCTCAATGGGGTCGCGCTGCAGCCTCCATTAAGTAGGCCCTAGGGGAGGGTGGGGTGCTGGGTGGTGGAAGGAGGGAACCGGCGGTAGGAGGGAAGTGGTGGGAAGAGGAATGAAACGAGCAGAGAAAGGCAAAACAGAGGGCAGAAAAAGACAAAAACAAAGGGCAGAAAAGCCAGCAGAAAAGGCAGAACAGAGCAGGAAACGAGCAGAGGAGGCACATACAGAGGGCAGCAGGTAGACAGGCAGCAGAGGGCAGTGGAGAACAGTTCCAGGAGGAGCTGGCACAAGGACCCGCTCAATGGGGTCTCGCTGCGGCTTCCTTTAAGCAGGTCCTCGGAGAGGGCATGGCACTGGAAAGCGGGACGAGGGGAATGGCGAGAATAGGGAAGAAACTAGCAGAAAAAGTCAAAACAGTTGGCAGAAAAAACTAGCATAAAAGGCAGAAAGAAGAGTAAAAAATAAGGTGAAACAAATGGCAATAGAACGAGCAGAAAAGGCAAAACAGAGAAGAAGGCATAACAGAGGGCAGAATACGAGCAGCAAAGGCCAAATAGAGGGCAGAAAAATGAGCAGAAGAGAGCAAAACAGAGGGCTGAAAAACAAATAGAAAAGACAAAACAGAGAGCAGAAAAACAAGCGGAAAAGGCAAACCAGAGGGCAGAAAAAAATGCAGGAAAGGAAATACAGAGGGCAGAAAACAAGGAGAAACAGGAAAAACAGCACAGAAAAAAAACCTGTAAAAAGGCAAAACAGAGCAAGAAACGAGCAGAGGTGGTGCAAACAGATAGCAGCAGGTAGACAGGCAGCAGACTGCAGGCAAGCAGAACAGGAGAATTGTCGCAGGGGGAACTTGCACGAGGATCTGCTCAATGGGGGTGCACTGCGGCCTCCATTCATTCGGCCCTGGGGAGGGTGGTGGGAGAAGGGAAATGGCAGGAGGAGGGAAACAGCGGGAAGAGGGAAGAAACAAACAGAAAAAAGGCAAAACAGGGGGCAGAAAATCAAGTGGAAAAGGCAAAACAGAGGGCACAAACACTAGCAGAAAAGTCAAAATAGAGGGCAGAAGAATGAGCAGAAGAAGGCAAAAAAGAGCAGAAGAGGGCATAACAAAGGATAGAAAAACAAACAGAAAAGGCAAAACATGAAGGCAGAAAAACGAGCTGGAAAGGCAAAACAGAGCAGAAGATGGCAGACCAAAGGGCAGAAAAACATGCAGAAAGGGCAAAATGGAGGGCAAAAAAGTGAGCAGAAAGGCAAAACAGGAGGCAGAAAAACGAGCAGGAAAGGCAAAACAGATGCCGGAAAAACAAGCAGGAAAGGCAAAACAAAGGGCAGAAATAAGAGCAGAAAAAAAGGTAAAACAGAGTAAGAAACTAGCAGAGGAGGCGCAAACTGAGGGCAGTAGGTAAACAGGCAGCAGAGAGTAGTGAACTGTAGGACAACTGAACAGGATAACTGTCGCAGGGGGAGCTGGCACAAGGACCTGCTCAACGGGGTCATGCTGTGGGCTCCATTAAGTAGGTACTAGGCAGCCCTGCCAAGTAACACACATCTGGCATGAGAATAACACATTTTAGTGTGGTAATCCGCATCACCGCACTAAAATGCCAAGTCACGCATTTATAGCGCCTCCTGACACTGTGAAGCCCAGAGCGCTATACGCGAGGAAAGCAGCGCATGGTTCAGGCTGCTCTCAGACTGTGCCTGCTGCCAGAACTGGCGGCTGGTCTGTGTCTTCATTTGACATTCATGTGACACGGAGTCGGGAAGACATACTGCAACAATGTTTCATTTGCCCCATGCCTGCCGAGATGTGAGGCGCCCCTTATAATATAATTTGGGCTGGCCGCCTATGGCGCCGGCACCAGTTATCACGATTTCCAAAAGTTTCTGGCTGGAGCTCGATTTCCTAAAGTTTCTGGCTGGAGCTCGCTCGCCGGTGCTCACACTGCCGGCAGTATTTGGTGTCAGCTTGCAGCCTTTCACAAAATGCCTCTCTAGTGAGTACCGTCGCACAGGCTGCCAGACAGACGGAGTTTGGTGCTGTTATGAGTGTTGCAGTTAGCGCTCTAGCGTCCGACGCTAGAGCGCGTAAGTGGACAACGTTATGCGTACGCCGGGACTGTGGCCATATAAATAAATGGGGGCGTGCCCCGTGGGGCATTGGCGCCAAGACACCGTGACTGTGTGTGGTCTCCGTTATTTAGCGCGCTACTGCAGCTAGGCCCGCGTGAACAACGCATGCAACATTGGCGACGAGGCGGCCGGCCCTGCCGCGTGTATCGCACCCAGCGCTGCCTCCAGTTGCACAGATCGCGGCAGTCCCGCGATTCTGCGCCAGCCTCGCTCCAGCCCCCTCCGGCCTGTCACGCTGCTCGCCTGAGCCTGGGACATCGCGTGACTGACGCTGCAGCTGCCGCTGTCAGTGCCTGCACCCTGCTGCAGCCCACTCCACACGGTGAGCGAGTGTGCACCAATCATCAATGCCTGCTTCAAGTGGATGAATATTCCCGCTTGTCTCGCATCAGCCCTGCCTCACACCTGTTTCCTCGTGCCACATCCTCTGTGCCAGCCCTACACAGGCCCCTGAAGTCGCCTGGGCGTGCCTCCACGTGGCCCTCGGTGCCCCTCGCTACGCTGTCCTCTGGCAGCTGCCCTGCCTCCCAGCGCCACGCCTTCACAGCTTATCCATGGGGGTTGACGGAGCCCAAGCACCAGCCCACCCGTTTCACCCACCGACCGGGGTCTTACCACCTTTCAGCGAGACTGCTGACCCCGCCACAGCCGCCCCATGCTGGCAGACATGGATCGGTCGGCTCAATAACTACTTCATCGGCTCTCGGGAGACGGACGGGGCGGTGAAGCGATCGCTCCTTCTTCACTACGCGGGGAGGAAGTGTACCTGTTGTTTAAGCACCTTCCCAACACCGGTACTGCAGACGACTACGACGCGGCCGTGACGGCCCTCAACACGCACTTTGACCCCCAAATGAATCCAGACTTCGAAAACTTCAAGATGCGTCAGGCAAAGCAGAAAGAGGGGGAGTCAGTGGATGCCTTTCATGCACGGCTGAGGGTGCTCGCAGACACTCATCTGGTTGGCGACCGAGCAAAAGAGGAGATCAGGGTGCAGCTCATCTATGGCATCCGAAGCAAGAAGCTGCGGAGCCTCATCCTCCGCCAACCAAACATCCCAATGGCTGACATCCTGGTGCTGGCACGGTCCCACGATCTGTCCGACGCACGTGCGGAAGAGATGGAACAAGCGCTCACACGGAGCACGGGGCCAGGAGTGACCGTCAAGACAGAGCGCGCAGACGCAGTGCGGACGCGCGAGAAGACGCGCCGACCAGCGCCCAGGAGGTCGCCCCCAGCCCAGTGTGACTACTGCGGGTACGAAGACCACCCGGGCAAGACGTGCCCTGCGAAAGGTAAAACGTGCACCAGCTGTGGCACCCTGAACCACTTTGCCTCCGTCTGCCGGAAGCGCGCCCCACGGAAGGATCACAGGGGTAAGAGGCCTGCGAAAGGCATGGTGAGACAACTATCCCAGCTGTCCCTCTCCTCACGCACCGACGCTGAGCCCAGACACACGCGAGCCCTGCAGGAGGACGATTCGGAGTCTGACGATGGAGAGGAGACATACGTGGTCTCGTTCACCAGAGCCCTAAAAAGCACAAGACGACCACAACCCCGGTGCGACATCAGGGTCGCAGGATCAAAGGTGAACGCGGTGATCGACACGGGGGCATCAGTCACCGTCATGGGGGTGCAGCAATACAACAGACTCCGACCGAAGCCAGAACTAAAGGCATCGAAGGCCCGCATATATGCCTATGGCAGTGATGTCCCCTTACCCCTTCTGGGAAAAATGACAGTACCAGTGGGAACAGAGGACGCCGAAATCACCATTGATATACACATCATCAATCAAGAGGTAGACACGCTCCTGAGTGGACACGCCGCCGAGGACCTAGGGCTCCTAGTGTTCATCAGGAGAGTTCAAGACAATCAAACGGCCAACCTGCTGGACCAGTTCCCGGAACTATTCACCGGTCTAGGGAAAATCAAGCGCCCGCCGGTCAAACTTCACATCGACCACTCCATCACGACCACGGCACTGAAGCACAGACGGATTCCCTTTCATCTACGCCCTCTGGTGGAAGAAGAACTCAAGAAACTGGAGGAACAAGGGGTCATAGAAACAGTCACTGGCCCCACCCCATGGGTGTCCCCGATGGTGATCCTGGAAAAGCCCCGTCAACCAGGCAAGATCCGGGTGTGTATTGATATGCGGCTCCCCAATAAAGCCATCAAGAGGGAGAGACACATCACACCCACCATGGACGACATAATTGCGGACCTCAACGGGGCATGGTGGTTCTCCAAGCTGGACTTAAACGCCGGCTACCACCAGCTAACACTAGCCAGAGAGAGTAGGTACATCACCACCTTCAGTACACACCTTGGGCTGAGGAGGTACCGGCGGCTCAATTTTGGGATATCGTCTGCGGCGGAGATCTTCCAGAACACGATCAGGGCCATACTACAAGGCCTGCCTGGAGTCATGAATGTGAGTGATGACATACTGATCCACTCCACTACCATAGATGAGCACTATCGGAGTCAGAGCCACGCTGACACGCCTCCAGGACTACGGAGTCACACTCCACAAGGACAAGTGCCAGCTGTTCCAGCAGCAGATTGAGTTCTTCGGGTACAAGTTCACCAACAACGGCATTCAGATGGACCCCCGGAAATCCCAAGCCATCAAAGACGCCCCAGCACCCACATCCGCCTCGGAGGTGCGCAGCTTCCTGGGAATGGCCACATACTGCGGTCGGTTCATTCCGAACCTAGCGACGATTGCCGAGCCTCTCAGACAACTCACGAAGAAGGACGCACCGTGGCAATGGGGCCCCCAGGAAGACACCGCGTTCCAAGCCATCAAGACAGCGCTCCTCGACCAAGCCACTTTGATCTACTTCGACCCCACACGAAGGACTGAGCTACTAGTAGACGCCAGCCCAGTGGGACTCGGGGCAGTCCTCACACAAGAACAAGAGCCGGGGCGGTGGGCCACACTGGCCTACGCAAGCAAAGCGCTCACAGCGACCGAACAAAGGTATTCCCAGATCGAGCGGGAGGCACTGGCTATAAGATGGGGCTGTCGACACTTCCACCTGTACGTCTGTGGACATCCGTTCACGGTCGTGACAGACCACCAGCCACTTGTGCCCCTTTTTAAAGGGACAGCACCACACCCCCCGCCGCGAATAGAACGATGGGCCATTGGACTTCAACAGTACCACATGGACATAACCTACCGGCCTGGCGCCAAGAATCCGGCCGACTTCCTGTCTAGGCACCCAGACAAACGAGAGCCCCCACAGGCCGGGAAAGACGAAGAAGACGCGGCTGAAGCACACCTAGACTTCGTCGCGGCCCTAACCTGCCCCCAGGTAGTGACACTCCAAGAGATTTTACAAGCGGCGGAGCGTGACACCGTAATGACCAGAACCAGGGAAGCCCTCCAACAGGGGTCGTGGACCAACTTCCTACAGTCTGCCAACACGTGGACAGAGGACGAGAGGGCAGACCTGCAACAGATCTGGCGCGTACGGAATGAGCTCAGCGCCACCAGAGATGGCATAGTCCTGAGAAGAGCTAGAATCGTCATGCCAGCAGCGCTACGCCACCAAGCCACCCTCCTCGCCCACAAAGGACATCAAGGGACGGAGAGGATGAAGGCCAGAATGAGAGGAAAGGTGTGGTTTCCGGGAATGGACGCCTTGGTGGAAGACATTGTAAGAAACTGCCCGGCGTGTCAGATGACTAGCCGACCTGAACCTCCAGCCCCTATCGTGACTGAAGAGCCCGGAAGACACCCCTGGGACAAAATCAGCGTGGACTTTGGGACCCTCCCCGACGGGAGAGTAACGCTGGTAGTCGTGGACAATTTCTCCAAATACCCCCTGGTGGAGGCGCTGCCATCCACAGCCTTCACGTTTGTAGAGCCAGCGTTAGAAAAGCTATTCCACATGTTAGGGCGCCCCTCAGAACTGAAAAGCGACAATGGGCCACCATTCCAAGGCCACGAATTTCGAGAATTCCTCGCACGTCAAGGCATACGCCACAGACGGATCACCCCACAGTGGCCCCAAGCAAACGGCGAGGTCGAACGCTTCATGCGGACACTAAATAAAATCCTACGAATAGCCGGCGCCGAACATCTAGACCCGGAAAGAGAGATCCAACGGTTCCTAGGGGAGTATCGCAGCACACCACACTGCTCCACCAAGCAAGCCCCCTGGGCCCTCATGCTGAAAGGGACACGCCGTGATGGTCTACCCACAGTCCCTGGGTGGGCCCCTCCACCATTTGAAGCGGAGCAGGCACAGCGACGACAAGAGCGGCGGAACCAGCAAGCGAGCCGGGCCAGAGGAAGGCGGGAGCGCGCCCTTGGGCCGGGGGACAATGTCCTCATAAAGAACCGGAGACCCGGGGGGAAGTTCAAGCCATGGTACGAGCCCGGGAGCTGGACAGTGGAACGCCGCCAAGGGACAATGGTTACAGCCCGAAGAGGGGCTGAATCAGCCACACGTAACATCTCGTGGTTCAAACGAATCCCCGCGGCTACAGAACACCGGCAAGAGACCGCGGAGGAGGAGGAGGAGGACGTCGGGATTCCCGAAAGAGAACTTTCATCACCTCTGACCCGGCCCGAATCGACAGCAGACCCGGATGGGCCCAGCTCCGAAGCCGACAGGGCGGAACGCGACTGCCCGCCAGACGCCAACACCCGAGCGACGGCCGGGTATGGGTTGAGAGGGAATCCTCCACCGAGCAGCCGCCTCAAAGACTTTGCCTGCCAAGTAAGTGACTGAGTGGGGAGTTCGAGTCTGAGTTTCATCATCCAAGTTGGAGAGGGATGTTGCAGTTAGCGCTCTAGCGTCCGACGCTAGAGCGCGTAAGTGGACAACGTTATGCGTACGGCGTGACGGTGGCGTACGCGTCCATATAAATAAAGGGGGGCGTGCCCCGTGGGGCATTGGCGCCGAGACACCGTGACTGTGTGTGGTCTCCGTTATTTAGCGCGCTGCTGCAGCTAGGCCCGCGTGAACAACGCATGCAACAATGAGGTCGGACCGGATGTGGCTGCTGGAGAGAATTTGGTGCCTGCAGCCTCTCATAACGCTGCCCCGCTGGTACCCGTAGCTCGCTCTGCCTGAGCCAGACTATCAAAAGTCTCAATCAGGTAATTTAATTACTAATTTTTGTAGCGTCAATCATCCCTGTGCTGAGCCTGTTACATTGCACACAGCTTGGCTTATTCTCAGTTGTAATTGCGTACAGTACACCTGACTAGGCCCTGCATCAGTGCCTCGTGTCCCACCAGTTCGGTCCGGGACTCCCAGGGAGAAAGGGAATCTTCAGCCCTTTACCAGGCCTCGTCTGGATCATAGCGGGAGCAGTGGTGGTAGGGGAGTTCCAGCCGGATACCGCCTGCCCAAAGCGAACCTCTATAAAACATGTCATTTAAGAAACCTTCTAAGTGCAAATAAAAGAATTATTTTAAAGGGAAACGCGGCACCAACGGTCCGGCCTGTCAGGGGAGACAAATTCTAAACTAAAAGCACATTATCTCCCATAAAGCTCCTGCAACCTGTAGGCGCGGCCTGGATATTATTAGGCCGCAGCAGCGCGCTAATAACCACGACAGACAACCACTTTTACTATCGTGGCCGGAAGACCCCGGGCGGTCTTCGGCCGTTAATTTATCCCCTCGGGTCGAGCCCGCCCCGAGGGGAGTGGGGATGCATGTAGAACTGCAACATAGTAGGAGAGAGGCCGGGGGGGGGGGGGCTTTCTACACAACCGAGTAAATAAACAAGCATTTACAATGCAACGGTCTCGGCATTGTTAAAGTTAGAGCTATTGGCATTGCTCATGACAATGCCGTTTCTTTAAATGTTTTAAAAACATAAACAAAAATAATGTCATGAGCAATGCCAATAGCTCTAACTTTACCAATGCCGAGACCATTGCATTGTAAATGCTTGTTCAGAATATTTCGACTGATAGGAGTGAAATGGTGTAAGGTTGATGATACACAAGTGTCTGGGGTTCGGGCGAAATAATACGTCAAGCGCTTATAAATGTCCAAATGTGTCTTTTACGTGATGGACAACGTAGGGGGGCCCTGCCGCCCATCTCTTTCCTGAACAGAAACAAATGTTCGGGCCATAATCCCAGCCCGTAGCGCGTGGGCACTCCATGGCGCATGGCCAAGCCTCTCTGACCTGACCTTAGGGTTAAGGGAGACTTGTGGCGTCACATCCCGTGGAACGGTGGCTGTGCAAGCCCTGCTCCGAGTCACAAATTAGACAGCCTAAGAGACGGGGAAGGACCGGGACAGCCAGTGACCCCTGAAGGTGGATTAACCTCCAGTGGACCCTCATTAGAAGGCACTTGCTTGGATGCGGACAGACGTCAGGTGTGACCCTCAGCTCACAAAATCTCTTTATTAAAAGACGCATGAAGCACGCTCCCCTCCACCCGAGGCTTTGAAGTCAGATCAGTGCCCGAGTAAGAGGGATTTGAGGGGACAATGGGCAGTCCTCCCAACCCCCCACCTCTTACTCTGGGGCTGCAAGCCCCTCCCGCGCCCACTGCCTCCTCATTAATTAAGATTTACACATGAAAGTTACAGAACACTGACATTTTCACCAGCCGGGACCGGGATTAAAAACGCGTGAATCTCGCCAATATTTTATAATGTCACTCAAATAAGAAAATGATCATGAAATCCGGATTTTAGCGGCCAAACAAACGCCAAAGGGCTGACAAGTAATCACGAGCGTTTTTTATATCCCATATACACGAGCAGAGCCTTTAATGTAACCCTGATATTAAAAGTTCTGATTAGTGTAGTGGGTGCTAGCGACCCCCCCCCCCTCCACCTCATCACCCTCCACACACACACCCTCATTTCCCCCGCCCTAAATACAAAAGTCAAACAATTAATGACTGGTTCATTCAATGCGCTTTGAGCTGAAGAGCTTCTCCCTAGCGCCTGGTTCATTCAATGCGCTTTGTGCTGAAGCGCTTCTCCCTAGCGCCTGGTTCATTCAATACGCTTTGAGCTGAAGCGCTTCTCCCTAGCGCCTGGTTCATTCAATGCGCTTTGAGCTGAAGCTCTTCTCCCTAGCGCCTGGTTCATTCAGAGGTGGCGTCGGTGAGTGATGCTCGTTTTAGATTAAACATTGGGAAGGGGTTCCTCAGCGCCCGCCACGACAGGGAACGCTCAAAGTGGGGTATGCATATAGGGTTTATGGGGATGTCTATAGGGTTAATCTAGATGCAAGGCAGGGCCGTATAGAGTCCGGGAGCTGCTGGTACCCGGGGGCTGGAGGCAGAGAGTGCGTGATAAAGGGGCAGAGGCTGGAAACAGGGCAATGGGTACATGTTCTGTGAAAGGCAAAAGGGATGGGGCAGAGTCAGTCGAAGACCAGGCTTCCACTGACATGGTGCTTAGGGTTCACATAACCGCAATGACGTTTTAACCTTCACAAAAAGCCAATAAAAAAGTCAAACTTTAGGAAGGTGGTGAAGTTTAACGCCTTGCCCCGCCCACAAGAATGTAACCCCCGGTTTCTTATCTAACTCTACCAGCCTGGGTCTCAGCACGAGCCATACCGCACAGACAACAGTTGTTGCTTTTTGTAATGTAAAAGGCATTTCTTAAAGCGCTCTGTTACTCCAAGGAGCGTCCAGGCGCTCTGCGCCTCCAATGGGATGTAGCTGAGAAGTAACATCACTCTTGCTTAAAACCCCATGTTTTCAGTTTCCTCGGGATCTAAGGGGAGGGGGAGGTAGACGAAATGTACCTTCACTCCAAAGGGAGTTTGTTCCAGAGTGAAGGTCCCACACATGAAAGACACCACCGCCTTTCTCCGAGGCAGAGCAGAAATGCCTCGGAGAAACGCAGCGTCCTTTTCGGATTCGGGGGCGTGTTTTGCTGTTGTCTCCTCCTTGAGACTTCTTGCAAAAAAACGGCCCCCGATCCGAAAAGGACGGGGCCTAATCTGAATGACTGACCTCTTCTCCAATGGCTGGCCAGCATTCAAGAGGCCAGCCAATGGAGAACAGGGGAGAAGAGGGGCTGGTTCAAGCCCCTCTTCTCCAAGTCATTAAATCTCCGACTTCCGGTTCTGCCTTTCGGCAGACCGGACGTCCTCGACCTAACAAGTCATTAAATCTCCGACTTCCGGTTCTGCCTTTCGGCAGACCGGACGTCCTCGACCTAAAAACTGATAAAACTGACTGCTAAGACTGCGGGGCTGGGCAGTGCTCTGCGAGTCAGCTGACAGTGACTCACCGAGTACTTAAAAATGATAGCTGCTGAGATCCCCGCTGGGGCCTCTCAGCTTGTTTGATCGGCCCCAATTATGAGAGAGAACCTATGGAGTCAAATGATGCGGCATTAATAAGATCAATTTTCAGGGAGCAGTCAGAAGCCTAGGCACGGTTGGCGCAGGCTGCCTAAGGCAGTGGCAGGATGTTCAATTTCCTGCCTGTTCCAGGGCTTTAAGTGGGCCGGGTCTCACCGGGTCGGAGCACCGGCAGTTTTTTTAAGGGGGCCTCGAAACGGGTCTCTATCGGGCTCTGTTTTGTGCGCTGGCACAGACTGTCCGTTTTTTTCCCGGTCTGCAGTGACAGTCCGGAAAAAGTGCCAGGGCGCAAAACAGAGCCCTTTAGAGACCCGTTTCAAGACAGGAGGCACATCGATGTATCCTGCTCACACTCTCACAAGTGGAAAGTTACGGCATGACATCATATCAGGTGAGCATTGTAGAGGGAAGGGAAATCCTTTAAAGAGTCATTTTCTCTCTGGATTTCCCTTCTCTTTTTGGAACGCAAGAGCAGCAACATTGTCGTGGTGTCACCAGTGCTTTAAGTGTAAGCTTTTTCAATATTCTATACAAGCCATAGTTGCTGCTTATTTATCTTATGCAACTAACAACCATTGACAAAGCCAATAATCCTGACTTGTAGGTATGATGTTACTTGTTGTATCATATACCTAGATGCAATGACAGAAACAGCAAAATACAAGTCGGGCGGCACACTATGCTAACCACAGATTTTTAACGTACTGTTTTTAAGCCACGCCCTCAATTACATTGGCCACGACCCTTTGAGAGACCCCCCAGTATCTTCATTCCACTTAAAGCCCTGCTGTTCCCCAGCCGGAGCCCCCAATAACTGTTTCTGCCCTTGTAATACAACTTTAACAGGTGTCCGACCTCTCGATAAGTGCTCTGAGTCCGCGACAGCTGAATAGGTGGTGCTGAGCATCTTTACAAAGGCACGCCTCGCACATATCAATGGTTTCACCATTGCCCTTCCATTTATGGTGCTTAGCAGTTTTTAAATATTCTAAGATTTCTGGTTGCTCAAATGAGTGTAATTTCTGATATTTAAATGCTTACCTACTGTTCATTGCTTGATTTTACTCACGAGGAAGTGTCAATCATTAGTTGTTGAATGTCACTCCTAAGAAAACTGAAAATAGGAAAATGTCACACATAGCAATCTGAAACCTTGGCAGCTATGCCTGGGGGAAGGACGGGCGGTGGGGGGAGAGAAACGGCAGGAGGAGAGAAATGGCAGGAAGAGGGAAGGATCAAGCAGAAGGCGGCAAACAAAAAGGGCAAAAAAAGAGCAGCAAAGGCAAAATACAGAGCAGAAAGATGAGCAGCAAAGGCAAAGCAGATGGAAGAAGAACAAGCAGAAAGGCAAAACAGAGCAGAAGAGGGCAAAATAGATGGCAGAAAAATGAGCAAAAAAGGCAAAACAGAGAGCAGAAAATGAGTGGAAAAAGATAAAACAGAGGGCAGAAAATCAGCAGGAAAATCAAATACGGAGGCAGAAAAATTAGCAGAAAGGCAAAACAGAAGTCAGAAAAACAAGCAGGAAAGGCAAAACAGAGCAGTAGAGAGCAAAACAGAGGGCATAAAAATGACAAAAAAAGGCTAAATGGAGGGCTGAGAAACAAGCAGAAAATGCAAAACAAAGGGCAGAAAAATTAGCAGGAAAGGCAAAACAGAGAGCAGAAACACGAGCAGAAAGAGGCAAAAGAGAGGGCAGAAAAATTAGCTTAAAAGGCAGATATTAGCAAAAAACGAGCAGAGGAGTCGCAAACAGAGGGCAGCAGGTAGAGAAGCACTAGAGGATAGCAGACTGAGGGTGAACTGGAGAGGAGAACGGTCCCAGGGGGAGCTGGCATGAGGACCTGTTCAATGGGGTCGCACTGCAGCCTCCATTAAGTAGGTCCTGGGGGAGAACGGGCCGCTTGGTGGTGGGAGGAGGGAAATAGCGGTAGGAGGAAAGCGGCGAGAAGAGTGAAGAAACTAACAGAAAAAGACAAAACAGAGCAGAAGGGGGCAAAACAGAGGGCAGAAAAACAAACAGAAAAGGCAAAACAGAGGAAAAAAACTAGTAAAAAAGGCAAAACAGAGGGAAGAAAAATAAGCAGAAAAGGCAGAATGGAGGGCAGAAAAACGAGCAGAATGGCAAAACAGAGGGCAGACAAATAAGCTGCCAAGGCAAAACTGAGCAAAAAACTAGCAAATCCTCTCCTGGACGATGACTTGTCTTCTGCACGACCAAGCTGCACTCCGACAAATCTCCCTCTCTTTAGCAGACTCTGGTGCAATTTTGGGTGTCGAGTCCTGGTCTCTGGAGCTAAATGGCAACGAGAAGTGTCTGCTTGAAGATGTGTGCTACTTCAGCAAGGTTGTTCAGCTGTTATGGCCCTTTGCTACGAACAGGAGGTCAGCCAACTGTCCCTTGTAGTCTCTTGCTTCGGCTGGGCTCTGGAGACAACCCCTCCACAAGCAGGACACAGCATGCACAGTCCTTTCTCCTTTGGTAGCCAACAAGTTCAGCAAGTGCAGTTCACACTGGTGCATTCTCTCTTTGCCGTTTCGCCATGCACGAGGGCAGTGCTTCTTCCAGTCCAACACGATCTGAGTTTGGGGTGCTAGGGCTAACTATAGCCAGCCTGGGGCCATCTCTCCTGATGGCCACTTCCTGCATAGTGTGGCATCTGGCTATACCAGATTGCATCCTTCTGCCAGCTTCAAATATGTCTGAACCCCATTCTCTGCATCCAGAGCTCCCTAGTTCCCAGAGGTGTGGCTACCAAGGAGGATATACACCCCTAGAAAAGTAGCATCATGAGAACAGAGGACGGAGAAATGCTTCCAAGTCCAAAGTGGTAACTTGATACAAGTGCCACCAGGTGGGACATTTCAAGAGGGATTCGCAGAGGAAAGGCCCTGTATCAGCAACTTCTGTGATATCAAGCATGTTGCACATAGGTGAAGAGACCCAAAAGGTCATGTTTGTGCTCGACCTAGCAGCAATGGAGATCTGGGAGAGGGACTCAGATGCTCTAAAGCATATTCATCCTAGCACAACAGGGTTTGAGCAGGAAGTTGTATCAATGGGAGGGCAGTGTCTGTTTTGATGGGATACTGGAGCCTTTTGCACTATGCAGAAGAGGAAGTACCTCAAGCCTGAGGAGATAAACCCTGGTACCAAGGATACCTATTTGGTACCCAGTGGAGGGGGCATGGATTATCTGTTTGCCAGGGTTGAGATTGAGCTCAATGGCAAGATGGCCATGGCTGATGTCGGGGTAAAGAAAAAGCAACCAGACCGGAGGAGGCATCGCCATCGTACACAAGAGCACCATTCGCATCTCGGCTGCGTCCATCGACACATTCGGCGCTGCCGAATACCTCCACTTCCAGGTCCACATCGACCCCCAGACGACCCTCAGAGGCACCCTCATCTACCGACCCCCGGGACCGCGGGCACAGTTCTGCGATGACATCACGGACTTCATCAGCCCACACGCCCTCCACTCCACCGACTACATCCTCCTTGGGGACCTCAACTTCCACCTGGAGAACAACAACGACCGCAACTCCACCACCCTGCTGGACAACCTGGCCAACCTCGGTCTGAAGCAACTGGTCAACACCCCCACGCACAAAGCCGGACACACGCTCGATCCTATCTTCTCCTCCAGCAAGTACGTCTCCTTCAGTCGCTCCACCGCACTCCACTGGACCGACCACAGCTGCGTCCACTTCAGCTTCGCAAAGAACACGGCCCACCACCACCCGAAGCAGGTTCCACACAGAAACTGGAGCAAGATCACCGCCGACCAGCTCACCACCTCCCTCAGCCAGAACCCCCCCGGCAGGACACCGGACCCTAACACAGCAGCCTGCAACCTCACACAGTGGCTGTCCACTAGCGCCGACAACCTCGCCCCACTGAAGGACCCACTCATCAGGCCGAGAAGCAAGAAAGCCCCCTGGTTCACCGACGAACTCAAAGACTCCAAGAAGGCCTGCCGCACCCTGGAGAAGACCTGGCTCCTCGACAAGACCGCCGACAACATGACCGCCCTCAAACTCGCCACCCGCAGACACCACCAGCTCATCCGCACCACCAAGAAGAAATCTCTGAAGGAACGACTGGACAAGAACGCCCATGACAGCAAGGAGCTCTTCAACATCGTCAAGGAATTCTCCAACCCCATCACCGGCAACAACGACATCGCCCCCTCACAGGACCTCTGCGACTCCCTCGCTTCGTACTTCCACCACAAGGTCGCCGACATCCACAACAGCTTCGACGTTCACCCCCCGCACCCACCGATCGAACCCACGCACCCAGCCACCATCCTCCGGACATGGACCGAGGTGACCCCTGAAGACACGACTCGCATCATGAACACCATCCACTCCGGATCCCCGACCGACCCGTGCCCTCACCACGTCTTCAACAAAGTGGCCCCCACCATCGCACCCCACCTCCGAGACATCATCAACGCCTCCTTCAACACAGCAACCTTCCCGGAGAGCTGGAAGCACGCCGAACTCAGCGCCCTTCTGAAGAAACCAACAGCGGACCCGACCGACCTCAAGAACTTCCGCCCCATCTCGCTCCTTCCCTTCCCGGCCAAAGTAATCGAAAAGGTCGTCAACAAGCAACTGGCCGCCTTCCTCGAGACGAACGGATCCCTCGACCCGTCACAGTCCGGATTCAGAACCAACCACAGCACCGAGACCGCTCTCATCGCAGCCACCGACGACATCCGTGCCCTGCTCGACAACGGCGAAACAGCAGCACTCATCCTCCTAGACCTCTCCGCTGCATTTGATACTGTCTGTCACCGCACCCTAGTACAACGCCTCACGACACCGGCATCCAAGGGAAGGCCCTAGACTGGATCACCTCATACCTCTCCGGAAGAACACAGAGAGTACGTCTGCCTCCTTACCGCTCGGAGGCCACCACGATCATCTGCGGCGTCCCGCAAGGATCATCGCTCAGCCCTACGCTCTTCAACATCTACATGAAACCTCTAGCGGCCATCGCTCGCCAACACAACCTGAACATCATCTCCTACGCCGACGACACCCAGCTGATCCTCTCCCTCACCAGAGACCCCGACACCGCCAAAGCAAACCTCCGCGAAGGGATGAAAGACGTCGCCGAATGGATGAAAGACAGCCGCCTAAAGCTGAACACGGACAAGACAGAAGTCCTGATCCTGGGACCATCACCCTCCGCGTGGGACGACTCCTGGTGGCCCCCGGCCCTAGGCACCGCACCCAAACCAACGGACCACGCACGCAACCTGGGCTTCATCCTGGACTCCACTCTTTCGATGACCAGACAAGTCAACGCCGTCTCCTCATCCTGTTTCCTCACACTCCGCATGCTCCGCAAGATCTTCCAATGGATTCCGACCGAGATGAGGAAAACAGTCACCCAGGCCCTCGTCACCAGCAGACTGGACTATGGAAACACCCTCTACGCCGGAACAACAGCCAAGCTACAGAAGAGACTCCAGCGAATCCAGAACGCCTCCGCCCGACTCATCCTGGACATCCCTCGACGCAGCCACATCTCGAGCCACCTCAGAGACCTGCACTGGCTCCCGGTCAACAAAAGGATCACGTTCAGACTCCTCACCCACGCACACAAATCCCTCCACGACCTGGGCCCAAGGTACCTCAACGACCGCCTGACCTTCTACTCGCCCACCCGCCAGCTACGATCCGCGAACCTCGCCCTCGCCGTCGTCCCCCGCTTCAAGAGAGCCACCGCCGGAGGAAGATCCTTCTCTTACCAGGCGGCAAAGACATGGAACTCCCTACCGGTCCACCTGCGGCTGACCCGGGACCACCTCGCCTTCAGGAAACAGCTCAAGACCTGGCTGTTCGAGCAGTAGCAGACCCCCCCCCCTCCCCAAGCGCCTTGAGACCCTTCCGGGTGAGTAGTGCGCGATATAAATGCCATGATTGATTGATTGATTGATTGATGTCTTTTGGGCAATTATTTGATTGCCTCTGACTTTGTGCTGGGAGCGGAAGCCTGTATGGCTTGAATCACGGCAGCTGTGCACAGACTGCACATCAGTCTCAGAGTGGGACTGGGATGGTTCTTGATTTACAGGCATCAGGACAAGGTAGTTTACAGGAAAAGGCGGATACTGGGAAGGCACTAGCCATGAGAGTCTTCACTTCTGCCCCAAAGGGAGAGGAGGGTGAGGCTCCTGAAGCTGACCAGGTGCCTGACTCTGAGTGGCTTCCACAGCTGCAGGGTTTGTTAGTTGCTGGAAGGCATAGCCGGGAAGACTTTTGCAAGGCACAGGAAGAGTGCCCTACCCTTCCTCTGTGTAGTGCACTCTTCCTGCATAGAATCAAAGGTGTGGTTGGGAAACACTATGTTGGCTAGGAGAATGGCCTACTGTATAGAGAGACAGTGAATCCTGAGGCAGGAGCTAGCAGGAGGCTGGCCCACGGAGTGCCCTTGGAAGGACACTTGGGCATTAAAAAAAAACAGGAACGTTTTAACCATCTGAGCGTAGCTGACTCTCCAAGTAGGACTGGAGCCTTGCAAGTGCCCTCGGGTAGGACACCTGCTGAGACGCTTCACGCCTCCCTTCTGCTGGAATGGGTAAGACTGGTTATGGGCCTATCGAGCCCCGCGGGACTCGTTGCTAAAAGCGCTGTGCTGCCAAGACATGTTTGACTATTTTCTAAGAGCTGCAGTGGTCTCTTGAGTTAAGGCTACTAATGAGCATCCCCTGGAGCCAGCCACCACTGAACGGGGAATAACCATACCCACATTACGAAGAGAGGGTGGAACAGGGATCTGCCAGTGAAACGCTTGATCCGCAACCTCAAGGGGAAATCTGCTATTGTTTATCTATGTAGTAACATTTTGTTTAATGTAGAGAGAAAAAAATAAAAGACTTCTATTTATTATAAAAATCAGTATTTGACTAGACATTGAATAATTGACACTACTGTGAGCTCTTAGTTATGAATCGTATTCACTAATCTGTATTTGCACATCCCCCCCGAGGGGACATTAAGCAGATCCTGCATGTCGCGATGCGGATGCATATTCACGCCAACCACTGTGGAGATCTGGGGAGAATTGCTTTTACTCACAAGAGGAGCCATGCTAAGTTAAACCTCACCCTAGTTACACTTAGTTGTCCCCGACCTTACTGTCTGCCTCCCAAGATAACAGCCCAAGCGACGGTACACACACGGCCAGTTGACAGACAGAGTATATCATTGGTAACTGACAACATGCAAAACGAAAAAGAATTCAATGAATAGTGGACCGCGAGTCGTTCCGTTACACACACAGACCTGAGTTATCAGTGTTGCTACACCATATGCTCTGTTACATGCATGCAATGACTGTAACCGAAATGTGTAATGTACTGTACTGTACTGTATACACCTGCTTTGTTCTGTGTTAAGATAAAGAAAATCAATAAAACAGATTAAACAAAAAAACAAATGCAAATCTCTGACTTTGAGCCAATTTTAGATATTACTTTGTAGGTGCCTATGTTTGTCTGCGGATTTTGCACGTGGCTGAAGTTACCGGAGATAAGCACTGCTGTGTATGCAGTGGAGGTGGGGAGGGTGCACGGCCACCGTGTTGTCACACACGAACATGCATATTTACAATGTGCTGCAGGGATTTGGCGTAGCAGCAGAACTATGCGTCAGACCATAGAACCTTAATGGGCAGGGACTGAATCATCCTACCATCTTAGTACCCATGTGCCCGGTACCGACCAGCTATAGTGTCTCACTTGCCCTCCTACGTACTCACAGAGGTATAAGTGATTAAACACCCCAGAACACAACACTCCCGATTCTTTCAGGAATAGCGGTTACCGGACACACCCATTCGCTCTCACACTTGTACTAGTCGCCAATAAGATCTGACAGACACAAGAAATGTTTAAAATGTTTATTTTTAACTATTATGGTCTAGTGTGCAGTATATGTACCACAATAAGTAAGAAAATGCCTAACACAAATATGATCTGCATAATTAGTAGTCCATATATCATAAATGGAGCTGTCATTATATGATAAAGGGTAACCTAACCCTCCTGCCCTTCTACAGAAGCAAAGTGATAATAAATCAAAACACCTCTGCGTGTTGACAGTAGACCCAGTACCTTAGCTTGCACAGCTGAAATTTCTGCATCTCAGGTGCCGTCACGATCTCTTCATTAGAAGCATCCCTATATGACAAAAATACGTGCTCCTATACAACAGCTGCATTTGCGTGTTTTGCCTAGGTGCTAGGGCCTGACCGGAACAGAATAACAAGGGCTAATGTTGTTGGACCTTGTCTACGGAGTTCAGACTAACCCTCTCGCTGCTGGGCCTTCCCCCCCTGTGCTAAGCCTTTTTTTTTTGCTATTTGGGGTAGTTCGCGCTTAGGCCCCTGTAATGTTTGTTCACATAAGGTATCCACCCCAAATGTGTGACCTTTTCTTCCAACATCATGGGGATTTTAAAGGTATCCAGGGTTTGTGGATTCCCCTGGAGGGGACCCAGAAATTTGCCAAAATAAAGCTAAAGCTAAATTCTTTTTTTTTTTTTAATTGAGAAAAAGTGCTGCAGCAGAAAGCATCTGTTTTTTTCCCTGCAAATTGTATCAACAAAGGGTTCCTGGTGCTGAAATCACTATCTTCTCAGCTTTCAGGGACAGGCACAGTTTTGCCAGAAAACCAACATTTTTTACACAGTTTTGGCATTTTACTGGGACATGGCCTATTTTTGCTACTTTTTTTGCTTTTAACCTCCTTCCAGTTTTTTTTTAAAATCTGTTTATTATTTTAAAGCATGGTACATCTCGCCGTCATCTGTGATCGGCGTACAGACAAACATAGAACATTATAACAACATTACAGTTCCGGGCTAATCACAGAACACAAAGTGCACTGCTAAAATACAGCAAGCGACCTGCGGCAGGCACGCAGTACCGACCAGCTAGTAGCCACCACCTTGTTAATTTACCTGGGCACAGATGGAGAGCAAACAATATTCAATCAGCCGCATTCAGTGCCGCCTCAGCAAGAAAGCGCCTAAGCGGCTCCCAGATATCCTTGGGTCTGGAGGTGGCGGGCAACTCCTCTGCATACAGTTCTAAGTTTTCCCGACAGTATACCATGTCCGACAACCATCCACACACCTTTGGTTTAGCTGCACTGTCCCATGTAAACAGGGTGCGCCGCTTGGCCAACAGAAGGGCAACCCTCACAAACCTGCCCACCAAACCCTTTAACTGAGGCACGGAGGTCAGCAGACACACCGCGGGTTCGCACGGAAGCTCAGCGCCAGTCATTTTGTGAATGTGATGTAGCACCTCTCTCCAGTACTCAGACACTGGCCCACAGCCCCACGCCAGATGCAGAAAGTCCGCAGCCCCCTGCCTGCACCGTCTGCAACGATCCGACTCCCTCAACCCCATTCTGTGCAGTCTGGACGGGGTGTGGTATATTTGATGTAAGTACTTGAAGTGGATTATACGCAAGTTACCATTAGGGGTGAGGCGGCCCGTTAGCTGACAAATTCGCTCCCAGTCCTCAGTTGATATCTGGGGGACCAGCACAGCATTCCATTTTGTTAAACTACCGTCGGGGCCATGAACCGTCTCCTCCTGTACTGCTCTGTATAATTTTGTGATTAGCTTCTGCCTGGACGGGGTCACCAGCAGCAGCTGCAGGGCTTTAAGTGTGGGGGGTTCAGCGGGGAAACAGGGGTAGTGATCTCTCATGGCCCGCCTAAGACGGTGGCAAGTGTACACAAACAGGGGTGTGGGGTTCTGTATGTATGCCAAGTCCCTCTGCTCTAAATATCGGCCCTGTGTGTAAAGGTCCTGCATATGTGTTATACCCGCTTCTTTAAGTGATGTGAGAGGGCCAGCTTCCTGCGCAACTGATAAAGCCGCGTGGTGCACCAATGGCAACGCCGGCGCATATAACGGTAGTCTCTGCGTTCTGCGTCCAATCGCCTGCCAGGCCCCAATAGTCATGTCCAGTGTGTTAATCTCAGTGCGCGGCGTATGCCGGACAGTATGCGTTAGTATACCTCTAAGTGGGGTGGGATGGGCGTCCCCGTCTTCCACCGCCACATGTGGGACAAAGCTATGCGGTCTATACCAAAAATACGCATATTGCGCCTGTGCGCACAGGTAGTATACATAAAAGTCCGGCGCCGCAAAGCCCCCCCTGTCGTACGATAAAGTCAACGTTTTCCAGCTAATCCTAGGGTGTTTTCCACCCCAAATTAACCGCAGTAGTTGGGCACGCAGCGTCGTGAAAAAGTGTTGGGTCAGCCTAATCGGAATATTACAATATAAATATAGGATACGCGGGAGAACAACCATCTTTATCACAGCGATACGATCCGCCAGGGACAAGGGGAGGCGCAGCCATCCGTCCACCTGTTGCACTAGTGCGTCATATGCCCTACCATAGTTTTCCCGGATCACCACCGCGGGATCACGATGGACCCACACCCCGAGATATTTCACTGGTTCCGTCGTCCAAATCAAGGGATACTCCATGTGGGGCTGTGACGTGATCGTCGTAAGCGGTACGACAACCGATTTGTCCCAATTGATCGCAAGTCCGGAGTACAATCCGAATTTAATGTATTCCCGGAGTACCGGAGATAGGTGTGTCTGGGGATCTCTAATGAACAACACCATATCGTCGGCATACATCGATATGCCCACCGGTCGGAGATTGAAATTTAGGGCGGCCGCCCTGTGACATTGCCGAATCTTGCAAGCCAGTGGCTCAAGGGCCAAGGCGAACAGGAGAGGGGACAGAGGGCACCCTTGTCTAGTACCTCGACCAATCCTAAATGGCCCCGACGTGTGGTTACCTACTCGCACCACCGCCGATATATCAGTGTATAATAGCTGGATCCACCGTAACGTGACCTCTGGGAAACCGATCTTACGTAATACGCAAAACATATATTGCCATTCCACTGAGTCGAAGGCTTTGGCCGCGTCCAGCATAACAGCGGCTGCCGATAATTCAGGATTGAGGATATGAAACATGGAGAAAATAGTCCGCAAGTTATGGGAGGTGGACCTTTCCGGTATAAACCCGGACTGATCTGGGAGCACCAGACAGTTCATTAGGGGCTGCATTTTTGCGGCTAGAATCTTAGCTAGTATTTTTGCGTCGAGATTAATCAGCGACAGAGGACGGTAGGAGTCGCAACTGGTCGGTGGTTTATCCTTTTTGAGGAGAGTGATAATCATGGCTTGTCGCAAAGACGGGGGCAGGATGCCGGCCTCATGTGCCTCAGCGTACATTTCCAAAATGTGCGGGGCAAGTAGATCAATGTACGCCTTGTAGAATTCGGCCGATAGGCCATCAGGCCCTGGGGCCTTATTGTTGGGAAGAGACATGATGGCGTCGCGGACATCGTGCACGTCTATAGGCAGAGATAAGTATTCCCTATGGGAGTTGGAGAGCCACGCACATGCTATGTCCGATAAGTAGTCCGTCAAGTCCGCCCCGTTTACCTCACCCTGTGTGGTACAGAGTGTCTTGTAACAGTCCTTAAATTGATCCACTATAGCCTGAGGCCTGAAATGCTCATTACCGGCGGCATCCACTATTTTGTCAATCTGCTGATGGTTTGCCCGAAAATGCAGCTTAGCGGCCAAGTTCCTGCCGGGTCGCCCTCCCTCCCCATACGCCCTAGCTACGTGCCGCTTACCCCTGTATTTTATTTCTGTGTCGGCCATCTTTTCATATTCCGTAAGCAGTGTTTGAATGCGTGCAAGCACCGCCGTGGACGGCGCTGCGTAATAGTCCCGCTCCAACCCTTCAAGAGTTTTCTCAGTTTTTGCGAGCTGCCCCCTAAGGTCTTTCAGAATGCCGGCGGTGGTACTAATGCAGACCCCCCGAATCGTTACCTTGAACGCCTCCCATAGTGACGCCTGACTAGACACCGAGCCTGTGTTTTCAGTGAAGTAGTTCACGATGGCCTTACTAATAGTGTCTGTGTAGATAGGATCCCGCAGTGCCTCCGCTCGAAGGCGCCAAGTGAAGGGGCGGTGTGGGTTAGTAGGGATTCGCAGATGTAAGTATACCGGGCTGTGATCCGATAGTGTGCGCGGCAGATTGTTGACGCCGATCACCCATCTATTTGTCTCCTCACTCAATAGCCAGTAGTCCAGCCGGGACCAGCTGTTATGGGCCGGTGTGATGTGCGTACCCATGCAAGCCTGCTCATTCCGCAACCTCCAGACATCCACCAGCCCCATCTCCGCCATAGCTTCACGGACACACTGAGCCACTTTAAGCGTGCGGGCTCCCGCCGGGTTAGACTTGTCAACTTGGGGGTTGAGATGTGTGTTGAGGTCACCTCCCCATAGCACCGCAGCCTCCGGCCAGGAGCGCACCCTAGCAAGCATTTGTGTAAAGGGGAGTGGGTCATCCACTACTGGACCGTATATATTCAGGATCGTAACATAAGTCATGCCTAGCCTGCCCTGCACTGCCGCCCAGCGCCCCTCTGAATCAGTAGCGGTGTGTGTTGGCAGGAATGGGGTACTTTTTGACCAGTATAACCACTCCCCGCGCATAAGCCGAGTATGAGGAAGCGAGCCGAAACCCCGCCCATCTGTGAGCCATTGTAGCCTCTGTATGTTTAGTGAGATGCGTCTCCTGCAGTAGTGCAATCTGAATGTTATGCCTGTCCAAGTAGTGTAACACTTGACGTATTTTTTTTGGGGTGTTAAGCCCACGGACATTCCAAGTCAGGCATCGGCAGTCGTCACCCATTGTCTGTGTGCACCAGCACAGTTCCAGAGCCTACCGCCACACCACGCTCCGCATCACAACACGCATCTCGCTGCATCTTCTCAGCAGGCACATCAATTGACATTCCCAATCGCATCCGGAACTGTATTGAACACCCACCCCCCTCCCACTTCAGCAACCCAACCTTGCCAAAGACAAACCCCAATTTCGCACACAGAAAAACAAAAACAAAACCAGAAACAAACCCCTGAGGTAGCAATACCAAAGAAAGGTGGGGAGCACCCATCGGGGGAACGTGTTGGCTGCGAATACCTCCCAGTCTTTTGGGGAGGGGCCGCCATACTGTGGCTAATGCTCTCCATGGGTATCCCACCAACCAAAAACGCCTCGCAATCATTCAGTGTGCACCTCGAGCTCCCTCAGTACAGCGACGAAATGATATCATGAGGGAAACAACCAGGGAGCCCCAATCGCCCCCCCGCATCACAGCAGCCAACTGGCGGAGACAGCATGCACACGACACCGAGACTTGCCCGTTGCTGGACGTGAAACACTTGCACCCGCTGCAACACCCCAGAGTAAGCACCAAAATGGTGCACATGAGTCAGAACAAGTGCAATACGAGTACATCGCAGGTATCAACATGTGTAACCCAGTAAGCATCCCACGTGAGTCGGCCCCACAGCAGTCTGGTAGATCAGGCCCAGGGCAAACTCAGCAACGGTCCATCAAAGTAAAAGGGCCACAGTCAGTCTTCAATCTCGGAAGTGGAAGCGGAGGGCTGCCGCCCCCGTCTCAGCGACTTGGCGTGGTCCATGGCTGCTTTCGGGTTAGTGAATATCTTAGCGGCGTCATCCTTGCCAATCCGAAGACGCGCTGGATATAGCATGGCATAGGGGACCTGTTCCTTCATGAGCAGCTTCTTAACGCCGAGAAATTCTTTGCGGGCAGCTTGAACCGTGGCAGTAAAGTCTGGGAAGAAGGAGAGGACATTCCCCTGATAGGTGATCGTGGTTTTCTGACGAGAGACACGGAGCAGTGCGTCCCGATCTCTGAAGTTCAGCAGTCTAGCTATAATGGGGCGCGGTGGAGCCCCCGGAGGCGGACGCGCATTTAAAGACCTGTGGGCGCGTTCAACAGCAAACATGGTGGAGAGATTCGCAGGCTCACAGATATCTCTTATCATCGTTTCGATGTAGTCCTCCAGTCGGCCCACATTGGTGGACTCCGGCAGGCCCAAGATTCGTACGTTATTGCGCCGAGAGCGCGCCTCAATATCCTCATTCTTGGCCTGTATCACCGCCAGCAGTCGTGCCATTTCTGCAGTCTTATCGGAAACCTGTTGGAGACCATCTTCAGTGTCCGATATACGTTGTTCCGCCTCGCCCAGGCGCACCCCCTGCTTGTCCAGCCTGGCGGAAATGGAGTCCATGCGTCCACTAAGAGCCTCTATTTTGCCATCGATGGACTGCAGGCTCGCCTGAATCGCCGCCAGTGTCGTTTCCAGAGTCGTGGGGTCCGGCGCGGCAGACTCCAGCTCCGTGTCCGGCGTCCCGGGCCGCGAGGGTTTCCCCCCTTTGCGGGGCTCGAACGTGAGCCTCGGTTGTGCTTTGTCCGACTTGCCCATGATCAAGACCGGACCGAGTGCACCGGGGAGCAGAACACAGGCCAGCAGCAGGACTCAACCAGGGCCCGAGGGGGGGGGGGGGACGGCTCGAGGTCAACTCCTCTCAGTGCACACCAGTCAGTTCCAGTCGGTCCGTGCGCCTCCAGCACCCCCAGGTGACACCACAGGCCCCACGCGGGAAGCCAGCCGCATGTACTCCACAAATGTCTAGATCTGTCCCACAAGTCGCAGCGCTCCAATCCATCCAGAGGTGAGTGTGGCAGGGAGCCTTGCAGGGCGCCAGGTCCCACGAAGGACGCAGTGGGGTATCTCGCTGAGCGGCCGGCAATCCGCGCGCGCCCTGCCCCCTCTACTCGCAGCCCCCACGGTCACCTCTCTTCTCCGTGGACTCCACGTGCGTAGTCGCTCCAGCAGGTGTGCCCGCACAGCAGCGCGAGCAGGGCACGGGGGGGGGAGCTCGCCACCAGCCACAGGGCCCACTCACCCGTCCGAAGCCGGCAGCTCGCGTGCAGCTCGCACCGCCCACCCCACCTCCGCACCCGCAGCCGCCAGGCCACCACTCGTCTTCGTCGCTGCGGCGGCAGGGGGGCCCAGGTCGAACGCCTTTGCTGCCACTCTCCGTCGTCTCCGCATACAGCACCAGCTTCAGGTATGGAGCGCAGGGCCCCCAACTCGCCGCTGATCTGCGCCGCCTCGTCTGCTCCGCACACCGCAGCCGGCTACCAAGATGGCCGCCGCGACCGGCGCGATTCTCCGATCGCCGCCTCAGACCACGGATCTGCCTCCCGACAGCAGTCTCCGCCAGCACAGTGTCCGGAGTGTCAGTCCTCCAGTCGGGCGTTAGGCGATGGGCACCCAGAGAGCAGGATAGTGCAGGATGATCACGGCGGCCGGCGGAGCAGCACTACAGTGCGGCCATCTTGCCGCGCGCCAAGCCACGCCCCCCTAACCTCCTTCCAGTTAGTGGTAGAAATGGGTGTGAAAACAATAATGGATCCCAGAAAGCTATACATTTCTGAAAAGTAGATATCATTCTGAATTCTGCAAGGGGTCATTTGTATAGATCCTTCAAGGTTTGTTTACAGAAACTTACAGTTGAAATTAGGAAAAATTGAAAATTAGTTAAAAAAACAGCCATTTGTGCCAACGTTTTCACCTGTAACTTCTTCTAGGTATGGCAGATTTTTGAGAGCAATATACCGTTACATTTGCTTGACTCTTCTGGTTGTGGGGATATATAGTACTTGTAGGTTCACCAAGAAACCGAGGAACCCAGAGCCAATAACTGAGCAGGATCTTGCAATGGTTTTTCATTGTGTACCCGGTATAGAGCAATTCATTTGGTAAAATATAAAGAGTGAAAACTAGCTATCAAAGACATCCATGCATAATAGAGGGGGATATGTACAAGGACGTGGTGGAGAGAGGCGTCAGCCATCATGGCTCATTGCCTCTCTCCGACACTTTTGAAACGCAAGGCTGCACCATATTTACAAGAATGTGGTGCAGCCTAGCGTTTCCCCCTGCGATGGCACTAAGTTTAGCAACTTAGCGCCAAATCAGGCACCCTTGCACCACAGTGCAAGGGTGTCTGCGTGCAGGGGAGGATTGTTTGTGTATGAAGGTGTACCGTCCTGCACATAAACAATCCTAAAATGCTATTCTGTCACTGTCATGTGTGCTGCTTCATGCAGCACACATGAAAGTCACAAAATTGCATTTTAAAAACAAGATTGCTTATGCAGGAAGGGACAACTTCCTGTACATAAACAATCCATGGCATTTAGTTTTTTTTATGTGTGCTGCGCAAGGCTGCACAAATGGAAAAAGCAAAAACGCAGAGAAATAATGCATTTCTCCTCGTTTCGCCAACTTAAGACCGGGTTTTTCTGGTCTTTATTTTCGTGCTGCCTCTTATGTAAGCCACCCTTGTACATAGGGGGCCGCGTCGAAACAATGGGTGTTGCGGTGGAACGCCCAACGCAACACCCACTACCCACCCCTTTCACGCTAACCATAGCATGAAAGGGGGCCTAATTTACAAGGCAGCGTTAGGCCATATTAAGTGGCTTAACGCTGCCTTGTAAAAAAGGCACAGCCCCTATCACCACCACAATGTTGATAAAACTGACTTTGTGGTGGCGATAGGGGCTTGAACATATGCCCCATAGAGTTTAGAAACAGCAGATATTTGCACATCTCCAAAATTGCGGGTACCCATACTAGCATGTGAATTATAGGACATTTTTCAAAGTGACTTCTTTGTTACACATTGTATTACATTTGAAAGCCAATAGGTAATAACGGTTGCTGTACAATTCTGTGTCTCCCTATGTCTCCTGATAAAAATGGTACCTCACTTGTGTGGGTAGACCTAGTGACCGTGACAGGAAACGGCCCAAAACGCAACGTGGATACACCACATTTTTACAGTGAAAACTGACCCTTTTTTTGCAAAGTGCCTATCTGTGGATTTTGAACCCTAGCTCAGCCGGCACCTAGGGAAACCTAGCAAACCTATACAAGTTTGAAAACTAGATACCCAGAGGTATCCAGGATGGGGTGACTTGAGTGGCTCTCACCAGGTTCTGTTACCCAGAATCCCTTGCAAACCTCAAACTGTGTCAAAAAAACACATAACCCTTGCAAACCTCAAACTTTGTAACACAAAACACATTTTCCCTACATTTCTGTGATGGAAAGTTCTGGAATCAGCGTGGATCCACAAAATTCCACCCACCCCGCATTCCTCAAAGTCTTCAGATAAAAATTGTACCTCACTTGTGCTCGTGACAAGAAACGTCCCAAAACCCAACGTGAACACACCACATTTTTACAGTGACAACTGACTGTTTTTTTGCAAAGTACCAAGCTGTGGATTTGAACCCTAGCTCTACCGGCACCTCGGGAAACCTAGCAAACCTATACATTTTTTAAACCTAGACACCCAGAGAAATCCAGGCAGGGGTGACTTGTGTGGCTCTCACCAGGTGCTGTTACCCAGAATCCCTTGCAAACCACAAACTTTGTTAAAAAAACACATTTTCCTCACATTTCTGTGATGGAATGTTCTGGAATCTGCGTGGATCCACAAAATTACACCCACCTCGCATTTCCCAAAGTTTTCCAATAAAAATGGTATCTCACTTGTGTGGGTAGGCCTAGTGCCCGCAACAGGAAACGGTCCAAAACGTAACGTGGACAAAAAAGAAATACGTAAGAAAGCAAAGAAATATGAAACTTCAGTGTATAAAGTCTTTCAAATATGAAGGTTTGACTTTCATCCTTGTGGACAACCTGGGAGCTCTTTCTGGTAACTTTGTGTTTCCCACTAGAGAGTGAGTGCTCGTGAAACGACCAACACTGTGACTTGTTACATTGGAGTCTAAGGGACCTTTGTACAGAACAACCCTTCCAAGGTTCTAGATTTGATGATCTTGTGTTTCAACAGCATTGTTAAATAACTTAATCACTTTAATGGGTTTAGAAAACTTCCCACTCAAACCAGGTTGTTTGATTACCACCATATCACCAATGTTAACTTTGGTACTCTTAACAGCTTTTTTAGAGTCAAAAAGAGACTTCCTCACTACAGCTTTCTCAACCTCTCTCTCACGCCACGAGTCACTATCAACACTTACACCAGGCTTTCTCTCCAATTCTCGCACCCAAGGAGGTTCAAATAAAGTACACAGAGTTCTGCCTTTGAACAAAACAAAAGGAGACTTACATGTGGTACTATGCGGAGTCAACCTATACATGTGAACCTTTCTAAGGACTTCTTTTTTCCAATCCAGCCCAGAACCTTTAGCTAAGATAATGACCTCCTTCAAAATACGGTTAAACCGTTCAATCATCCCATTAGTCTCAGGGTGGTATAAGGAGCCTGTCTTGTGCATAATACCGCGTTTACTCAAGAATACTTCCATCTCTCGTGAGACCAACTGAACACCATTATCAGTTAAAATGGTATTGGGAAGTCCTTCTCTAGATATGAGACTTTCTAAGAACTCAATTACTTTCTTTGTTTCTATGCCACTCGTGAAGCATACTTCTGGCGATCTAGAATACATATCTATGGCAACAATGACAAAAACTTGCTGTCCATTCCCATGGATGGGCCCCAAAAGGTCTAGTGCTGTTTTCTTCTATGGACCAGTTGGTAATTCCCTTATTACCATGGGTTGTACTCTCATCATCTTGGACTTGTCACACATAGCACACTCCACACAATCTCTAACGAGTCTCTCCACAAGCAGATCCATCCCAGGCTACCAATACGAAATCCAAAGTCTTTCTTTGGTCTTAGACATATCAAGATGAGACAGATGGGCTAGATCAACAAGCTTGGAGCGGAGGTTGAGAGAAGGAACCAATCTCGTGCCTCGATACAGAAGCTCACAGGATTCACTTAACTCATCCTTCACACCCCAAAATTTCTGAGCTTCCTCAAATGCTTGTCTCTTTGAATACCACCCTTTGTTAATAAGAGATACAATTTCTTTAAGCATGGAATCAGAGGACAGTTCCCAACGCCACTCATCTTGAAAGACAATCTCTTCATCAACAATGCACACATGAGTATCTTCATCACAATCATCATCCGATTCTTCAGTCTCATCCATAGAACCCACAAGTCTGGTTAATGTGTCAGCTACACCATTTTCGATACCGGGTATGTACCTTATGTCAAAATCAAATTCTTATAAGGCAACTACCCATTTTGTAATCATGCTGGAGACAGAATCTATCCCCTTTTTTGTGAATATCTCACACAGGGGCTTGTGGTCAGTCCTAACAATGAATTTTGTTCCCCATAAGAACTTTTTGAATTTCTTTATGGCCCAGAATACAGCCAAGGCCTCACGCTCGAGGACCGAGTTACGTGACTCAGCATCTTTCAATCCACGTGAAGCAAACATGATAGTCAACAAGCCTTCATCACCCTGCTGTTGGAGTACTGCTCCTAAACCCTTAAGACTAGCATCTGTGTTGATAAAAGATACTTTAAGGGGATCAAAACTCTTAAGGAATGGAGCTGAATTGAGTCTTTATTTTAATATTTTGAATTCATGTTCACAAGCATCATTCCATGCAAACTCAACACCTTTTTTGAGTAGAAGTCCCATGTTGGCACTTTGTACTGCAAAATTCTCTATGAATTTGTTATAATATTTCATTAACTCCTCTCTTGAACTTGGTGCACACATGCGAGTGATGGTGTCTACTAAGTCAGATTTAGGTAAGACTCCATCACCTGAGATAGAGTGACCCAAATAACTAATGGTAGAGACACCAAACTGACACTTCTCAGCCTTAATGGTCAATTTTGCCTTATCCAGCTTTTCCAGTACCTCACAAAGGTGAAGACCATGTTGTTCCTCATCCTTACCAAAAAGAGAATGTCATCTGGTAGACACATACTCCCTTGCAACCCTTAAGGACTTTTTCCATAACCCGTTGGAAAACAGATGCCACCGACACAAGGCCAAACGGCATCCTCACAAATCTGAAAGTCCCAAAAGGCGTTACAAAAGCAGTAACATCTTTCGAGGCCTCATCCAGCTGAATTTGATGGTATGTCGAAGTGAGATCAATGGTGCTGAACACCTTAGCACCTTCCAGCAAAACCAACAGCTCGGAAATATTGGGTAGTGGATAATGATCTACTATAACACTTTTATTAGGTTGCCTCAAATCAACACAGAGGCGAAGACTTACATTAGATTTGCGAGCTGCGACAACTGGGTCCAGCCGCTCAGTACTCTCCACTTCCTCTATTATACCTCCAGCCTTAAGTTTTTGTAATTCCTTTTCCATTTCCTCCCTGAAGGCTAAAGATACATTTCTCACTTTGGAGCAACAAGGCTGAGCACCAGCACGCAAGCGTATTTCAAGTTTGAAATTTTATAGACACCCAAGTCCTTCCCTAAAAACATTAGGAAACCTGTCTTTTATGTGATCTATGGTGACAGTACTGAGAGAAGAGGAGTCTTGAACCACTTTAACTCTATCTTTAAGAATAATGGGATTACTACTACTGGGGTCAAGCATTACCCCTAAATCTCCTTGGTGAAACCAGCTTATAATGCTGTCTCCCTTCTCAGAAACATATATTTTGCCAGATACATAACGTTGCTTATACTCAATGAGCTCAGTGAAATTACCTTGCAGAGCAATAGGCTCACCACCATATGCTAGCGGCTTAATGTCAAGTTTGTACAAAGTAACTCTGTTAGCAAGTTTGTTGAGAAAGAAAGATTTGGAGACTATTGTAATTTTAAAATAACTTTGGTAGGTTCTCCTTCTACAAGAATAGTATAAACCGGGCATGTTTTGGACTTATTCCCTAAATCATCAATTTGAACAACAATTTGCCCACAAACAAAATCTTCTTCTGAAACCTCTTCAGCATCAATACATTTCACCTTAGCAGAGGATGTTGCTCTTGATTAACACACGCTAGCAAAATGTCCCCTTCTTTTGCACGTGGAACATACAGTTTTCAACGCAGGACAATTCTTATCGTTGGCTAAATGCCCAGGCTTATCGCACCTGTAACACTTTCTGATGATGAACTTACTTTTTACCTCACCTCCTTCTGCTTTCCCTACAGGTTTCTTAACACCAGCCTTACTTACTTGTACAACAGGTTGCTTATCTTTCTTGATAATTTCAACACGCTTCAAAAAATGTCCAACGGGCTTTGCCACCTTCACCGAGAGATGGTTCATCACGCATCCATAATTCTTCTCCAACTCTCTCAATATTACATCCCACCATAAATTGATCCCTAATCCTCGCATCAAGAAGATTAGCAAATTTGCAAGAGGATGCTAGCTATCTCAAGTGAGTAACATAAGTCTCGACGGACTCTCCTTCAGCTTGTAGTCTCTTTGCAAAATATCTTTCCAATATCGCACTGACCTTGGGCAGAAAGTGATTGTCCAATTTTTTAATGCAAATTTCGAATTAATTAAGACCTTACGACTCAGTGTCATTTAACTCAGGGAAGTGATCATAAACTTCTTGGCCCTCAGACCCCAAACAGTGTAGCAGCAGTGAAGACCTTTGTTCAGCACAAAGAGATGTACCACAAACCCTTGCATAAGGTTCAAATACCTTCTTCCATTTTTGCCCCTTTATGGGAGGCTCCCCAGGTGACACTAAGAAGAAAGGAGGAGCTGTGACGTTTAGCGTAATGTAGAGAAAGAAAAAATAATTCAATAAATAAATGAGACAGTTAGTGATAAGGAACGTGAGCAAGATACTAAATTAGCGTTGAACAAACATGTAGAGAAACAAAGTTGTATTAAAAACCTTGAAAATGTCCAACCTAAAACTGATGAGTTTTACACATTAGCTGTGCTCACCAGCGTGAATGATGAGCATTAAAAGTAACGAACTGTGACCATCAGCGTGAAGAATGAATGACACAGAATAAATTAGCTGAGCCCATCAGCGTGTTTCTCTTGAAATGGTGAGCTTTCCACAATGGACATTTAATAATAAGCTGTGCCAATCAGCGTGAAACACGAATGACGCATCCACTCATAAAGCTGTGCTCATCAGCGTAAAGGACAACCAAGCTCAACGACCATTTAATAATAAGCTGTGCCAATCAGCGTGTAGACTGAATGACACAGAAGCACTCCATTCTGTTTAAAATGAATAAAATTAATCGACATTATGTGTGCGCATCACAGAGAGGAAGCGCAAGAAACGTGGATGGCATTGTGCAGTATATAATGCTTGAAGTGCGTGTTGCTGGGTAACCAACTTGAAGAGAAGAATAAAGGCCAAACCCAAGATGACCGCTGGGGCAACGTCGGGTCGAAGCGCGATGACGTCGCTCCTCAGCAATCCACCTCAGGAAGAGAGAGGCACAAGATGTTACAGAGTGCGTAGCCGAAGTTGGAAGTAAACAACCATCAGTACTCCCACAAGGGCAGGAAGAAGATGTAGTATTGTGTTAAAAGTTATGTATGTTTAGTTATATTAGAAGTTCGACCCTTCAAGTGTACATTCTATGTTCCACATTCTTGTTGTAGCGAGTAGAACCTGGAGAGCAGATTCCTGGATAATGATGAAGTTTGGCATATGAATCGTATAGCTATTAGTAAAAATTCAACTAATGATTTAGACATTGTGCCAATTCAGAAAATGTTTTGGTGGATGTTGGATTGTGAATTATGTTCGAACTCTTGTTCTCAAACTTTCATGGATGATGGTTCTTTACAAAATTCTAATGATTCTTCCCTGGATACTTTCACATCTACTGAGAGTGTTTCTCAGCCTTCTTCTATGGGTGGAGTTTCTTCTAATAGTCAGATGATTTCTAATGATCTATCTCAATCTGAGTCTCTTGGAACTTCTTTACCTGTAGAGGGCTGTTCTACATCTAATGAACTGAGAACCGCTTGTGGAAGAGTTATTAAGAAACCGTCTCGCTTCAGTGATTTTGTTTGTGAATAATTTTTTTTGTTTTGTTATTTGTAAAGGGAAAGGATGTGTAGTATTGTGTTAAAAGTTATGTATGTTTATTAGAAGTTTGAACCTTCAAGTGTACATTCTATGTTCCACATTCTTGTTGTAGCGAGTAGAACCTGAAGACCAGATTCTGCTTGGAGCTTGGAGAGTTATGACCTGATTTTATTCTCAGGAATAAATTACTCACTTCTACGAAATTGCATCTTCGATTTATTGACCAGATACTACAGAAATGTCTAGAGCAAGCAGGTAAACGCGCGTGAGCAGTGAGCGCGAGTTTCAAAATGTAACACGTAAACTGCAAGCACTGTCACGACCGTTGGACTTCACACGCCACTAGTTTCAAAAGGTAACATGTAAACTGCAAGCTCTGCCAGGACCGTTGCACTTCACACACCACTTGCTCTTCACACCTCAGCAACGTGGTAAAGGAATGTGCCAGATGTTTCAAACACACAAATTAGATGTCCCCGCAACCAGGGTGAAACGTGCTGGCCTGGTAGGAACGTGGAGAAAAGAACAATATCTCTGCCACACAATGCCACACCAATTCAGATCCTGGGCAAAGAAACAGTTCTCAAAAATAAGGGACATGAATATCAAGTTAGATGAAAATCACATCGAGTGAGTAAACGTCGAGTGAAAGTTTCCTCAAAAGGTGTGAGACGTGGGAGGAGGTTGCAAAACCCTTCTTAAAAGTAATATAAAAAGACAGTACCTTGTAGTTGGAAGCTAAAGAGTTTCAAAAAGAATTAAAAATACTTGTAGATGAAAGAGCTTGTTGGGATCTTCTTGCCAGGCTAGAAGCTGCCGACTACACCAGTGTAATATCCTGACATCCAGAGAGAAGGATCACGCAAGGCAGATTTGAAGAAATAAGTTGTAGGTGAATTGTTAAGGAAGAAGATCCCATCCAGGCAGGACAACAGGTCAATCAGCTCTCCAGTTACATTTCAAAAGCTAACATTCCAACTCATAGTAAGCAAGCTGCAACAAGAGTATTATGACATACATTCTCTAGTAACCATGACTTCAATAGAGATGTCACAGGTGCAAGCAGATGCCACACATTTCCTACCCAGAATCCCCTACAAACCTCAGATTTAGTAGAAAAAGTCGATATTTGTCCAAAATTTCTGTGTGGTAAAGTTGTGGGATCCCATTCCCCTCAGTCTCCAGAGTAAAATGATACCTCACTTGTGTGGGTGGGCCAAGGACCAGTGACTGGGAAAGGCCAAAAACATAGGCATTAAGGGTATAACACAGCGAATTCTAAGCGTACATTTGTCAAAAAGTAAGTTGTTAGTCAATTCTGCATTGGACACCCACACAAGTGTGGTATCATTTTACTCGGGAGACTGGGGGGAACGCTGTGTGGTAGGACATTTGTGCCGGCCCGGTGATCCCACGCAAAAATATTGGAAAATTTGATTTTTTTCAGCTAATTTTGTAGTTTGCAGGGGATTCTGGGTTGGAAAACGTTGAGGGATCTACGCAAAACCATACCTCCGAGGACCCCCTTTCCAGCTTTCAGAAATGTGTGAGTTTGGTAGGATTCCCTAGATGACCGTCGAGCCCAGGGCCAAAAACCCAGGTGCCCCTTTGCAAAACCAGGGGCCGGATTCACAGAACTAACATAAGACAAAATCCTAAACTTACTACCATTTTGGTATTAACAGAAGGCACTTACTCATTCTGGTATTCACAGAAGGCACTTACTCATTTCGGTATTCACAGAAGTTAAGAGTCCTAACTTTAGGACTCCTAAATGCCTTCCGTGAATGCTGAAAGTCTTAAAGTTAGGGTTTTTCTCAGTTTAGGAGTAGTAAAGTTCGGACCCATCCCAGTGATCCCACAACTTTGCCACACAGAAATGTGTGAAAAAATTAGATTTTTACAGCTAAATTTGAGGTTTGAAAGGGGATTCCGGGTAGAAAAACTTTGGGAAATCCACGTAAGCCATACCTCACTGGACTCCCCAGGGTGTCTAGTTTTCAGAAGTGTGTGGGTTTGGTAGGTTTCCCTAGGTGACCCCCCTTGCAAAACCAGGTTGTTTTTTGATAGGTGATTTTGATGTCTCCACAATACGTTTTGGGCCCTTGCCTGTCGCGGGTACTTGGCCTACCCACACAAGAGAGGTAGCATTTTTATCGGGAGACCTGGGGGAACGCTGGGTGGTAGAAAATTTCTGTCAGCCTGTTGATCCCACACAGAAATTTGAGAAAAGTTTGTTTTGTTTCTGCTAAATTTAAGGTTTGCAGTGGATTCTAGGTAGGAAAATGTTGGGGGATCCATGCAAGCCACACCTCCCTGGACTTTCCTGTGTATCTAGTTTTTAGAAATGTCTGGGTTTGGTAGTTTTCCACTCAGTCGGGAGTCTAGTTTTTAGAAATGTCTGGGTTTGGTAGGTTTCCACTCACTAGGTAGTGGTACCATTGAGAAGGGGAGATTCACCCCTTTCCAGAGATACCTCTCCCATATGGGTTGGTGTTCAGGGGGCTGAGATAGCCACACAAGCAACGAAACTGTGAAACTGAAATAAGTTTTAGTTTCGTTTTCGTTGAAATGACACCATGTGAGTGATCGTCATTGGAAGGAAAACTAAAAATATGCCATGGGAGGTTAGGGAATCTCTTCCTAGCCTCTCAGGGCAAAAAGAAAATGAAATCCCTCTGTTGTTTACAGCAGAGGGATTTTTGGCAAGTGTGCTCATGGCTAATGGTTCCGTCAAGAGCACACTTGCACTTGTGCTCATGATGACTTGCACTTGTGTTCATGATGGAACCATTCCGTCATGAGCACAGAAGGGGCTAAATCCCAGGAAACAACAGAACGCGGAAACAACAGCAAGCACCGTGTGAAAGTACAGTGAGACACAAAGCAAAATAAGTTTGTATAGGAACGTGTGCAAAGCAGAGGGCAGTCTGCAATATGCTCATGCTAACATAGAGAAACAACAATAAGCCTGCACGGGACATATGACACCCTCCACTTGGTCAGGATGGTAGCACCAAAATGACGACAGAAATCAGATGATAAGCAGAACCAAAGCGGATTAAAAAAAATGTAGTCAGTGTCTCTATAGGGACTATGGCCATAATGGAAGCAAATGTTTTTAGTGAAAAATGTATCCAATAACAGCGTATCGCCGGGTCCCAGGATGTAGGATGGCAAGTGAAATGACGAAGATTTCAGTGAGAAATCCGAGCCTTCTAAATTAGAAATGTCAGCCATCCAGTTGAGTAGGTCAAAGGAACTAACATGCTGCTCGTATTGAGTTGTCGACAAGACCATCAAAGGACAACCTGTGTTGATTTCAGTGAAACTGAGATCCAGAAGATGCTGCACAGTTCCACAGGGATCAGCTTTGGCCACTGGCCATAATGCTGGGTTGTACACAAGCCGTATACCCAAGGAACAGTTCTGTTTATGGGCAACTAAGGGACCCATCAACAGTTCCAAATCCAGGGCAGCGTGAGATGGTGTAGCAAGGCAGATGTCCAGGGCCCATTGATAGAGGAACCGTATACAGTGGAACACAGGTTGCACACATGTGAAGTAAGCATAGTGGAAGATTAGGCAAAGTTTGGCATCCAAAAATGTGTAGCATTTGCTCACTGTACAGTTGCAGTGATGCCTGTACAGGAGGGACTATAAAGCAAGGAGCCATTGCAGACTAGCAGGAACAGCACAACAATGCCGCAAATTAAGACGAGTATCAGCAGGAACCCACCGAACAGCTGTAAAATATCAAATGTATAAAAGCTGGGATTACTCCAAAAATAGTTAGAAAAAATGTCACGAGGCCGGAGCACAAAAGTTTTAAAAAGTGTGCCAGACCCCTGGTATCAGACGCATTAAATATTTGATGTATCAATTCACTGAAATATAGGGGGAGATTTGTGTTTAACAATGATTGTATTTCACTAGACGTTCTCGCCATCTGCAATTTGAAGGTCTTGCGTGCTGAAGTTAGAGCCACTTCTTGTTGAAACAACAACGCTTTGAGTCTGCTTAGCTTATTGAAATCTGTTTCTAAAGTTGGAATGGAAGGCCATAGCAAACGATCTTCACTCCTGTGTGGAGGAGGAAACAGGACGTTGTTGCAGCAATGTAACTAACTGGGAAACAGATAACACAAACGGGATTCCCACCCGCAGACCGCAACAGTCCTGATTATTAAGAACAAGATAGCTTCCATTCGAAAGCAATGTGAGAGTGGGAATAATTGCTGGAACAGGAGTTTCTTCCAAATAACAAGCCAGATTGGGGACAGAAACATTACAGGTGCCATGAATGTTTACTTGTTGATACACAAGGGAGTGACTGGCAGTGGAGTCACACTCCTCCCCTGTAAGAAATTTTTCTCTCTCAGCTCATTAACAATGATATGTAAAGGGCAGAGACCATAACTCATGTATGTAGCTGCTCCCATGGGATTCATAGCGATTTACTGGGAAATGTTTCATGCAGGCAGCGAACTGAAACTTTGAAATAGGCAATGAGATAACCCCATGTATTAAACATACCGCAGAATGAGTTTCCTCTATACTGAAGGGAAGTTGTTCAATTTTCTCTGTTTATAGCATGGTGTAACTAGCATATTTCATAGCCATTGACTGCATTTACGTGTCAAATTAAATGGTAAAAACACTGCGCTGCAATTTAGGTAATGCCAAGGAATGCGTCCATTCTTAAGTGTTTGCAGTGTCCAGTAAATTGCACAACTGATCTAAGTTGATTCTGGCAATGATACAAGGTATTTTATTTAATTTATTTATTTCAAAGGTTTTATATAGAGCTGGCTAGACCCAGAGGTATCAGAGCGCTTTACATGAGTATAAGATCATAGTTGCAGGTTACATCGTTACAAAGGTTACACAGTTATTAGAGCATGGCAACATAGTTACTTGTAAGGTCGAGATAAACAATAAGCACATATACGTAAGGGAAAAAGCAGGCAAGGGGAGAGATTATGGGGAGGGGGTAAGGAGCAGGAGAAGTAGACAGAGAATGAAGGAGGGAAAGAGGAGGGGAGGGGGAGAGACAGCGTGGAAAGAGGGGGGGGGGGGAGGGCGATGGGGACACAAACCGGAAGACGAGTCAAAGCTGCGTTCAAAGTCCAGTAAGCTGTGATCATAGGGTAAGTGGTATCATTTCCCCATCTCTGTTGCGAGAGGCTCCCTTTACGCAGTGGACTCTCTCAGAGGGGTCTCTGAGACTCCAAGGCCTACATACTGGATCCTTCCCGAAAAAGGGGAGAGGGAGTGCTTTGGCAAGGGGGGCCATACCATACCTCAGTTGTGAGTGGCTCCCTTGGCGCTGTGGACTCTCTCAGCGGGTTCGCTGAGACTCCAGAGTATAAATATTGGATCTTTCCCCAACAAGGGGAGAAGGAGTGCTTAGTCAAAGGGCATAAAGGACAGGGGGCTAGGCGGTGTAGCAGGTAAGAGGAGAGATTCGGGGGAGAGGGGATAGGAGCAAGCGTTTTACATGAGGAACACTAATGTTACAATTTTACAACAGTGACAAGTTACATAAGTATCACGAAAAGCATTTAAAGAACATAGGGGACAAGGTTAATGGAGCAAGGAAGGGTAAGAGGATAGGGTAAAGGGGTAGGAGGAAGAAAGGACGTAGAGCCGAGACGAGCAGCGCAGGGCAGGACTGGCACCGCAGGCCGCACCCCTTGCCGCGCACCCAGCATCGTGCAGCGGGGGCTAGTTAGGGCGCAAAAGTTCACAAGTGTCAGCAGGAGTTTCCGCATCCCAAGCAGCCGGCCAGACCTGCTAATTATGTGGCCATACAGGAAGCCCTGAGCCGGGAAGGGGCCGAGGCGGCCGGCAGCGCGCAGGCACCTGACGAAGCAATCAAGCTCGCGTGCTGGCAAAGATTCCTCTGGGTTGCCCGCTCAAGCTGTGAGCTGAGCTGCTGCGTTGGTATCAGGCATACGTGCTGCGCACTCTTTGCATTAAGGGTGTCCAGGCAGCTCCCTTATGTTGTGTCAGCAGATCTAACTGGGCTGCCAGCATGACACAAAGCAAAATGTCAACTTGCATGGACGAGTGTGTTGGTGGAATCACTGCCTCCCCCATGCCTTTGTTCCGGCGTGCGCCATTTTAGCTCTCTTCCTCGCTGTCCCCTGTGGTGCTTTCAGTTTCGGTTTTCTGCGTATTTTTTTCCTGGTTTTCTTCCTTGATTGCTGGCCCCCTGTTATCAGCTCTATGCTCGCAGTACTCTAGTCTTGTAGGGCACCTCTGCTTTTGCTCGCACTGTTGGTTAGTTAGCGTTTAGAGGTACACTACCGCACAGGCTGAGAACTGGGCTCGGTGCTTCTCGACAAAGCTCTTGGCACTGTTATGTTAGCGCGCTATATAAACTCACCGGGAGCGATCTTGTTGACCGCCTTTACCACCTTCTGTGATTTCCTCTCGCACCTAGACCCATACACACTCGCGCTCACTTTCTCGAGCCCCTTCTCTCTGAGCGGTATGCTATGCGTACCTAGAGTTTTTCTTGGGTGGGTGCTGGCGGATGCAGATGGCGGTACATGCCAGTAGATGTCGGTCTATGTTGGCGGGCGGCTTCGGTAGGGCTCCGGTGTACCGCTCCGACTGTGTTTAACCGCTTTATGCTTGGTTTCATTCTTTGATGAGCCTATTTGCCGCCATTTTGCTCTCGCGTGCTACGATGACCCTCTCGGCGGCAGCCGGTTCATGATGGCGGTCAGGGGTGCTCAGAGACAAACAAGCACAGAAGCACAAAGGCAAAACAACAGCCGTTGCGTCACGGGAGGTCCGGCCGAGTGTTTTCACCTTCAGCATAGAGATCGTCGGTGTCCTGCTCGTGGTGACGAGCAGCGAAGTCCTTCTCAACGGTGTCCGGCTCGTGGTGGTGGGAGAGGGGCTAAGAGCCAAGGCAAGACAGAAGCCAAAAACCAAACGTGGTAGTCGATGCGTAATGGGAGGTCAGGACAGCAGTCCTACCCCGTCGCAAGGATATCGTCTGCAGCCGTATCGTGGCGGTGGGCAAGAGGGTTAAAGATCAGGTGGGAGAGCTGATGCCAACCTACAAGAAAGACACAGCAGTGAAGTTGCTGCATCGAGGGAGGCCCGGGTCGCGGTTCACCCCAACCGCACAGGGGTCGAAGCAGATGTCAGCTGCAGCTGTCTCCGGGGCCACAAAGACCAGCTGAGAGTCAGCGAGCGCGAGACCATCACCGCTCAACAGCGGGCTTAAGTCGAGGCAGTCCGTGCCAGATGTAGGGCCGACATGCAACAGTCGCATCGGTAAGATCCTCAGGGTGAACGGGATCAGATGATTGTTGAGGTCAGGAGAATAGCCCGGTTGGCGGAACAGCCGTGGCTTAGTGATGTGTGGAGGGAGGGCAGGCCAGAACCAGATATCCACTCCCCCGATACACAGCGAGGGTTAGGAAGGCAGCAAGCCTTATCCTCAGGGGAGTCCCGTCCTTGGGCCACTACAGGCGAGGCACAGAGGTATGCTCAAGGAGGGCACAACGGCAAAGTCTACGGCTCGTTGGCGAGAGTCAGGAAAGACAGGAAGCATCTGTGGAAGGTGAATCAGCTCCGTCCCTGCTGGGGCTGTCTCTCCTCGTGGCTCTGTCCGCACTGGGGCCGTCTTAACTTGTGGCTTAGGAATGTGCGGAAGGAGAGCACATCGGCACCGGGTATAGATCGGCGGCGCGAATCGTGCATGCAGGGCACTTCCATCACGGGAGATCACTTCTATCGAGGCCAGCGAAGAGACGAGTGACGTCGATCCCGGGGGGGGGGGGGGGCACAATCCTGCCAAGAACATTGGGGCGGACGAGTCACGGCTCTATGGATCCTGGGAGAGCGATTCTGCAGGTAAACTGCATCAAAATCACAGTTTTGATGGGATGAATGTAGATTGAAGTAAATAAGTGATAATTGATGTCCGATGGCTGGTTTTAGAGGGGATATCTACCGATACGGTAATCCCCAACCGGGAGCTCTAGGGAAGAGCTCCTACTCGGCGGCCATCTTGTTCCAGGTAGAAACCTCATTTTGTACAATATCAATTACAGACGACACAATAATATCTAGAGTATAAATACGAGATGACAGTGTATTAATACTGTTGTCGACAACAGCAAGCAATTTCTCTAAATTATCTTGATAAATTTGGTGTAAACGAACTGCAGCTTCCAGTTGCAACAATTTCCAGAGTTCATTATAGGCAGCATCAACAAATCATTTCAAACATGGAGATATTGGACACAAAAGGAAATCGTATAGGTTTATATCTTCTAACAGGAGAGAAAGATGTTGTTTCACGGCAGACAATGTGGAATGTTCTAACCACTGTTGACATAATTTACCTAAGGAATAAGTAGTAACAGTGTTGGAATGCGGGGTTTGCGGAGCTATCATAGAAGAATTAAATGTACCATTTTGTATCACACCACTTAGTTGATCTTCAGTATAATTTGTATAAGATTGCCGATTATCAAAAAGAGCCAAGGATGGTATAGTGGGCGTGTTTCATCTTAGCCAACCCCAGACAAGTAGTCTGTTGGACCGTGTCATTAAGAAAGATAATTTGCGTATGTATCAGACATGCAGGGAAGAATGAGTCTGTACCTTAGACTTGGCAGGTCTTAGTGCCCCATAATGATTTCAAGTCAATATTGTCCTCCAGTAATCAAATCCTTTCAGGGCTAAGTTTCCAATAAAAAGAGATGCATATATTAACTTGTTTTGAGTAAGCATATATTTTTTAGAGAGAGTGAGAACCAATTTGAAATAGTATGATACCGGGTCCAAAGGGTCATAACCGGTGAAATAAGTGTACTTCATCTTTTGTGTAATGGAACTACCCTGAGATGAAATTGGGCAATGTTCCCATTGAGTATAATTATATTGGGGACACTGTCCATTAGCTCTATGCACAAAATGGTGCTCATAATGTTGCTAACAGAAGAAATCAGCATAGTTAGCAGAATTCAAATATAAATCCTCAGTGTCAAAGACAGTGTAATATTGCAATTTGGAAAACATAGATTTCACAGCATCGACGTCCAATCATCCGATTGCAACCTAGGCACTATCACATTACCCATGGAAAACAGAATACATATGGTATCTGCAGGGTCATCAGTGACTAGGACTACTGAAATGTTACCAAGGGACTGGTCTCTTTTCATTTTATGCAAAGAGGAATGTGGGTCCAACACAACGTCGACAAGTTCTGCAGCCGAATGTTCTAGAAGGTAATGGCCATTAATCAAAAGGAAAAAATGGTGACAAATCCAATTCACATGAACAAAAATACCATGGAAAACACGATCCAGACATATATCCAAGGTGGAACCAGATAAGTATGTTTTAAGCAGGAGATGAAAACACAAATCCGGGCTAGCGGAGGGGATACAACTGAAGACAATGAAGAACGATCTGAAGAAAAGTTATCTTGATCGATATAGTAACCAGAAAAACTCAGCTGGAATAACAGAGGATGGGATTCTGAATGTAGACCTGAGGATAACACTCCAGAAGGAACCTCAAGAGATGGATCAAAATAAACGATTCCCATTGTAGAGTGTGAAGAAGGTAAAACAGGTAGCAGGTCAACTGAAGACTCGACATCTGCCTCCGGCAGCCGGGGAGAATCGGAAGTAATGGAGCTCACAGGCTGTAAAGGAACATCCCGTGTTGGGACACCACTAGGCATACTATTAAGGATTGGCCAAATGGTGTAACTTGACATGCACACAATAAAAAGAATAACAACAACAAGTGTGGGTAATTCAGCCTCACCTCTGTTAGCTGGGCAGTGCAGTCCCAAAGGGACTGGGCATGGATCAAGGTAGAGTGAAAAACGACATCCTTCATAGTACCTACGACAATAGTGCAAGCCGCAGAATAAGTCTGCTTAGAACCAATGACCGTTTGAGCCGAACCATCAGTGTAAATTATACATTTGTACTGATCAAGAGGAAGAACTGAAGAAGGCAGAGGGTGAACATGTTCATACTGAAGAAACTCTTGCGTTTGCAAGTAGAGGACAAAAACAGAGCTAACATCAACACCTCTACGGCCGTCACAGGTGAAACGACAAAAATGTGTTTACCTTCTGCAAGAGGGCATCTTTTAAGAATAGCAATCTGCACAGCAGTCAAAAACTTTTCAGTGGTACAGTGTCACCCTCATTAAATGTCACATAAGTGAAGCTGATTGCACCAGGGAAAATCCAGAGGACCAAATTGGTAGTATTCAACCTAGTCTGTAAGTATTGCGTAGCAAGAAAATCAGATTGTAAAGCACACAACACCGCGGTGTGTTCCGGAAGCCTAGAGGAAGCAGAAAAGAGTGGGTGTATCAAAGCATAAAGAGGTTTGATACGCTGAGCATAGTCAGAAATGTAAGTACTGCCAAAATTAAGAAAACCAAGCAGAAAACTGCAATTTTTTAGGGGTAGAAGGTTGCAATTGTGCACATTTCTCTAAAACATGGGGTGCCAAACCCATACCCTCATTCGTCAATTCATAACCAAGAAAGAGAACGGCCAGAAACATAATATGCGACTTCGTAAAATTGAACTTGTAGCCAAGAGCAGCAAATCGCATGATGATGTGATCAAGTCTCGCGAGATGGGGATTTAATTAATCTTCTGTGAGGTATGTCATCAACATACGAGAAAGCGTCAGGATCAATATCATGCAAATGGGACACAACATGTGCTGCAAAGACCCTGTGGCTATTTTAATACCCCCATGGGTAGTCTCGCGTATCGCCTCTGGGAACCAAGGTGCATCTTCCTCAACGTGCGCTCCCTCCACAGACATGCCGTAGAGATCTGGGACCTGATCAACACCCTCACACCCGACAGCGCCCTTTTCACAGAAACCTGGACCAACTCCACCTCCGGTCCCGACATCGCCACCACTATCCCCGACGGCTATATGATCCAGATGAAAGGCCGCCCACACCACCCAGGAGGAGGACTCACCATAGCACACAAGACCTCCTTCCGACTCTCCATCTCCAGCACAAGTGACCCCCACTCCAGCACAGAACAACTCCACTTATAGAAGCCAGACCTCACCCAGGACCACACTCCGCGGCACCCTTGTTTACAGACCCCCAGGACCCGTGCCCTGGCCACAACAGCAATCACCGACCTCGTCGTACCCCATGCCATCGCCTCCACGGACTACATCCTACTTGGAGATCTGAATTTCCACCTCGACAACCGCAGCAATCCCGACTCCACCGCCCTCCTCGACAACCTCAGACTGAAGCAACTCGTCAACAACTTCACGCACAGAGCAGGACACACCCTCGACGCCATCTTCGCAGGTGGGTCAAACGTCCACTTCAGCCACACCACGCAGCACCCCTGGACATACCACCACTGCGTACATTTCACCTTCAACACCACCACCGCACCCAATCCGGCCAAACGCCCACCACGAATGAACTGGAGCAAAATCTCAGAGGAACACCTCAACTCCACCCTCCTCCTAGACCCCTCCTCTGCCACAACGGACGCCAACTCCGCAGCCAAACAACTCCATCGATGGATCTCCAGATGAGCCAACAAGATCGCCCCCCTCCGCAACCCTGACAAACAACGCCCCCTGAAGTCCATCTGGTTCACCACCGAACCCCAAGCAGCCAGGCGCACCCTCAGACGCCTCGAGAAAATATGGCAAAGCCAAAAAACCACAGAAGACCTAAACAACCATAGGAGCGCCCTGAAGAACTACCACCAGCTCATAAGGGACACCAAACAGACCTTCATCAAGAACAAACGCGAAACCAATGCAACGGACGCTAAAGAACTCTTCAACGTCATACAGCAATTCATCATACCTGCCAGCGAGGCCACAGACGTCACACTTTCCCAGGAACTCTGCAACAAGCTCAGCACCTACTTTTATCAGAAGATCAAGACCGTCTACAACCACTTCAGCGAACAAACGCCGTTCACCGCCCCTCCCCCCTCCACGGACCACCAGCCGACCATCACCACCTGGACCCCCACCACGGTGGAACTCATAACCACGACCATGAGAAAAACCCGGTCTAGAGCACCCATGGACCCCTGCCCACCTCACATGTACCAGAAGGCCTCCAACGCCATCGCCCCCAAACTAGGGCGGACCATCAACACCTCCCTCAAATCCGGCACCTTCCCTGAAGACTGGAAGCAGGCAGAAGTCAAACCCCTCCTTAAGAAGCCCATAGCTGACCCCACGGACCTGAAGAACTACCGACCCATCTCTCTACCCCCGTCAAAATCGCCGAAAGAGTCGTAAATGCCCAGCTGACCGCATTTATCGAAGAGCACGTCATCCTAGACTCCTCCCAGTCTGGATTTCGCAGCAGCCACAGCACCAAAACCGCCCTCCTCGCCGCCACTGACAACATCCGCTTACTACTGGACCAGGGACACACCGCAGCCCTCATCCTACTAGACCTCTCAGTGGCCTTCGACACCGTCTCACACCACATCCTCGCAGCCAGACTGCACGACGCCGGGATACAAGGATCCACCCTCAACTGGATCCGATCCTTTCTCTCCGGCAGAACCCACAGGATCAGACTCCCCCCTTTCATCTCAAAACCCAGAGATCAACTGTGGAGTACCACAGGGATCATCGCTCAGCCCCACACTCTTCAACATCTACATGGCCCCCATCGATGCCATCGTCAGACAGCATGGGCTCAACATAGTATCTTATGCCGATGACACCCAACTCATCCTCTCCCTCACGAAGGATCCCGAGAACACCAGGCTCAGCTTCCAGGAAGGAATGAGAGACGTCGCAGCCTGGATGAAGGACAGCTGCTTTAAGTTCAACACTGAAAAAACTGAGGTCCTCATCCTGGGACCCTCGACTGCCGCCTGGGACAACACATGGTGGCCCCCTGCCCTAGGGAATCCTCCCACCGCGACTGACCACGCTCGGAACCTCGGCATCATCCTTGACTCCTCTCTCACCATGACACGCCAAATCAACGTCGTTGCCTCCACCAGTTTCAACTGCATCCGCATCCTCCGAAAGACCTTCAAATGGATCCCCCCGAACACAGAAAGACCGTCACCCACGCACTCATAACCAGCAGATTGGACTACGGAAATGCCCTCTACGCCGGCATCAACAGAACCCTCCTACACAAGCTCCAAACCATCTAGAATGCCGCGGCTAGACTCGTCCTCAGGACCCCACTGCACGAACGCATGACACAACACCTTCGATCCCTACACTGGCTCCCGGTCGAGAACAGAATAACCTACAAGCTTCTCACCCACGCCTACAAATCCCTCCACAGCATTGGACCCAAATACCTCAACGACAGAGTCTATTTCCACGCACCTAAAAAAAAGAACTCTGGTCCGCCGACCTCAACCTAGCAGAGACACCCCGCATCCGCAGAAGTAGAGCAGGAGGGAGGGTCTTCTCCTACAGCCAAAACCTGGAATGAGCTCCCAGTCAACATCAGACGCTCCCCCAACCTGCACATCTTCAGGAAGGACCTCAAGACCCTGCTCTTCGACTGAGCCGGAGCTGCCCACCCCCCTACACCAGCGCCTTGAGACCCTCACGGGTGAGTAGCACACTTTATAAACCCCTGATTGATTGATTAATATAAGTGTAGCACTCTGCACTTAGCCAGACAACCCTTATGGTGATTTTAGTGGTTAGAGGCTTCGTCCAAAAGGAGTGTAAAGCAGCTTGTTTATCAGTACTTAATCTTATGGTATAGGTTAAGTGAAAAAGAATCACACAGTGTAGTTATAAAAATAGATATTTTATTACAAACACTCACTAACACAATGTATTATTGTAGGACACTGGCTTTATATATACTACACCAAAATGAGGTATAGTGTGAATAGAGTCCAGGTGACCCTAGAGGTAGGCTGTGGTTAAAGTTAGATAGAACCTTACTCTCTATTTGTGGTAGAGTGGTCGAGCAGTAAGGCAGTATCAGAGGACAGTGTTAAGCATTTGATGTACACACTCAGTCAGCAAATGAGTTCACACACTCAAGAACTGAACTCTAGATCAATTGTTTTTGTATAAAAAAATATACCGTTGTTTTAGTTTTAGAACAAAGCAAGCCTGGCACCGGCAAGCATTAAATACTTTACAGTAATAAGTTGCTGATTGTAGAACAGTTTGAAAATGCAATAGGAATTGTACTCAATTGATTTACAGGGGATGCAGTAGGTTGCAACACTTAGCAAATACAGTATATTGAAATGAACAGGGGTTTTCAGTAAATTACAGGTAAGTTACTTGTTACGTTACTTTTCTAACTCAGTGCAGGATACCTAGATTCAGCACTGGGAAATTTCCTGCAAACAGGTAAGTAAATACGTTTTGGTTATTCTTGCGATTTTTAAAGAATATTTTTAGATTTCAGTGCACTCTTGTTACACCCTCAGCAGCACTAGGGCGGCCGGGTGCAGTGTTCAGGCTCAATGTTATCCAATGGAGATAGTGGGCCTCCAGTTGGTGGCTGATGGCAAGCAGGCCACTGGGTTGTGGGAGCAAAGCTCCTAAGGTTTACGTCAGGGCAAATGGGGAAACAAAGTAGCACAAAAGGTGCACCCTCAGCGGCACTAGGGCAGCCGGGTGCAGGGTGCTGTTTCGAGGTCAGGTGCCCTGTTGTTTTCAATGGAGAACCTCCGGTTTGCAAAAGCACTGTAGGCAGGGAGACAAAGGTTTTCTGGCTGCGACCACCACTTTGAGAGGTAAGTTGGGAAGTTAGGGGTTGGTTAGGCACTGTCGGTTTGGGCACACAAGGCCGTGGGGCGTCGGTTGCAGGGGTGCCTTTTGGGGCGGATCTTCTAACTAGCTCTGGGTCCCAGTTAGGGGGGCCTTCTGGATTTAGGATGCAGGCATCAGCTGGAGGCTTGAGGCAGGTCAGGGGTCACCGGATCTCCGGTCAGGATCACCGAGGTGACCTCCTCATGGTGTTTTTCCACTCGAGCTCGGGCCGGATTCGGCGGGTGGTGAGTGGGCTGAATTTGCAGTTCCGGCTGCTGCCAGAGGTTGCAGTTGAACAAATCCGGGGTTCACGGGACAAGCAGTCTTTGGAAGTGAAGGCAGGCAGGTCCTCCGGGGTTTTTGAGCTTGTTGGCTGCAGGACACACCGGGATTTTGCAGGAGCAGGTTCGAGGGGAGACAGGCCTGTAGGGTTGGGGAAAAATCAGTGGGCGTCTTCCTCTTGTTACCTGGCTGCACAGCTGTTCGGTCCTTCTTCTTCTTTTCTTCTGGTCATTTCTGGATCTGAGGATGCAAGGTTCAGGGTGCCCCTAAATACTAGATTTAGGGGCGTTACAGGTAGGTAAAGGGCAAGGACCAATGGGTCCCTTACCTGGGGTGGGTACAACCCCTATCGTGCTACCCTCAAGTGGGAGGTGGATAGGAGCCTGTCCCTGGTTGGTTGGGTCCCCCCATCCTCAAGATGGCAGGGACTCAGAGTTGAACCTAAACAGAAGAAGGCCCCTGGGAATCAATTATAAGGGGGAGACAGGCAGGGGAAACAATCAACAATAAACAACGAAAACTCCCCCTATTGATTTATCATAGGTTATACATCCAAAAAGTCATAAGTGAACCTCATTGAACCACAGAAATTTTTTTAATTTTAATTTATTCAATGAATAAATATTGAAGAATAGAAATATACAAAAATATATTCAATTTGAACGATAATCTACGACACTATAAAAAGTGAACAAGCCAGTCATTTTGGGAAGCCCTAAAGAGCAGTATACAGAATTATATCTCACAGAGCATACCTAGACAACAAAAACATTCAGCAATACACCATAACAAAAAAAGATGAGAAAAAAAGAGAAAGAAAAAATACAAAATACATCACATAATTTCACAAAAATGTGTATAACTATTTGCATGTATAAAACTGTACATCAATCACAAAGGGAGTCATTAACTTCCTTATGTACACACATTGGGCGCTGACGCGCGTTTCGGAAATGACCGAAGTCCAGACAAGTCCTTCGTCAGGGCGCAGGAGATCACAGTCATTAAATGGTCATGAGTTAGATCCAAAATTTCTTTGAGTGCAATATAAATGCCAGCTGTGAGGTTGGAGGGCTCCTTAGTAACAGACTATTATAACTGGCTAAGATCTGTGGACAATAATGAGGCAAAAAAACATATATGTAAAAATTAAGCAACAAGTTAAAAATATAAATCTATTGGAGCTAACCAAAACCAAGAGACACCGAACTGGTAAAAGAGGAATGGGGTAGTGATACACACTCCAAATGGAGGTGTGTGGGTGAATTAAATACAGTTTTATCAGCATGCCACAAGGATCACAACAGAAGATAAAGAGAATAAAGAGAATCGTGATACTGAACTGTATTCAAATCAGTGAAACTGAGCTCGGGCCGGGTTCGGCGGGTGGTGAGTGGGCTGAATTTGCAGTTTCCGGCTGCTGCCAGAGGTTGCAGTTGAACAAATCCGGGGTTCACGAGACAAGCAGTCTTTGGAAGTGAAGGCAGGCTGGTCCTCCGGGGTTTTTGAGCTTGCTGGCTGCAGGACACACCGGGATTTTGCAGGAGCGGGTTCGAGGGGAGACAGGCCTGTAGGGCTGGGGAAAATCAGTGGGCGTCTTCCTCTTGTTACCTGGCTGCACAGCTGTTCGGTCCTTCTTCTTCTTTTCTTCTGGTCATTTCTGGATCTGAGGATGCAAGGTTCAGGGTGCCCCTAAATACTAAATTTAGGGGCGTTACAGGTTGGTAAAGGGCAAGGACCAATGGGTCCCTTACCTGGGGTGGGTACAATCCCCACCGTGCTACCCTCAAGTGGGAGGTGGATAGGAGCCTGTCCCTGGTTGGTTGGGTCCCCCCATCCTCAAGATGGCAGGGACTCAGAGTTGTGCTTCACCTCGCCTCCCCCAACTGTGGGGTGGAGTTGGCAGAGGTGGGCTCACCTCTTTCCCTCACTTGTTTTTCCCGCCGGTTCTCCCGCCCAAAGTGGGGGGTAGAACCAGTGGGGACCAGTTGCTGAAAGCAGCAAATGGTCTGGGGAGGCTCACAAAGGCGGCATGCATTTGAAGCTTCCCCTTCCTGAACCCTGCCAATCCTGGGGGAGAAGGCTTGGCACCTCGTCCCAGGATCTGCATTATTTCAGGCCCCCGAGAGCAGCAGGCTCTCGACCCAGGGGTCCAGAAACATGTCTGTTGGTGGCAGCCTAAGCAACCACTCAGTCGGGGCACTAGGAGATGGCCGAGTTTCAAGGGGCATCTCTAAGATGCCCTCTGTCATGCATTTTACATTAAATCCCATACTGGCATCAGTGTGGGTTTAATGTGCTGAGAAGTTTGATACCAAACTTCCCAGTTTTCAGTGTAGCCATTATTGTGCTGTTGAGTTTGTAATGACAAACTCCCAGCACCATATATTCTTAATGGCAGCACTGCACTTACAATGCCCAGAAATTGACTTTGGCACTGTAGGGGTACAGGGCTCATGCACACTTACCCTCAACACTAGCGTAGTGCACCCAGCTGGAGGGGTGGCTGATCTAGGCCAGGGCAGAGGGTTGTGGGCATGGCACACAGGGATGTGTGCCATGTCAACTCTTCACTTTGTTCTGCACCAAGACACGCAGCCTGCAAAGGCAGTGTGTGTGTGAAAAGGTGCAAGGCCTCTAAGGGGGGCACAATAAGTGCTGCAGCCCTTGGGAGCCTTATCTGGTCACAGTGCCCTGGGTACCTGGGGTACCATTTACCTGGGGCACCATTTACCAGAGGCCCACCTGTGGCCAGGGATGCTAATTGGGTTTATGCTTCAATGCAGTTTTAGGGAAGGAACATAGGCCCTGGGTACCTGATTAGCAGGAGCCCAGGGCATACTCAGTCAAAGAACATCAGCAATTCAGCAAAAAGTGGGGGCATACCATGCAGAAAGAGGGCACATTCTCACAATTATCTCCTACCCGGAGATATAAACACAATACACACAATACTTAGGAAATAGAGCACATAAGTAGCACAAATACACATTGGTATCCAGGCGGAGACCAAACCAGATACTAAAATAGTGGAATTAACCATGACTCAAGACAAGAGTGGACCCAGAAGACGTAGGAGAGTCAGGGACCCAAGAAACCACCCAGGGGTGAGTATCTCAGCACCCCACAGAGGTCGTGTGCAGAGTGGGAACATAACTGCCTACTCAATGGAAGTTTATAGGTAAGTCGCAGTTGCAGTTTTAAAGAAAAAGGACCCTTCTCAGCCGACCCTGAAGAAACCCAGTGGAAGATGGAAAGTTGGAGAGCCACCCCACCCGTGGATACCCCGGGAACCAGGATACCTATACCAGGGAAGCCGGGTGCATAGGTGTCAAGTGACTTTGGAAACCGACATAGACCATAATGGAGGACTACAGGAAAGTTGCTGCTGGAGAAGAAGACAAAGGAGTATGGTGGAACCCAAAGATGGATCCAAGATGAGAGGTACCTGCAAACAGAGGGGGCAGTCTATGCCACTCAGGAGTGACCAGGAGGCACGGAAGATGAATGCCCACCATAGTCGGAGATGGAGGAGAGGTTAAAGGTGCCCTTGTAAGTGCAGCTGTGTAGACCGGGCGACCTCTTTTGTACCGCTTTGTTCACCATAAGTTGGCAGGGTATGCTCAGACATGAGTCCCTTGCTCACTTTGCCACTGGATTCAAGCAAGCCTGGCTGAAGACGGCTGAAATGCCAGAAACCGGTCCTAGGATGCTTGTTTCCGGTCCAGGGAGGACATGGCTTGGCAGTTCGGGCTGGACTGTTCCCATGAGGCACAGGGTCAGACTGATTTGCATATGGCCATGTCTGAACTGGGGTGGCAGAGTGGGCTAAAGAACGGTTATGGATCAAACCCAGATCTGTTGACTGGGTGTTAGGGTTTGATTGGTTCTGATGCTCCGTCCATCACCACCCCCTTTTGTACCGCTTTGTTTGCCAGAAGTTGGCAGGGTATGTTCAGACGTGAGTCCCTTGCTCACTTTGCCACTGGATTCAAGCAAGCCTGGCTGAAGACGGCTGAAATGCCAGAAACCGGTCCTAGGATGCTTGTTTCCGGTCCAGGGAGGACATGGCTTGGCAGTTCGGGCTGGACTGTTCCCATGAGGCACAGGGTCAGACTGATTTGCATATGGCCATGTCTGAACTGGGGTGGCAGAGTGGGCTAAAGAACGGTTATGGATCAAACCCAGATCTGTTGACTGGGTGTGAGGGTTTGATTGGTTCTGATGCTCCGTCCATCACCACCCCCTTTTGTACCGCTTTGTTCGCCATAAGTTGGCAGGGTATGCTCAGACGTGAGTCCCTTGCTCACTTTGCCACTGGATTCAAGCAAGCCTGGCTGAAGACGGCTGAAATGCCAGAAACCGGTCCTAGGAAGCTTGTTTCCGGTCCAGGGAGAACATGGCTTGGCAGTTCGGGCTGGACTGTTCCCATGAGGCACAGGGTCAGACTGGCATATGGCCATGTCTGAACTGGGGTGGCAGAGTGGGCTAAAGAACGGTTATGGATCAAACCCAGATCTGTTGACTGGGTGTGAGTGTTTGATTGGTTCTGATGCTCCGTCCATCACCACCCCATTTTGTACCGCTATGACACTGTGGAAGGACTTGCTCATGAGCTGTCCCATGTCGGATGTCGAGAGCCCTGGCATAGGTCAGCCACCCCTCTAGCTGGGTGCACTATACCAGTGGTGAGGGTACAGGTGCATGAGCTCTGTACCCCTACAGTGTCTGAACCATTTCTTTGACACTGTAAGTGCAGTACTGCCATTAAGAGTATATTGTGGGGTTAGTCATTACGAACTCCATGGCACCATAATGGCTTTTTTGAAGACTGAGAAGATTTGTATCAAACTTCTCAGCACATTAAACCCACACTGATGCCAGTGTGGGATTTAATGAAAAATGCACTCAGAGGGCATCTTAGAGATGCCCCTTGAAAAAACGACCTACCACTAGTGTCCAGGCTGAGTGGCTGCTCGCCATCTGCCACCACCAGAAATGTTTCTGGACCCCTGTGTTGAGAGCCTACTGCTCTCAGAGGTTTGAAACAATGCACATACTGGAACGAGGTGCCAAGCCTCCTAACCCAGGATGGGCAGGGCCCACGAAGGGGAAGCTTCAAAGGCTTGCCGCCTTTGTGAGCTTCCCCAGGCCTGTTGCTGCTTTCAGGAACTGGCCCCCACCGGTTCTGACCCCCACTTTGGGCTGGAGAATTGGCGGGAAAACCAAGTGAGGAAGAGAGGTGTGCCCACCTTTGCCAACCCCACCCCTCAGGTGGGGGAGGCGAGTGAAGCACAACTCTCAGTCCCCGCCATCTTGCAGGTGAGGGGGCTGTAGCCAACCAGAATGAGGCATATGCCCCCCCCCCATCGGAGAGTGGCATAATAAGAGGTGTACCCGCCCCAAAGAAGGGACCCTTTGGTGCCTACCTTTTTCCTAAACATTAACACCCCTAAATTTAGTATTTAGGGGCAACCCTGAACCTTGCCTCCTCAGACAAAAAATGACTACAAGAAAAAAAGAAGGACCGAACAGCCGTGCCGAAGCTAAAAAGAGGAAGACGCCCACTGACTTGGCCCCTGCCCTACCGGCCTGTCCCCACCTCGTGCCTGAAGAAGCGAAACTCTGGTGTGTCCTGCAGCCAGCAACCTCAGGAACTCAGAGGACCTGCCCTGCCTTCCACAGAAAAGACTTTCTATCCCGTGAATACCGGATTTGTTCACCAACAACCTCTGACTCCGGCCGGAACCGCAAATCGGTTCCCCTCTGCACCCGACGCCCACGGGCCGAGTTCGAGTGGACCAACACCACGAGGAGGTCTCACCAGCAATCCTAACTGGAGACCCAGTGATCCTTGACCTGCCTAAAGGCCTCCAGCTGACGCCTGCAGCCTCAATCCGGAGGGTCCCCCCAACCGCCACCAGAATCTGGTAAGAAGATCTGACCCTAAAAGGCACTCCTGCACCCGACGCCCCACGTCCTTGGGTGGCCCAACCGATGGTGCCTTGCCAACCCCCAGCATCCCAACTTACCTCTCCAAGTGGTGGTCGCTCCAAGAAGACCTTTGTTCCCGATCCTGCAGTGTGTTTGCCATCGGGAGAATCCCCATTGCAAGTACCAGGGCACCCAACGCCGAAACCGCACCCTGCACCCGGCCGCCCTAGTGCCGCTGAGGTTCTACCTTTGGTGCTACATTGTTTACCCTTTTGCCCTTAGCTAAAGTCTATTAGCTTTGCTTCCACAACCTTGTGTCCTGCTCGAAAGCAGTCACCAACCGGAGGCCCCCTATCCCCAACTGGATAACATTGGGCCACAGCACTCTGCACCCGGCCGCCCTAGTGCCGCTAAGGGTGTTTTGAGAGTGCATCCTCAACCCTGGGAGACCCCTGAGTTTAACCCCAGAAACCCAACTCCCACAACAAATTACTTACCTCTGAACCGATAACACTGTTTCCTCCCATTGGATAACATTGACTGTTTGTCTATGAAAAATTTCTAATTGTGGAGTTGGAAAATCTATGAAAGTCTCTAAAACTGTATACAAATAACCAAAACGCTTTTACTTACCTGTTTACAGGAAATGTCCCAGTGTAGTATCCAGGTATACTACACTGTGTCAGAAAAATAATCTGCAAAGTAATTTACATAACCTGCTTTTTAAAAGTCAATACAAAGTATAAGTAAAACATTTCAAAGTATTGCATTACCAGTAATTCTACTGTAAAAAACCAAAGCATATTTACAATTGCAATTCAGAACTGTATTTTACTGAAAAGTATAAAATACTTACCTGTGCCAGGCTTGCTTGGTTCTAGGAAATAAAATAACTAAAAGAATATTTGTATACAAAACCAATTGGCCTGAAGTTCAGTCTTTGAGTGTGTGCAATCAATTACTGATTGAGTGAGTAAAACAAATGCTTAACACTACCCTCTGATAAAGCCTTACTGCTCGACCACACTACCACAAATAGAGAGTGAGGTGCTATCTACGTTTACCTCTGTCTACCTTTGGGGTTTTCCTGGACTCTGTGCACACTATACCTCACTTTGGTATAGTACACAGAGCCAGCTTCCTACACTCCCTGAACAGGCTTGAACTGGAGTATGCAAGGAGGGCAGCAAATGTGCCCTTCAAGCAGTCTCAGTGGCACTGCCAAGCTCCCCCACCCTGCCCCAATACACTAAACCCGGTCTGGGAGGTGGTCACACCTTCCTATGACAGGATATCTAGTGAATGAATGAATGAAAAACTTTATTCGGTTTTTGTCAGTATAAAAACCATAAAAGCAGTTACATAAAAATACATCTCATAATTAATACAGGAATATATCATACTAATTTAACAAATATTTTATAAAAAAACGTTAAAAAGAATAAAATAAGTAAAAAAAATGGCTGCTGTAATACTCTAAAGTGGGCTGTGATATTTACAGGTCTATAGCCTAGAAAATAGAAGTTTATTTGATCAAGTTCATATTTTTAGAAGACAAATCAAGTCCCAAAGCCTATGACCATATCATTTTTACAGGTTCAATCGGTGCCGGAAAATACATTTCAGAAACTTTACAATAAACCTTGCTATCCATTCCTCATCCAATTGCTGTAGGACCAATAATGCTGGACGGCACCTTCTAATTCCCCAAAATTTTAAGAACGGTATTAACCATTTTTCCTGTGGTCCCTGTAGAATTGGGAAAAGAAAACTGTATGAATTGTTGCCTGTCTAGAGATGTTGTCGCAGGGACAACAAGATAAGACCTTGTCCCAGTTGTTATTTGTTGGGAAGGCTACCAAACGATGAAACATATTCAATCTTTCAAAGGTAGTAAAATCATAGGTTAGATATGGCTGTATACCAAAAGTAGTTTGAACAGTCATACTTTGTTGTACAGTTAATTTTGACATTTGATTCGCCATCCGTAGTTCCTCAAGATGGCTAAGGGACACCTTTTTCAATGTTTTTCTCGGTACCGATCTGATCGAGGTTGGAACCAGATAGTAGTTTTCCATACCTAGATCAGTTAGGAAAGATCTTATGTAGGTTAACCATCCAATCCTGGTTACAAAGTCCAGCTCCATACAGTCTTGGATAATTAGTTGTGTAAATGTATTCGTTTCCGATGACCATATACGGTGCCAGAGTAAAAGAGGTTGGATTTTAGCTAGATCTGAAATGTGAACGATCCCCAGTTCCAAGTGACATACGAAAGTCGATGCACTCGTAGGGAGGGATAAAAGGGATTTCAGGAAAGCATTCTCTATCATTTGCAAAGAGTTTGTTTTTACATGTCCCCATAATCCAGCCCCACATAACGCTACAGATTGACATTTAGCTATATATATTTTTTAAAGTTCCACAGGGGGTCTCTTTCCAAATTTTATAGCAAAATTAACAATGTCCTTTGTAGTTCGTACAAGCTGGAGCTTACTGGATTCAATAGCTGGTTTCCATTGTAATTTGCGATCAATGATAATTCCCAGATAAGGATATTGAGCTGTGGTGGCAAGTTTCTCTTGATTCGAATAAATTTCCTTCATCCTCTTTTTACTAGGGCCAGAAATCATAACAAATGTTTTTTTTATATTTATTCGTAAATCTAAAGTGCCCATAAAATCAGAATATCTATTCAATGCCCGTTGAAGCTCAATCGGGGTTCTGGCCAATATCACCGCATCATCAGCGTAGAGTAGGGCCGGAATCTGTTGATCTTTAACACGTGGGAGGTCCTGACTCCCCTTCAACATGGCTCTGTCCAAGCCATTAGTATAGAGTGTAAAGAGAAAGGGAGCCAGGACACAACCCTGTCTCACTCCTCTCTCCACGCCGAATGACGCGGTTAATTCTCCATTAACCCCAAACCTTACCCTAGCTGAGGCATTAGAATACAATTCACGTAGGAAATTTAATAATGCTATGTCTACTCCCATTTCCCGTGATATGGACCATAATTTCGTATGGCTGACACAGTCGAAGGCCGACGACAAGTCCACGTATACCATGTAGACATTACCTCCTTTAGCAGATATATATTTTTCCAACAATAATGTCAGGTTTAAGGCCTGATCAACTGTCCCAAGCCCCTCCCGGAACCCAAACTGAATGTCCGATAAGATTTGTCCATCCTCAGCCCACCCCTGGAGGCGTTCCAAGATAATCCTCCCCACCATTTTGCCCACCAAATCCAATAATGAAATTGGTCGGTAGCATGTTACATCTTGGAGATCTCCTTTCTTAAAGATGGGGACCATGATTGTTTTAGACCATGAATCTATTAATCCCACACCACATGCCGCGTTAAGTACTCTTGTCAAAATTGGAGCCCAGAATCCTAGATTTGATTTAAATAGGTCTATTGGGACCCCATCCGGGCCCGGAGCCTTTCCATTTTTGCTAGCCTTTAATGCTAATACCACTTCTTCCATGGTTACGGCAATATTTAGGGGATAGGATGTTCCTAAAGGTGTTAGGACTAGAGGATCATGGCTATCCCCTTCCACGGAATTGTTTGCAAAGATCTTTGAGAAATGCTCTACCCAAGCCCCTGCATCAATTGCCACCTCAATAGTTGGAAAGTCTTTCGATTGCAAAAAAAAAAGAAGATTTGACTATAGTCCAAAAAGCAGAACTATTTTTATTTTTAATGCTTTTCTGAAGTTGCGCCCATAAATCCAACTTTAGTTCAATTTTTCTTTCTTTTAAGGCTGAATTATATTCCCTCCGCAAGATTATTATTTCCTGGGGCACCCTGTCTTTTTTTTGCAATGCTTTTTTTAATTTAGAGAGTGCTACCGTACATCTGTGATTGAACCATCCTGTTTTTTTCGACTGAGTTGTTTTTTTTGATTTCACAAACAAAGCATTGTTAGTTGCTTTCAGGATCTCCCCAAAGTGTGCCAAGAGTTCATGGTCCGTAGTATGAAGATCAAGACATTTTTCAATGTCGTGAGGGACCTCTTTCATTAGTCTACTTAGAATTTCTGTCAGATCCACCTTTTCCCATTTCAGGGAATATCCATTAAGTTTATCCAGGTGAAAAGAGTTTTGTCTTAGTAGACTAGATAAAGTTTGGATTTGGTAATCATATAATGGGATAAATGATATGGTCAAGGCGCAATGATCACTTATTACAGTGATATGCGTGTCAAATTCCTTTACCCGATTGCCCACTGTATTCGATATTAAGATAAAGTCAATAATAGAATGGCTTTCTCTACCTATAAAGGTTGCATCCGGCCAATCGGTTTCAGGATTCCTTTTATTGGCAATTACAAGATCCATTTTGATTAACATTTCATTTAAAATAGCACCCATTGCATTGGTAATCCATGTCTCCTGGAGGCAGATTATATTTGAATGTTCAAAAAGTGTTGGGCCCGCACCATTTTCTATTTTATGGGATAAACCTGCTATATTCCAGAAGAGTAATGTTATTGGTAATCCTAATTTAGGCAGTTTTTTCTCTGTCTGGATTTTGAGCTGTTTTGATGTTAAAACTTTCAAAGGTCTAAATGAGGTGGAATTTTTTCCTGGAATTTTTGATGTTATAACTTCTAGTGATTTTGGGCTTTTATGGGTCGATTCAGAACAAACTATCAGATCTTTCAGGGACGTTAATAATACTGGGTGATTTCCGCCCAACTGGGCTATGGGACATTTATCATTAGGTAAACCGATTTCTATTTTTTGAGATAGTTGGGTGTCATCCTGGTTTTTCCCGTGGACCTGGATGGAGCGTCAATCCACACCTTCCAGTCCAGATAGGGCGGAATATCTATTCGAAAGAGACAGACTGTAGCCGGGTAGTTCTCTAATGCGCCCAAGTCGAGGGCAGGCTCTAGAAGAATTTGACAGTATGGAATGAGGATAAAAATATGTTAAATCTCGAGTAGAAATTACATCTCCTCCATTTTCACTAGGCCAATCGCCCATATGTCTGACCACATTTCTGTCTCTAAAATTTATAATAATGAGAGCACCTCTTATATCCTTAGGTCTATGTCCCAACCACCATAATCTCCTAACTTTAAGGATTTCACCATCGATATGCGCCGGGAGAGGTCTATTGCAGCTTAACCAATAGATCACTTTATTCTTAAGTTCCTGGTGTCCCTCGATCCTTGCAGCTTTTAATTCCGGTACCCCTGTCAGTACCACCACGTAAGGAGCCGCTTCCGGGGGGAGATCTATAATTTGTTGCTTGCCCTTTGTCATATCGCTAGTTGGGAGAGACCTAGATATAGATTTATAAGATATTTCCTGTTCAGTAAGAATCCTATCTTGACCAAGCTCTCGCTCTTTTCTAGAAGTAGTACTAGAGTTGTCATGAGTCTGAGAGGTTATTGGGGATATATCTTTCCCTACTGAGGAATGTTGATTTAGTAATTTTTCGCCTTGTCGTTCTTGGGGAAGTTTACTGTCCGTTATTATTGGGTCTCTGATTTGAGTAGAAGCTCTGATCACTTCTGTATTGATTTTAATGGTTTGTTCCATAGTCTCTAATTGAGCTGACATTCTTTTTACTCTCTCCAGGAGGGGCAATATCAAAGATTTCACAAATAGTTCCATTGAACCTATTAATTATTTCAAAGATTTCGGCGAAATTGAGGGGCTATCTATTATGGTCTTCCCTATCCTATGTTTAAAAGTAGGTGAAGGAGTATTATTTGTATTAGGTACCTTAGCGGACCGCCCAGCCTGGTTGATCCTATTTCGCTTCCTTTTATTTTTCTGTGTAGGACCCTCCCGGATTTTATAAGATTTTAAAGGATTGGGGTCATCTATAGATATAATTGAAGTCTGATCAACACTAATATCTTTAGGTAAAGGGTTTGAATGCAAATCTTCTGCATTCCTTTTGGTTAGGGGAATTAAATCCTGTGACTCTGTGGAAATGCTAATGTCAGCTATTTGATCTATTTTATTCTTTTTGTTGAGAGGTGGAGTAGTTGCCCTTTGAATATTGCCCAGTGAAGAGTGTTTCTTATAGAGAAGTTCAGAAAAAAGACGACGTTCTGTAATGGCTATCTCGTGCTCCAGAGCTGATGCAGCTCTAGTTATGAAGAGATCCAATGTCCCCCTCACTGAGCCACCCACCGTTGATTTTCTGGGCCTAGTAATACGTGGGGTCATGATCCCAAACACAGTGATAGTGATGAAACAAACGTAGAGTTAGAGTTTCCGTAAGTAACGGACCAAGAAATAAACTCAAATAGCTATACAAAGTCAAGATGTCCAGTCATATGTAGATGAATTGTGACCAGGTAGATCGAATGCACTCACAGTGAGCCTCGATACCAAACCGCCTTCCGTCTGGATCGAGAATGAGTCGATTAGCAGGGTGGCCCAGCCCAGCCACGTCCTGCCCCGGATGGCCACAGACGGCCCGCCCTTTGCCCGGGCTTAGCCCAGCGCGGCCCGCGCGCGACTTCGCGGGGCGAGGGACTAGGTGGCCCTTTAAGCGCCTCCTGGCGCGTGTGCAGTGTCGAGCAGTCCCATGGAATCCTGGGTGTTGTTGTTTTTCAGGGCCGGCGGAGCCAAGCCCGGCTGGTCCGGCGTTACTGCAAAGGGGGCGGAGCCTGCAAAGAGGGCGGAGCCAAGCCCGGCCGGGGGAACAGCGAGACAGCAAAGAGCAGGCGGAAGATGGAGTCCTGGCAGCGACTTCTGGTGCCCAAAGGAGGTGAGGATATCTAGTGTTCTGCCTTCCCCTGCTCGAGCTTGGTTCAGCAGTAGGAAGGCAGAAACATATCTCTGGTCGGCAGCACCCCTAGCTTGCTGTCCGGTTCTGGAAGACTGGTACCGGGAGCACTGAGGGCCTTCCGGAGGAGCTTTATTGCATGGAATCAATCTCCCACACCGTCTACGGTGTGGGGGTATGATTCCAAAATGTTTGATACCAAACATGACAGGGCTCGTTACAGCCAGTTTAGAGATGGTCACCGCGTAATGATGCATGGTCACTCGATATGTTATAATGGCTGATGCATTTACAACCTGGAAGAATGGACTCCGAAGGTAGTGGGGGTGCCCTGCTCATGCAGGGGCACCCTCACACTTAGAACTGAGCACCCTGCCTTCAGGATTAAAAGGCCTGCTTTAGGTGTGACTTATAGATTTTAAGCGTAGTGACTTCAGATATAAGAAAACTGATATCTGTCGTAAGCGGTGCTAGCACCAGCCTACACAGGCTGCAATAGCAGGCCTGGAGTCGCAATTTGAGTGGTCTCTCATGGGTGGCATAATACATGCTTCAGCCCATGGGAGTCCCCTGATGTTGCCCTGGGTAACTTAGTACCATATACTAGGGACTTATCTGGGTACACCAGTAGCCAATCTGGAGTGTGCCTAAGTACTCACCATGCCCAATTTAGGGAGGAAGCATAGAGACTGGGGTCCTGATTAGCAGGATCCCAGTCAGACTAGTCAGAAAAACATAATGACACCAGAAAAAAGTGGGGGTGACCATGAAAGCAGATCCTACTTTCCTACAAGAACCGTCAGGTTTCAAAACCGGAAAGAGAGGATTATTCAGCGCAGAGACACAGGGTTCAATTACCCCCTGATATTCTAATTGACTGTGAATCTCTTTCACGGACGCCTTAGCATCACGTTTAATTGGATATTGAGGCTGCAGCTGAGGACTAGAACATATTGGAACAACATGAAAAGGGGAATTCTTATCTCAACTAGCCTGGTTGCGGTATAAGGCAGGGAACGAAGCAAGAGCTTACTTAGAAGCATAATCATGCTTTGTCTCATCAGGGATGAACTGCGAAAAGGAAGGTATAATCATATCATCCCCCGAGGACATGCAAGAACAAACGGGGGAGACCAATCGACCTCCACCAGTAATATATCATACAAAGAAGTCAAGTTGTCCCAAAACATAGCATTAATGGTGAGTTTAATGTCACCTTCAATCTGAATGTCTATATGGTAAAGTCTATCAGGTGGAGCTACACAGGTGTCCGCGGTTTCAACAGTTACAAAGGTGTCAGTTGCTTTTGCCTCCAGAAACTGGAGGAGTGTCTGATGCACCATGGTAACTTTCACTCAGCTGTCGAGGAGAGTCACCGCCTAACTCCTGTCCAAGAGGAGGGTTCTCACCATCTGGGGCATATTTTTCTGTTAAAGCAGCAAATTTCTTCTTCTGGAATGGGGCTTATATGGAAGTGGTTCGTCTCTCTTAACTTTCACTTCAAAAGATCGCTGCGGGTCCCGCTTGGGTTGCCCGGACTCACCTTGGCTGCGATCTCGCTGTCCTCCTCTGCCGTACTGTTGACCAGAGGAATCCTGAAAGGACTGAGGAGCATGAGGATCAGGAACCTGAAACCTCTCAGGAGTCTTAATTTTAGAGCAATCACGTAAATCATATCTCCATTCAGAAGCGTCCGGTGGCAGGGACCCACCACGAGACCTAGGCTTCTGCTGCTGCTTAGATTTGTCCCATGTTTTTTTAGGAAAGACAGGACGACCCTCCTTTTCAGGAGGAGGCTTACTTGAGACTGAGTAGATGGTCTGACCCTCAAGTTATTAGGACCTAAGGATGTGTAAACATCAGCAATAATAACTGGCAACTCATGTTCAGGGTCAAAGTCAGCCACAGTTGAAAGGCGTTGATGAACCATCAAGGACGCTGCCCCACCTTTAACATTAGAAAGAATAATTTCGGAGACTATGGGAAAAATACCCATTAGCTTCACCCCCAAATCGAGGGCAGGACCTGCCCCATGTTCATTCTGTACCTGTTTGAGAACGCTTGGGAGAACGCACATCAAGGGGGTGCCATAACAAAGCAGACACACTGACGCAAACACCCTCCTCCAGGTGTTGCAGTCAGCCAATGGGGGATTCAGACCACTAGGCAAGCACATAGTAAGGATCCTATGTTTCTCTACAGGACCCGTAAGAGGAAAAACCGCATCAAGCTGATCAATTTTCAAAGTAATCCAAAAGGGAAAGTCCTCAAGATTCTGAGGACATTTGCCCATTATCAAATTAATATTAACGGGGCTAAAAAACAAGACCCCCACTGTGTGCAACCTGCACAGGAAGCGCAGCCCCAGGCGGAGCCGCTAGAAAAGCATGGGCAACAAATTGGATCAGGCATCTATATAGGAGAATAACCTGAGCATATAAAAAACATACTTCCGCCAAACAGGCATTGAGATAATTAGGGTAAGGAGTCAAACTGGTCAAAACAGGCCAAGTGGCCCTGTCAGTACTCGAAGGGCCCATTTAAAGTTTCAATAGGATGGGGTTGGGCACCATTAAACCAAATCTGATGCTCCCAGACCGTAAGAGGATCTTCAACAACCGCATAAAGGCGATGAATTGCCACAACAGCGGCAGCAGTGTAATGATGAAAAACATTGGAATTTGCATTCACAGCGGAAAAAGTAACTCAGGAGTAAAATACTTCGAAATGGTACGCAGAGTCTGCCTCGACCACAAAAACAACCGGAGACCCCCATTGGTGACCCCATGTTGCAACAAATGTTGAGTAATCACCGCAGGGCAATGAGCCAGAATCACAACCGGTTGAGCCAATAATTAGAACAAAGAGATTCAAACGGTAGCACTAAAATGGGTCAAAAAAACCTTTTAAAATTCAAGCTTGAAAAACCTACAGCAATATGTAGCCCCTACAAATTGAGGAGGCAAAGCCCTCCCACCATGGACATCTCTGGGAAACGGTGCAAGCGTATTGTGGACAATCGCTACTCAGGGTGTCCCGTAAACAAGTACCAGACCAAACGTTGGGGGCACCATGTTGCAGGGATTCTGTGTAGGCACAAAACTATGCTTGGGATCATAGAACCGTAGTAAGCAGAGACTGAATCATTTTACCCCTAAGTACCCATGTACCTGGGGCCGACTAGCTGTAGTGTCTCACTTGCCCTCCTACTCACTCACGGAGGAAAAAGTGATTAGACACACCCCAACACAACACTCCTGCATCTCTCAGGAATCGCGGTTACATTAAAAACCCTTTCACTCTCACACTCATACTCGTTCACAATAAAATCTGACAGAGACACGAGAAAAGTTTAAAATGTTTATTTTTAACTATTGTGCTCTAGTATGCCATATAAATGCCACCATAAGTAAGAAAATGCCTAACACAAATATTGGTCAGCATAATAAATAGTCCATAAACCATAAAAGGAGCTGTCATTATATAAGACTGGGTAGCCTAACCCCCCCCCCTTCTACAGAAGCAAAGTGATTATATCAGAAGATCGCTGGGTGTTGGCAGCAGACCCCGTACCTTTGCATGCACATATAAAAGTTCTACAACTCAGGTGCCATCACAATCTCTTCCCTGGAAAGATCCCTCTCCAAGTGTGTTGTTGGCTATCTGTGCATACCTATATGACAAAAGTACGTGCTCCCTAACAACAGCTACATTTGCATGTTTTGCCTAGGTGCTAGGGCCTGACCAGAACAGAATAACAAGGGGTATTGTTGTTTGACCTTGTTTACGGTGTTCAGACTAAATCCCAGGAAAGAACAAAATGTGAAAACAACAGCAGGTTCCGTGTGAAAGTACAGTGTGGCACAAAGCAAAATAAGTTTGTATAGGAACGTGTGCAAAACCAAGAGCAGTCTGCAACATCCTTATGCTAACATATGGAAAATGACAATGGTCTTGCAGGGGCCATATGACAAATGTAGGTGCCAGGGCAGTGTACCCTCCCGGATCGAGAGAGAGAGAGAATTCTCTACCTTGGGTCACGATAAATGTGAACTTACTATTTATCACTAATAAAGTGATCTGATGCACTGCAAGACTTCATGTTGTGCTATAGAAGAGGATTACTTTCTAGGGCCTAGAAGGACAGAGACCTAGGGTCAGCACAGCAGTTGAGATGGGCCGGGCAGACAAAAACTGTTGTGTCTGGAAGGGAAGTTGGGAACACAGTCGCTCTGTGGCTGGGAGATCAGATTACCCCCCTCGCCGGTGTGGCCTCTGAACACACAGCGTCCTCGGAAGAGCAGTGCAGGGCCAGGCTGATAAGAGCAGCGTCGGGCGCCCCAGAATGCGGTGTCACCACCAGTTGTAGCCGGCAGAGCCTGTTCTATGCTGAGGGCATGCAGGGGCAGCTTCTGACAACCACTATCTGATCAAGCGGGCGTATCCCACACCAAGGCACAATAGAGAATATATATGGGAGGGGGGGGTGCGTAATATTCCGCCTGCTCACGAAACTCTGCAGAATTTGTCTGACTTTCTCATTAACTCTGTGGAATTCCGCAGAGTGAAACTCTGCGAGCTCCACCCACCCCTACCAGTAATTCCTGTGTGCCCTGTGACCCTCTGAAATAGGTTCTGACAAGCCGGTTACCAAAATACTGAGGAGTAAATTTGCCAGAGCATCTGAGGAGGAAATGGGATCTTCTTCTGCTATGTCTCTTTTTTTACCACTGAGAGATTCCACAGGAGGGGGTAGGGTTCATTCCCTTTGAGCTCCGGTATGGATACCCAGTGGGGGTCCACTCACCTTAGTAAGAGGAGGGTGGGAAGGAACCTGAGAGTCTCCAGAGAAGGAAGTGGTGGACTATTTGTTTGGCCTCAGGAAGTTGATAGCGTAATACATGAGTCAGGCAAAGGAAAACCTTCAGGCTAGTCAAGAGCTGATGGAGTGATATGACCTGAAAGCTACGCTGAGTGGGTATCAGGAAAGTCTGAAGGTGGTGGTGCTAAAGCCTATTTGTCCCAGGGCTTTGAGGACAAAGAGTATGAACCATACATGGTAGTTTAGAAGGTATCTGAGGTTAACTACTTGGTGGACACATGTGCCACAGGAGAACCCAAAAGGGTGTTCCATGTGAACAGCTAAAGGCTTACCTCGGGAGAGATTACACAGTGAATATCATAGCTATGGCAGAGGAAGTAGAAGATTGTGAGCCTCTTCCTGACTTGCTGCATAATGACGTGAAGAATTACGATGTGGAAGGGGTTTAGCTGTACAAACCAGATGCATCCAACCAGTCGATCACAAGGTACCAGTAGTTCACAAAACCCATGTAGTAGCTCACAGCCTTATGTTTGCTTAAGTCATTCAAAGTTTATTGAAAAAATAAACACTTCTTGGTTAAATTTTGATAGTGATTAAGCCTTATTTCATTATGCAAGTAATCCTTTGCAACTAAATGCTTGGAGCTCTGGCTTGCCGCTTGTCCAAGGCAGGTGTGATGCTAGCAGCAGCCATCCACAGGACTCTTGTCAGAGGACTGTGGCTGTAGGCTTGACACACAGTCCTGCCATCTGGCTGCAGGGAGCAGGACCTTACATTAAGCCATGCCTGACTCCATTTTCCCCACCACAGTGTATTAAGGTGCTAAAATAAAATTTGTGGTTAATTAAATTATGGGTCAATGTGAGCATGATGCTCTGTGTGAATGCTTTTAACTGGAAAAAAATGAATAGTTAACTTAAGCATTACACTAACCCTTCATTTTAATTTTCTCCCATTTAAAAGGGTTGCATTTACAAACATACAGGCATCTTGCACTCAGTCGATGGTAGACACAGTCCCATATTTAGCAGAGTAAAATACAGCCATTGTTTTAAGGGGAGAAATTGAAAGTAAAAAAATATATAAAGCATGGGGGCTTAGTCATTAAGGGATACCGATCGCCGAGGTCAGAGTAAATGGGGCGGCATCACTAACTTTTGATATAAGGAGAGGCAGGAGACAGGACTACTTTTCACCCTCTACGTATAGCCTCTTTTGGAGAAAGTGTGACACAAGGAAGATATACAGGGGGTGAGACTGGCCAAAACAATCGTAAACTGCTGATTGTGCAGACGATGTCCCAGTAATAGCAGTAGACTGGTTTGGTCAAACCCCATTCTATTAGCAGAACTTACTACCTTTGGCTTAGCCCCGGGTTTTAAAATAAATGTGCAACATTCTCAAATATTGAACATTTTCACACCCGGTGATTCACAGGAAACATTAATATCTAAATTCTCATTACAATAGGTGAAAAGTCACCTTCAATATTTTGGTATTAAAATAATGGCATTGTTCGATTAAACAGCTTCTAAAATCTTCTCAAGTTTCCTGAGCTCCTCCTGGGAGGGTATGGGGAGGATATCCTGGTTAGGAAGACCAGCAGCATTTAGGATGACCCTCCTACCTAGAATACTATTTGTGATGCAACCCTCCCATTACAACTACTCAAAAAAACACTCAATAAGTTGCAAAATTGTGCAAAAAGTAGTTTTTTATGGGTTGGAAAGAAACCAAGAATGGCAAGGAGGCATACCTAGCGTTTGCCTGAACTTGTGAGGACTTGATGTCCCACACCTGACCAATTACTGTCTAAAGGCACAGATCTGATATACTGCGGCATGGAAATGAACATAATTAGACAAATATTGGTCTTTTGCTAATCATTTCCTAGTAGGCGAACAAATTGGGAAGGCAGATCGTCTGACCACGATACATTGGTCAAGGGATCTCTATTTGGCTCTGGTCACAAAAGCCACGGGGACAGCTTCGGACAGAGTAGTTACAGTGGGAGGCTGAACTGTCACTGCCTCACCAATAACACCCATCATAAGCAGCTCAGACCTCTCCCCGGTGGTGAAAGGGGAAGCCTATACTGGGTGGCAGAATGCAGGCAGCACCAGAGAATAGGGGATTGCTATGACCACAAAGGCCTCAGGGCTTTTCGCCATTTAAAAAAAAAAAGATAATAGATGATAAGCATGCCGAGATCAACGCCTTGCTCAAGAAACCAAAGGCAGATCCGAGGGACCTTAAGAACTTCCGGCCCATCTCCCTACTCCCGTTCCCGGCAAAGGTCATCGAGAAAACTGTCAACAAGCAGCTGACCCGCTACCTCGAGGAGAACAACATCCTGGACCCGTCCCAGTCTGGGTTCTGCAGCAACCAGAGCACCAAAACTGCCCCCATTGCTGCCACCGATGACATCAGGGCCCTGCTGGACAACGGCGAAACCGCAGCCCTCATCCTCCTGGACCTATCAGCGGCCTTCGACACGGTCTGCCACCACACCCTACGCACACGACTCCACAACTCAAAGATCCGAGACAAGGCTCTGGAATGGGCCACCTCCTTCCTCTCCGGCAGAACCCAGAGCGTCCGCCTCCCCCCTTTCCGTTCTGAAGCCTCCAAGATCATCTGTGGCGTAGCCCAAGGATCATCCCTCAGCCCGACATTGTTCAACATCTACATGGCCCCACTTGCCCACGTCGCCAGACTGCACGACCTCAACATCATCTCCTATGCCGACGACACACAGCTGATCCTCTCCATCACCAAGGAACCCCTCACCGCCAAGACCAACCTCTACGAAGGAATGAAAGCCGTTGCCGAATGGATGAAGAACAGCCGTCTGAAGCTGAACTCGGACAAGATGGAGGTCCTCATCCTCGGCTCCACCCCCTCAGCCTGGGACAACTCCTGGTGGCCGACCGTCCTGGGAGCAACACCAACGCCCACCAACCACGCTCGCTACCTGGGGTTCGTCCTCGACTCAACACTCTCCATGACCAGGCAAGTCAAAGCCGTCTCTTCCTCCTGCTTCAACACACTCCGCATGCTCCGCAAGATCTACAGGTGGATCCCCACCGACACAAGAAAAACGGTCACCCAGGCCCTCGTCAGCAGCAGGCTGGACTACAGAAACGCCCTCTACGCAGGAGCCACGGCCAAACTGCTGAAACGACTACAACGCATACAGAACGCCTAGTCCCGCCTGATCCTCGACATCCCTCGACACGGCCACATCACACCCCACCTGAGAGACCTGCACTGGCTGCCCGTCAACAAGAGGATCACCTTCAAGCCCCTCACCCACGCACACAAGGCGCTCCACGACACTGGACCAGCATACCTTAACAGACGCCTCACCTTCTACACCCTGAACCGCCACCTGCGCTCCGCCGACCACGCCCTCGCCACCATCTCCCGCACCTGAAGAGCGATCTCCGGCGGCAGATCGTTCTCCTACCTCGTCGCCAAGACCTGGAACACCCTCCCCATCCTCCTACGGCAGACCAAAACCTTCTAACCTTCAGGAGGCTACTCAAGACCTGCCTGTTCGAGCAGTAGCAGCACACCCCCCCCTAGCGCCTTGAGACCCTCACGGGTGAGTTGTGCGCTCTACAAATTCCTTGATTCATTGATTGGTTGATAAAGAGAGAGTGAGATACCTTCAGATTAGACACTGGGTCACACATGGCTCAGTCAGACCACATGCCAGGACACCATTAACATCATCGGACAAGTGGCTCATTATGAAAACAGATGCCAAGCTTTTGTTGTCGGAAATGTATGCATTTCTCACATAGACGCCACAGGAAGATGAATCATATGCATGCACAGGATAGCAGGGAAGCATCATGAGGTTAAATCCTCACAAGTGGAAGGCCAGTATTAAAGAACTCAGGCAACATCCAGTAAAACCGTTGGCAGAGAAATATTGGTAAAAATAACTTCCTAATGTTTCTACATCCTGGTGAGGGTTCAGGAATAGAATCCCCCAAAATCAGTCGAGATTTGGAGGACGTGTTTGAGGAACAGACACATTACTCTGCCTAATGTGGCATCTAATGTGGTGGTTTTTCTGGCACCTGCTGGCTGAGGGCGATGATTCTGCTGCTAGCCAAAAGAAACACGACCATGCACTGCGGACACTACACTAGCCCAGGCTTGAAAGACTGACTAGCTGATGTGACTTTCTGCCAGGAGAGACTGGAAGATGAATGGGAGGTAATTCCAGCAAAGTCACGTCCCAAGCAGGTCCGGCACTCGGCATGGGTAGTGTGGGCAGCTGCCCACCTGTCCGTGATTGGGTGGATGTCGTGACGTGTTTGAATCAAGTGACAGAGCACGCGTTGGAAGTGGAGATGGGAACTTGCCTTTTGCTTTGGTTTCCGCATACCCCCAGTACCAAAATCACGAGCAAATTTTATGATTTGGGGTTGATAATGACGAAGAGGGAGCTTACCATGCATTGGAAGGCAAGGGCTGGGCCGAGCTTTCGAAGGTGGAAGGCGAGCTTCCTGGCTTGGGCAGGGAGTGAAGGGATGCTTCGTCTACAGCTAGCCAGGCGTACCTCTAATGATAAGGCGCTGGACGCCGCCCGGGCGTGGGGAGCTTTGGTTGAGGGGCTTCGTTGTCCGGAGGATCGGGATGGGGTGGAAGGGGCTCCTGCGGGCGTGGACCAGAATGCGGAGATCGAGGCGGGGACCCCTGGGGCCGCTGGGGAGGCTGACCAGGATGAGGTCACTTGAGCACTCCCAACGAGGAGGCAGCTGCCACCAAATATACTGAGAGGGGTAGGGATGGGACCCTGGAGAGTATGCGGGTGGCAGGGTAGAGCCTCTTGTCTCTTGTGAACGTGGACAGAGCCCATACCATTGTTCTGAGTTGGGGTTTTCCAGGCGCACGGGGCATTATACGCCCCAGTAGGGGGAGGATTGATGCGGGCACACTAACAGGGGGGGGGGGTAGAGAGGGAGTGGGGTGGGGGTGTTAGGGCAGAAATGTTGAAGTTTGATTTCTCCTGATGTATCCTGGGAGGATTGAGACTCTTGCAAGAGGTCTTTGTCCGACATGTTATCAGCTTATTATACTGGATGGAGGAAAAAATTAATTAAAATATTTAAAAAAAAAAAAAAGAAAAAAGTGTGGGCAGGCTGCCCAGGGCCTCCCACTTAGCCTACCAGCATGGGCCCCGCACAATTGCAACACCCACTTGTCCTCATGTACCCTGCTGATCCAAATGAAAGAAAGGTGTCTCTTTACAATGGGGCCCATGGGAGGGAGCCCTCTCCCTGGGCCTCTCAGGGATGTGGAAAGGCCCAGGGAAGGGGTCACTTCCTCTTGTTCAAGTTGCCAAGAAACACACTTTGCAGGTTTGTCCAGCAATTCAGCTTCCTCTCGGGCTGCCCATTCAGAGACACTTCAGGACGCCCATTGTCAGCACTTTAGCGTCCCCACAGTTTTAACTCTCAGCCCCCAAGCAATTCTCACACCTTCAGCCTGATATGAGCTGTAAAAGAGGTGCTTGTAGGTGGCTGAGAGGAGGAGCTGCGACCCAGGAGGAGTCTGCACAAACACCTTCCAGAGCCCTGAATGTGTCACTTATGTAAATTAGAGGGGCCTCGCACCTTCCCTTTCGCCTGGGGTCCCGAAAATCCTAGAACCGGCCCTGGTCCCAAGGACATCTGGTGCCCCTTTAGCACCTATATGGCTCTACAGAATAGACGAGAGAACTCACAGAGATGAAGAAACTACATATACACTAACTGGGGTGGGGTGAGGGAGGTCACCGCTATGGGCTATACAGATTGCACATTGAATGTGTTCTATATTTCTAGAGTTGCAGTGAGACTTGTTTATAAAGCTTGAAAACTGTGCAGACTACACGCCATAACCTATTTCAAAGTAAAATTATGCTGCTAAGCATGGGAACTGAAATGTTTGCATTAACTTTTGTTTTGTTTGTCATAAAACTTTCATTAAAAAGAAATATGTAGTATTTACTTTGACTTTGCCCTAAACTGACAAAAGGTCCGGGAGGACGCTCTAGCAGATGTAAACAAAACTTTTAACACCACACTCTCCAGATTCCCAGCATTCATACTACTAGGCCTACCAAATAAGGAGACATACCCATTCTCACTTTCCCTGCGTGCGGCAGTGCAAACCATGTGGGGGACGGAATAAGTACCAAAGCACCGGAGCTGGCTATACCCAATGTGGGAATTATTGAGCATCGAAAAGGTTTAAGTGGCAGTGGACCCAAGAGAGAATAAATCTGAAGGTCTGTGGGCCCCATGCATACCCTTCTTATCACCAGGAATTTAACATGCCACAACTTCTCAGAGATACCAAATTGGCATGTTACAGAGAGAGCCAAAGGACAAGACGACATATATAGTGAGAGGTAAGACACTGACCCTTAGAACAAAGGCAAATCCTTTCCTGGACAATGACCTGTCTTCCGGATGACTAAGCTGGATTCGGACAACTCTGTCTCTCTAGCAGATTAGAGTGCTGCTTTGAGCTCTTTCAATATGTAAGAACCCCTTTCGCGGCACCCAGAGCTCCCTAGCCCAACTCGGAGGTGTAGCTTCCAATAGGGCTACATGCCACTAAAAAAGCAGCATAAAGAGAACTGCTTGCCATGTATCCGCTTGCCAGGGTTCAGATTGAGGTTGATGGAGCAAGGTTTCATATTCAAGAAGCTTGCTTGTATGCAATCCTCTCAAATAACATGTAAAAACATAACCGACAAGTCTTGTAAATATTAATATTGCATTACACACAAACATTCTGTATCTAGGGGACGCTTGCCTATGTGTATTACTAACAAGTAACCCGAGTGTCTAAAAATGGGCGCCAAAAACGCAGGAAAGTCTCTGCGCATGCGTCTACTGCATCTACGTAGTATCACGTCTTCTCTTGCTTGGTGGGAAAACTTTGCAGCTACGCAATAGCTTTTAAAATGGCCGCTTGAAACTCACATGGTAATCACATGCTATTGCATAAACTAAACCTATAAGTTCTACTAAGCACTAATGCGAAAAGATTAAAATAAGTAAATGGGGATAGAGTAGAGATAAGTGGTATACAGTGAAATCATTTATTGTCACATTCTAACGTGTCTTTTTCTGACTTTATTATTAGTTCATATTTGGGCCTCGGAGGGTGACTGAAATCCCTACCCCACCTGATCCGGAAACTATGATGGCACACTTGAATCACAGCCAAGGCCACATTGGACAAAGACGCCTGGGAAAGAAAACTATTGACCTGGACAAGCAACAGTTTTGAATAAAATGTATAACTTGTATTGATCATAATGTGAAATGCGGGTGGGAATAAAGCTATGGGAAAAAAAATTAAGGGGTGGAAACATAGAACAATAGTCCAAATAGAAAAATATTACTTTTAATATGGTGTGATGAACTCACCTCTGCGCCCTGACCAATCAGAATAGGGGAAAACACGAATATTGAAACTTTTGGGGGTGGTACACAAATACAGAATAGTATAATTGAGGTAAGTTAGCTAGAGACTTTGTCAGACTTGTCAGATCCGTCATTCCGACTCATCACCGACCCAACATGTATGCTGCAACAGATTCTGTCCGAGACGCTGTCTCAGACCCTGCTGCTGCCAGAAACTCTGCTCGAGAAAAGAGATACTGGTCGATAATCTAATCATCTAGAAGGGGATTTCGTAAGAGGGACATTCGAGGACAGTAGTGCCAGAGAGGGGTGCGACGCTGGCGTTGCACTTTAGAAGAGGTCAACTTCCCAGATCTGAATCTGCCCCATTGTCTGTCTACATCCTGTCCTGGGAGACTCTCTCTGGCCTATCTTTAAGGAGTTGGGTTCATCTATCACCTTAGGTAAATACAATTCTGCAAAACCTGTCTTTGCACTTGCTCTCTCTCTCTCTCTCTTTCCTTTTTAGAGGTACCGTTTCATTTATCATTATTATGACTTTGCTATATTTGACTTTATTTAATGTAACTGATTCTGACTCACAAAATTATTGATTTAGATAAAGTTTTTAAAACTTATTGAGTTTGTGGTTATTTCAAGCTTAAGTTAAATGTCATTTTCAACCTTAAACTATCTCAGCAACCTGATTCATCGAGTGAGGAATTCTAAAGGAGATACAATTGGTAAGACTCGGTAAAGGTGAAAATCAAATTACAGGTAAACTCAAAAATTGATATCAGCGAGGTTTACTAGCTTATCTGTGTGAATATTATGGGCCCAGGTGAGTATTAGGTATGTGTGTGTGTAACCTGAGCTGGTAACCCTCGCTCTATCAGTTATTCTTTGGTAGCAGAGGCATGGTTAGGTTCTAGTTAGTTAGGTAGAGAATATTGTGGATTGAATTATTTGATTTATGCATTAACAACCGATATTCGTTCAATGTTTATGTATTGTTTTATGTTGTCTGGAATTTCCCGGGAATATTGAATAGTGGGTGGCAAATGGAAGCCATACTGCAGTGAGGTTACTTGTCTGGATCAGGAAAGTGCTGAAAGTTACGCAGGACTAGAAGCACTAATTTAGGGATTATTTTTCTTTTGTATGAAAGTGAGAGAAATTGGTAGCAAAGGAGTTTGTTGGTGAAACTTTGGTCTTATATCACCTAGAAAGGGTAAGTAGCAGGTTCTCTGATGCTTGTGTGAAGAGTAAGCGGAAAAGTTTTACTCGTAGTGTATGAAGAGTAAGCGGAAGGGTTTTACTCGTAGCGTGTGGAGAGTAAGCGGAAAAAGATTTGCTCGCAGTAAAAGGTAGACTATTCTTTGAATTTAGGGGATCAGACACAGTAGCGAATGTTTCTATGTTGTTGATTAATGAAAATTGCATTTAAAATTGTGAGAAAATAAGTTTTGTATTATCTTGCAAAGGAGGGGTCAGTTGCGGGAGCTGCACTGACGTCACAAAGAGCCGTCCTGGGATTGGTTGAAACAGCGGGTGAGTGACTGACGCGAGAATTGTAAAGGAGGGATCAGTAGTGAGGAGTGATACTGACGTCATTTGACAGCCGCGCTATTATTGGCTAAAAGCTCAGTGAATAACAAACCCTGATTGGTTGCGAGAATAGAAAATGCAATATTATTGGATGAGTGAATTAAGGAAAAGCGGACATTTAAATAGCTGTAAACATAGAAATCCCAAGAAAAAAATAGTGGATTTTTGTATGTACGATCGGACATTAATAGGGACTCGCCCAAACAGAAGATATTTAGAATTTGCACACGAACAGTACATAAAATGAAGATTACGCAAAATGTATGGAGAGAAAAGAAAAATGTCATTTATGCAGAAAATTAAGAATTATTTTAAAAAGGGTAAACCCAAAAAAACTAGAGTAGGACTTTTCATTCCTCCTCCGAAAACTCCCACATCTAATATGATTGTAGAAAGAGGTTATCATACTTGCGTATGGTTAGAAAATTGGGTAGAATATACAAAGGATGATGGAATACTTGCTTTCCCGGAGCACAGAACATTTAATGGAAGAATTTTACATAATTTACGCACTAGAATGAATGAGTTAGAACCAATACCCAGATTAACTCAGTATGAAGCACTAGAAGAATGGGAGACTGAGGCATTTGAGCGAGATAGACCCAGGAGTGACAGGAATTTGAGCAGATATTATCCAAAATTTCCAAGTGAAACCCGAGATAAGCAGATGAAACATTGGAGGCAGGCCATGTTAACTGAAGGGTTATATCCTGTGTTGATGGCTGAGGAACAGACAGGAGGAAAGTGCACAGAAAAGAAAAAGCATTTAACATTAAAGGTTGCGGGGACTCAGAAGATGATTATTTAGAAGATATCTTAATGAAAAATCCTCCGCCTTATCAAGAAAGACCTAATAGAACTACCCCGAGTGCTCCGATTCTAGATACACCCATAGTACCACAAACAGTACATGAGAGAACAATGGAAAGAGTACTTCAGGAAAAAGAAAGAGAAGCAATAAATAAGAATACAGATGAATTAATACAGAAGATAACACAGTTAAACACACATCCCGAAGCTCTGACTATACCAGTGACTATAGGACCTGTTGTCCCATTGTACGGGGACAAATCAAATTGCCCTAATCCACCTGTCATGACCACACCCATTATTGAGCCAAGAAAAGAGAAGCTAGTAGTTGATGACCAAGCTAGTGATTGCGAGTCTCATTAATGGATTTGCCGATAATAGGGCTAATAAATGACACACCCAGAAGAGTCACACCGGGTTGCTCCAAAGAGGTACAAATCGAGACGTCCACCGGATCGAAAAGTGCCACAATTGTAACTCCAGAAGAAATAGAAAGGTGGGCACAGAAAATAGAGAAACCAAATTCACCACCGAAAATATTAGTCATATTCAAATTAAGAGTTGAATTAGAAGAAATGATAGCTGGAAATGTAGGATTAGATAGGTTAAGCACCTATTGTGAGGAAGAATTTCTGTTTATTTGCAGAAGCATAAGCCGAAACACAAAAGCATTCCATGAAAAATTGGTAAATTTAGCCTCTGAAATGGGAATAGAAAACGGCGATCCAAAGTATTGCAAAAACCTTATAGAGCAGACTTTTCTGACAAGGATTTGAAAAACATGAACGTATCAGGAAGAAAATTACAGGTTGAAGAATTAATGACTATATTGCAGAAATGGGGAGACTTAGACAGGTGGAAAGTTCGGTGTTCAAAGAAAAAGGAGGAAGCCCAGGCAAATAGAGTGACATCTGAATATTTAATGAAAGAAACAGAGAAGACAGAAAGGTTATACCCAATGAGAGAAGTTCCAGGAAGGGGTTATGTACATGTCCCATGGACCCAACAGGATATTTGATCATTTATAAATGATTTCCCTAAGTTGAGAGAAAAACCAGTGGAATGGTACAGGCAAGTTGAAAGGTTTGTGAAAGTATCGAAAGTTTTGTTGAAGGATCTAGATCAGGGTTCTCCAACCGGTCGATCGCGAGCTACCGGTAGCTCGCCGAACCCCCATGAATAGCTCGCGCCTTGCATCTAAAAATTTTGAATCCTGTTGTTGTCATTTATTATTCTTGGGCCTTTTTTTACAGCCGTTGCCTGCCCTCACCATGATGACGCTAATGCTGATCTTCTCCTCCAGTCCATGCTACCGGCCTTTCACAGCCTGGCACCGCCCTCTTGATCCAGCACGACGTATGCTGGTGCAAAGCAGCAGGTCCTGGAAAAGCCTGCTAGCATGCAGGTGGTGCAAGCAGTATTGAACTGCTACGAACCAGCACCACCTGCTTTTTTCTACCTTACATCCTGGCAGAGAGGGAGCACAGCTGCTTCCTCTCAGACGCTCAGGTGGAGCTCTCCCTGGCAGGCCAGCGCCCACAGGTCTCATCACAGGGGCAGGAAACATGGCGCATAGCGTGGTGCGATGGGCCCACTGACAACAGACACTGTGTCCGGAGTGGTGAGCAGGGACAGTGAAGCGGTGGTTAGTGCGAGTGATGAAAGAGTCTAAACACCAGCCGGGGGAAGGGAGAGAACAAAGACAAATGAGAAGGGTGGTCGAGGCAGGTCGGGCTGCGTGGAGGTTCGTGAAGGAGGTAGCTGTGAGAGGGAAGGGCGGAGGAGGAAGAAAGGCAGATGAGAGTGAGAGACAAGCAAGGAGCAGATCAAATCGGTAAGCATTATACCTCTTAATGAGCTGTTCTCCAGACTGGAGATGTGATGTGTGCTTTCTGTACTGTAAACGTGCTGCAGCCGCTGGTATGCCACGGGCACTTGAAGTACTGGGTCTTGTTAATAGCGAAGCATGAGCCTGCCTTGTCCCATCTGCTCCCGAACTACTAAATATATTATTGCTAATGCTAATTACATTTCTGGGGATTTAACCCCTTCCATGCGGGGCGGATTCCCCCGCTGTGCTGAGCGCTGCTTGCGCGGGCGTGGTCATGACGGAACGGTTCCGTCATGAGCACAGCTCAACCGACGCTCATGACGGAACCGTTCCGTCATGAGCGCCGAAGGGGTTAAGAGTAAAAGGGGCCCAAAGGATGCCTTCAGCAACACTGCCTGACAGTTTGGAAGCAGCCAAAATGACGACTAACAGACAAAATAGAAAATGTCTTTTTTTGCTTTCCAGCTCTGGGTTTTACATCAGGAGAAGCAGGGTGTTGCCAAGTTTCAGTTTCCTTTACCGAAGGCACAACATAAAAAAAATCCCCACTTCTGCACTCCGAAAAAGTATATAAATTGCTCCACTCTTCAGAGCAGCTTTGAATTTCTGATCCAGTTTAAACTCTTTCAATCCCTTCTTTGGACAAGCCATTGACAGCATAGGCACGCTCGTCAAAATTATAAATGTGTTTATAGTTAACATTCAGGGATAGTGATGTGTGTTTACAATGTTTAACACAGCAGCAGCTCACTAACATTACTGCAAATAATCTCTGTGCCACCATCACATTTCTAATATGTGATGTCCTTATTCGATCTATTCTAAATGAAACCTTTTTATGGATGTTGCATGAAACATAACACAACATTTCTCTGCAAATACTCTGTAATAAACTCACACATCAGCCACATTCAAAATAAATTAAAGGAAAATTATATATAAATCAATTGGTTTAAAAATTATTAAAGGTCATCCGGGCAAGGCTCTCTGCAGAACAACGCTGGCTGTATCGGGGAACCTGAATGGTTGAAGCTCAGGGCCAGAGCCCACTTTGCCCATGCCTTAAAACGCCTATGTTCCCAGTGCATGTGGCAATCAACACTAACACTGCAGCAGTTTCTTTGGGTAGCAGGGTTCTGGATCATGGACAGACCTGGAGTATTCTGAATAAAACCCTTAAATAATCAAACTAGTTAAAAATTATTTAAAGCTGAGCCAGGATGGGACATTTTAAAACTGTAATAAAGAGTATGTGGTGAAGGAGAAATAATTGAGGTTGTTCACAATAAAATGAGTCTTTTTTTAAATCTAGTGACTGCACATCTAAGCTAGACTTCAATAATTCACATTTGGTATGGGATATATGTTGAGGTTTAACTTTTGCAGTGCGTGAACAATTTAGATCGAGGATAACAAAAGCAGGTCATAGGCTTGTATCCTGCAGTATTTCGTTACACTTTCCAGGAATGCTTCCAAGCAAGACAAACTTTTGCTTCAGGTAGCACAACCTGCAGCTGTCTGTAGCTTCAAAAGAGAGAGAGTGCCCCCTTTTGTTCAAACCACCATATGGGCTTGGAAGAAATTAGGCTTCAAGTCAATGAAACTGGGCGTGGGAGGGGTCTCTCGAAAAAATGTGCGAGTTTCCTAGCCTTCAGTAGCTCACGACAATTTTCACTGCTCAGATGTAGCTCTCCCTACAGAAAAGGTTGGAGACCCCTGATCTAGATGGTCTTTTTGATATAGTGGTGCCTGCTGATTTGTGGACTGAATGTTAAATTACAGTCGAGAGGCCTAATGATGAGTACCCGAGAAATGAGAAAACAGGAGCTCCATCAGAGGAGGTTATGAAGAAATATAACCAAGTAATCACTTTCTTAAAAGGAAAAATTCCCCCAAAGGAAACAGATTGGATAGAAATAGATAGAACAACTCAGGAAAAAGATGAGTCTGTACATGGGTGCTATAAGCGCCTCCTACAGGTGTTCAAACAGTACAGTGGATTTGAGAGTATTGGGGATAAGGACATGACGCATTTTGTGTATTGGTTTGTGTCAGGGTTACGAAAAGAAATATCTGAAATGATTAAGCAGCATAATTTGTGCTGGCAAGCAAAGCCAATAGATGAAATTTTAAAATGTGCAAAATATTGTGGAGATGAAATTGACAATAGACGAAAGAATTTAGAAGAAAAAGTGATGTGGGCTCAAGTGAAATTAGTAGAACAGCAAGGACTCCAGTTACAAAATCAGGCAGGAAATATAGGAAGGGGGCAAGGTCAGGGGAAAAATAATGGGGGTAAACCGAAAGGGTGGTTGAGCAGAGAAGAGGCCAAGAAAAAGTTCCCCTGTCATGGGTGCGGAAAATTGGGGCATTGGAAGAACGAGTGTAAAAGCATACAACATAATGATGGCCTAAATCAAAATTTAAATCCACAGACGCAGAATGAGGTGCTAATGAATCAACCACAGCAGGTTGTAAACCTACAGAGTCAATTGCCACCTGCCCCTTTGACAAATTTTGTGAGTCAAGCCAAGTACAGTGCGGACACAGGATTCCAAGAAGGAAGTGGTAAGAAAAATTACCAGATCTCAGTCTACAAAAAACGACTGGAAGAAATAAACAGGGAAATGAACGAAACCAAGGAATACATCACCCAGAACAAGATACAAAAACTGAGTAAAGATCTTAAGAAATTCTCAGTTGAGAAGATGCACCCCTACGCAAGGGAGGACTACATCATACCAGATCAAAATGATGAGGACTCCACAGGAGAAACATCTAGCAACAATTCAGACTGGAGCAGTGATGATGGCATCAATCCCAGACGAGGAAGAGGACAATATAGACGGAACCAACGTCGACGAGGGAACAACTGGCCTATGCCACGCTTTTATGACCAACCACAACAACATTTTCAACCGTACATGCCTAACTTCCAAGGATGGATGAACCCGTACTTTCAGGGACCACAGACGATGGGTCCCATGATGAACATTCAACTACCCCCTTTTTTAGGAAGAGGCCAACACATCAAACGAGGGAGAAGAAAAGGGGTACCTTGGAGCGAACAGGAGAGACAAGTGCACACCCGCAGTATGTCCAAAGATCAACCAGGCCCCAGCAACGCGAGTCATTGGTAATAAACCTGACAGACACGACACTCACGAAAGACCAAGAGAATATACTAAATAAGGGACTCGGTTTTGTCCCCACTCCTTCATTAGACATCTTTAAAGTGAAATGCGAACTGTCAGAGTTTTGCAGAAAAATCAAACTTAAGGCTTTCTTTATGAATAAAGAGAGTGAGACCTCGAGAAGTGATACAAACCTAAGACCAAAATCAACCTTCTGTCCACCCAATCACCTGGTCCCCGTCAAAATATTGGCCTTTGAACAAGCCATCCTGAAAGAAGTGGACAACATCAAACCCTCGTCCAACAAACCTTACATCAACATCACAAGACGAGAGAAACAGGCGATGGAAGAACTAAGCAGAAATGAAAATATAATTGTTAAACCAGCGGATAAAGGAGGAGGCATCGTCCTCCTTGACAAACAGGGATATGACAAACAATGCTTGGACCTACTTTCAGACCAAAAATTCTACGAGAAAGAGGTTGCAAAGAACCATAGATCTGATGGTAGAAGAAGCACAAATAAACCAATGGATATCCAAATATGAGGCGGACTTTCTTAGAACAAAATCTCCCAAGGTACCATATTTCTACTCTTTACCTAAGACTAATAAGAACAGAGTCCCACCACCAGGACGACCCATCGTCTCAGGGATTGGCTCGGTACTAGAACCCTTATCGCAATTTGCAGATCAGTTCCTCAAACCCTTAGTACAAAATACACCCACGTACTTGAAAGATACACGAGACCTCTTGAACCAACTAGGTAACCAGACCTACAATGAGAACACCATGTACCTGGTAGGACTGGACGTAGAGAGTCTTTACACCAACCTACCGCAACAGAAGACACTAAATACCTTGGAAAACATTCTATTCTCAGAAACCTGGAGTTATACTACACCAAGACACTTCGTGCTAGAATGCTGCAGGCTACCTCTCACGGAAAACTACTTTGAGTATAATGGCACTCTCTTCAAACAACGCCACGGTACATCTATGGGAAGCACATTTGCTCCTAGCGTGGCGGGACTGTATGTGAGTGATTTCGAACAACAACACATACAGAACCCCAATAACCCCTATCTTACACAGGTAAGATTTTGGAAACGCTATATAGATGATGTCATCATGATCTGGGAGGACACTGAAGAAACCCTACAAGAATTCCTAGGTTGGATCAACTCCAGAGACGAATGCCTGAAATTTACGTGCACATCGGACAGAAAACACCTTGACTTTCTAGACGTCACTGTCTATTCGGAGAACAGCAACCTACAGACCAAAACATACTACAAACCCACAGCAAAGAACAGTATACTATCATACCAAAGTTTTCACCCCCGTCCCCTTAGAGACAATTTACCGTATAGTCAATTTTTAAGACTGAAGAGAAATTGCAGCAATCTCAGGGATTACAAGACACAAGCGAAAGAACTGGGGGACAAACTTGTAAGAAGAGACTACCCAATAAAAACAATCAACAAGTGCCAAAAAAGAGCCCGCAATCAGCCAAGAGAAAATCTCCTACAAATGATCACACGAGACGAACCAGAAGACCTATTGACCTGTGTCACTACATACAACACAATAACGAACACAGTGAAAAAAATCATCAATAGGAATTGAAGGATTCTAACCTCAGATACATTACAATGGCCGAAACCCAGATTTGCGAACAAAAGAACAAGGAACATCAAAGACTTTCTAGTGCACACGAGACCGACTCCAAACACAACAAGAGAAACGATCACTGCAGCATGGAATCTAGAACCAATCACAGGACACTATCCCTGCGGTACATGCTCAGTGTGTAATCTAACAAAAATCACTAAAACCATCCAACTCCTCCCCAACCTAACTTGGACACTGCGCCAACATACAAATTGTAACACTACGCATGTAATTTATATGATTACCTGCCCCTGTGACCTAAGATATATTGGGATGACATGTCGTAAGATAAAACAACGCATCACCGAACATAAAAGCAACGTGAATTGCAAAAGACTGACCACCAAAATGAGCAGACATTATATAGAGAGCAACCACAACACCGGCGATCTCAAATGGGTAGTCTTGGAAAGTTTACGAATTATAAGTAACAACGCCGAACGTGTCCTCTTCGAAAAAGAACAACGTTGGATTTATCGCTTGGAGACAGACAAAAGAGGTCTGAACGATAATATCCCCTGGCACACACTAGCATAATGTAATTTTCTGAACATGATCTACTCCTATGACACACAGAAAAAAAGACTGATGTCCCGAAACACTGTGTCAATACATGAAACATAGGAGATTTACCCCCTTGGCTGACTCTAACCAAAAGCATCAACAATAAGTTGCAGATTGTTAACCAAGACATGTCCTCCGCTATCCATATTACCAACTAAAAACCAAGAGATGACGCTATTGCTTGATAACGTTTATCTCTATCTCCTGTGGTCCAAGTTTATGCCAACCATTGCTGCCAAACGTGGTTATTCAACAAGTCTTTTTTCCTTCTCCATACCGATTCCCTATGGAAATCGGAGCACCTAGCGGTCCCGCGTCACCGGGGGTACCGCGAACAGAGCCAGAACAAGTTAATGACTTGACGGAACCGAAAACAGTTCCGTATGTGCCGTTGGGTACCTCCAGGAAGTGCAAAACACACTTTCATAAGGTAACAATGTATTTCTAGCTATCTTGTGATGTATGATCCCGACATTAATAGCGAACTATTTTTAAGAAACGGGACTCCTTGATAAACACCGCACTGATACGTAGTATCTCGGATCACCACTTGTACTTTACTTTTGTGGAGGCATAGGGCCACAACCGACTAGGTTGTTTGTGGTCTCAGGCTATCTCCCATTGAGTGTACTGCAAGCGCACAACGGCTATGCACGCACGCATGATCTAGATGCGATTTTCTAATTACACCTTCTACTAACAGCACCTAAAAGCGGTTACATGAACGTCCTAGTCAGTGAGAACACACTACCTCAGGGCGACATTTCTACATGAGATAAATCATTGTTATTTCACATACAGTCCCTCTACCTTCACCTAGCCGCCCTTCTTTTTCGCGCCATTTGCCCGGAATTGGCAACCCAATAGTTCACTAAGCCACTAACCTCACTATATGTTGACCACAACAGCAGCTCCCTAAGTGAATCACTTAAGACATAGAAGTATGATTATTACAGTGGATGTATGTTACTAGGAATACCCAAACGCAATTGTTTTTCCTTTTCAATCAGGTACAGATACCACGGATCTGACCCCTTAAACATAATTAGTGGATAATTTCCACTATACAAGGAGCCATAACGCGTCTTCCTTTAGATCGGTCCTGACGAAAGCCTTTAGACTACCACAGAGGGCTGAAACATGTTGACCCTCGACATTTGACAGTACGGTAGACCAGTAACTCGTTCTTTATCCGCACTCCAATTTTTTATTTTTCTCTTATCAATATTCTTCCAATAAAGATTCACTAGAAAAAACGATTTTGAGAATTTTAACCTCACTATACCTGAGCACTTTTCACACCCTCCCTCATATTTATGTCTGGACGCTACTGTACAACCAGTTGGTCTTCCTCCCGGCGGAGGTCAGCATACATACAAACAAAAGACCCTATGATGATGCTGCACTAGTACACATAAGCGGTGACCCAGTATATACCGCCTATCGCACCTGTGTACAGTTATGAGGGTTCTTTTATGACGGAACCAAGAGCAGAAAGACCCTGGCTACACAGGACAAGTGGTCCACTCTCCATTGATTCTTTGTATTAACAACAGGAAGCCGAATGGATCACAGCTTCTTCTTCCCCCCCCATTGATTATATTATAAGAAAAATTATGTAACATCGCAGTTTCTTTTGCAGGATTCATATTTTGAAGATCAAGCTCAATGACGGTGCCTGAGAGGGGAGGAAGAGGAGTGCGTACTTGGCGCATCCTTAACGGTAGATCAGTCAGGTCCGTACATTCATGGAAAGGTAGAAGGAAATTACATTACCTTTTTATTGGATACTGGTGCTACCCGTTCTACTGTGAAAACAGCAGACATCCCAAACCTACCCCTCTCGGGAGAAGCGATCCAAGTAGTGGGCATTTCTAATAAACAAATTAGAACCCCTATTACAAAACCAATGGAGGTGTGCATTGGAAATTTTAAAGAAATGCACAAGTTTGTAGTAGGCGATTCTAGTACTGTAAATTTATTGGGAAGGGACTTGTGCAAAATGAATTGCACCATATTTTGCACACCGGACGGTGTTGCCATTCAGACCCCTGATGAAGATGGAATATATAAAATCATGTTAGCCAAACAAGGAACAGAAGTAGATGAATTATATTCAATGATGACCAAAGAAGACTTACCTAAACGACAGTGAATCCTGATGTGTGGGATTTTACAGGAAAAGAAGTAGGGTTATTGACAGACGTAGACCCTGTTAAAGTGACTGTGAAAGAAGGTGCAATCTATCCAAATACTCGACAATACAAGATGAGTCCTGAAGTAAAGGCTGGTGTTGCAGCAGAAATTGATCGAATGGTCGAACAGTGCATCTTAAAGGAAATCATGAGTAGTCCCTGTAATTCACCTATAATTGACATTAAGAAACCAAACGGAAAATATAGGGTAGTTCAAGATTTAAGAAAGATAAACAAGATTGTTGCGCCATGTTGCCCTATAGTATCCAACCCTGCAGTAATTTTGCACCAAATACCATGGAATGTGAGATGGTTTACCGTAATTGATTTATGCCATGCTTTCTTCTCCATCCCACTGCATCCTGATAGTCAGTTTTTTTTTCTTTTAAATTTGAGGATCGTATTTGTTTGGAATCGCGTTCTTCAAGGGTACACAGAAAGTCCTTCGATCTTTAACCAAATTTTTAAAAAATGCCTTGAGACATTGGTACTACCTCGAGAGTCAGTCCTGGTGCAGTATATTGATGACCTATTGGTCGCGTCTAAAACAAGGAGTGACTGTGTAACTGATTCCATTGCCCTATTGAACTATCTAGCAAAAGGTGGACATGTAGGGTCCGATTCACAGAACTAACTTAAGACAAAATCCTAAACTTACTACCATTTTGGTATTCACAGAAGGCACTTACTCATTTTGGTATTCACAGAAGGCACTTACTCATTTCGGTATTCACAGAAGTTATGAGTCCTAACTTTAGGACTCCTAAATGCCTTCTGTGAATACCGAAAGTCTTAAAGTTAGGATTTTCTCAGTTTAGGAGTAGTAAAGTTAGGACTCCTAAATTTAGGACTCTTAAATGCCTTCTGTGAATACCGAAAGTCTTAAAGTTAGGATTTTTCTCAGTTTAGGATTAAACTGAGAAAAATCCTAATTGTAAGACTTTCGGTATTCACAGAAGGCATTTAGGAGTCCTAAAGTTAGGAGTCCTAACTTTAATACTCCTAAACTGAGAAAAATCCTAACTTTAAGACTTTCGGTCTTCACAGAAGGTATTTAGGAGTCCTAAAGTTAGGAGTCCTAACTTTAATACTCTTAAACTGAGAAAAATCCTAACTTTAAGACTTTCGGTATTCACAGAAGGCATTTAGGAGTCCTAAAGTTAGGACTCCTAACTTCTGTGAATACCGAAATGAGTAAGTGCCTTCTGTGAATATCTGTGAATACCAAAATGAGTAAGTGCCTTCTGTGAATACCAAATTGGTAGTAAGTTTAGGATTTTGTCTTAAGTTAGTTCTGTGAATCTGGCCCAAAGTGTCCCCTGAAAAATTACAATTCTGCAGAAAGGAAATAAAGTATTTAGGATACCAAATAGAACGAGGATTAAGAAGAGTGACCACTGAGAGAATAAAAATAATAAAGCAAATGAAACTACCGCAGTCACAAAAAGAAATAAGAATGTTTCTTGGTGTTGTGGGATATTGCAGGCAATGGATTGTAGCGTTTTCTCTACTAGCTAAACCCTTGATACAAATGACAAAGAAACAAGAAAAAGACCCAGTAGAGTGGGATGATCTGAGCATGCAATCTTTTGTAAAAGTGCGAAATTGTTGATGTGAAGCACCTGCTCTAGGTATGCCAGATTATTCGAAAGAATTTGCATTATTCTGTTGTGAGAGAAATAACTGTGCCCTCTCAGTCTTAACACAGAGACATGGTCTAATGCGACGTCCTGTGGCATATTTTTCTGCTACCTTAGATCCTGTAGCATCTGCATTGCCAGGATGCCTAAAAGCTGTAGCTGCAACGTGTGTAAGTATAGAACAAAGTGAGTCAATTGTAATGGGACCCCCTATTAAGGTATACGTCCCTCATGCAGTTGAGATTCTTTTAACAAGATATCGAACTCAGGATCTCACTCTGAGCAGATTAACAAAATATGAAAGGATCATATTAGGAGCAGAAAATGTGACCAACATGTATTGTTCTGAACCCAACTACCTTGTTGCCAGATCCATACAATGAGGAAGTGAAAGATGAAGCTGAACACGAATGTCTTGATGTAACAGAACTCAGTACTAATCTCCGTCCAGACATACAGAATGAGCCTTTGAAAGATGCTGAGCATGTGCTTTTTGTAAATGGCTCATGTATGCGCCATTAGGGGGAAGGGTTGAGTGCTACTTATGCTGTATGTACATTGGCTGGAATAGTCGAAGCATCCTATTTACCAGGAGTCAAGTCTGCACAAGTAGCCGAATTGATAGCTTTAATTAAAGCTTGCAAAAACAGGAAAAATTGGAGAGTAACCCATTTACAATGATAGTCAGTATGGTTATGGGGTTGTGCATGACTTTGGCCAACTATGGATGCAGCGAGACTTCCTGACTTCTTCAGGGTCTCCCATTAAACACAGGAATTGTGTGAAAGAATGGCTTGAAGCAATACAATTACCAAAAGAAGTGGCAGTGGTCAAATGTGCCACACATAAGTCAGGAAATGACTGTGTGACTGCAGGCAATCGATATGCTGACCAGGTTGCTCAACACTGCGCAAAATTTCAAATGGCAGTAAATAGGAAAGTTGAAAATTGTGGAATCAGCTGCCACCCTATGATGTTGTCGGGATTTCAAACACAGAGAGAAGTAAGAGAACTCCCAGATGAAGCAGAGGCAAAAGAAAGAGAAGAGTGGGAGAAAATTGGTTGTCAGAGAAGGGCAGAAGATGGTGTATGGGTTTACTTAGATGACAGACCTGTATTGCCAGACTGTATGCTTGCACCCATGGCTAGGATGTTTCATGGAGACACCCACATAGGCAGAGATGCAATAATTAGACTCTTCAGACGAGATTGGTTTAATCCAAGGTTCAGGTGCATTGCAGAGAGTCTTTGCCAAAAATGCTTGACATGTCAACAAATGAATCCCAGCAAGAAAACAATAGTCTGTACGGGGAAAATTGGAAAAGCTGAAGGTCCCTTTTTAAGGCTTCAAATTGATTTCATTCAGTTGCCTGTTTGTCGAGGATTGAAATTTGTCTATTTTCAAAGTGGGTGGAGGCATACCCCACCAGAAGAAATGACAGCTTGAGAGTGGCCAAACTCCTATTAAGAGAGCTTATACCGCGCTTCGGTTTTCCAGTAACTATTGAATCAGACCGAGGGTCTCATTTTAATAATGAAATAATTCGATTAATTTGTGAAGCATTCAAAATTGAACAAAAGCTGCAATGTGCGTACCGCCCAGAGGCATCTGGAGTGGTAGAACAATTGAATGGCGCAATTAAGTCAAGGCAGGGAAAGGTGTGTGCATCCACTCCACTGGACTGGCCTGATGCTTTACCTCTTGTTCTGATGGGACTAAGAAGTATTCCAGACAAGAATACAGGATTGAGTCCCCATGAAATAATCATGGGAAGAACAATGAGGCAGGCATGTATACCAGGACACAAGCTGTTAAATATAACTGATGAATTGGTACTGGAGAATTGCAAAACGTTGGCTGACCAAGTGCGTTCTATATCTCACCAGGTTGGAGAAGACGCAGTCCCCAGGCAGCCGAACCAAGCGCATGATCTGAATCGTAGGTTGTAGTGAAGAATCATACTCGAGAATCGTGCCTAGCACATCAGGTTATATTGGTTAAAACAACAGCAGTAAAATGTACAGGTTTGCCTAATTGGATTCATGCAAGCCACACTAAAAGAGTACCAGCACCTGACGAAGAAGAACCTCAACGGACTCAAGCAGGTGAAGGGACTAAAGGTTGTACAGCTGAAGGATCTCGAATAATAAATTCTGAAATAACTGATAAAGAACAACCAAGCACCAGTCAGGATGATTGGATCCCAATAGTTGAAATACCTGAAGAAATTGTAAGAACAAGGAGCCAAACTAGATTAGTTATTCAGAAAAAGAATGAGGACCAGGTAGGAACAGAAGAACGTGCTCAGGTAAGTGAAACCACGATTGTTAGGAAACCTGAGCAGGACCAGATAAGGAAAGAACAATTTACTCAGACAGACGTAGTTGAAGTCACAGCCCCAGAGTCTCAGGACGGACAGATAGGTCTGAGAGAACAGGTTCAGGCAGAAGAAAATCAAGAAACAGAGAGACCCGAGCAGGACCAGACAGGAAATGTCAAACAAGTTCAGGTAAAAGAAGAAGAAAAGCCAATCAAAACTGAACCTGAACAGGGTCAGATTAGGGAAGAAGAACGCATCCAGGCAGGTGACATTAAAATAATAAGCCCTGAACAAGGTCAGGTAGAGAGGAAATCAGAAAATGAAGATAATCAAGTTGTGCCACAACTTAGTGAAACTAAAAGAACACTCGAAGAATGTGAAAGCGCAGTGCAAGCTAAAAGAATCAGAAGAGGCGATAATTGGCCTACTGTTATCAAAAGAGTGAAATACTGGTTTATACCCATAATGGAAGAACCAGAGCAAGTAGACGAAGTGTCCAGTCAATCTGGAACATCAAGTGAAATACCAAAACGAAGAAATCCAAGATTTAAATTAGTAAATAATAAATTCAAGGGTCCTGAATGGACGTTCATTGTTCTTGAAGATTACGAGAATTTGGAAATAATTGGAGAAGATGAAAGCTTAAATGCAGAGCAAATTGATGAAGAAGTGAGACCAACTTGAAAAGAATTTTCCCCTTTACAATCTGTCACGAAGTTAAAATACTAAAGTAAAGAAAATAAATCTTCTTATCCCATTTGATAAATGGCTGACAATAGAGCTGCTGGAAAACCGAATTGTGTAAAGAACTGTTGTAGAATATGTATAGGTAGTATATTTTTAGTACCCATAATATGGTTAGTACTAACCGTGGCCATGCCTTATTTGATGGTTACAAATGTACAAAATAGCACTAATACACATGAAAAGGAGGATACCATCAAAGGAGTCAAAGTAGAATTAGAAGCACCAGATGAGTTAGATTTGCATCACACTGTGAATAAAAATGATACAGCCTTAAATGTTTTTACAAACCTGATAGTACAATATGTAGAGACCATGGAGGTTAGTGATTGCTATGTATGTATGAAATTACCCCATCTGTAGCAGAAGGAGTAGCATATCATCATTTACCACTGACATATGGTATATCGTGTAGTGTTTTAGCAAGCGTATTTGATAGAACAGGAAAAATGCAGTATTATTATTCTAATGTAGATGTGATCTTTTCTGAGGTTCCTATGCAAAAGAGCATGAACCGTGTCCTTAGTTCGAGAGACTCACAATTTATGGGTGAATATTTTCTAACAATGAAGCAATAGATATAGCTGAAGCACATACGTACAATTTAACTTGAAAATTGCATGAAGAAGAGAGAATATTTTTGAATTTAATTGAGACAAGGAGACAGGATTTTCAAAGAAGAGCTGTTGAACCTAAACCTCAGATACCTAAATGGGCTGAGGAGGAAGAGCATTATGCAAATGCAAGACTCATGCTGCTATGTCCTTGGATTTTGAAAAGAAGGGAAACATCTGTCTTCATAGGTTAAAGACTGAATATAACAACGTGTATTTATTGGTTCCAGTGAATGTGAACATAATTTCTTAGTAATTGGGGGATGGGGACTAAAAGGAGGAACAGATTCAGTATTTCCTGGAATCTATTATGTGTGTGGCAATAAAGCCTATTTTAGGCAGCCAGACCATTGGTATGGGAGTTGCTATTTTGGAATAATATTCCCTAAACTTTATCATGCAAAGAGAATCACTGGAAGCAATGAAGACAATAATGAACTAACACGTGTAAAAAGAGCTATTTTTTCAGAAATTGTAGGTGACATTTTTGGTGCATTGATACCTTCAGTGGGAGTTCTTCTAAATTCACGGAAAATTTGTCAGCTGTCTACAGTAGTTAATCGGTTATCTACTGACACTGCTGGAGGATTCTTGATGATTAACACTGAATTAGTTGCGGTCAGATCTATGGTTATGCAAAATCAACTTGCTATTGAAATACTATCGGCAAAAGAGGGTGGAGTCTGTAAATTATTGAAAGCGCAACATTGTTGCACGTATGAATTGGAAGATACATTAAATATATTACGAAATTAGAAAAAGAGTTGAAACCACTGGAAGTTGAAAGTGTATGGAGGAAGAAGTTGACAAATAGCATTTCTAACTTAGGTAGTTGGTTCTCCAACATAGGTAATGGTATTCTAGGTCACTCAATAATACTGCCCATAATGGGAATAACACTATTAGTGTTAGCAATAATGTTTTGGTACAAATGCTGTAAAGGGAGAAAGAGATACAAAATGAATAAAAGGGTTAAGAAAAGAAAACTTGAAGAAATACAATTAGAAGAACTAAAAGGAGACATTTACAAAAGAATTACAATGGAAAAAGGAGAAAGTAAGAAATGAAAGGGTTGAAGAAGAAATTGAGATGTGCTAAAGTTGGCATCAGATTTAGTAGAAATTAGTGATGTCATTAAATGCCACCAGAGAGGGGATTGATGGAGCAAGGTTTCGTATTCAAGAAGCTTGCTTGTATGCAATCCTCTCAAATAACATGTAAAAACGTAACCAACAAGTCTTGTAAATACTAATATTGCATTACACACCAACATTCTGTATCTAGGGGACGCTTGCCTATGTGTATTACTAACAAGTAATCAGAGTGTCTAAAAATGGCCACCAAAAACGCGAGATAAGTAGAAAACAGTGAAATCATTCATTGTCGCATTCTAACGTGTCTTTTTCTGACTTTATTATTAGTTCATATTTGAGCCTCGGAGGGTGACTGAAATCCCTACCCCACCAGATCCGCGAGCAGGCACATAGAAACTTGCCGGAAACTATGATGGCACACTTGAATCACAGCCAAGGCCACATTGGACGAAGACGCCTGGGAAAGAAACTATTGACCTGGACAAGCAACAATTTTGAATAAAATGTATAACTTGAATTAATCATAATGTGAAATACGGGTGGGAATAAAGCTATGGGAAACAAAATTAAGGGACGGAAACATAGAACAATAGTCAAAAGAGAAAAATATTACTTTTAATATGGTGTGATGAACTCACCTCCTCGCCCTGACCAATCAGAATAGGGGAAAACACGAATATTGAAACTTTTGGGGGTGGTACAGAAATACAGAATAGTATAATTGAGGTAAGTTAGCTAGAGACTTTGTCAGACTTGTCAGATCCGTCATTCCGACTCGTCACCAACCCAACACGTATGCTGCTACAGATTCTGTCCGAGACGCTGTCTCAGACCCTGTTGCTGCCAGAAACTCTGCTCGAGAAAAGAGATACTGATCGATAATCTAATCATCTAGAAGGGGATTTTGGAAGAGGGACATTCGAGGAGATTAGTGCCAGAGAGGGGTGCGACGCTGGCGTTGCACTTTAGAAGAGGTCATCTTCCCAGATCTGAATCTGTCCGATTCTCTGTCTACATCATGTCCTGGGAGACTCTATCTGGCCTATCTTTGAGGAGTTGGGTTCATCTATCACCTTAGGTAAATATAATTCTGCGAAACCTATTTTTGTACCTGCTCTCTCTCTCTCTCTCTCTTTCCTTTTTACAGATACAGTTTCATTGATCATTATTATGACTTTGCTATATTTGACTTTAATTTGCCTCTTGAGAGAATGTGTTTAAACTGTAATTGATTCTGACTCACAAAATTATTGATTTAGATAAAGCTTTAAAAACTTTTTGAGTTTGTGGTTATGTTAAGCTTAAGTTAAATGTCATTTTCTAACTTAAACTATCTCAGCAACCTGATTCATCGAGTAAGGAATTCTTAAGGAGATCAAATTGGTAAGACTTGGTAAAGGTGAAAATCAAATTACAGGTAAATTCAAAAATTGATAGCGGGGTTTACTAGCTTATCTGTGTGAATGTTATGGACCCAGGTGAGTATTAGGTATGTGTGTGTGTGTAACCTGAGCTGGTAACCCGTGCTCTATCAAGGTCGATGGCAAGACGGCCATGGTCGAACTGTGCTGGATGTCTTATGGGCAATTATTTGCTTGCCCCAGGCTTCGTACTGGGACTAGGAGCTTGTATAGCTTGAACCACGTCAGCTGTATTGACCAGTGCACAGACCGCACATCAGTCTCAGAGTGGGACTGGGTTGATTCTTGATTTTGCAAGGACCAGGACAAGGTAGTTTGCAGGAAAAGGCAGATGCTGTGAAGACAGTGGCCATAGGGGTCATCACTTCCCCAAAGGGAGAGGAGGATGAGGCTCCTGAAGCGGACCAGGTGCCTCAGTCTGGGTGGCTTCCAGAGCTGTTGGGTTTGTTAGTGAATGGAAGGCATAGCCGGAAAGATTTCTGCCAGGCACAGGAAAATTGTCCTATGAAGCCCTAACTCCAGAGGGATTACACAGTGAATATCATGGCTATAGCAGAGAAAGGAGAAGATAGTGCGCCTCTTCCTGACTTGCTGCATAGTAACCTGAGTAATTGCACTGTGGAAGGGGTTTAGCTGTACAGACCAGGTGTATCCAACCAGTCGATTACACACTACCAGTAATTCACCGAAATCCTTGGAATAGCTCAAGGCCTTGTGTTTGCTAAAGTCATTTAAAGCTTATTGGAAAAAATACACATCTTGCTTACATTTTAATGGTGATTAAGCCTTATTTCATTATGCATGCAAGCCTTTGCAAGTGAATGCTCCGGGCTCTGGCTTGCCGCTTGTCCAAGGCTGGAACGACACTAGCAGCAGCCAAGCACTGGAATCTTGTGACTGGGGCTGTGGCTGTGCGGCTGATGCTGGGGCTGTGCCTGTTAGCACAGCCCCAGCGTACAGTCCTGTCATCGGGCTGCAGGAAGCAGGGCCTTAAATTAAGCCGTGCCTGGATCCGTTTTCACTACTGCACTGTATTAGGGTGCTAAAATAAAACGTGAGGCTAAATAAATTATGAGAGCAAGATGTTGTGTGTGAATGCTTTTAACTAGGAGAAAAAAAAATAAAGAGTTAACTTAAAGATTAAGTTAACTCTTCATTTTAATTTCAAAGTGTTGCATTTACAAACATGCAGGCATATTGCACTCAGTGGTAGTAGACACAATCCCATATTTAGCAGAGTAAAATACAGCCATTGTTTAAAGGGGAGAAATTGAAAGTAAAAAAATATATAAAGCATTGGGGCTTAGTCATTAAGGGATACCGATCACCCAGGTCAGAGTAAATGGGGCGGAATCACAGACTTTTGATACAAGGAGATGCATGACACAGGACTACTTTTTGCCATCTGCATGTAACTTCTCTGGGAGAAAGTGTGACGTAAGGAAGATATACAGATTAAACAGCCTCTAAAATCGCGATGGTGAGCTTTTGTGCATGCATTTCTCACATAGACTCCACATGAAGATAAATCATAAGCCAGGGACATCAGGGAAGCAACATTAGGTTAAACCCTCGCAAGAGGAAGGCCATATATTAAATAACTCAGGAAACACCCAGTAGAACCTCTGGCAAAGAAATATTGGTAAAAATAACTTCTTAATGGTTCTACATCCTGGTGAGTGTTTAGGAACGGAGTCCCTGAAAATCAGTTGAGTGTTGGAGGAAGTGTGGAGAGGCAGTCACATTACACCACCGATTGTAGAATCTAATGTGGTGGCTTTGCCGGGACATGTTAAAGATATACCAATTGGCACCCACCGGCTGATGGCGATGCAGCTGCTTCTAGCCAAAAGAAACATAACGATGCACTGCCGACCCTACACTAATCCACGCTTGAAAGAATGGCTGGCTGATGTGACTTTCTGTCAGGAGAGATTGGAAGACTACTGGGAACTAATGGCAGCAAAATCTCTCCCCAAGGACATCTTGAGCCCCTTTAGCACCTACATAGCTCTACATTATAGACAAGAGAACTCACAAAGATTGAGAAACTACATATACGCTAACTGGGGGAGGGGTGAGGGAAGTAAACTCTATGGGCTATACTGATTGCATATTGAATGTGTGCAATATTTGTAGAGTCGCATTGAGGCTTGTCTAGGCAACTTGAAAACTCTGCCAACTACACGTCATACCCTATTTCAAAGTAAAATGATGCATTTCTGCATGGAAATTGAAATGTTTACTTTTCCTTTTGCTTTGTTTATCATAGAATTTTAATTAAAAATAAATATGTGGTGCTTACTATGACATTGAACTAAACTGAAAAAGGTCCGGGAGAAGGTTCTGGCAGATGTAGACACAATCTTTAACACCATACTCTCCAGATTCCCGGCATACATACTCGTAGGCCTACCAAATAAGCAGACATACCTCTGATTGCGGTGCTGTCATCCCTGGGGGTATGTGGGCACTGTGGTGTGAGGTATCCATCGTGCCAGCCCCCCCTGCAACAGTTCTTGAGGAAATGTTGGGAAGAGGGAAAAAATGGGCAGAAAAAGGCAAAACAGAGGGCAGAAACAACAGCAAGCAAAAAAGGCAAAACTGTGGGCAGAAAAAAGAGCCAGAAAGGCAAAACAGAGCAGAAGAGGGCAAAAGAGAGGAAATAAAAATTAGCAGAAAAGGCCAAACACAGACAGAAAAACGAGCAGTAAAGCAAAAACAGAGGGAAGACAAACGAGCAGAAAGTTAAAATGGAGGGCAGAAAAACCAGCAGAAAAAGGCAAAACAGAGGGCAGAAAAACAAGCAGAAAATGCAAAACAGAGCAGAAGAAAGTAAAACAGAGGGAAAAAACATGATCAGAGAAGGCACAACGGAGGGCAGAAAAATGAGCTGAAAAGGCAAAACAGAGTACAGAAAAACTAGCAGAAAAAGGCAAAAACAAAGGACAGAAAAGCTAGCAGAAAAGGCAGAGCAGAGCCGAAAAAGCAGAGGAGGCACAAACAGAGGGAAGAAGGTAGACAGGCAGCAGAGGGCAGTGGACTGTGGTAAAGTTGGACAGGAGAAATGTCACAGGGGGAGTGTGGTATTCTTAGTATTAGTGTGTTCTTAGTAAGCCTAGAATATAGAACTTAGAATGTGGTAAGGTTGCCTAGAGATGTTTAGAACACTGAATGATGAGCAGAGGACATTCAAGTAGGAGAGAAGCTGTTACTCTTGATGCTGTTGGATGAGGTTTCTTCATTTGCTTGTACCTAATAAAACCTCAATGAACTACTTCTGATCTTCGTGTACTTGATGAAGAGGCTGCACCTCCACATTTTGGCGACGATTACCTACGCAGATCAAGAAGAAATCTCAACAGAGCACATCTTGAAAGCTTTGACTCTTCTGAAATGTTCCTGTAACAAGAGAGCTGGATGCTATAAACAACGGTAGGATCTTCCATGTTACCTTTTAAGACCGTCAGCTGCTAGCGGCATAGGTAATTCAAGGCCTCTATTTAATGAGACTCTGCATACGCATCTTGCCTGACCTTAAAGGCCTGTGCCTGACGCCTTTGGCCTAGTTACTACCACGCACAAGGTAAAGGCCTCAAACCATTATGATGTAATCACGTTCCAGGAAGAGTCGACTCACGATTATGATGTAATTATATTCCTGGAAGAGTTGACTCACATGCATTGCCTGATCTTTGGGGCTTTTGCCTGACGCTTTGGGCCTACATAATTATTCTCGCTACTTTTTGTTAGAGATAAGTGTAACCTCATCGCGCAACAAAATTTACATTGACAAGGAAACTCCGCATTATAACAATAGTGACTGTGGATATATATATATATATATTTATTCATTCATGTATTTTGGGAAATTCATCAACACAATATAAAATTTATCTAAATTACAGAATTTTGTATTTAAGGTATAGAAGACCACAAGATTATTTAAAAAATATATAATCTTTAAATCCATCGCATGCAACATGCAAAACGTCACAACTCCTCCATTTTTCTTGACGTCACCAGAAGATCCTCCAATTCCATGGCAGAAGTGGAAGAAGGTTTTCAGTCACTATGCTACAGTTTGTGGCACTTCCTTAAGTGCAGAAAGGAAAATTTCCTTACTCATGCATTGTCTAGGTTCGGAAGGACAGGAGTTTTTCGAACATCTTCCAGAACTGTCAAACCAAGAATGTAATTCTTTAAATGAATATGAGATATGTATAAAGAAATTAGATCTTCACTATCTTCCTAAAATAAGCACTGTACTGGAGAGATACCATTTTGGTAGGCGCATGTAAAGACAAGAAGAGTCGGTACAACAATACATTACTGTTCTTCGGAAACTAGCATCTACATGCAATTTCGGTAACACACTGGATGAACGTCTAAGGGATCAATTCATGTTAGGTTGTGTACAAGAAAAACAAGAGATGCGTTGTGGCAAAAAGACAATCCTTCCATGGATGAAGTCATTGTCATTGCAAAGAGCAATGAACACAGTAAAGCTTGTGTTGACGTTCTAAAGAAAAATGACTCAAGTGAAAAATCAAACTATACTGATGTAAAGATCGTAAAACATGATGAGAAAGTAGTCAAATCCAAAACTTCTCAAACATCTGTACCCCAAAAATCGGTCAATGAAAAACAATTTGAAGGAAAATGTTATAGATGCGGCGACAATGGACATTTGGCTAATTATAAGGATTGTCCGGGTTGGAAAACAATTTGTAAAGTTTGTGGGAAAAGAGGACATCTTTCTAAATGTTGTAAAACCAGAAAACCTAAAAAGAAGATAAGAGAAGTAGAGGTAGATCTATTTGAAGAAGATCTAGATGAAATTGTTGATTCACAAGTACATGAAAATCACACCGAGGGGCCGTATGAAGAAGTTTTAGTAAATGATGCCCCAGTAAAGATGCTATTTGATTCAGGAGCAAAAATTACACTGATTCCAAAGTCCTTTTATGAAAACAAACTCAAAGATAAAGTCACTCTGTATAAACCGGATGTGAGACCCAAAGGTTCTGGAGGGACTACCATTGATCTTCTAGGATATTTCGTAGGGACCATAGACTTGAAAGGAAGAGTTATTCCTGGGAAAATGTATGTTTCTATGAAAGGAGACTCTCTTATCAGCTGGATACATCAAAAGGAATTAAATGTTTTTCTTGATCCAAATGAAAATCCCTCTGTGTGTTTGAAAGAAATTCCTCAGGTATCCTTAATTAAAAACAAATCAAGTGAATGGATCAAAAAATTCCCTATTCTTTTTGGAAATGATTTAGATTGTTTAAAAAAATATGTTCATCAAATTGTTCTGAAAAAGAAGGATATTCCGAAAATAGCAAAAGTCAGAAATGTTCCTTTGCTCATTAGAGAACAAATGAAAAATGAACTAGACAAACTGATTGTGAAGGGAATCATACAGGAGGTAGAAGCAACTGAATGGGTTTCTCCGGTGGTGCTGGCGCGCAAGGCCAATGGAGAGGCCTGTCTCTGCATTGATCTAAGAGAACTAAACAAAGCTGTTGTTGTCGATCACTATCCCTTACCCAATATTAGTGAAATGCTGTGTTCTCTCAATGAAGCTAAGCATTTTACTTCGCTGGACCTAACGTCTGCATATCACCAAGTCAAACTCCATAAACTTTCTCAAGATCTTACAGCGTTTGTCACACCCTTTGGCACATTCAAGTTTGTAAGGATACCCTTTGGATTGATATCTGCAGCTTCTGTGTTCCAAAGGGTGATGGAAAGTGTTCTGCATAATGTCAAAGGTGTAAAAATATATCAAGATGACATATTAATATATGGTAAAGATGTCTTGGAACATGATACTAGGGTAACAGATGTTTTACAGAAATTGCAATCAGCTGGTTTAACACTTCGTGGGGACAAATGTAACTTTAATGTAAAAGAAATAGAACATCTAGGACATTTGGTCTCACAAGATGGTATCAAACCAAAACCTTCTCTAGTGAACTCCATCTTAAATCTAAGATCCCCTTCTAACAAAGACGAGCTTGTAAAATTCTTTGGCATGGCTGAATTTTACCATAAATTTGTACCAAATTTTGCTGAAAAAACTGTCTCACTCCGTAACCTTATGAAGAAAGGTAATGAATTCTTATGGTGTGAAAAATGTGAAGAAGAATTCAATTGTATAAAAAATGATTTACATAATGCTCATAGTTTAGACAGTTTTGATCCTTCTAAAATGTCATTTCTCCTGACTGATGCCAGTGCAACCGGCATTGGAGCCGTATTGAAACAAAAGGTAGATGGAAAGGATAACACTATACTTTTCATTTCCAGACCATTAAGAAGGGCAGAATTACAGTACTATGTAATTGAGAAAGAGGCTTTAGCAGTTTTTTGGGCCATACGGAAATTACGGAAATTTTTGTGGGGGAAGGAGTTTAAGGTATTCACAGACCATAAACCCCTTAAGGAAGTTTACTCCAATAAGGGTATAGATTTTGTTTCACACAGAATTAGAAAATGGGTTGTGGCTCTACAAGAGTTTGAAATTTTCCATGTTCCAGGCTCAAACAATATCCTTGCAGACTGCCTTTCGAGACTGGGAGAAGAGAACGATGAAGAGGTCAATGATACTGACCTGTTTGGTGGAGAGAGTTTTGATGAAGAAATCAATGTATGTTTAGTTAGTGAGGGAATGATCACAGAAGATGAATGGAGAGAAAATCTTACTAAAGATTCCATTTTACAAAAAGTAATTCATATGGTCAACAATGGTTGGTGTCACAAAAATGTGCGTGATGAATCCGTGAGAGGTTTCTTTCATGTAAAAGATGAAATGGCTGTTTTGGATAACCTTCTCCTACGTGGCAGTAAACTAGTACCTCCTAACTCTTTAAGAGGTAAACTGGTGAGTATGCAGACTCTTCACACATGGGAATTGCAAAAACAAAGGAAAGGCTAAGAGAAGCATACTGGTGGCCTGCTATGGACACGCATGTAGAAAGGGCAGTTGTGTTGATTGTTGCAACTCTGACAAATCATTAAAATGCAGGACTCAACCTATGGTTCTAAGGCAGCAGGCTGCTGGACCTTGGTCTGACATCTCCATTGATATCTTAGGACCAATAAAATTAAAAACACAAGATCAATACATTATAGTATGCATTGACTTGTATTCTAGATGGCCAGAATTCACAATTGTTAATTCTATTGAATCTGGTATTGTAATTAAATTTTTAAGTGAACTATTTGAACATGAAGGGTATCCAAAGACAATCCTGTCAGATAATGGAGTACAATTCATATCTAATAGCATACAATCTTTCCTAAAAGAGAGGGGAATTACACACAAGAGAGCTGCGCTCTATCATCCACAATGTAATGGTGTTGTGGAGAGGTTCATACAAGTAATTAAAGAAACAATTCAGCAAGCTAGGTCTTGTGGTGACTCTTGGGAATTTGCAATAAAAAAAAAGGTAAGGGAATATAGGTTTTCACCTCACTCTTCCACAGGTGTCAGTCCCTTTCGCTTGTTTAAAGGGCGAATAGAAAATGTTTCTTTGCTTCCGTGTTGGGTTAGTGTAGTATGCTCTCTTCACCTTCGGAGCATATAATAAAGTCACAGGAACTGTTTATTCAGTAAAAGAAGAATTTATTCTCAGAGGAAAGAACCCACGACATATCCCAACAAGATCCAGTCTTCATCTGCCTTTCCACAGAGATTCTAGATCCCCAGTAACATTCTACCTACAGCTTACCTAGATACATTCCATAAAGATACACAACACATTTACTAATACAATATAATCTACTTACTACACACCCTCCCCTTTATACATAACAGATATTTAAATAATTCACAAACATTACAGATGATACATAAAAGAAATAAAAAACAACAAAAATAAAATAACTCAAGTCATGACATAATCACGAAAGCGAAAAGGTGCAAAACGTAATCTTGAACCACCAATATTTCTACCAGTACCCTCACCTTCTCCCCTTTCAGGTATTACACGAGGAGAAACTGGACATGGAACAATCTCCCTAGAATCACCCTGACACAAATCAGAACGAGAAAGAAGGGAGGGACCTGAACGTGTACCAATATTGTCACAAACACCAAACCAATCCTGATTTGAAATATCTGTGACAACAGGAGTACTCTTACTTTCCAAAATGATAGCTGCTTGTTTATCAGTGATTTTTATAAGTGCATTCTTATTCCACCAACCTCTATCTTGCAGCATAGCAGACCCCCGAGAAACAGCAACCACTTGCACAGGAGATGAAAACTTTGAGTGACCTTTAGAAACTTTAATGGGTTTCCGAATCAAAACCCAATCACCAACAAACAAAGGTTTCTCAACAACATGAAACCTTTTGTCATAGTTTCGTTTGTAACTACTTTGTTTTTTCATCACACAATCTCTAATTTTACTCAAATCAAGAGGAACTTGAGATTGTTTTTCAAGCAACCATGAAGGATTAAGTTTGGAAGTTGGTATTCTGCCCCTTAATAATGTGAAAGGTGAAACACCAGTGGTAGTGTGTGGAGTAGTATTGTAATTCCAAATTCTCTGAAATAAGAAAGAAGGAATATTTAACCCATTGCTGACTGCAGTTTGTACTGCATCTTTCAACACTCTGTTGGCACGCTCAACCAACCCATTAGTAGAGGGACTATATAAAGGAGCAAGAGTGTGTTTGACATCTAACTTTTTTAGAAACAATTCAAAATCATGACTAACAAAATGAGATCCATTGTCAGTTACAATATCATCAGGTGTACCTTCAGTGTAAAACAAATGTTGCAAAAATAAAATAGCAGTGTCAGAATCTGCATTTTTGACAATAGAAAAATAAATCCACTTAGAAAAGTAATCAACGGCTACAATAAGATATTTCTTATCTGAATTGAAAACCGAAAACGGACCAGAATAATCCAAGACAATTTTCTTCCATGCTGCAGAGGGCCATTCAACAGGACATAACGGAGAATTAGATGACTTCCAATGTTTGTCAGAGCACAAACACTGAGCACACTGATTCACATGAGTTTTCACTTGATTGTCAATGCCAGGCCACCAATATGACATTTTAATTTTGTTAACTGTAGCCGTAGAACCAGGATGTCCCTCATGAGCAAGCAAAATAATTTTATCCCTGATACCTCTAGGAGGAACAAATTTATCTTGTCGCATTAAAATATCATTACAACAAGATAACTCTGAGGCAACTTGTGCAAAATTCTTCTCCTCTAATGATAAACTCCGATCCAGTGGCCAACCCTTAACAAGAAACTTTTTGACATTTTGCAAACAATCATCTTGTTGAAAACATTGCACCCAGTCATCATGCGTGATTTTGTGAGTTTGTATGACATCCTCTACCGAGAACACACACTCAAACTCATCATCCGCATGAAAAGTTTCTTGAGTATGAGGAAGCGGAATACGCGAAAGGCAATCCGCACGAACATTTTTGCCACCAGGAAGATATTTAATGTCAAAGTTAAACTCTTGGAGTCTAGCTAACAACCTGACTAGACGAGAAGATGCCTTATTGGAAGAACTATCCGCAAGCATATACATCAAAGGTTTATGATCAGTGTAGAGCTGAAATCGAGTCCCCCAAATATATGTGCGAAATTTCTCTACAGACCAAGAACACGCTAAAGCTTCTCGCTCTATGGTACTAAATTGATCTCAGCACTAGTTAGAGTACGAGAAGCAAAGGCTATTGTACACTCTTGACCATTGATTATCTGACTCAACACAGCACCTAAACCTTTCGCACTGGCATCAACCGTAATTATGCTTTGAACACCATAAGTAAATGGCTTAATTGCAGGAGCACAGACTATTAATTGCTTAACTGATTTAAATGCCTCCTCAACCTCCACAGACCACTCAAACTTAGCATGTTTTTTTAACAAGTTGCGAAGAGGTTGTACCACCAGAGCATACCCCTGAACAAAGCGAGCATAGTACTCACTTAACCCAAGGAATGCCCTTAGTGAGTCCTTATCTAGTGGGGCTGGTGCATTTTTGATAGCATCCAGTAAAGAATTATTTGGTTTAATACCTTCCTTAGATAAATTGTGACCTAAATAGTCTACATCTTGTGTCAAGAATTTACATTTGTCGATATTCACTGTCATACCATTATCTTGTAATTTACATAAAACTTCTTCAAGACGAGTGTAATGCTGTTCCAACGTTTCAGAATGTACCAAGATATCATCCTGAAAGGCTTGAATGCCATCACAATTATCAAACATTTTATCCATTAACCTCTGGAATATACTGGCAGCAGACGCTAAACCAAAAGGAAGTCGCTTGTACATAAAAACACCAAATGGTGTAACAAACGTAGTCAAAGGTTGAGACTTAACAGAAAGTGGAATTTGATGATACGCCGAGCGTAAGTCGATGGTGGAAAAGAATTTGCTGCGACCTAATTTGGCAAGCATATCATGAATCTTGGGTAACGGGTGGGCATCTACAACAATATTGCGGTTCAGCATCCTCAAATCCGCACATAGACGAATATCGCCAGAGGGTTTACGAGCTACCACTGCAGCAGAAACCCACTCTGATGATTCTACGGGACAAATGATATTTTGAGCACACAATTGATCTAAGTGTTTTTTTAGATCATCCCTTACAGAGAGTGGAACGGGACGAACTTTCTGAACAACAGGGAAAACTTTCTCTTTAAGTTTGATGGTATGTTCAAAATTCTTAACCAACCCAATTTCATTGCTGAACACCAATTTATATTTGTTAAACAATTTGTCCAGAACAGGGTCATGTGAATTATCGCCATTGACTAATAGAACTGGAAAGTCACCCAGAACCACAGGTTCCGGATGACCCGGTTTCAAGAAAATACCCAAACTGGCCTGGTCACGCCAACCCAAAATGTCTCTGCCATCCAAAGCCACGTAAATTTTAGTATTGATCACCCTACCTTTAAAATTAATAGTGTCATTGAAATACCCTCTCATTACAATGTCATACTCCCCGAAGGCTTTTGGATTAACATCAGTAGGTAACAGTTCTATGTTTGTCCATAGCCTGTAAAATGTTTTTTCATCTAAAATCGTAATGGGCGAACCTGAATCAGCCATTACTTCCATTTCAACTTGACCAATTAACACAGCACAATTAGGCCCTTTAATCTTATTCCCTTCAAGAGAATTAATATGAATTGATAATGAAGACACATTTAACGCATCACATATTTCGTCCTCATTGTAAATATAGTTCACCTTACTTTTGTCTTTTGGCAACCTACACATAGTAAAGAAATGACCAATTCTTTTACAATTATTGCACCTTTTTCCTTGAGCCGGACATTTTGGATTGTTACCAACATGAAACTTGGAACCACACCTGTAACAAAAAATGTTATTTTTACGTTCAAATACTTTTGTGTTCTTTAAACGATTTGCAACCACATTGACTTCTATTTGGTTACTCTGATCCATATCAACATTCATGACCTTAGGGTTACAAGAAACGTTAGAAGTCTCTGCTAAAATCTTGGATGATGTGACAGAACATTCAATACTCTTAGCAATTGTAATCACTTCGTCTAAAGTAGGATTTTTGCAAGTTAGTATGCGTTCCTGTATTTTTTTGTTGTAACAATTAAAAACAAGTTGGTCTCGAAGCGCTGTCTCTAAATAGGACCCAAATTCACACTTTGTAGCCAACACCCTCAAAGTAGCTAAATAATCTTCAATGGATTCTTCTGCAGACTGTTTTTGTTTAAAAAAAACATGTCTTTCAATCATTATTGAGGGCTCATCTTTATATTGTTTACCCAAACGAGCTAAAGCTTCTGAGTAAACATTCCAAGAATCGTCAGCTGAAGGATTCGTGACAGTAGGAAGACTATCAAACACTTGTTGACCAGCATCTCCAAGATGATTAAATAATATGGCTCTTTTCCTAGAAGCAGAATATTCAAGTGCATCAATGGCTTCCAAATAGTTAGTAAAAACTCTTAACCACTTTGGCCAAGGAATGGGTGGCTTACCCACAACCTTTAAAAAACACGGAGGAGCCACAATACTTTCATTAGATCTTGCCATAGTGCAGAATCCAAAACACAGAAAGAAAAAACAAAACTTGAAGATAAAAACACACCTGAGAGTTAATCCGTTTTGTGGCCAATGCTGATAGTGATGACGAGAAAAATAATTAATTTAAAAAAAAAACGAGAAAAAACGATGTTTTGATGAAATACACGAACCGAATAACGTGGCCGTAATGATTTGCAAGGCAAGTGATCCCAACCTTACAAAATGGCCGCCGAGACGTGATGATGCAATCGCGCATAGACGTCACTTCTTTGTTGCCGCTTCCGATTGAGCTGTCAGCAGTTGAAACACGAGCGCGGACCTCCAAGAGAATCAACGCGCTGTTTGAATGATGCTGAGGCGTAACGGGTAAGATATCCAGCAAAACCAACCAAAATAGATATTGTCGATGTACTCACAGCCTCGCATGCGAATTTTAAGCAGGATATCGGCGTCGGTGGGTTTTTCCTTTCCAGATGTGACCAACTGCCACTTTTCCACAGTTCAAAACAGATCAAAATCTTACGAAGTTACACAGATCCCATCCAGTGCGTCGCCAAAATATGTAGTATGCTCTCTTCACCTTCGGAGCATATAATAAAGTCACAGGAACTGTTTATTCAGTAAAAGAAGAATTTATTCTCAGAGGAAAGAACCCACGACATATCCCAACAAGATCCAGTCTTCATCTGCCTTTCCACAGAGATTCTAGATCCCCAGTAACATTCTACCTACAGCTTACCTAGATACATTCCATAAAGATACACAACACATTTACTAATACAATATAATCTACTTACTACAGTTAGTGACAAAAGATTTTTGGCAGGTAACAACACTGATCCCATACCTGACTGGAAAGAAAAGGAAAAGAAGAAAATGCTTGAACGTCAATCTCACTATGATGTGAGAAAAGCTGTTAAGAAAACTATTGTACATGTAGGTGATTGGGTAAAGGTAAAATCTCCAAGGAAATCTAGTTGTAATTCTAAATTTAGTAAACCTTTTCAAATTATTAAATTATTTGATAACGCCTTTAAAACTAGTGATCACAAAATCTGGAATCTTAGAAGGATTGCTGTTTTGCCTTCCAACATCTCTAAAGAAGGACATATCACAAGTAAATTTGATGAAGAAATTGTGTCTAACTCTGTTTTAACGAAAGATGTTGTTTGTAATAGACCAAAAAGTGTAAAAAAAGATTCCTTTGCGTCTACATGTTTGTGTACCTTAGTTTTTCTATATATTTTCTTATTACTTTGTATTCTTTAATGTGTTTATTCGGGGGGAGATGATGTGGTATTCTTAGTATTAGTGTGTTCTTAGTAAGCCTAGAATATAGAACGTAGAATGTGGTAAGGTTGCCTAGAGATGTTTAGAACACTGAATGATGAGCAGAGGATATTCCAGTAGGAGAGAAGCTGTTACTCTTGATGCTGTTGGATGAGGTTTCGTCATTTGCTTGTACCTAATAAAACCTCAATGAACTACTTCTGATCTTCGTGTACTTGATGAAGAGGCTGCACCTCCACAGGGAGCTGACACGAGGACTTGCTCAATGGGGTCCCTCTGCGGCTTCCAATAGGCAGGTGGAGGGCAGGGCATGGGAAACGGAACAAGGGAAATGGCGGGAAGAGGGCAGAAAAACAAGCATAAAAGGCAAAACAGATGGCAGAAAGATGAGCAGCAAAAGGCGAAACAGAGGGCAATAGAACGAGAAGAAATGGCAAAACAGAAAAGAAGAAGGCATAACAGAGGGCAGAAAAACGAGCAGAAAGGCCAAACACAGGGCAGAAAAATGAGCAGAAGAGGGCAAAACAGAGGGCAGAAAAACAAGTAGGAAAGGCAAAACACAGCTGAAAAAACAAGCAGAAAAGGCAAAACAGAGGGCAGAAAAACAAGCAGGAAAGGAAAAACAGGGGGCAGAAAATCGAGAACAGGAAAAACAGAGGACAGAAAAAAAGAGCTGAATAGGCAAAACAGAGCAAGAAACAAGCGAGGAAAGGTGCAAACAGAGGGCAGCAGGTAGACAGGCAGCAGAGGGTAGCGGACTGCAGGCAAACTGGACAGAACTGTTTCAGGGGGAGCTGGCACGAAGACCTGCTCAATGGGGTTGCACGGCGGTCCCAATTAAGTAGGTCCTGGGGGACGGCGGGGCACTGGGTGGCGGGAGAAGGGAAATGGCAGGAGAAGGGAAAAACGGGAAGACGAAAAAACTAGCAGAAAATATCAAAACAGAGGGCAGAAAAAATAGCAAACGAGGGCATAACAGAGGGCAGAAAAATTAGCAGAAAAGGCAAAACATAGCAGAAGAGGGCAAACCAGAGGGCAGAAAATCGTGCTGAAAAGGCAAAATGGAGGGCAAAAAAATGAGCAGAAACGCAAAACAGAAGGAAGAAAAGAAGCAGAAAAGGCAAAACAGAGCACAAGTGGGAAAACCATGGGGCAGAAAATGAGACGAAAGGCAAAACAGAGGCAGAAAAACTAGCAGGAAAGGCAAAACAGAGGGCAGAAAAAAGAGCCGAACAGGTAAAACAGAGAGCAGAAAAGGCAAAACAGATTGAGAAACGAGCAGAGGAGGCGCAAGCAGAGGGCAGCAGGTAGACAGGTAGCAGAAGGTAGTAGACTGCGGGCAAGCTGGACAGGAGAACTGTCGCATTGGGAGCTAGCACAAGGACCTGCTCAATGGGGTCGCGCTGTGGCCTCCATTAAGTAGGTCCTGGGGGGAGGACGGGGCACTGGGTGGCAGGAGGAGGGAAAAGGCAGGCAGAGGGAAATGGCAGTAAGAGGGAAGAAACAAGCAGAAAAAGGCAAAACAGAGGGCAGAAAAGTTAGCAGGAAAGGCAAAACACAGGGCATAAAGATGAGCAGAAAAAGGCAAAACAGAGTGCAGAAGAACGACCAGAAAATGCAAAACAGAGTACAAAAGGACAAAATAGAGGGTGAAAAAATTAGCAAAAAAGGCAAAACAGAGAGCAGAAAAATGAGAGGAAGAAGGCAAAACAGAGGGCAGAAAATGAACAGAAAGAAAAAAATAAAGGGTGGAAAAACTAGCAGAAAGGCAAAACAGAGGGGAAAAAAAAGAAGCAAAGCCAAAACAGAGCAGAAAAGAGAAAAACAGAAGGCAGAAAAACAAGCAGAAAATGCAAAATGGAGAGAAGAGAAACAAGCTGAAAATGCAAAACAGGCACAGGACCTGCTAAGACTTCTTACCACAGGAATTTAACATGCCCCAAATTTCTCAGAGTACTTGGGATACTCAATCATTATGTTACAGACAGAGCCAAAGGACAGCAGGACATATATAGTGAGAGGTAAGACACTGACTCTTGGAACAAAGGTCAATAACGTATACTCTGAGATCCACCAAGGTTAAATGGAGAAACTGCAGGTATCAGTTATGGGGGATTTGAGAGGGAAAGAAGAGTATGTTAAATTGAGAGTATGTCCCTGTGACTGTCCACTCCTCTAGTCAGTGGATATAGGTTGGCATATGTGTTATGAGGCAGAAAACCCCAAAACAATAGCACTGAACCACAAAATCACGCCCGGCATTCCTGCACCTGGAAAATCAGGGGCTGGGACACTGGGTCTGGTGTGATTGGGCAGAGTGGTATCGCACCTGGGAATAGCGCTCTGCAGACTCATAAGCGGGGCCAAAGGTGTGAAGTCTGTTAGACGGGCGTAAGAGTTGCTGGGCTGTTTTTAAAGCGGATGTATAAAAATTACTATTCCCACTTCAGTGAGTGCAACAGTAGAGAAAGTGTTGGATAGCGGAGGGGTACAAATTACTATTCCCACTCCAGTGAGTGCAACAGTAGAGAAAGTGTTGGATAGTGGAGGTATAAAAATTACTATTCTAACTCCAGTGAGTGCAACTTAGGGAAAGTGTTTTGGTAGCGGAGTGGTCAAAATTAGTATTCCCACTTAAGTGAGTGCAACAGTAGAGAAAGTGTTGGATAGCGGAGGGGTAAAAATTACTATTCCAACTCAAGTGAGTGCAACAGTAAGGTAAGTGTTGGGAAGCAGTGGGGTAAAAATTACTACCCCCACTCCAGTGAGTGCAACAGTAGGGAAAGTGTTGGATAGCGGAGAGGTAAAAATAACTATTCCTATTCCAGTGAGGGCAACATTAGGGAAAGTGTTGGATAGCGAAGTGACAAAAATTACTATTCACACTCAAACAGTTAAAACAAAAATAAAAAACATTAAAAGTTATTAAAAAATCATAAAAATAAATAAACAATATTCAGAAATGAAAAATTAAATATATATCAGTTTCAGAATGGGACCGGGATGGTTCTTAATTGCAGACACCAGGACAAGGTAGTTTGCAGGAAAAGGCGGATACTGGGAAGACACTGGCTGTGAGGGTCATCACGTCTGCCCCAAAGGGAGAGGAGGATGAGGCTCCTGAAGGTGACCAGGCGCCTGACTCTGAGTTGCTTCCACAGCTTCAGGGTTTGTTAGTTGATGGAAGGCATAGCCGGAAAGATTTCTGCAAGGCACATGAAGAGTGCCCTAAGCCCTACGCTTCTTGTCTGTGGGGCACTCTACCAGAGTGGAATCAAAGGTGTCGTTGGCAAACACTATGTTGGCTAGGAGAATGGCCTACTATATAGAGAGCCAGTGAATCTTGAGGCAGGAACTAGCAGGAGGCTGGCCCACTGAGTGCCCTTCGTAGGACACTTGGGCAAGTTCACGCTATATAAAACTACGTAAAAAAATAAAAGTGCCCTCGGATGAGACACCCGCTAAAAAGCTGCATGCTTCTTGGCTGCTGGAATGGGTAAGACTAGTTACGGGCCTATCGGACCGCATGGGACTCGCTGCTAAGAGCGCTGCGCCACCAAGACATGTTTGACTATTTTCTTAGAGCTGGAGTGGTCTTGTGTGGTAAGGCTACTAGTTAGCATTCTCTGGAGGCAGCCACATTATGAAGAGAGGTTGGAACAGGGATCTGCCAGTGAAACACTTGAGCCGCAACCTCAAGGGGAAATGTGCTATTATTTATCTATGTTGTAACAGTTCACAGAATGCTGAGAGAAAAAAATAAAATACTTATTTTTATTATAAAAATAAGTATTTGACTGGACATTGATTGATTGACACTACTGTAAGCTCTTATTTATGAATTGTATTCACTATTCTGTATTTGCACATCCCCCAGGGGAGCCTTTGACTGCTTGTCCACAGCTACCACAGTGAGTCAAGTGCAGATGGGGTATTTGGCCCAGTTGCTCAGGATGCATAGTAGGCTGGGCCTCGGAACATCATAAGTAAAACATCTCAAGCCGCACGGTTGGGCCCAGTAATTAGGGGCATGCAGTAAACTCCGCTCCGCCAGCGGAGATTGCAGAGTTTTGGTACTCCGTGCGGATAGGAGAGTTTGACAAAAAACTCTGCCAATCGCCAGCAGAGCGGAGGTTACCGGCGCCCGCCGCTCACCCTACATGGTTGACCTTTACACTACATTGTACAAAAGGCCAAGTGGCTGGAGAGGACATTAAACGTGAGCATTCTCCTTACCCTCTCTCCCTGCTTCCAAGTTTTCAATGTTGCATTGAGCAGACAGCCCCAGCCGATCATGTAGCCACCGCAGCTCCAACACCATTTCTGGCAGTAATCAAAGACAATGCTCGCTTAGAGGGGCTCTGTTTTGCCGAGACACAAGAATAGGGATCCGGCGGTGGTCCGGAAGGCAGCTCTTGGTACCGGCTCTTCTGGGGATACATGTGTGCTATGTTTGCCTGTGGGGGTCAGACCGGCTGTCCTCAGAAGAATGCACGAGCTATAAATTCAAAGAAATTCCAAGGCAGAAGGGGCTGAGGCACAAGGAGACAACAACCTGGAAAAAATGTGATTCCTCTGCCTGCTGGCGAAGCGCGACCTGGGAACGATGGTCAACTAAACGTCCGGACATTACTTTCATTTGCTTTAAGAACTGTATTTTTTAGAAATATCCCATGTCCTGAATGCCAAACCTAAACGCAATCAAGTGTCCTGGTATCTATTAGAGCAGGACATGCTAAACAAATAATTTAATTGAATTTCAAACACATTTTCATGCCAGAAGAAGCCTATTGCTAATTCAAAAGATAAACATTGTTTGACCGAGTCCCGGAATGAGAATTTAAGCAGTGTGCATGTTTACTGGTGCACACAGCAGCACAGGTCATACTTGTATAATCGTTTAATGCCTTCTGTAAATCGTGGAAAGGAAGTGGGTGTCATATTATTGCAAATCTAGTTCGCTCTCCGACTTTTAGACGATGTTAGATATTACTTTGTAGGTGCCTAAGTTTGTCTGTGGATTTTGCATGTGGCTGAAGTTACCGGAGATGGGCAGTGGTACTGCAGTGGAGGTGGGGAGGGTGCACGGCCACAGCTGTCACACACGCGCATGCATATTTAGAATGTGGTGCATCGATTCTGAGTAGGTACAGAACTATGCTTGGGACCATAGAACCTTAGTAGGCAGGGACTGAGTCATCCTACCACCTTAGTACCCATGTGCCTGGGACCAACTATCCATAGTGTCTCACTTGCCCTCATACTCACTCACCGAGGAACAAGTGATTAAACACCCCAGAACACAACAATACGGATTCTCTCAGGAATCGCAGTTACAGAACACACTCTTTTGCTCTCATACTTGTACTAGTCCCCAATAAGATCTGACAGAGCCACGAGAAAAGTTTAAAATGTTTATTTTTAACTATCATTTGCTAGTATGCAGTATACGTGCCGCAATAAGTAAGAAAATGCCTAACACAAATACGATCAGCATAATAAGTAGTCCATAAATTATAAAAGGAACTGTCATTATATAAGACAGGGTAGCCTAACCTCCTCCCCTTCTACAGAAGCAAAGTGATTATATATCAAAGACCTCTGGGTGTTGGCAGCAGACCCGGTACTTTAGCATGCACAGATGAAAGTACTACATTTCAGGTGCCGTCATGATCTCTTCCATGGAAACATCCCTGTCCAAGTGTGTTATCACCTATCTGTGTATACCTATATGACAACAGCTGCATTTGCATGTTTTGTCTAGGTGCTAGGGTCTGACCACAACAGAATAACAAGGGGTATTGTTGTTTGACCTTGTCTACTTTGTTCAGACTAAATCCCAGGAAAGAACAGAATGCGAAAACAACAGCAACTTCTGTGTGAAAGTAAAGTGTGGCACAAAGCAAAATAAGTTTGTATAGGAACGTGTGTAAAGCTGGGGGCAGTCTGCAACATGCTCATGTATCATAGGGAAAACAACTATAAGTACCCCATGTATCAACCTGCACGGGACAGGTGACACCCTCCCCTTGGTCAGGATGGTAGCACTAAAATGATGACAGAAATCAGGTGATAAGCAGAACCAAAGCAGAAAAATAAATCGTAGTCAGTGTTTCCTACAGGGACAATGGCCAAATTGGAAGTAAAGGTTTTTAGTTAAAAATGTATTCAATTACAGCATATCGCCGGGACTCAGGATGTGGGATGCCAAGTGAAAAGACGAGGATTCCAGTAAGAAATCCGACCCTTCCAAATTAGGATTGTCAGCCATCCAGTTGACTAGGTCAAAGGAACAAACATGCTCCTCGTATCCAGTTGTCGACAAGACCATCAAAGTACAACCTGTGTTTATTTAGATGAAACTGAGATCCAGAATACGCTACTCAGTTGCACAGGGATCACCTCCAGCCACTGGCCATAACGCTGGGTTGTACACATACCCAAGCAACAGTCCTGTTTATGGGCCACTAAGGGACCCATCAACAGTTCGAAATCCAGGGCACTGTGAGATGGTATAGCCAGGCAGACGTCCAGGGCCCATTGAAAGAGGAACCGGATACAGTGGAACACACATGTGAAGTAAGCATAGCGGAAGGTTAGACAAAATTCGGCATCCAGAGGGTCTAACGGCATGTTGAAAATGGCCCTTCCTTCTATTTTTTCCTGACCTGTTTGTGTTGGTTTTTGGACTCTGGGCACTTTTACACTGCTAATCAGTGCTAAAGTGCATATGCTCTCTGTGTAAATTGTGTTATGGATTGGTGTTTCCATGATTGGATATTTGATTTACTTGTTAGTCCCTAGAAAAGTGCACTGAGTGTGCCAGGGCCTGTAAATCAAATGCTACTAGTGGACCGGCAGCACTGATTGTGCCACCCACGTGAGTAGCCCTAAAAAGGTAACTCAGACCTGCCATTGCAGTGTCTGCGCGCAGTTTGTAACTGCCATGTCGACTTGGCAAGCGCGCCCACTTGCCAGGCCCTAAACCTTCCCTTTTCTACATGTTAGTCACCCCTAAGGTAGGCCCAAGGGGCAGGGTGCAGTGTAGGTGAAAGGTAGGACATGTCCTGGTGTGTGTGGCATGTCCTGATAGTGAATTACAGCCTACTTCGTTTTTCACTATTGCAAGGCTACATGTTCCCCATAGGACAGAATGGGAAGTTTGTTTATAACATCTTATAAACATAACTGGCCCTGGGAACTAAGGAGGAAAATAAAGTTTAGTATGCCTGAACTCAGAATCTAAAGATGCATCTTTCAGTGAAGGTGATTTTTACATTCTTTGTTTGAAAATACCACTTTTAGAAAGTAGGTATTTTCTTGCTCTGTCATCCGGTGTGCCTCTTTTGGAATGTGGATTGCCTGTCTGGGTTTTGGATGACAGAAGGCTGGGGAGCAGGAGTGGCTCCAGATAGTCTAGGTAGCGTCAGGAAAGGGCTGAATAGACCTGGGCTGCAATGGGGGACAAGGGAGATTTCCTTGCACCTCAAAGGGCCTGGTCTGCCTCTGACAATGTCGTCTCCACCTCCTGCCGAGAAATCACACCAGAGAAGGCAGAACTAGTTCTGGCTGGGCACAGGCACTCTCTGCCTAAGAGATCAAATGATTTTGGGATATAAATAGTGGGTCCCAGAACCCTGAACTTTAGAACTCTTTTGGATCAAGAAGACTGCCAAGAAAAAGAGCTGGAGAAGCTGTGAGAAGGATCTATCACTTTGCTGTGTGCTTTGCTGTGTAGGCCTGCAGTGGCTACTTCTGTCTTGGGCAGTGAAAGGACTGGACTGAACTTTCTGCAATCTGCTTTGTTAGTTTCTCCAAGGGCTTGAGGTAGAGCTTGCCCCCTGTTCAAGAAGTCTCAGGACCAACAAAGACTTCAAGCTCTTCTGCCTGCAGCACTGGGGACTGTGTGTTTTGTGCTGTAACAGAGGAAAAGCAACTCGACGTCATCTACGACGCTGCTGCCAACTCCGTGTCCTGACGGCACTGCAGAGAGCACTACCGCAATGGCGCACCACGACCCTGGTGTCACTGACGCCGCCTGCTGATGCCACCACCGAGCCGTTGCTCGCAGCGCAACCTGTGGGCACCGCACTCTGCACCGTGTCATTAAGAGAGATCATTTGTGTAGGTATCAGACATGCACGGAATAGTGATTTATGTACCTTGGACTTGCCAGGACTTAGTGCTCCATACCGATTTCAAGTCAATATTGCCCTTCAGTAATATTATCCTTTCAGGGCTAGGTTATCAACAAAAAGAGATGCATATATTAACTTGCTGTGAGTGAGCATATATTTTTTCGAGAGATTGGGAACCAATTTAAAATAGTATGATACTGGGTCCAAAGGGTCATAACCGGTGAAATAAGTATACTACATCTGTTGTGTATTGGAAGTACCCTGAGATGGAGTTGGGCAATGTTCCCATTGAATGTAATCATATTGGGGATGATGTCCACTAGCTCTATGCAAAAAATAGTGCCCATAATGTTGCTAACAGAGCAAATAGGCATAGTTAGCAAAATTAAAATTTAAATCCTCAGTGTCAAAGACAGTATAATATTGCAATGTGGAAAACATAAATTCACAGCATCGCAGTCACAATCATCCGATTGCAACCCAGGCACTATCACATCACCCATGGAAACCTGGAATACATGTGGTATCTGCAGGGTCTCTGTACGACTGAATACATCAAATGGTACTTTATCCCATACAATTCCATCAGTAACTGGGACTGCTGAAATACAAAGAGGAATGTGGGAGCAGCACTCCGTCGACAAGTTCTGCAGCCGGACGTTCGGGGAGGTAATGGTCATTAATCAAAAGGAAAAAATGGGTGACAAATCCAATCCACATGAACAAAAAAAACATGGAAAACACAATTCAGACATATCCAAGGTTGAACCAGATAAGTGCATTTTAACCAGGAGCTGAAAACACAAACCTGCGCTGGCGATAAAACTGAAGACAATGAAGAACTGTCTGAAGAAAGGGTATCTTGATTGATATAGTAACCAGAAGAACTCAGCTGGAATAACTGAGGTTCAGATTCTGGATGCAGACTCGAGGCCTACACTCCCGAAGGTACCTCAAGGGGTGGATCAAAATAAACGATTCCCATTGTAGGGTGTATAGAAAGTAAAAGAGATACCAGGTCAACTGAAAACTCAATATCCCGCTCCAGCAGCCGGGAAGAATCAGAAGTAATGGAGCTCACAGGCTGTATGGAAACATCCCGTGTTGGGACAACCCTAGGAATACTAATAAGGATTGGCCAAATGGTGTAACTTGACATGCACAAAATAAAAAGATTCACACACAACAAGGGTGGGTAATTCAGGATCAGAATACTCGAGAGCTAAAAGAAGGGCCCTCACCTCGGCAATCTGGGTCGGGCAGTCCCAAAGGGACTGGGTATGCATCAAGGTAGAGTGAAAAACTCCATCCATCATAGTACCTATGACAATAGCACAAGCTGCAGAATATGTCTGCTTAGAACCAATGGCCAGCTGAGCCGGACCATCAGCGTAAATAATACATTTGTACTGATCAAGAGGAAGCCATCTGCACCACAGTCAAGAAAATGTCAGTAGAAGAGAAACGCATTTCCACAGGAGTACACAGGTACCATTTATAAGCAATTGGCACAGTTTCACCCTCATTAAATAAATGTCACATAAGTAAGGCCGATCGCACCAGGCAAAATTTGGATGACCAAATTGGTAGTATTCAACCTAGCCTGTAAGTATTGCGTAGCAAGCAAATCAGATTGTAAAGCACGCAACACCGTGGTGTGTTCCGGGAAGCCAAGAGGATGCAGAAGAGAACGGGTGTATCAAAGCATAAAGAGGTTTTATACGCTGAGTATAGCCAGGAATGTAAGTCCCGCCGAAATAAAGAAAACCAAGCAGAGACAAAAAAAATTTAAGAGTAGAAAGTGGTTGCACTTGTGCACATTTCTTTAACAAATGGGGTGACAAACCCCGACCCTCATTCGTCAATTAATAACCAAGAAAGAGAACGGCCAGAAATGCAATATGCGACTTTGCAAAAACAACCTTGTAGCCAAGAGCAGCAAATCATGTGATGATGCGATCAAGTCTTGCGAGATTGGGATTTAATTCATCATCTGTCAGGTATATGTCATCGACATACGCGAAAGCATCAGGTTCAATATCATGAAAGGGACACAATAAGTGCTGCAAAGACCCTGGGGATATTCTTATACCCCATTGATACTCTTCCGTATCATTTCTGGGAACCAAGGGCACTAAACACAGGAGCCAGGTTATGACTGAAAAATCCATTAGAAATATCTAGTGTAGTTTTGAACTTTTTACACACAATCATATTTATGAAACTGTACTATTCGTGTTTTCCACGGCAAAAGTACAGGTATGACTATTCAAATGTATATAATCTAAAACTATGCGATAAGAACCATCAGGTTTCAGAAGTGTTAGAGTCGGGGATCTCTGGTTGGCGCAAGGTTGCCCTTGTGTCAAGCAGGAACCCTCTCCTCCACGTCAGGGCGCAGGATAACCCCTCGCGAATGACCCTTGCTCACCCTCTAGGTGCGTGGCGTGAGCAGCCAAGGCGATTCCTCAGGCGTTGTTGGTTAAGCACTTCCAATCATACACACAGTAAATACATCAATCCCCCCAGAAACGGACACCAGGCTTGGATATATATAAAAATACGCTTCTTTATGTAAAAATAAGGTATATATATCTCCACAGACTTATCACAAGACCAATAACGTTTTCGCTAGGCCGCCAGGTTATACAGCAGGCAAATGTTCTGGGTTCGTAGTTTCAAATGGATAGTTCGTAGTCTCTTTACTCGTAGTTCCAGTACTCACAGAGATCGGTTCCTGCGAACGGGGAAATAAGGCGTTGCGGGCCCCGAGCCCGATACTGGAACTTCTTTCGTGATGTGGAGAGTCGGCACAGGTCGGTGCGACTCTCAGCTTGGGAAGTGTTCTTGGGTCCTCAATCAGCAGGTGTGGGCAAGTAGGCAGGCGCGGCCCGCGACCCTTTAGCACGGCGGTGCAGGAGGGTCTCCACAGCGGGGGCGGCGCGGCCTGAGATGTCCGAGGATAGCGAAGCGGGGCCACAGGGCACGGTCAGTGCAGCTGGGTGACCCGGCGTAGATCACAGTCGTCGGACGGCTTCCGGCAGGAGGGGTGATAGCACGTTCAGCGCGCTCCAGTGGCAGGCGGTGACAGGGGTGCAGGCGGCCTGGCCCGGGGACAGAGAGCGGCTCCGGACGGAGCGGGGCTCTCACGGGATTGCGGCAGGCGAGCTCCTGAGTGTCACGGCCCTAGGAGGGGCGATGAGGGGCGCAGTCTCTTTTCCAGCGGGATGCACACACGGCTCGAATTGGAGGACGAGCAAGAAGCACAGAGAACCCACTGTTCCTGGGGTTCAGTTCAGGGGGCAAGCTCAGATCAAGCCCTTGGAGAATGTTCAAGCACAAAGTAGCAAAGTCTTTTCAGTAAGTCTCTTCCTCTCCTCTCTCAGCAAGGCAAGCAGCAGGCCAGCTCCTCCGGCGTCTTCTTCTCCTTCTAGTCGGGCAGAGGTTCTTTGTGGTAAACAGGATTCTGATTTCTTAGGAGCCAGGCTCCTACTTTTATACACCAATTCTTTTGTTCTTTAGCGCCAGGGGGCCTAGGCCTGGCTCAGTCCAGTTCTGGAGCACTTTGTTATGGTGACTCTGCTCTTTCCTTTCAGCAGCAGGGCAGAGACATCAGCCGCCCCACAGGGGGTGGCGCCGGCTTTGTGGTGGCAGAGCACAGGTCTATTCAAGAGTCAAGGTGTACTCCTCCCACCCATCCAGGTGTAATCTCTCCACCCACCACCTGGCAGCCAACCTGTCTCTGGGGATCCCCCCACCCTGCTCCTTACTGTTGCCAGGCAGAACACACACACATACAGCAGAGGCGGACTGAGATGGTCAGGTCAGTAAATACTAACTTTCTAAAAGTAGTATTTACAAACCCAGGATATTAAAATAAACTTGACTACAAGAAGTATTTTATTATTCTGAGTTCAGGCATACCAAACTTGACACTTCTACCATGCTCTCTGAGTCCACTGGGGTCACAGCGTTGGCGTGATCCCAGCAGCCCACTCTGGCCTATGGAGAGCAGGTAGCCTTCAATAGTGAAGAACGAAAATGGCTGTAATTCACTACTAAGACATGCCCCACACATCAGGGCATGTCCTACCTTATGCCTACAATGCACCCTGCCCTTGGGCCTACCAGAGGGGTGGCTAATATGTAGGTAAGGGAAGGTTTAGGGACTGGCAAGTGGGGGCACTTGCGCAGTCAGCGCGACGGTCCCGGACCGCGCACAGGGTCTGCGGTGGCAGGCCCTAGACACACTTTACAAGGCCGCTTCCGTGGGTGGCGCAACCAGCGCTGCAAGCCCACCAGCAGCATTGGCATTCACGAGCCCTGGCACCCCTGGTGCACTTTACTGGGGACTGACAGTGAATCCAATAAACCAATCGTGGACATCAATTACAGGTACACTTTACCTAGGGAGCACTTGCACTGCGGCACGGATTAGCCGTGGCGCAGTGCCCTGAGCGGACAACACCAGCAAAACAGTCGAGGCACACCATCAAAAAGTGGAAGGGAAACTCACGCCAAGGTGCCAGGTCTAACACGTGTCCCCTCCAGCTGAAATGTGGGGAGAACTACCCTTGCCCAGGGGGTTCCTCGTCACTAAGGCGGAAATACCTGGACAGACCGTCGGCGTTGGCGTGATCTGTACCAGGACGGTGTTCCACCGTAAAGTCCATACCCTGTAGGGAGATGGACCACCTCAACAGCTTCGGGTTTTCACCCCTCATTTGCATCAACCATCTGAGGGGCCTGTGGTCCGTCTGAACCCGGAAGTGAGACCCAAACAAGTAGGGTCTTAGCTTCTTCAGCGCCCAGACCACAGCAAATGCTTCTCGCTCGATTGCACTCCACCTACTTTCCCGTGGAAGTAACCTCCTACTGATGAAGGCTACGGGTTGGTCCCAGCCCTCCTCAGTCATCTGTGAGAGAACAGCCCCCACACCATGCTCTGAAGCGTCTGTCTGTACTAGGAATTCCTTGGAGAAGTCAGGGGCCAAGAGCACGGGCGCCGTGCACATGGCCGTCTTCAGGGTGTCGAAAGCTTTCTGACAGGTGTCAGTCCAAATCACGTTCCTGGGCTGCTTCTTCGAAGTCAGCTCTGTCAAGGGGGCAACGATCGTTCCATAGCCCTTGACAAACCTCCTGTAGTACCCAGTGAGCCCCAGGAAGGCCCTCACTGCGGTCTGCGTCTTGGGGGGTTCCCAAGCCAGGATGGTTTCAATTTTGGGTTGCAAGGGTGCCACCTTGCCACTCCCCACTTGGTGTCCCAAGTACACCACGGAACCCTGCCCGATCTGGCACTTGCTTGCCTTGATCGTGAGGCCTGCTCGGCGCAGCGCCATCAACACTTCCCAGAGGTGGCGCAGGTGTTCAGGCCAGGTGGCACTGAACACTGCGATGTCATCCAGGTAGGCGGCACTGAACGCATCCAGCCCAACCAGTACCTGGTTGACCAACCTCTGGAAGGTGGCAGGGGCATTCTTCATCCCAAATGGCATGACTCGGAACTGGAAGTGCCCATCTGGTGTAGAGAATGCTGACCTCTCTTTGGCCCCATCGGTCAAGGCGATCTGCCAGTACCCAGACGTTAAATCAAACGTGCTGAGGAACCGGGCAGCCCCCAGCCGATCAATGAGCTCATCAGCTCTGGGGATGGGGTGCGCGTCAGTCTTCGTGACTGAATTGAGTCCTCTGTAGTCCACACAGAACCGGAGTTCAGGTGTGGCTCCCGGCGCAGCAGCCTTTGGGACCAAGACCACGGGGCTGGACCAAGGACTGCTGGAGGACTCAACCACCCCTAGCGCAAGCATTTTGGAGACCTCCTCCTTAATGCAAGCTCTGACCCTGTCAGTTACCCTGTAAGCCTTGTGCTTCACAGGTAAGCTGTCTCCTGTGTCCACATCATGGACGCACCAATCTGTGACACCAGGAACCAGGGAGAATCGGTCGGAAAACTGTCCCAGCAAGTGGCGGCAGTCTTCCTGTTGTTCGGGCGTCAGGGTGGGTGAGAGGTTAACTCCATCCACTGACCCATCTTTCTCAGAGGCCACTAAGAGGTCAGGAAGAGGCTCGGTCTCCTCTTCCATTCCATCATCAGTGGCCAGCAGCATGCCCACTTCGGTCCTCTCTAAGTGGGGCTTAAGGCGGTTAACATGTAGGACCCTCAAAGGGTTCCTGGGAGTCTGCATGTCCACCAAGTAGGTGATAGGACTTTTGCGCTCCACAACCTCAAATGGACCTGTCCACTTATCCTGAAGTGCACACGGCTCCACTGGGGCCAAGACCCACACCTTTTGTCCAGGTTGAAGCTCTACCAGAGTGGCATTCCGGTCGTACCACCGCTTCATCTCCTCCTGGCTGGCTTCCAGATTTGCCTCAGCAAGTTGCCTGAAACGCCGAGTCTGGTTTCGGAAGGCCAGCATGTAACTATATACATTCTGGGGAGGTTTCCTGGGAGATTGCTCCCAGCCTTCCTTTACCAAACTCAGAGGTCCTCTTACCGGGTGACCATACAGAAGCTCAAAGGGGCTGAATCCTAGAGACTTCTGTGGCACCTCTCGGTAAGCGAAGAGCAGGCATGGCAAGAGGACGTCCCACTTACGCCTCATTGGACCGTCCAGGCCCATGATCATGCCTTTGAGGGTTCGGTTGAATCTCTCAACCAACCCATTTCCTTGGGGATGGTAAGGAGTGGTGAACTTGTAAGTTACCCCACACTCCTTCCACAGGGATTTCATATATGTGGATATGAAATTGGTCCCCCTGTCGCTCACCACCTCTAGAGGGAATCCCACTCGGGAGAAAATTCCCATCAGTGCCCGTCCCACCACGGGGGCCGTCACTGTCCTCAGAGGGATGGCTTCAGGGTACCGGGTGGCATGGTCCACCAAGACCAGGATAAACCTGTTGCCCAGGGCTGTCTTGGGATCCAGAGGCCCCACAATATCAATACCCACTCGTTGGAATGGCGTACCGACCACAGGGAAAGGTTGCAGAGGAGCCTTGTGCTTCCCTCCGCTCTTACCACTTGCCTGGCAAGTCTGACAGGTTCTGCAGTAGGAATCGGAATTCTTGTGCATTTGGGGCCAGTAAAAGTGGGTGACAAGCCTGTCATAGGTCTTGTCCATCCCCAAATGTCCTGCTAAAGGCACATCATGAGCCAGCCCCAGTAGGAAGGTTCTGAACTTCTGGGGTACCACCAGCACACGGGCTGACCCAGGTTCAGCAGCCTTAGGCTCGGAATACAGGAGGTCACTCTCCCAGTACACGTAGTGTGTTTTGGCCTGAACACCATTGGCCTGGTCTGCAGCCTGTTGCCGCATACCCACGAGAGAAGGGCATTCTTTCTGCTCCCTGCAGAATTCCTCCCTGGAGGGACCTCCTTCTTGCTGCCAATGGGTCAGCTCAGGCAAGTCTCCCAGTTCGGCAATCTGTTCCCCGGTAGGCTCCAGAGCATCCCCCTCAGGGTCTACTTCCTCCTGGGCCGTGGGAACTTCGGGGGCCGGTTTCCCGCGCCTCCTGCGCCTTCTCCCTAAGGCCGGTTCCTGGACCTCTCCCTCAGGCTCCAGGACCCTCTCAACACCCCTACTGGCTGCCATGGACCGGGTGGTCACGCACGCCCAGTCGGGTAGACCCACCATCCTCAGATGCGTGGTCTTCTCCACCTTTTCCCAAGGGGAACTCTCCAGGTCGTTCCCTAGCAGACAATCTACAGGCATGTCAGTTCTCACAGCGACTTGTAGAGTACCAGAGACCTCCCCCCACTCAAAGGGAACTTGAGCCATTGGACAACGACTCTCTACGTTGTCAGCATTGACAACCCTACAGTAGGCATTGGGTACAATCTGCTCTTGAGACACCAGGTGTTGCCTCACCGAGGTCACGCTGGCTCCTGTATCTCTAAGAGCCTCAACCTTCTTTCCATTGATGGTCACTACCTGCCCATATTTCTTAGTGTTAGAGGGCAGGTAGGTTACGGGGACCATCTCGCTGTCTCCTAGCGAGACTAGGGTCATCTGCCCGGGACCCCCACCCTCCTGGACTGCTACTTCCTCCCCAAAGTTAACACTAGCTACTTGCCGGGGTGGAGCACCAGTGGGTGCGGTCTTACCAAACAGGCGACACTTAGGATCAGAGGCAATGTGACCCGGATCGCCACACTTATAACAATTGAAGGGCCCCTTTGGAACAGGTCTACCTGTCGGGGCCCCGTTCTGCTGCGGGGTTGGGGGAGGCTGAGAACCCTTCTGCTGGTTCCCTTGGGAATTACTTTGGGGGCCTTTTTGGAACCCCTTCTGTTTACCCTTGTCCCCCCCACTCTTCTGCTGGGGACCCTGCCCACCTTTGGCGGAGTCTCCCACTTGACCCTTGTGGACCCTGGTGCTGAGCCAGCGGTCCGCCTCCTCAGCAAGCTTCCTCGGGTTGGACAGCTTGCTATCAATCAGGTGCTGGCGTAGCTCAGGAAAACATTGACTGGACAAGTGCTCCCATGCAATTAAATCAAGCAGCCCTTGATAATCATTCACTTTGCTACCCTTCACCCAACCATCCAGCGCTCTGCAGAAAAAGGTCACATATTCCACATACGTACTCTCAGGGATCTTCTTGGTCTCCCTGAACCTCTGTCGATATAGCTCCGGAGTTAACCCATACCTGGTCATTAAAGCTTCCTTCATATGGGGGTATGAGGTTTGGACTTCTAAGGGCAAATCTAACAGTGTGTCCCGCCCTTCAGCAAGGAACCTTCCCCACAACCCCGCTCCCCAGTCTTTCTCAGGGACCCGGTGTGAGGACATGGCCACCTCGTAGGCCCTAAACCACTGCCCTATGTCATCCTTTCTGAAATACTCCTTTACTACATCTTTGGGGATGTACACCTTGGACTCTACCTGCGCTGGTGGAGTGCTGCCACCAGAAGGAGCGGTGTCCAAACTTTTCGCCTTCAGCTCCAACTCCTTCAATCTGATATCATGATCCATTTGGCGTTGTTGTGCCTCCAGGGCCAACTTCTGCTTTTCCATTTCCATTTGTCCTGCCAACTTTGCCATCTCCATTGCATGCGCCCTGTCTGCTGCCCTGTCTGCCAGCTCCTCTGGCGACCGGACTCTGCTGGGCTCCTCAAGGTTGTCGGGTGGAACGATGTCCCCCGCATTCCGTAGGTCTCGTGACTCCTTCCAGGCTCTCAACGCCTTGGTGTACTGGTGCTTCCTCTTGCATCCAGCATGGGGGACTCTGAATTGTACACTGTAGCCTTTCAATTGCTCCATCGTGTAGCCTTCCAGTCTCTCCCAATCCACCTCATCGATTCCAGAAATCACAGAGAGTGCTCTCCCAGCGGAGTGTGAGCCAGGCATGGTCGCAGTAATGGCAGATGTCTCAACAAAGTTCAACAAATGAAAACCTGTGGCTGCGTTATTTGGTCTGCTCTCACTATCTGGTGATTAATAATTCACTGTATGCAAATTATAAGTGCAAATCCGAAATCCCAACCGCTGCCAACAATGTTAGAGTCGGGGATCTCTGGTTGGCGCAAGGTTGCCCTTGTGTCAAGCAGGAACCCTCTCCTCCACGTCAGGGCGCAGGATAACCCCTCGCGAATGACCCTTGCTCACCCTCTAGGTGCGTGGCGTGAGCAGCCAAGGCGATTCCTCAGGCGTTGTTGGTTAAGCACTTCCAATCATACACACAGTAAATACATCAATCCCCCCAGAAACGGACACCAGGCTTGGATATATATAAAAATACGCTTCTTTATGTAAAAATAAGGTATATATATCTCCACAGACTTATCACAAGACCAATAACGTTTTCGCTAGGCCGCCAGGTTATACAGCAGGCAAATGTTCTGGGTTCGTAGTTTCAAATGGATAGTTCGTAGTCTCTTTACTCGTAGTTCCAGTACTCACAGAGATCGGTTCCTGCGAACGGGGAAATAAGGCGTTGCGGGCCCCGAGCCCGATACTGGAACTTCTTTCGTGATGTGGAGAGTCGGCACAGGTCGGTGCGACTCTCAGCTTGGGAAGTGTTCTTGGGTCCTCAATCAGCAGGTGTGGGCAAGTAGGCAGGCGCGGCCCGCGACCCTTTAGCACGGCGGTGCAGGAGGGTCTCCACAGCGGGGGCGGCGCGGCCTGAGATGTCCGAGGATAGCGAAGCGGGGCCACAGGGCACGGTCAGTGCAGCTGGGTGACCCGGCGTAGATCACAGTCGTCGGACGGCTTCCGGCAGGAGGGGTGATAGCACGTTCAGCGCGCTCCAGTGGCAGGCGGTGACAGGGGTGCAGGCGGCCTGGCCCGGGGACAGAGAGCGGCTCCGGACGGAGCGGGGCTCTCACGGGATTGCGGCAGGCGAGCTCCTGAGTGTCACGGCCCTAGGAGGGGCGATGAGGGGCGCAGTCTCTTTTCCAGCGGGATGCACACACGGCTCGAATTGGAGGACGAGCAAGAAGCACAGAGAACCCACTGTTCCTGGGGTTCAGTTCAGGGGGCAAGCTCAGATCAAGCCCTTGGAGAATGTTCAAGCACAAAGTAGCAAAGTCTTTTCAGTAAGTCTCTTCCTCTCCTCTCTCAGCAAGGCAAGCAGCAGGCCAGCTCCTCCGGCGTCTTCTTCTCCTTCTAGTCGGGCAGAGGTTCTTTGTGGTAAACAGGATTCTGATTTCTTAGGAGCCAGGCTCCTACTTTTATACACCAATTCTTTTGTTCTTTAGCGCCAGGGGGCCTAGGCCTGGCTCAGTCCAGTTCTGGAGCACTTTGTTATGGTGACTCTGCTCTTTCCTTTCAGCAGCAGGGCAGAGACATCAGCCGCCCCACAGGGGGTGGCGCCGGCTTTGTGGTGGCAGAGCACAGGTCTATTCAAGAGTCAAGGTGTACTCCTCCCACCCATCCAGGTGTAATCTCTCCACCCACCACCTGGCAGCCAACCTGTCTCTGGGGATCCCCCCACCCTGCTCCTTACTGTTGCCAGGCAGAACACACACACATACAGCAGAGGCGGACTGAGATGGTCAGGTCAGTAAATACTAACTTTCTAAAAGTAGTATTTACAAACCCAGGATATTAAAATAAACTTGACTACAAGAAGTATTTTATTATTCTGAGTTCAGGCATACCAAACTTGACACTTCTACCATGCTCTCTGAGTCCACTGGGGTCACAGCGTTGGCGTGATCCCAGCAGCCCACTCTGGCCTATGGAGAGCAGGTAGCCTTCAATAGTGAAGAACGAAAATGGCTGTAATTCACTACTAAGACATGCCCCACACATCAGGGCATGTCCTACCTTATGCCTACAATGCACCCTGCCCTTGGGCCTACCAGAGGGGTGGCTAATATGTAGGTAAGGGAAGGTTTAGGGACTGGCAAGTGGGGGCACTTGCGCAGTCAGCGCGACGGTCCCGGACCGCGCACAGGGTCTGCGGTGGCAGGCCCTAGACACACTTTACAAGGCCGCTTCCGTGGGTGGCGCAACCAGCGCTGCAAGCCCACCAGCAGCATTGGCATTCACGAGCCCTGGCACCCCTGGTGCACTTTACTGGGGACTGACAGTGAATCCAATAAACCAATCGTGGACATCAATTACAGGTACACTTTACCTAGGGAGCACTTGCACTGCGGCACGGATTAGCCGTGGCGCAGTGCCCTGAGCGGACAACACCAGCAAAACAGTCGAGGCACACCATCAAAAAGTGGAAGGGAAACTCACGCCAAGGTGCCAGGTCTAACAAGAAGCGGAAAGAGAGGATTATTCAGCGCAGAGACACAGGGTTCAATTACATACTCATTTTCTAATTGAGTACGAATCTCTTTCACGGAAGCCTTAGCGTTACATTTAATTGGATATTGAGGCTGCTGCTAAGGAAAAGAACATATGGGAACAACGTGTAAAGGAGAATCCTTATCCCAACCAGCCTGGTTGTGGTATAAGGCAGGGGCCAAAACAAGAGCCCATTCAGAAGCATAAGCATGCTTAGTCTCATCAGGGACGAACTGCGAAAAGGAAGGAATAGTCACATCCTCCCTCAAGGACACTCAAGAACAAACGGGGGAGACCAATCGACCTCAACCAGTAAAATATCATACGAAGAGGCCATGTTGTCCCAAAAAATAGCATTAATGGTGAGTTTAATGTCACCTTCAATCTGAATGTCGAAATGGTAAAGTCTATCAGGTGGAGCTACATGGGTGTCCGCGGTTTCAACAGTTACAAAGGTGTCAGTTTCTTTTGCCTCCAGAAACTGGTGGAGTGTCTGATGCACCATGGTAACTTCTGCTGAGCTGTCGAGGAGAGTCACTGCCCAACTCCTGTCCAGGAGGAGGGTTCTCACCATCTGGGGCATATTTTGCTGTTAAAGCAGCAACTTTCTTCTTCTGGAATGGGGCTCTATATGGAGATGGTTCCTCTGTCTTAACTTTCACGTCAAAAGAGCACTGCAGGTCCCGCTTGATTACGCGGACTCACCTTGTCTGCAATCTTGCTGTCCTCCTCTGTCATACTGTCGATCAGATGAATCCTGAAAGGAACGAGGAGAACGAGGATCAGGAACCGGAAACCTCTCAGGAGTCCTAATTTTAGAGCATTCACGTAAATCATATCTACGCTTAGAAGCGTCTGGCTGCGGTGACCTACTATGAGACCTAGGCTTCTGCTGCTGTTAAGATTTGTCCCATGTTTTTTAGGAAAGACAGAACGACCCTCCTTTTCAGGAGGAGGCTTACTTGAGACTAAGTAGATGGTCTGACCCCCCAAGTTATTATGACATAAGGATGTGTAAACATCGGCAATAATAACTGGCAGCTTTGTTCGCCATAAGTTGGCAGGGTATGCTCAGACGTTGAGTCCCTTGCTCACTTTGCCACTGGATTCAAGCAAGCCTGGCTGAAGACGGCTGAAATGCCAGAAACCGGTCCTAGGAAGCTTGTTTCCGGTCCAGGGAAGGCATGGCTTGGCAGTTTGGGCTGGACTGTACCCATGAGGCACAGGGTCAGACTGATTTGCATATGGCCATGTCTGAACTGGGGTGGCAGAGTGGGCTAAAGAACGGTGATGGATCAAACCCAGATCTGTTGACTGGGTGTGAGTGTTTGATTGGTTCTGATGCTCCGTCCATCACCACCCCCTTTTGTACCGCTTTGTTCGCCATAAGTTGGCAGGGTATGCTCAGACGTTGAGTCCCTTGCTCACTTTGCCACTGGATTCAAGCAAGCCTGGCTGAAGACGGCTGAAATGCCAGAAACCGGTCCTAGGAAGCTTGTTTCCGGTCCAGGGAAGGCATGGCTTGGCAGTTCGGGCTGGACTGTACCCATGAGGCACAGGGTCAGACTGATTTGCATATGGCCATGTCTGAACTGGGGTGGCAGAGTGGGCTAAAGAACGGTGATGGATCAAACCCAGATCTGTTGACTGGGTGTGAGTGTTTGATTGGTTCTGATGCTCCGTCCATCACCACCCCCTTTTGTACCCCAAGTTATTATGACATAAGGATGTGTAAACATTGGCAATAATAACTGGCAACTCACGTTCACAGTCAAAGTCAGCCACAGCTAAAAGGCGTTTATGAACCATCAAGGACACTGCCCCACCTTTAACATTAGAAAGAATCATTTCAGAGACAATGAGAAAAATACCCATTAGCTTCATCCCCAAATCTAGGGCAGGACCAACTCCATGTTCATTCAGTACCTGTTTAAGGTCACTCGAAAGAACACTTATCAAGGGGGTGCCATAACAAAGTGCATACACTGACGCAAACACCGTCCCCCAAGTGTTGCAGTCAGCCAAGGGGGGAATCAGACAACTAGGCAAGTACATATTAATGATCCTATGTTTCTCTATCAATCAATCAATCATTCGCATTTATAAAGCGTGCTACTCACCCATAAAGGGTCTCAAGGCGCTGGGGAGGGGGAGGGGGTCAGTGCTCGAAGAGCCAGGTCTTGAGCTGCCTTCTGAAGGAGAGGTGTTCAGGTATGGCGCGAAGGTGGCTGGGCAGAGAGTTCCAGGTCTTCGCTGCCAGGAAAGAGAAGGATCTTCCTCCGGCGGTGGCTTTGCGGATGTGGGGTACGGCTGCCAGGGCCTGTCCGGCGGATCGTAGAGTGCGCGGAGGAGTGTAGAAGGAGACGCGGTTGTTGATGAGTTTGGGTCCGAGGTTGTGAAGGGCTTTGTGTGCATGGGTGAGGAGTCGGAAGGTGTTCCTCTTGTTGACGGGGAGCCAATGGAGTTTTTTCAGGTGTCCTGAGATGTGGTGGTGGTGAGGGATGTCCAGGATGAGTCTTGCGGCAGCGTTCTGGATCCGTTGGAGTTTCCTCAGCAGCTTGGTGGTGATGCCCGCGTACAAGGTGTTCCCGCAGTCCAAGCGACTGGTGACGAGGGCGTGGGTGACGGTCTTTCTGGTGTCGGTGGGGATCCAGCGGAAGATCTTGCGGAGCATGCGGAGGGTGTTGAAGCATGCTGAGGTCACCGAGTTCACCTGTCTGGTCATGGTGAGGGATGAGTCCAGGATGAAGCCGAGGTTGCGTGCGTGGTCGGTGGGTTGGGGAGTGCTGCCTAGGGCGGGGGGCCACCAGGAGTCGTCCCATGCGGTGGGGGTGGGGCCGAGGATGAGGACCTCCGTCTTGTCGGCGTTCAGTTTCAGGCGGCTGTCTGTCATCCAGTTTGCCACTTCCTTCATTCCTTCATGAAGTCTGGTCCTAGCTGAGGTGGGGTTGTTTGTGAGTGATAAGATGAGCTGGGTGTCGTCGGCGTATGATATAAGGTCCAGTCCGTGTTTGCGTGCGATGTTCGCCAGGGGGGTCATGTAGATGTTGAAGAGAGTGGGGCTGAGGGAGGATCCTTGAGGTACGCCGCAGATGATCTCCGTGGCTGTGGATCTGAAGGGGGGCAGGCGGACTCTCTGAGTCCTTCCGGAGAGGAAGGAGATGATCCATTCGAGGGCCTTGCCTCTGATGCCGGCGTTGCTGAGGCGTCGTATCAGGGTGCGGTGGCAGACCGTGTCGAAGGCTGCGGAGAGGTCCAGGAGCATGAGGGCCACGGTCTCACCCTTGTCGGTCAGGGCTCTGATGTTGTCCGTGGCTGCGATGAGGGCGGTTTCGGTGCTGTGGTTGGTCCTGAAACCGAACTGTGTGGGGTCGAGGGAGTCGTTGGTTTCCAGGGCGTTGGAGAGTTGAGTGTTGACAATTTTCTCAATCACTTTGGCGGGGAACGGCAGGAGAGAGATGGGCCGGAAGTTTTTGAGTTCGGTGGGGTCTGCTGTGGGTTTCTTTAAGAGGGCGTTGAGCTCTGCGTGTTTCCAGCTCTCCGGGAAGGTGGCGGTGGTGAGGGAGGCGTTGATGACATCTCGGAGGTGCGGTGCGATGATGTTGTCGGCTTTGTTGTACATGTGGTGCGGGCAGGGGTCCGATGGGGATCCGGAGTGGATCGAGTTCATGACGCGGGAGGTCTCCTCGGTGGTGGTTGGGCTCCAGGTGAGGATGGTGGTGATGTCGGTATCGGGTTCCGGGGGGGGGTTCGTGTCGGTGGTCGGGAAGCTGTTGTATATGTCGGTGATCTTGTGGTGGAAAAAGGTCGCGAGGGAGTCGCAGAGGTCCTGTGATGGGGGGATGGAGTTGTTTTCTGCGTCCGGGTTGGAGAGCTCTTTGACGATGCCAAATAGTTCCTTGCTGTTGTGGGCGTTTTTGTCAAGTCTGTTCCGGTAGGCTGTTTTTCGTGCGGCGCGGAGGTGTTGGTGGTGTTGGCGGGTGGCGTCCTTGAGAGCTGACATGTTCTCTTCGGTCTGGTTGAGGCGCCACGTCTTCTCGCGGGCGCGGCATTCTTTCTTGGAGTCCTTGAGGTCGGGGGTGAACCAGGAGTTTTTCTTGTGGTTGTTGGTGCTGGCTTGAGTTTTCAGGGGGGCCAGGAGGTCGGCGCAGTCGGAGATCCAGTTGGTGATGTTGTTGGCGGCTTCGTTTGGGTCGGTGGTGCTGGTGGGTTGGTTCTGGGAGAGGGTTGATGCGAGCTGATCCGTGGTGATACGAGTCCAGTGTCTTCTTGGTGGTTGCTGGGTGTGGTGGTGCACAGTGGTCTTCTTGAAGATGAAGTGGACGCAGCTGTGGTCCGACCAGGTGAGTTCGGTGGTGTGGCTGAAGGTGATGTGTTTGCTGGAGGAGAAGATGGGGTCGAGCGTGTGTCCGGCGTAGTGGGTGAGTGTGTTGACTAGCTGATTCAGTCCCAGGTTGGTGAGGTTGTCCAGTAAGGCGGTGGTGTTGTTGTCGGTGAGGTTCTCCAGGTGAAAGTTGAGGTCTCCTAAGAGGATGTAGTCGGTGGACGAGAGTGCGTGAGGAGTGACGAAGTCTGCGATGTCTTCGCTGAACTTGGTGCGGGGTCCTGGTGGTCTGTACATGAGGGTGCCTCTGAGGGTGGTCTTGGGGTCGCTGTGGATCGTGAAGTGGAGATGTTCGGCGTCGGGGAGTGAGTTGTCGGTGTTGGTTGAGATGCGGATGGAGTTTTTGTGTGCGATGGCGATGCCTCCTCCGATGCGGTTGGTGCGGTCTTTCCGGAGGATTTTGTAGCCGTCGGGGATGGCAATGGCGATGTCGGATGCCGAGGAGGGATTCATCCAGGTCTCGGTGAGGAAGGCGATGTCCGGGTTCGTAGAGTTGATGAGGTTCCACAGTTCGATGGCGTGCCTGTGGATGGATCGGGTGTTGACCAGGATGCAGTGGAGATTGCTTCCGGGGGAGTTGTTCTTGACGGGAGCGGTGTTGGTCCGTGGGCAGGTGAAGTGACAGTTGTTGCAGGTGAAGGGTCCCTGGGTCCATTTAGGGTGGGCGCGGTAGCAGCCCGAAGTGCGGCCGGGGTTGAGGTTGATGAGGGTGGCGGAGTCGTAGGTCAGGCGGGGGGCGCGGGGGCCAGGGGTTCGGGCGCTGAGCGGGCGCAGACGGGCTTGCCTTAGGCGTGCCTTCGGCGCGCCAGCGGCGCGCCCGCTGCGCGCGTCCGCTGCGCGGCCTCGCAGCGGCCGCCATTTAAGGGGTAGCCGGGGAGGCGGGGTCAGCTGGGAGGCGGGAGGAGGGCGGGTAGGGGAAAAAAGCAGCAAAAAAGCGGCGGCGGGAAAAGGCTCTCGGGGATACAGAAGTAAACCAGGGGAGCGCGATCACACAACACAGGCACTCGGGGATACAGAAGGAAACCAGGGGAGCGTGATCACACAGCACAGGCACTCGGGGATACAGAAGGAAAAAAAGGGGAGCGCGAACGCAGACAAGCAGCAACACAGGCACTCGGGGCACAGGCAGCGATGCAGGCAAAAGGAGAAGGCAGAACAGGGGATCTGGTGGCGCTGTGAGGACAGGGGAGCGACCTACCCTGGGGTCAAGCGTCGCTACCACAGCCTCGCAGCGGCCGCCATTTAAGGGGTAGCCAGGGAGGCGGGGTCAGCTGGGAGGCGGGAGGAGGGCGGGTAGGGGAAAAAAGCGGCAAAAAAGCGGCAGCGGGAAAAGGCTCCGAAGGCGAGGAGGCCTAGAAAAATGAAAAAGGCGCAGAAAAACAGGAAAAACGAGGGGGAGACGGCGGGAGGGCAAGGGGGACGGCACTCAGGAGATGCAGGCACTCGGGGATACAGAAGGAAACCAGGGGAGCGCGATCACACAACACAGGCACTCGGGGATACAGAAGGAAACCAGGGGAGCGCGATCACACAGCACAGGCACTCGGGGATACAGAAGGAAAAAAAGGGGAGCGCGAACGCAGACAAGCGGCAACACAGGCACTCGGGGCACAGGTAGCGATGCAGGCAAAAGGAGAAGGCAGAACAGGGGATCTGGTGGCGCTGTGAGGACAGGGGAGCGACCTACCCTGGGGTCAAGGGTCGCTCTACAGGACCCGTAAGAGGAAAAAAAAGGAACAACGGCAGCAGTGTAATGATGAAAAGCATTATCATTCGCATTCACAGCGGGTAACGTAACCCAGGAGGAAATTACTTTGAAATGGTACGCAGAGGCTGCCTCGACCACAAAACCAACCGGAGACCCCGCATTGGGGACACCATGTTGCAAAAAATGTTAAGTTATCGCTTCGGGGCAGCGAGCTGGAATCAGAATCGGTTGAGCCAATATTTAGAACAAAGGGATTCAAACAGTAGCACTAGAATGGGTCTAAAGACCTTTTACAATTCAAGCTTGAAAAATGTACAGCAATAGGTAGTCCCTACAAACTGAGGAGGCAAAGCCCTCCCGCCACGGACGACTCTGGGAAACGGTGTGAGGATATTGTGGACAAGCACAAGTGCTACTCAGGGGTCCCTTGAATAAGTACAAGGCCAAATGTTGGGGGCGCCATGTTACAGGGATTCTGCGTAGGCACAGAACTATGCTTGGGAACATATAACCTTATTAGGCAGGGACTGAGTCATCCTACCACCTTATTACCCATGTTCCCGGGACCGACTAGCTATAGTGTCTCGCTTGCCCTCCTACTCACTCACAGAGGAACACAAATATGGTCAGCATAATAAGTAGTCCAGAAGTCATAAAAGGAGCTGTCATTATATAAGACAGTGTAGCCTAACCCACTCCCTATACAGAAGCAAAGTGATTATATATCAGAAAATCGCTGGGTGTTGCATGCACAGATGAAAGTTCTACATCTTAGGTGCCGTCACGATCTCTTCCCTGGAAAGATCCCTTTTCAAGTGTGTTGGTACCTATCTGTGCATACCTATATGACAAAAGTACGTGTTTCCAAACAACAGCTGCATTCGCGTGTTTTGCCTAGGTGCTAGGGCCTGAACAGAACAGAATAACAAGGGGTATTGTTGCTTGACCTTGTCTACGGTGTTCAGGCTTAATCCCAGGAAAGAACAGAATGTGAAAACAACAGCAGGTTCCATTTGAACGTACAGTGTGGCACAAAGCAAAAGATGTTTGTATAGGAACGTGCGCAAAGCAGAGGGCAGTGTGCAACGTGCTTATACTGACATAGGGAAAATGAGAATTGGCCTGCACGGGACATATGACAAATGCAGGTGCCAGGGCAGTGCACCCTCCTGGAGCGAGAGAGAGAGAATTCTCTACCTTGGGTCACGTTAAAAGTGAACCTACTATCTATTACTAATAAAGTGCTCTGATGCACTGCAAGACTTCATGTTGTGCTATAAAGGAGGCTTCATTTCCGGGGCCCAGGAGGACAGAGACCTCGGGTCAGCACAGCAGTTGAGAGGGGTCCGGCAGACAATGACGGTTGTTGTTTTGGTGGGAATTTGGGAACGCAGTTGCTTTGTGGCCACGAGATCAGATTACCCCCCTCGCAGGTGAGACTAGATTACTGTCAGTGAATCCAGAGGCTGGAACTGTTGTCACTGGCCCATGATGTGCCGGACACTTAGGCATTAGAAAAACCCAGGTTAGCTTGAAATCTCTGTTCTACTGGCCAGGGATGCTTGGCGGGTGCAGCAGTACCTCCTGCGTGCAGCCGACTTTCCAAGTTGGACCAAAGCCTTGCAAGTGCCCTTGGATGGGGCTCCCGCTGAGACGCTGCACTCTTCCTTTATGTTTAGAATGGTTAGACTGGTAATGGGCTTGTCGGCCCCTGTGAGACTCACTGCTAAGAGCGCTGCGCTGCCAAGACACTCATCACTACTTTCTAAGAGTTGAAGTGGATTCTTGAGTTAATGCTACAAGTGAACATTCCCTGGAGGCAGCCCCAGTGAATGGGGAATAACTCCAACCACATTATGTAGAGCGGGTGGAACAGGGATCTGCCGGTGAAACACTAGAGCCACAACCTCAAGGGGAAATATGTTATTGTTTATCTATGTTGTAACATTTCATTGAATGTGAACCCCACCCGAGGGAGCCTTTGACTGCTCGTCCACAGCTACCACGGAGAGTCAAGTGCAGAAGCTGGGTACTTGGTCCAGTTGCTCAGGATCCATAGTAGGCTGGGCCCCGGGACATTTGCAGTAGAAGGTTGCAGCCCACATGGTTGGGTCCAGGAATCCCTACGTGCCCCATGGCCCTCTGAAAGTGGTTCTGACAAGGGGTTAAAGAAGAGACTATAGAAGAAGACTGCTAGAGAACCTCAGGAAAAAGTGGGATCTTCTCCTGCCATGACTCCTCTTTGCATTCCATAGAAGTGGGTTCCGGTCCCTTTGAGCTTCTGTATTTATACCCAGTGAGTGGTCCACTCACCTTATTCAGAGTCTCTAGAGAAGGATGTGGTGGTGTATGTGATGGACCTAAGGAAGCTGGTGGCACGATACATTAGTCAGGCAACGTAAAACCTTCAGACTAGCCAAGCACTGATGAAAATGGAACAGTCTTAAAGCTACACTAAGTGGGTACCAGGAAGGTCAGAAGGTGTTGGTGCTAAAGCCTATTTGTCCTAGAACTTTGGAGGACAAATAGTGTGAGCCATAAAAGGTAGTCCAGAAGGAATCTGAGGTTAACTACTTGGTGCAAACATCAGTGACATAACAAAACTTGAGGGTGACCCCCTGCAAAGTACATGGAGGGGCCCACCTCTAGACTTGATCAAGAGCTCTCCAGTCAGGGTACTGTGATGAAAAGGCCCCTGGAGCTTGGGGGCCCCCTGCACTGCTGGGGCTGTGGGGGCCTATGTTACGCCACTGGGACACATGTGCCACAAGGGAACCCAAAAGGGTGTTCCATGTGAACACCTGATGATCAAACTGGAATCTCACTCTTTGCCCCATATCTGCTCCCTCATCTAAGGAGCGCCAGAATACTCACAGCATTTCCCTCAGTTATTCTTTGAATCCATCTTCCCGTTCTTCGTCAACCATGCCAAAATTCTACTGATAGGAGACTTTAATTACTGGGCAAATAATGAGAAGGAAGGGCATCTATCCTCAGATTTCACTGATCACCTCCCATTACGCTCTGCTCACCTCTTATCAGTGCCTAATTTTAAGAGGCAGAGACTGGGTCGCGCCAAATTTTCAGTCATCGCCCCCAAACTCTAGAACTCCTTTCCCATCGAGTCAAGATCGGAATCTTGCTCCCCAGAATTTAGAAAATCATTAAAAAGCTGGCTTTTCAGACAAATTTATAACTAACCCCCTGCCATTCTGCATTGCACCCTAGTTTCTGCTATAGCGCCATGAAACTGTTCGGTGTACGCGCTCTACAAACTCAGTTAACATAACATAACATAACATAACAGCTGAAGCCCTAACTCCAGAGGGATTACACAGTGAATATCATGGCTATAGCAGAGAAAGGAGAAGATAATGAGCCTCTTCCTGACTTGCTGCATAGTAACCTGAGGAATTGCACTGTGGAAGGGGTTTAGCTGTACAGACCAGGTGTCTCCAACCAGTCAATTACACACGACCAATAATTCGCCGGAATCGTTTGAATAGCTCAAAGGCCTTGTGATTGCCAAAGTCATTAAAAGTTTATTGAAAAAATAAACACATCTTGCTTACATTTTAATAGTGATTAAGCCTTATTTCATTATGCATGCAAGCCTTTGCAAGTGAATGCTCCGGGCTCTGGCTTGCCGCTTTTACAAGGCACGACACTAGCAGCAGCCAAGAACTGGAATCTTGTGACTGGGGCTGTGGCTGTGCGGCTGATGCTGGGGCTCTGCCAACAGGCACAGCCCAGCATACAGTCCTGTCATCGGGCTGCAGGAAGCAGGGCCTTACATTAAGCCGTGCCTGGATCAGTTTTCACTACTGCACTGTATTAGGGTGCTAAAATAAAACTTGAGGCTAAATAAATTTTGAGAGCAAGATGTTGTGAGTGAATGCTTTTAACTAGGAGAAAAATAAAATGAAGGGTTAACTTAAACATTAAGTTAACTCTTCATTTTAAATTTCTACCATTTCAAAGTGTTGCATTTACAAACATGCAGGCATCTTGCACTCAGTGGATGGTAGACACAGTCCCATATTTAGCAGAGTAAAATACAGCCATTGTTTTAAGGGGAGAAATTGAAAGTAAAAAAATATGTAAATCATGGGGGCTTAGTCATTAAGGGATACCGATCGCCCAGGTCAGAGTAAATGGGGCGGCATCACAGACGTTTGATATAAGGAGATGCATGACACAGGGCTACTTTTTGCCCTCTACATGTAGCTTCTTTTGGAGAAAGTGTGACGTAAGAAAGATATACATATTAAACAGCCTCTAAAATCTTAATGCAAGCTTTTGTGCATTCATTTCTCACATAGACTCCACAGGAAGATACATCATAAGCCAATGAAATAAGGGAAACATTATTAGGTTAAACTCTCACAAGAGGAAGGCCATATATTAGATAACACAGGAAACACCCAGTAGAACGCAGAGCCGTTGTTCACATCACTACGAGCTGAAGCATCCCAGGGTGACTATAAGAATGTATTCATCATCAATGGAATACACTGGGGACAGCAATACGTATGGGCCTTAAGGGGTCCATCAGTACTTTAATGTCCAGTGGTGCAACCAATTCTGATCCGAGACATATATCCAGGATGCATTCTTGGCTGCAAAGCAGGCAGCGGAAGACAGGTTGAATGCAGTCAAGCCAGACTGGCTTGAACGACAAGAACCAGTGCTCATTCAGTTCTTGAAGCCGATGTGTGCCGAAACAGTGTATTCTGCACTCACGGCAACGCAGCACTAACAGTGCCATCTCCATTCCTAGTTGAGCTAGGATGTACATTGTGGAACAGATAGAATACAATCAGTACTCCCGCCACAAGTAGTAGGACAAGCGGGAACCCTCTAAAAACGCTTCCCAACAGTGTATGAAAGATGGCATAACTCCAAATGCCGTCTGAAAGGTGCTAAACAAACCAGAACCAATACATTTAAAAATGTGTACTATTCCTTACATATCAGACATGTTAAAGATACGATGGACCAGCTCCCCAAAATGCAGCGGGAAGTTAGTGTGGAGTAGTGTCTGTATCTCAGACGAGACCTTGCAATCTGGTGATCAAATGTCTCTTTCGCTGAAGTTCAGGCCACATCCTTCTGTAAAAGCATGGCTTTCAGTTGGCTCAGGGAGTCAAATTTTATGTTGGAAACATTTATCGAAGGCCATAGCACTGCCTCCCTAACTGTGTGGGCAGATGAAACAGTACTTGTGTACAACAAGTGACAATGGAATTAACCGTCACTAGATAAGCGATGCCTGGTTTCATTCCGAAGCAACCTTGATCATTCCGCATCAAATAGCTCCCATTCGAGAGCAGCCTGAACACAGGATGAATTACATCAGCTGGGGAACCCTTCAGATAACAAGAAAAGTTCACCTTTAAAGCACTGCACGCTCCATGGAGAGAAATGTGCTTGCAAACCAAGGAACCGCTCAAGGCGTCTTCCTAGTCAGATTCACTAAGGAAAACTTCTGTATCCGCATTCCTGAATCTAAATCAGAATGGTAATTCCCAATACTCGTGCACATATCCTTCCCCTAGCACTTCTTATCTGCCTATCTGTTGGTATTGGAGACAATATTGGACCTGAAAGGTTGTGACCAGTAAGGTGATGTAACTATGGATTACAGTCAGTGGATGGTGTCTCAGCCACAGTGAAAGGTAACTTGTCTAATTTTTCAATGTGCGACATGGTGTATTTCGAAACTCTTCGCGCGATTGTCATCTGTTTTTTTGTTAGATCCTATGCTGATAATAGATTTGTACTGTAAATGTAATGCCATGGCACGTGGCCAGAACCTAATGATGCTAACGTCCGGCTCAATATTACTATTGACCATAATAGTGACTGTCCATGTTGTGATATAGACAAATCTTGTTGTATTATGTCAATTACGGAAAACACTATGTTGCCTAGTGAATAAACTATGGATGATACCTAAATTAACCCTATCAATCTCACGCAATCTCTCAGCAGCTTCCTGTTGATAATCTTCCACAGTTCATTGTACATTCCGTACAAAAAAAACTTTTAACGTGAGTTCCAGGGACCTAGTAGAAAAATCCCTGAGATCCATGTCATGAGATAAAAGGGACAAGTATTGCTTCACCTGAGAGAGTGTTGAGGTCTTCAGCCAATCTAGGTATAACTTCCCAACACTATATGACGTCCCCACCCCTGAGTGTTCTGTCTGTACATATCTTTGATCTGGCCTATTGATCCTAAACCCTTCGGTCCATCAGATAGATATCATCTACATAGTACAATGCCAGAAACTGGTGGAGTGTCTGATGCACCATGGTAACTTCTGCTGAGCTGTCGAGGAGAGTCACTGCCCAACTCCTGTCCAGGAGGAGGGTTCGCACCATCTGGGGCATATTTTGCTGTTAAAGCAGCAACTTTCTTCTTCTGGAATGGGGCTCTATATGGAGATGGTTCCTCTGTCTTAACTTTCACGTCAAAAGAGCACTGCAGGTCCCGCTTGATTGCGCGGACTCACCTTGTCTGCAATCTTGCTGTCCTCCTCTGTCATACTGTCGATCAGATGAATCCTGAAAGGAACGAGGAGAACGAGGATCAGGAACCGGAAACCTCTCAGGAGTCCCAATTTTAGAGCATTCACGTAAATCATATCTACGTTTAGAAGCGTCTGGCTGCGGTGACCTACTATGAGACCTAGGCTTCTGCTGCTGTTAAGATTTGTCCCATGTTTTTTTAGGAAAGACAGGACGACCCTCCTTTTTAGGAGGAGGCTTACTTGAGACTAAGTAGATGGTCTGACCCCCAAGTTATTATGACATAAGGATGTGTAAACATCGGCAATAATAACTGGCAACTCACGTTCACAGTCAAAGACAGCCACAGCTAAAAGGCGATTATGAACCATCAAGGACACTGCCCCACCTTTAACATTAGAAAGAATCATTTCAGAGACAATGAGAAAAATACCCATTAGCTTCATCCCCAAATCTAGGGCAGGACCAACTCCATGTTCATTCAGTACCTGTTTAAGGTCACTCGAAAGAACACTTATCAAGGGGGTGCCACAACAAAGTGCATACACTGACGCAAACACCATCCCCCAAGTGTTGCAGTCAGCCAAGGGGGGAATCAGACAACTAGGCAAGCACATATTAATGATCCTATGTTTCTCTACAGGACCCGTAAGAGGAAAAAAACGGAACAACAGCAGCAGTGTAATGATGAAAAGCATTATCATTCACAGCGGGTAACGTAACCCAGGAGGAAATTACTTTGAAATGGTACGCAGAGGCTGCCTCAACCACAAAAACAACCGGAGACCCCGCATTGGGGACACCATGTTGCAAAAAATGTTAAGTTATCGCTTCGGGGCAGCGAGCTGGAATCAGAATCGGTTGAGCCAATATTTAGAACAAAGGGATTCAAACAGTAGCACTAGAATGGGTCTAAAGACCTTTTACAATTCAAGCTTGAAAAATGTACAGCAATAGGTAGTCCCTACAAACTGAGGAGGCAAAGCCCTCCCACCACGGACGACTCTGGGAAACGGTGTGAGGGTATTGTGGACAAGCACAAGTGCTACTCAGGGGTCCCTTGAATAAGTACAAGACCAAATGTTGGGGGCGCCATGTTACAGGGATTCTGTGTAGGCACAGAACTATGCTTGGGACCATATAACCTTATTAAGCAGGGACTGAGTCATCCTACCACCTTATTACCCATGTTGCCGGGACCGACTAGCTATAGTGTCTCGCTTGCCCTCCTACTCACTCACAGAGGAACACAAATATGGTCAGCATAATAAGTAGTCCAGAAGTCATAAAAGGAGCTGTCATTATATAAGACAGTGTAGCCTAACCCACTCCCTCTATACAGAAGCAAAGTGATTATATATCAGAAGATCGCTGGGTGTTGCATGCACAGATGAAAGTTCTACATCTTAGGTGCCGTCACGATCTCTTCCCTGGAAAGATCCCTTTTCAAGTGTGTTGGTACCTATCTGTGCATACCTATATGACAAAAGTACGTGTTTCCAAACAACAGCTGGATTCGCGTGTTTTGCCTAGGTGCTATACTGACATAGGGAAAATGAGAATTGGCCTGCACGGGACATATGACAAATGCAGGTGCCAGGGCAGTGCACCCTCCTGGAGCGAGAGAGAGAGAATTCTCTACCTTGGGTCACGTTAAAAGTGACCCTACTATCTATTACTAATAAAGTGCTCTGATGCACTGCAAGACTTCATGTGCTATAAAGGAGGCTTCATTTCCGGGGCCCAGGAGGACAGAGACCTCGGGTCAGCACAGCAGTTGAGAGGGGTCCGGCAGACAATGACGGTTGTTGTTTTGGTGGGAATTTGGGAACGCAGTTGCTTTGTGGCCACGAAATCAGATTACCCCCCTCGCAGGTGAGACTAGATTACTGTCAGTGAATCCAGAGGCTGGAACTGTTGTCACTGGCCCATGATGTGCCGGACACTTAGGCATTAGAAAAACCCAGGTTAGCTTGAAATCTCTGTTCTACTGGCCAGGGATGCTTGGCGGGTGCAGCAGTACCTCCTGCGTGCAGCCGACTTTCCAAGTTGGACCAAAGCCTTGCAAGTGCCCTTGGATGGGGCTCCCGCTGAGACGCTGCACTCTTCCTTTATGTTTAGAATGGTTAGACTGGTAATGGGCTTGTCGGCCCCTGTGAGACTCACTGCTAAGAGCGCTGCGCTGCCAAGACACTCATCACTACTTTCTAAGAGTTGAAGTGGATTCTTGAGTTAATGCTACAAGTGAACATTCCCTGGAGGCAGCCCCAGTGAATGGGGAATAACTCCAACCACATTATGTAGAGCGGGTGGAACAGGGATCTTCCGGTGAAACACTAGAGCCACAACCTCAAGGGGAAATATGTTATTGTTTATCTATGTTGTAACATTTCATTGAATGTGAAGTTTTAGAAATAAAATACTTTTATTATGATAAAAATAAGTATTTGACTAGACATAGATTGATTGATACTGCTGTGCGCTCTTGAGTTATAAATCGTGTTAATTAATATGTATTCATACATCCCCCCCACCCGAGGGAGCCTTTGACTGCTCGTCCACAGCTACCACGGAGAGTCAAGTGCAGAAGCTGGGTACTTGGTCCAGTTGCTCAGGATCCATAGTAGGCTGGGCCCCGGGACATCAGCAGTAGAAGGTTGCAGCCCACATGGTTGGGTCCAGTAATCCCTACGTGCCCCATGGCCCTCTGAAAGTGGTTCTGACAAGGGGTTAAAGAAGAGACTATAGAAGAAGACTGCTAGAGAACCTCAGGAAAAAGTGGGATCTTCTCCTGCCATGACTCCTCTTTGCATTCCATAGAAGTGGGTTTCGGTCCCTTTGAGCTTCTGTATTTATACCCAGTGAGTGGTCCACTCACCTTATTCAGCGTCTCTAGAGAAGGATGTGGTGGTCTATGTGATGGACTTAAGGAAGCTGGTGGCACGATACATTAGTCAGGCAACGTAAAACCTTCAGACTAGCCAAGCACTGATGAAAATGGAACAGTCTTAAAGCTACACTAAGTGGGTACCAGGAAGGTCAGAAGGTGTTGGTGCTAAAGCCTATTTGTCCTAGAACTTTGGAGGACAAATAGTGTGAGCCATAAAAGGTAGTCCAGAAGGAATCTGAGGTTAACTACTTGGTGCAAACATCAGTGACATAACAAAACTTGAGGGTGACCCCTGCAAAATACATGGAGGGGCCCACCTCTAGACTTGATCAAGAGCTCTCCAGTCAGGGTACTGTGATGAAAAGGCCCCTGGAGCTTGGGGGCCCCCTGCACTGCTGGGGCTGTGGGGGCCTATGTTACGCCACTGGGACACATGTGCCACAAGGGAACCCAAAAGGGTGTTCCATGTGAACACCTGATGATCAAACTGGAATCTCACTCTTTGCCCCTTATCTGCTCCCTCATCTAAGGAGCGCCAGAATACTCACAGCATTTCCCTCAGTTATTCTTTGAATCCATCTTCCCGTTCTTCGTCAACCATGCCAAAATTCTACTGATAGGAGACTTTAATTACTGGGCAAATAATGAGAAGGAAGGGCATCTATCCTCAGATTTCACTGATCACCTCCCATTACGCTCTGCTCACCTCTTATCAGTGCCTAATTTTAAGAGGCAGAGACTGGGTCGCGCCAAATTTTCAGTCATCGCCCCCAAACTCTAGAACTCCTTTCCCATCGAGTCAAGATCGGAATCTTGCTCCCCAGAATTTAGAAAATCATTAAAAAGCTGGCTTTTCAGACAAACTTATAACTAACCCCCTGCCATTCTGCATTGCACCCTAGTTTCTGCTATAGCGCCATGAAACTGTTCGGTGTACGCGCTCTACAAACTCAGTTAACATAACATAACATAACATAACATAACAGCTGAAGCCCTAACTCCAGAGGGATTACACAGTGAATATCATGGCTATAGCAGAGAAAGGAGAAGATAATGAGCCTCTTCCTGACTTGCTGCATAGTAACCTGAGGAATTGCACTGTGGAAGGGGTTTAGCTGTACAGACCAGGTGTCTCCAACCAGTCAATTACACACGACCAATAATTCGCCGGAATCGTTTGAATAGCTCAAAGGCCTTGTGATTGCCAAAGTCATTAAAAGTTTATTGAAAAAATAAACACATCTTGCTTACATTTTAATAGTGATTAAGCCTTATTTCATTATGCATGCAAGCCTTTGCAAGTGAATGCTCCGGGCTCTGGCTTGCCGCTTTTACAAGGCACGACACTAGCAGCAGCCAAGAACTGGAATCTTGTGACTGGGGCTGTGGCTGTGCGGCTGATGCTGGGGCTCTGCCAACAGGCACAGCCCAGCATACAGTCCTGTCATCGGGCTGCAGGAAGCAGGGCCTTACATTAAGCCGTGCCTGGATCAGTTTTCACTACTGCACTGTATTAGGGTGCTAAAATAAAACTTGAGGCTAAATAAATTTTGAGAGCAAGATGTTGTGAGTGAATGCTTTTAACTAGGAGAAAAATAAAATGAAGGGTTAACTTAAACATTAAGTTAACTCTTCATTTTAAATTTCTACCATTTCAAAGTGTTGCATTTACAAACATGCAGGCATCTTGCACTCAGTGGATGGTAGACACAGTCCCATATTTAGCAGAGTAAAATACAGCCATTGTTTTAAGGGGAGAAATTGAAAGTAAAAAAATATATAAATCATGGGGGCTTAGTCATTAAGGGATACCGATCGCCCAGGTCAGAGTAAATGGGGCGGCATCACAAACGTTTGATATAAGGAGATGCATGACACAGGGCTACTTTTTGCCCTCTACATGTAGCTTCTTTTGGAGAAAGTGTGACGTAAGAAAGATATACATATTAAACAGCCTCTAAAATCTTAATGCAAGCTTTTGTGCATTCATTTCTCACATAGACTCCACAGGAAGATAAATCATAAGCCAATGAAATAAGGGAAGCATTATTAGGTTAAACTCTCACAAGAGGAAGGCCATATATTAGATAACACAGGAAACACCCAGTAGAACGCAGAGCCGTTGTTCACATCACTACGAGCTGAAGCATCCCAGGGTGACTATAAGAATGTATTCATCATCAATGGAATACGCTGGGGACAGCAATACGTATGGGCCTTAAGGGGTCCATCAGTACTCTAATGTCCAGTGGTGCAACCAATTCTGATCTGGGACATATATCCAGGATGCATTCTTGGCTGCAAAGCAGGCAGCGGAAGACAGGTTGAATGCAGTCAAGCCAGACTGGCTTGAATGACAAGAACCAGTGCTCATTCAGTTCTTGAAGCCGATGTGTGCCGAAACAGTGTATTCTGCACTCACGGCAACGCAGCACTAACAGTGCCATCTCCATTCCTAGTTGAGCTAGGATGTACATTGTGGAACAGATAGAATACAATCAGTACTCCCGCCACAAGTAGTAGGACAAGCGGGAACCTTCTAAAAACGCTTCCCAACAGTGTATGAAAGATGGTATAACTCCAAATGCTGTCTGAAAGGTGCTAAACAAACCAGAACCAATACATTTAAAAATGTTTAATATTCCTTACATATCAGACATGTTAAAGATACGATGGACCAGCTCCCCAAAATGCAGCAGGAAGTTAGTGTGGAGTAGTGTCTGTATCTCAGACAAGACCTTGCAATCTGGTGATCAAATGTCTCTTTCGCTGAAGTTCAGGCCACATCCTTCTGTAAAAGCATGGCTTTCAGTTGGCTCAGGGAGTCAAATTTTATGTTGGAAACATTTATCGAAGGCCATAGCACTGCCTCCCTAACTGTGTGGGCAGATGAAACAGTACTTGTGTACAACAAGTGACAATGGAATTAACCGTCACTAGATAAGCGATGCCTGGTTTCATTCCACAGCAACCTTGATCATTCCGCATCAAATAGCTCCCATTCGAGAGCAGCCTGAACACAGGATGAATTACATCAGCTGGACTGCACGCTCCATGGAGAGAAATGTGCTTGCAAACCAAGGAACCGCTCAAGGCGTCTTCCTAGTCAGATTCACTAAGGAAAACTTTTCTATCCGCATTCCTGAATCTAAATCAGAATGGTAATTCCCAATACTCGTGCACATATCCTTCCCCTAGCACTTCTTATCTGCCTATCTGTTGGTATTGGAGACAATATTGGAACTGAAAAGTTGTGACCAGTAAGGTGATGTAACTATGGATTATTCAGTCAGTGGATGGTGTCTCAGCCACAGTGAAAGGTAACTTGTCTAATTTTTCAATGTGCGACATGGTGTATTTCGAAACTCTACTCGCGATTGTCATCTGTTTTTTTTGTTAGATCCTATGCTGATAATAGATTTGTACTGTAAATGTAATGCCATGGCACGTGGCCAGAACCTAATGATGCTAACGTCCGGCTCAATATTACTATTGACCATAATAGTGACTGTCCATGTTGTGATATAGACAAATCTTGTTGTATTATGTCAATTACGGAAAACACTATGTTGTCCAGTGAATAAACTATGGATGATACCTAAATTAACCCTATCAATCTCACGCAATCTCTCAGCAGCTTCCTGTTGATAATCTTTCACAGTTCATTGTACGTTCCGTACAAAAAAAACTTTTAACGTGAGTTCCTGGGACCTAGTCGAAAAATCCCTGAGATCCATGTCATGAGATAAAAGGGACAAGTGTTGCTTCACCTGGGAGAGTGTTGAGGTCTTCAGCCAATCTAGGTATAACTTCCCAAAACTATATGACGTCCCCACCCCTGAGTGTTCTGTCTGTACATATCTTTGATCTGGCCTATTGATCCTAAACCCTTCGGTCCATCAGATAGATATCATCTACATAGTACAATGCCTCCTCATAAACATTGTGAAGCAACTCTGTAAATCTGGCTGCAAACAACCCGGGGCTGTTCTTATACCCCTGGGGTAATCGACAAAATTGACAGTAAGAGCCTAGCACCGAGAATGCTGTCAAATATCTGCTTCCAGGTGCTATATTTTTGCATAAAACTCAATTTGAGATGTCTAGTGTTGTTTTGTATTTTTACGCACAGTGTTTTTCATTAGTGCGACACTGTGTGCATTCTGTACTGCAAATATGCGTGTGAATGTGTTTAAATGTCTATAATCTAAGACTAGACTATATGAATTATTGGGTTTCATTACTGGAAAGAAGGGATTATTCATAGCTAGGCTTTCATGTTCTCAGTTTCTATTATTGGTACAGTCTGGTGTGGCTTTTTCAGTGTTTTCAAGTGATTTCAATACTTTAAAAAACTGTAGTTATCAGTGGTTACACATTTTAGCGCCATTAAAACAACAGAAACAGTGTTTTTCGGTGTTTATGGAATGGTTTGCTTTTATTATTGCTTGCTTTCTGCACTGGTGCATGGTATATACACAGTGTACGTACAATGTATATGAGGTCCGAATAAATTAGAAATCAAACTTATTGTTGTACACTGTAACGCCCTGAATGTCTCAGGATCGTTTAACAGACACGATAATGAGAACGCAACCACTTGTGAAGGTTTAGTTATTTTAATGAAGGCAAAAATAATACAAGGAATAAACAAAGGTTATAGTCACTGGAATCCTCCAGGCTAAGTACGTTACCAGCCCACAGCACGGATGGTCCTAACCGTCCTCTGCATATACGCCGATCCCGGCGTATGCCAACAGAGGGCAGAAATGAAATGGCCGACAATGCCAATCGGTAGGCTGTGAGGGGCACGAAGAGTGTTGGGGAGAATCGAGGAGTCAGGGAAACACCCAGCCGGGGTCTCTACCTGAAGGGAGCAGCCGCTCAACCTCTTCCTCAGACTGCACCGGGACGCGGAGTCACCTCCTGGTGATGCGTCACCGATACCCCAATCACAAGCAAAGAAGACTGAACCGAGAGCAGCCGCTCGATCGATCCTGTGGACTTCCGAGTCTGTAACGTGGCAAACACCTCCTGGTGTGCGTTACAGCTGGCAGTCCCTGTATCTCTGGTCGGGCTGGGAGTTACGACTCCAACCAGCAAAAGCGCCACTGCGCTTTGACTCAGCAGAGTCAAAAAGCGAAGCTCAATGGTTATCCGGTAGAGCTTCCGGGTCCTTCACAGGTGACGATGGGGAGTTATGTAACAGCTCTCCTGTTTACATAAGGGCGTGTTTTCCTTGAGTTATGTAACAGCTCTCCTGTTTACATAAGGGCGTGTTTTCCTTGAGTTATGTAACAGCTCTCCTGTTTACATAAGGGCGTGTTTTCCTTGAGTTATGTAACAGCTCTCCTGTTTACATAACCTCTCAACCGCTAAGCATCCTGGGAGATGTAGTCCGTTTTCGCTGGTTACCGTTTTCCTCCCCTCGCATGACAGGAATTCTTGACATACACCTTACAATATGTCTTCAGTGAGTCTTTGGTCATGCGCGCTCTTTCCTTCCCATATAAACTTTTATCTGTGAAATGGCCCTCTCAACATTGGCACTTGAGACAGGCACTGCCAAAACAGACACTATACAATTTGCTAACTCTGGTCACCAACATAGCTTTCCATGCCAGTACTGGTGCACCTGAAGATTGCAATTCTCTGGGACAGGTTCTGCAAAATATGCGTTGAACTGGGCACATATGCCCTCAGAGTTATTGAAGTAGTCAAAAATGAAGTAGCAATTTTGAAATTCCTGAGAAAATTCCCCTTTACGGAAGGGATCTAGAACTTGTGCAGAGTACCACAGAGATGCTTCATTGACTTCAAATGCCATGGTTGGTGAAGGAACATTTCTATGCATCATTGCAAACTATTTCTGGTACATTGTAAAATAAAAGTTCCTGAATAGCTCCTCAACATTACTTTGCTTACTAAGTGGCAAGCAATCTAACATGGAACATGTTGCAGTGCCAAAGTCACTTAAAGTGTCGCCCAGCCTACTCTCAAGGAGATGTTTCACATCTACTCCAATTATGCTGAACATTTGGTAGACAAGGGTGTTTTCAGACTCTAGTTTTTTTTTAATCTCCACTACAGCAGTCATGGATTCCTGTAAAAATCTAAGAAAGCAGTAGAGTGTACTTTTTTCACAACCCTATCAATATGCGTACAAAAAGCCTCCCATGTCTTGCATTTGGCATTATCACTCAGCAAAAATTCTGTAAACAGTTGCCACATGGATAATATAGCATTCACAGCCTCTAGGACTGAGAACCACAAGCTAAGTGACACAGTTGGGATGACTCTTTCTTTGATGTCACACAAAGCACAAAATGGGAAATATTTACATTTTAGTTTCTGCGCATAACAAAACAGTGCACCAGAATGGACTAAAAAGTCAAAAGCATTCTTCATTAATTCTGAAGATTGTAAAGATGCTTTCAGCATACCATCTAATAAGTGGCAAGGATCTCATACAGGGAAGCACTTGAGCTCAGGTATCGATTATAACAGGTCATCACACAACTTTTTCGTATACATAGGTTAGGATCCTGGAAAAACCGGGTACGAACCGTCGGTCGGAGCGTTTTGTCCGTCCGACTCGTACCCGGGAAAAAAACATTACAAACATGCAAGTACGATTCGCACAGAAACACCATTTCCGTACGAATCGTAAAAAACACCGACCGACGAAAATATACATACAAATGTGATCCGGGAAAGCGCCGACGTGACGTCGGGACGCTTTCAGGCAGCGTTTCACGAACCAGGAAGTACGATTCGAACCGACAGCAGTCCGGACGGCAATATTTTTACGGCACCCAAAAAGTGCCGGAAAAGCGAAGTACGCCGCGAAACGACCAGATTAGGGGGCCCGGTATGCGCCGTACCCCCCCCAGCCCCCGTGAGTACGCGCCGAACACCCCCCCAGCCCCTGTGTACGTACGAGTCGAACCCCCCGTGTATGTACACCCCCACCCGTGTATGTACACCCGTGTACGTACGAGTCGAACCCCCCCGTGTATGTACACCCGTGTACGTACGAGTCGTACCCCCACCCGTGTATGTACGGTGCGTACCCCCACAACGGAAGCACGGGACGGATCGTACTTGCGCGCTCGGACTTCACTTTTCACATTTGTACGTGAAATCGTCCGGGGATGTGTCGGACATTTTTTCCGACCCGAGGACGTGTGGGGAAATTTTCCCAATGCGATTCGTATGGACTTTTTCCCATACGAATCGTACTTGGCAGTTTGTACGCTACTTGTACGATTCGTACGGTAAAAAGACCGGATACGAGTCGTACGGGGAAAATTTTTCCAGGATCCTAATCGGCACCATAGTGTCATGTATTTTAGGATAGTCCTGTCATGTCTCCCCTATTGTACATACATTGTCCCATCCACACAACAATAACGATTCTAAACAGGTGACCTTTTACCTAGTAGCTTGCTCCTGTCTCTTCGACACTGGGCTCTCGGTATTCTATCATAGTCCCGGTAACGAAGTACATAAACATGTCCTCAGGCACGGTATAATTATTCTGTACAAGGGTCACCACTTTTTTTATCCTTGGCCAACTGCCAGCTGTGCATGATCGCATTTGTTTGGAAAAACATTCATGAATGTTGTCAAAACATTTATGGTTGTTTTCAAAACATATCGATTCTAGAAGAAACCCTGGAGTGACCACTTTAGTATAAAAGACCCTCACTCCCCCTACACATTAGAGGAGAATTCCTTTCAAGCTGACATGGGGTCCTGCATGCTGAATCTTCGACACACGGTGGTCTGACATCCCGTCTGAACAATCAGGTGAGGGGGCTGGTTCTTCCTTAGGAGTTGTTTGGCTACACACACACACACACACACACATGCTACATATACAGGGCTAGGTACATTTAGGCAAATTACTCAGGGCGCGCATTTTAGGAATATGCAAGTGCTACTGTTTTTATCTGAACTGCTTATGTTCATCTTATTAGCACTATGGTTGAAATGTATCTACTATTTACTATATTGGTACTAGCAATCTCTTTTGTATGCTTCTGTCTCCTGATTGTCACTGCACACATGTTTTACACAAGGCTGTTGCTGGACCAATAAATACTTATTAAAACAACCTAATCGCCATCCTGTGTATTTTCTGAGAGAAAGCAAACACGAGTGTCTGAGCGAAACATACTGCACTGTTTTCCACGGTCCCTGAGGAATCTGGGTTGTCATGTTTAGTGGTTACCTGAGACAGCCTACATGACTGAATAATACAGGGGGTGGTAGTGGCACTGTAGAGCTAGCTGGTCTAACGGCTGACACATCCTGTGGGGGTGTCCGGAAGCGGCCGGGACACCAAGCCCTCAGTTTAGGTCATCCAAAACACACAGATCCTGGGGGACTCCTAGAAACTACACGACATAGCGCCGCCAACGTTGGTTTGGTTCTTATATTAACAGTGAAAATCTGAGTAGTTCAGTCATGCTTTCTCAGAAAGCCCTACTCACACCTTTCAGAGAAGTCTAAAAGTGGAAGGGAAAACCGCCTCAGCTGAGCAGATATACTGTGTATTGGCTAAAGGTTTAGCAAGCTTGCAAGGATAAACAGTTCCCCACATTGTGCAAAACACTGCCTCTTAACTTTCTCTTCTCTTTTAAAATTACTGACCCCACGAGTATCTCAGGGGAAGACGAATTTGCAAATGCTCTTAACATTACACAGAACTGCAGACATGCAGTGACTATGACATTGTTAGAACACGGAGTACCCTTAAAAGGTGGCTGTGTTACTATTGTGATTGATGCACACAAGGTGTTCAGATCAGAGATATTCTAATCTTGGGTTCAGTTCCCACTTGCAGATCCACAGACTAAATTGTTCACACATACATTGTAATTGAACCACCAGATAAATACATTCCATACAAAGACACTGAAGTCCCATTAACTTATCAGCAACACAGAAACTGGTTTAAAGGCGCCCTCCTACTTCACAACATCTGTCGTGAGACTCTGTCCACTCAGCATAGAAGGAACGACCTGGACGGTCTTGGCGACATACACTCTACATCCCGAGATAGATACACTACCAGTGGATGAAGTCCGTGCAATATACAAAGACGTAGTCAGGTTATACAGGCACATCGTCCAGTTCGTCATGAGAACATTAACAGTCCAACCTGCGAGAAATACTCCAGCTGGTCCACATCAGACCACACCTACAGTTAACCCACAGACACTGAAATCAGTAATAGGGACAAATCCTTCCAAACTGGAGCAAATTCCGTTCCGGACTGCACAAAAAATTGTACAGCTGGAAGCAGTATTTCCCCATACGGGTCCGCAGAAAAAACATAGAATGCTAACCATTTGCTTGCCAATGGGGATGGTTCCCTAGATCGAGGATTGTACCACTTGGAGAACAGTCTTTGCTGCGGTGTACATACGAATACACAGCATTCCTTCCATAGCAGTTGTTCCAGAAGTATTGAAACAGATATAGAATGAGTAAGGGCAGGGCCTGCCTTGGACTCGGGGGTGAAACTGATGGGTAATTTTGCCCAAGTCTCTGCAATCATGCTGAGCAACATTAAGGGGGAGGAAGCAGCAGTGGCCAAACAAAGCGGCCTAAGGGAAATAGATCCTATAAATAAGGAGCGAGAATTACCAAAAATTATCTAAGGCACCTATGCTGCATTAGGTAGAGATAATTTGGGAACCAAAGCAAGGAAGCCACAAATGGCAGGTAGTCCCAACAAAGACAACTCAAAGCAAGCACCTGCTTCTTCTAAAAAGAAATGGGAAAATACAAATTCTAAAATTAACAATTCACAAAATAATTCATGATCAAGGGGTGGGTCTCCCCAACGGGTTTCCCCTTAGGAATCACGATAACATTAGGAAACCTGACAGGTATCAGAACTCTGATACACGTTCCTTTCAGGGTTCATAAAAAAACTCGGAGAGGGACGGGCGATCAGAACAAAAGCAAGAAGATCGACCAAAGAAAAAAAGGGAAACATATCGAAATTCAGAAAATATTATCAAATAATAAGAGCAACTTAAAACAAAATTTTAATTCAAAAAGAAGAAAGTACCTGGCATATAAATTAGACATGCCCAGGTTACTGAGGACTCAGCTTCTGAACGGGAATGGGCTCTGACAATGCTAGACAGCGCTGCAGAAGTAACAATAGCTCGCAGGAACCTGAAGGATTTTCTGGTGACAGCAGTATTGAATGAACACATCACGGTGGAAACGCCTGATACAAGAGTTAGTGTCCCACATCGATTACACAAAATTACACTCCAAATAGAGGGGGACATCTCTAGAAAGGTAAAAGGTCTCTTTAGGAAGAACTTAACATATGGATATGACATACCTAGCAGAAAAAGATTGTCCGCTTGAGTTTGTGATGGTTTGCCCAAAAGGGGAAAGTGTAATTTTGCCTGCTTTCTCAGACCTCATTCCTCTATCTCTAAAACATTCATATGCGCAGGAGTGGGCACTAGCTCCGGCATTATACTGCAACCATGTAGGGTAGAACGCGGAGTCTACTCACCACGAAATCCCATTAAAATCTACTCCAAATCCACAGAGACATCATCCTATTACAAGCATTTGCAATGCAATAGGTCTCGCAGTTGCAAGATTTTGAGCTATTGACATTGTAAATGACCTTGCCTTTTATTTATGTGTTTATACAATCTGCAGTAATAAAAGGCATTGCCATTTACAGTACCAATAGGTCAAAGTTTCTAAAATGCGAGACCTATTGCACTGCAAATGCTTGTTGTTTACAGGCGCCCGATACTGCGCTTACACAATAATAGAGGACATGCTGCCCCTTTTTTCAAACGAGTCATATCTAACAAAAGGTCCGCAGCCGCTCTTTAATAAGAATGATATAGGGCGCTTTTACCAAAAAAAGCATTTGTGTGTCAAGCTGATAAAAAAATGCTTTTTTCCCGTAAAAGCGCCCCGTGAAAGAGCGTGCTGAATGTTGTAGGAAAGCATATAGTGCGTGCAGTAGGAGAAAAGCATTAAAGAAAATAGTGCTTACATACAAATTAAGACGAACCGAAGTAAAAGGGCCAGTCCTCATGGGAGGTTACAAAAGACAAGGCGGTACTAAGGAGGAACTAACAAACTTATTACTGAATCAGAAGTAGCATTTACGAATGACAACAACACAAGCCAACGACAAATATGGGCAGAGATCAGCATGATATAGTGATTTTCTTTCTTTTATTTTGGTCAGCATCTTATCATTTTAAATACATTCAAAACATTTTTGGAGATGAGCGAGTAAACAAGCCATGAAGTAAGCTTCGATAGCACATAAACCATCGATAAGAACATCTCTGAACCTCTCTCAGCACAAAGAATTGAGATGGGGTGAAACCTTGCCATGTAGAGTCTACTCTCTACCTCTGCCAATATAAAAGTAAGGATAGCTAGAAAGGCCATGCCCTTTGAACACAGAGCTCTGGAAAGAACATGCAGGAAACAAGCTGTTGGTGGCTTCACATTTGAGCTTCCTAAATCCTCCTTGTGAGTTTATTTGGGAGGCCGAGTGGTGACTACAGCTCACTGAAATAATAAACTCTTTCATTAAGGAGGAATCTACGAACTATTGCTCTATTGTTCATGAATATAAACCAGAGAACACATCCACACGGCCATCTCATGCAGAAGGCTCAGCTTGGGTTTACTGGAATCATGGCTAGCTGGCTTGTCTGCCAGGCACCTCCCCCTCACCCTTCTGTCATATCATGAGCTCAGAGGAGAACCTTTGTCTTCCTGTGACTCGGCTCATTTGAGTCAGGTAATTGGCAGGCACTTTAAACACTTCCCTCAGTATACTTGATTGATTCAAACGTCTGGACTCAAAGATCCTTTTGCAAGTAAATGAGTGGTACACACATTATTCCGCAAGGAGTTTACAAATCACTAATTTTAAAGGTAAAACTATGATCAAGGGAGAACAGTGCAAGAATTTAAATGCGGCTGGAAAAATCCATCTCTGTTGATAGGTGACTTGACGATGGGGATATTATGGGGGTGGTGAGGTTTTCAGGGGATACATCCCTGCACAGAATCACATGTTGCTAAAAATTGCAATTCTTTTCATGAAGGACACATCACAATGTTTTTACCCCCCAATTTCACATATTTGATAAGTGCATAATAATAAATATTTTGCAAGGAAATTAGGTTATGTGAAACTATAGTCCTTGATGTTACCTATGCATTTGCTCTCTGAAATATCCAGTAAAACCTCGTTATCAGGATATACTAGCTTCACTTCTTAGATTCAAAATATTCATTTAGTGAACTGAAAATGGTGGAGTTTTTACTTTATTCAACTGAACCAATTGGGCTGATCTGATCACGAACAAAGGAAAAAAGGAAGAAAGAAAAAACAAATGTTAATATGTTGTCCTGCCAGCAGTATTGGAGTACTCCTGGTTTGCACACATGGGTTTGTGGTGGTGGTGGTCAACTTCAGTAAACCCAATAGTTTCTTTTCTTACACTAATGAATCTGTGACTTGCCCAATGGTTTGTGCCTAGGACTTTAGTGTTAGTAAAAGGTCGGGCTTGTGCGGTCTAAAACTTTTATGGCATTGTGCCCCATAAACTTATCATTCAAATAGTTACAGCAGGATTGGCAAAGCCAATAAGCCAGCTTACATTTGAAGCCCTGAAAAAAATCCAGCTTCGATGAAAAAAAATTAAAAAAAGAACCTCCCCACCCCAAAAAAAAATCACTGTTTTCTGACTCCAATACATCTATAGGATAATGTAATGTGCCATTATTCCGTGTACTTTGAGATGTCAGACAGACCCTTGTGCATTGCACTGCTAGCGCGCTCGATAGGAAGCAGATACAAACACCAGCCCGTCAAATCATGAGGTAAGATACCAATACTCATCTGGGCAGACCTAAAAAGGAATGTCAGTTTACCACTACCTATACTGGAACAGTCACCAAACATAGCAGGAACATTTGTCTGCACAACGCCATCTGAGGAGCTATATTAAAAACGGCACGCATTCTATGACGATTTACAATCGAATACCCACACAAGCAACACAGGTACACAACAATATTTGCAGACATATTTTAACAAGTTCAAAAAAGACACACATGGTCAAGTGTTTTGTGCATTGTGCTGCATCCCTTATTCAGGACAGGACCGAGAGAAACGTGCCAACTCCACAGGTCAAATGTACTCAGTAGTTCTTGGTGCATGGCCAAATAAATGCACACTGTAACGCCATTTGATTTTCCGATATCGTACAGAAGAACACTCACACCTGCCCTTCCCACATACATAAGTGCACTTTGTGAATCAGACCGAGCACTTCTGCTCATGAGTAAATCTGTGCAGAAAAACAATTGTTGTGCTTGTGTGCATCTGTGCAAGCCCTGGTGCACTGTGGCAATCATCAGCCCTAGAAACACCGAGGGGAAGGAATCAGGTAATTTCCAGTCAGATAAAAGTCACTATACCTCACACTCTACGTGCCATTTTTATGGCATGCGGAGTACAGTTTAGTAATCCAACTATCCTAAACTAAGTGAGAGTATTTTGTTGAATAGCACCCCTTCCAGAAATTCAAGTCTATGTGGGATATGAAGGCTCCACACCTTGGGCCTCTGTTCTTTTATCAGCCAGTATTGGGAGTGCGCAGAAAAAGGGTAAACACATGCCATTATAAAATGGTAATTACATTACTAATATTCATATAGACAGGCCATTCGTAATAGAACGAGTTTGTGTTTGGTGGTCCTTTAATCACAAACCTGTTGCCCTGGAGGAAGGCCCTAGCAGAAGGAACATATCCCAGCATGCATATTAAAACTAGACTACGACATTCTATTTCATTAAAAAAAAAAAAAAAAGTCGTGGTGAAGAAAACACATCTTGTTTTCGGTTTATCCAAGAAAACATTTTTGAATGGCACATCATAGATAAAGACATTATTCCTTTGCAGCCATGAACATCTGTTTCTCAACCTCAATATTTCCTCCGCATTGATTCCTCAAGTGAAAACATGATCGAATCATGAAATGCAGTTCGGTGCATATGCTTTTTAGTGCCCTAAATGATCTAACGAAATCATACACTTCACAGGTACTTTTAAAAATACACAAGGACTTTGTTTGCTTTCTCCCTCCTTGGTCAAATATGGTCTGCAATAATAAACCCATAGCATGGTACAATATCGCAGAAAAAATGTAGAACTAATGCAGGCTAAACTGGCTGAATACGCTCGACATAAAAGGAGAACGTCAAATAAAAAAAAGTGATAACGCGGCGCTGCCTCTTACCTTCACGAAGAGCTCCACTTGGCACTGCTCCTACGACATACTGGCCAAAGTGAGGGGAACTTGCACAGGGAGGAAGGGGCCGTCTAGATTGTCCTCTTTTGACCGTCCTGCCCGTCAGGGGTGCCCCTGAACCTCAGTGTACGCTGCCAGCAGCTGCGGCTTCAAAAGTTGGCGATTCTGAGCTGGAAGCGCTCACACACCCAGAAAAGAGCACAAGCGGGCCGGCGCACTGCTTGCAGGAGTGAGACACTCTGAGTGAGGCCAGCTCGCCCCTCCCACGGAGACTCGGCCCGATGGAGCGAAGAAGACTCGAGACTCCACGAGTGGACTGAATACAGAGAAAGGGTCCCGAGTGCTGTGTACTGTACAGAGAGAAGTACTGCGGGCCCAAGTGCGTCCTGGTCCTGTCCGGGCATGAGAGGAGGAACCAGGCAACAACAAAGTAGTCCCTACAATTGAAAAGACACTGCCCTGCAGCGTCAGGGAACTGTACTTGGTCGATGCTGCTTCGTCCGAAAACCGAAGTGATGCATCGGCCCACCAGCCAATAATGAGGGAGATAAAAAAAGCAATGCCAGCTTGAAACCAATGGCAAGGGACAAAACAAAATAAAACGCAATGGGTGGAGTTTCACCCTTAATACTAATTACTTGATGCCTCGTAGAGGCAGCGCATGCGCTACCCCTATGCGAGACCTAAAAAATTATGCAAAATGACAGGTCAAAGAAATTCTAGACCAACTTGAATACAAAGGTGTAATTGAAACTTCCACCTTCCCGATGAATAATCCTTTGTTTCCAGTAATTAAACCTGACAACACATTTTAATCTAAATTTAGAATTTTGACATTTAAACACATGCACACGAACATTTGCAGTTCAAAATGCACACAGTGTCGCATTAATGAATAACAATGTGCGGAAGAAATACAAAGCAACATTAGATATCTCGAATGGATTCTTCTGCCACAATATAGCTCCAGACATCAGATATTTGACAGCATTCTCTGCCCTCTGCGTCCCTTCTGTTGTTTGACTCAAGGGTAAAAAACAGCCCGGGGCTATTCTCGGCAAGAGTGTCATAAATATTACAAAAATGCGATGAGTAGGCAGTGTCCTATGGAGATGAGGTCTATCTGACGGTCGATGAGTTACTTGAACACTTGTGCAGGGTGAACAACATAATTGTGGGATTCGCCAATTTGGGCTACAAATTTAATGTCAAGCAATCTAAAATTGCCCATCTCAATCAGGGCTCGAAAAATCTGAAAAATGGTACTAGTCCTGCAGGACTAGTACCTTGAAAAATCTCCTCGCCCTAACAGTGACCTACTTGACCTCCGTCTCTGAAATCGGAGCAAAAGTGACAAGATAACAAGATTTAAAGGCATTTTTATTGCTCATTTGCTTTGTGAGCAATAAAAAGGCCTTTAAATCTTGTTATCTTGTCACATTTGCTCAGTTTTCAAAGACGGAGGACAAAAGTTAGTATGTTTTCCTACTCGCCAGAAAGGGCGAGTAGGACCTAAAAGTGGATTTGTCGAGCCCTGTCAATGTCCTGTTTTTTGGGATATGAGCTCTCAAGTGAAGGCAAGAGCCTGGCAGCCAACTTTTTAGGAAACCGTGAGCTATTCCAATCTCCAAAGACTCTGAAAGGTTTGCAATCCATATTAGGATTTCTAAATTTTGGCAGAACATACATTCTAGATTATGCAGAAAGAGAAAAACCTTTCTACGACTTAATCAGACCTGATTTTACACTGCATCAGTGGACACAGCAACACACAGATACTCTCTGTTCAGTTCAGGCTAGCATCAAAACATTTGCGAACACGTGTGAATACCACTGATCCAGGTAGTCCTAGGTTTATCAGGATGTACTTACATCACTTTTAATGAAGGTGAGACAGTTCCAATTGCATACATATCACGTTTATGCACACATGCTGAAATAAGATTTGCAGCAACTGAAAAAAATATTAACCGCAGTACAGACTGCTGTAGTGAGAGAAAGAGCTCTAGCACAGGGGAAACACATAATCGCTGTTACCCCAATACTAACTTTAGAAGCTGTTACCAAAGCGAGCATTCCAAATGCAAAAGTACTGCATCCACAATGGATACATTGGGCTAATTCTCTCACTGCAACAGATGTAGATTACAACTACGAATCTACATTAAAACACAAGCGTTCCTGCAGTACGAACAAGAATACGCTCTCTCGAATAAAATCTTGCCTCTGGAAAAATATGAATACATCATTTATACTGATGGTTCTGCTCAGCCTGCCATAGGAAGTAAACAACAGTATAGTGCTGCATGTGCGATAGTGAAGGGATGTATGCGGGACAGCAAGTTCCATCTCAGCAATACGACTACGCAATCTCTAGGAGATTGTACACCATAATTGGCAGAGCTGAAAGTTTTAATTTGTTTTACTGTGTGCAATCCTATAATGAATATCTTCCTTACTGGGTCCAGAATGGTTTTAGAGATTCCAAGGGTTGCACAATTAAACATAAATTGTTATAGGAACAAGTGGCAAAGCTGAAAGCATGCCTGCCACGGGCTCAAGTTATTCACAACTTAACTCATCAGCATGTTGGTGTACATGTTGAAGGGAATACACTGGCTGATGAAGCCGCCAAGGCAACAGTGCAAACTGCTGCCACTGCTGCAATCACTCATTCTAGCACGAGGATAGACAGAGACATACTGACAGCTGTCAACGCCTCAAAGAATGGCTCTGCCGTCCTGAATGGCTTTCCACTCAAATATTCCTATAAATTAGATGCTCAAATTCCAGGAGTGGGGGATAGAGTTATACCAAACATAGATCGCAGATTAGGTTTAATTCTAGCTGCACACAAGAGTCTGGGCTCTGCACACGCAGGAGTCACTGCTACAGTTTTGTTACTGAAGCGGCGATTCTGGTGGCCAAGTTTGTCTAAACAAACAAAGGCTTATGTCTTAAAGTGCGACATCTGTCAGCAGATGAAAGGTTCCACTGTAGCATGACCATCACAAACACCATTACTCATTTCAGACAGACCTCTCACATGTGTCTATTTGGATCACTGCGCCGCCTTAAATTCAGAAGGGGCTTACAAGTACATCTTGGTGGCAGTGGAGTCATGCTTTAGATTTCTATGGGGTTGGCCTAATCGCTCGGCTGATGCTCAAACTGTCATAACGGATTCACGAGTCTTCATCGGGACATATGCAATTGGCACGTTATATTCCGACCGTGGCCCTGCATTTAGCTCTCGGGCTTACAAGGAAGCCATAGAAAGTATGGGCATGGCCTTACGGTAATCCTCCCCCTACCATCCTGAGGGAAATTTGGTGGTGGAGATGAAAAACCGGGACCTAAAGCAATCCTTAACAGCAAGGGTATTAGGTGCGGGCGGTAGTTGGGTCAATCACCTATATGGGGTCCAGAAGGCACTAAACAATATGCCAAGAAAATCCTTGGGAGGACGTGCCACCTATGAGATCCTATTTGGAACAAGAATGTATGTACCTGACCTCGATTGTGCCAGCACAGTGGCAGATGTAAAACCGTTTGAATTGAATGATTGTTTGGCTGTTTTACAGGAACTCAATGAATTACGGGCATTACAAAGGAACTTCCTAGTAAAATGCACAGCCACTGGGGAAGTGAAACCAATTCTGGTAAGACCTGTCTGGGTCCCAAATGTTGGGGACCTGGTCAGAGAAAAGATCGTGGACAAGAAGGAGTACTGTTCTGGCGGTTCAAGGAACAAGAACAGCACTCCTTCCGACTCTTGCCGGCCGAAAAGAAAAAAGATTTGTCTCTATTGATCTGATCAAACCACACTATGTGGTCGATTCTCAACAGTAGGACACGTGGAATCCTGGGTAGCTGCAGATCTCCTCTCGCTACTATACAGGAAGTTTAGATGGAAAGACTAATAACGTTTCAAGACTCCTCAGTGCAAGATGCCGGAGTAGCCAATAACGGAGTACGAATTACACCTATTGAAAGTGAACAACATCCAAATAAAACTGAAAAGCAAATTGCAATTCGGCCCAATAATGAAGTTTACATCAACGTGCCTTCACAAGAAGCAACTGCCAGTTCTACAAACACTGCTGAGCTTCCAAAGATAGATCGAACTGCATCTGGCTACTTCAGCAACTTCGATGACTTTTCTTCAGATCCAAGTGAACCTGAGCAAACGCCAACCGTATTAAAAAAAAAATAGATTTCGACAATTCTATCTCTGGTTGAAAAAGACTTACCTTGTGGCCTCTTGGTCGTATCTTTGGTTTGCATTAGGGATCGTGTTCCTGTTCATTTGGATTGGTATGGTAACTGTCTTTTTCCTACTACTGAATGGACATCACCTCCCACAATGCTCTGCAGCATAACCTGTGAACTTGGTCTTGAAACCACATATGTCATCACACCGTGAACAAAGAGACTTGTCCCTAGTGAACATTACAGCAGTTCCACTACCGGATGTTATAGTTTGGGATAGGGTTTCATATGGTGTATTTGGTCCTAATGAACATTAGAAATTCCACATGTATTTAAAATGTCAATGAACGATTTCATTACCCCGAGTACACTTTCTGATGATTGGGACATTGGAACTGTAAATACTATGGTGCACATGCATCAAAATAGGCAATTGCATTTCTATAATTGCGATTTTTAAGGAATCGCAATTATAGAATTGCAATTGCCTATGCATGTAGGAATCACAAAAAATATGCAATTCCTACATATTCCTTAATTGCGACTCGCAAATTGCGAGTGGCAATTAAGGAATGGCTTCCCATACATTCCTATGGGCCGTGACGCCCATAGGAATGAATGGAAATTGCATGCGCTATTTGTGAGTACCCAATAGGTACTCGCAAATTGCGCATGCAATTTCAATGGTGCAAGGGTGCCACAAGGACACCCTGTTGCACCCCTGAAAATTCAATTTTACCACATATTGCGCACACACATGCCCCAAGGGCATGTGTGTGTGTAACATGGGACTTTGAAAAATGCACTTTAGTGCATTTTTTAAAGAAATCGCAAATTACCATCAACTTGAGATTGACGGTAATTTGCGATTCCTATTTGCGTAATTGCAATTTTTTTTTAGGCTGCTGCATTGTATTTAAGGAATCGCAATTTGGGATTCCTAAAATGCAATCACAATTTAAGAAATCGCAATTTTTGCGATTACTTAAATTGCGATTGTTGCATTTGGGGTGATGCATCCCAAATGCAAAAATACCGGTCGCAAAAGGGCAGATTCTGGGAATCTGCCCTTTTGCAACCGTTTTTTAGGTTGATGCATGTGGCCCAAAGCTCTCAGATTTAGAACAATCTGCTGCATTTTCTAACAGGGACTTGTATGAAGATACACCTGACTTCGACAGTATGTATTATTCCAGCATTATGGTCATCACTTTTTGCACAGAGCTAGTGTTTCACGCACTGTAAACACTTGCTATCAAAGGGAACATTGCCCAAAACCACCTAAAGGTAGTTCTGTCACATTCGCACAGAAACCTGTATACTTTTCAGGGTTTAATACATCAGACCCAATGACATACTACTATAAATTAGTACAGACGAATGCAACTGCGGAGAAAATTATGCTGACAAACACCAAGATCATATATTCAGGACCTTTCATCTTCCAACTGTCTATACAAGGTTACGACTATTGGAGGGACACAATAGATACAAAATCCATCAGGGAACAAAAGATTGGCAAGTTCAGGGAACAGAGGCTTTATTTAGAGCATGCCTCATACCATTACAGATAATTTTCCTGAACAGAAAAGTGTAACAGACTATCTGCTACAGGTTTGCAGAAATAAAAAACCTGAAAACACCACGCATCCCCTTACCGACACCTATTGAAGGTCTATTAAATGACACACTGATAACTGAGGAGATGCTGGGTCAATGATACAGAATGCTACATACAATTCATCAGCTCCCAATTGGAAGGGTTGGTTTGGCCTATCAACACAAATAGATGTCAATCAAGATTTCAGGGTACCACCAGAGGGTTTAGTAGCCACTAGTGTTGGGTTACCAACAATCCAACATCTCGTGGCGCACGCGAACGGATAGGAAAACGCGTCGGCGAACACAAGGACCCGGTAAGTAGCAACCGCGCACGCAAGAACGCTTTTTTAAAGTGCGAACAAGAAAAATACTTCCGTTTCGTGGCAGATTGCGAAAGGTTTGCCATTTTTGCGCTCTCCGTGGAACGCAAAAATGTCAAAATATCGCAAATTCCGCGAGCAGAACGAAATGTACCGCCCAGGCCTAGTATTTATTCACTGGGCAACATTGTGTCCTTTGCAATCGGCATAATGGAACAAGATTTGTCTATTCTACAACATGGGCAAACTCAATTGCGCTCCATTGTGCTTTCAAGCTGGACGGACGCTGTAATCGCTGTGTTCTGGCCACTTGCCATGGCGGTACATTAACAGCTTAAATCTGTTTTCAGCTTATAATCTGACCGACAGACAGTTGAACATGGCATGCAGAGATGCAAAGTACACCATGCTGCTCATTGAAAAATTAGAGAAGTTATCTTTCACAGTAGCAGAGTCACCGTCTACAGAATGGTTAATTCATGGCTATATCACACTGCCATTCACCACATTCCAGTTCCAATACTTAGATACATCCAAGCAGACAGGTATGAAGCGTTGGGCGAAAGGTACATACAGGAATCCTGGGAGTTACCATATAGATATAGGTGCAGAAATAAGGACACTGAAGTTTTCTTAAGTGGAACAGACTGCGGGAAGGCTTTAAGTGGGTCTTTAATGTGTAAGGAAGTGTTTCTTCATGGAACGTGTAATGTGTCAAAAGTGAATTTATCTTGCTACTTGAAAGGCTCCCCAGCTGCAGTGATTCATCCAGTTTTTTAGTTACTTTGGAAAGGGAGTTATTTAATGCTGAATGATCAAGGATGTTGTGGGATGGCACCAGGCATCACATGTCTAGTCACAGTAGACCTCAGGGTTGTTTGTTGTAAGCAAGTATTGTTTTCCCACACACACTGTTTTGCACAGTTAGGGAGGCACCACTGTGGCCTTCATTGAAGGTTTCCAGTGTACGGTCTGATTCACTGAGCAGACTGAAAGCCATGTTGTTTCAACAAAATGTGGCCTTAACTTCAGCCTGAGAGACTTTTGATCTCCAGGTTGCACAGTCTTCAGCAGAGACACAGGCACTGGTCCATACTAACTTCCCAATCCATTTAGGAAAAATGGTTCATCGTATCTTTAACATGTCTGATACGAGTGGGATTGTACACTAATTTAAGAGACTTGGATCAGGTCTCTTAACCACCTTTCAAACCATCTTCGGAGTAATTCCCGCTTTCATACACTCCATACTTGGAAGCATTTCTGCAGGGCTTCCTTTGGTCTTGATATCAGTAGCGGGCATCCTGATTTTAATCCTATTGCTTCGCAATGGACATCGCATTCCTTCAAGAAATGGAGAGAACACTGCTGGAACGACATTGTCGTGAGCGTATGGTGCTCTACCTGACTACGCCTAGGTTTCAAGAGCTGAGTGAGCATTGGTTCCTGTCTTTCAGACCGATCTGGCTAGACTGCATCCTGCCTGTGTTCCGTTGCCTCTCTGCGGATTTGGCTGGGTGTTGGACCTGTGTCTGACATTTCCATTTGTTGCGCCGCCAGACATAGAAGTGCTCCTGGAGCCCTTGCAGGCCCAAGTTTACAGTTGTCCACAGCGTATTCCCATGTAGATGACAGCATTTCTAGAGCCTCCAAGGGATGCTTCTGCTCCTGTTGGGAGGGAAATCGGCTCTGCTCCATATGTACAGGCATCAGGTTCAGGCATGCAGGCATCTAATTCTTCCCCAGGGGCTGCTGTGGGAACAAGAGATGAACATCTTCGCTCACTTGACATGATACTGGAAGTTCTAGAGGGATTGCCACCTGCGGATACAATGTCAGGTGATGTTGAGTCTTTAGTACAGGATTCTTTAATAATCTGGCCTCTCCGGTGCTTGGAACTGTTTGGCAACGTTTTATACATTTACTAAATTGAAGGTCGAAACTGACTATGTTTTATTTTTTCCTTCTCTGTTCTAACTGGGCATAATGTCTTTCAAGGTGCTCAGTGCAATAACAACCACATGTACAAGTTTAGAGGACCTTTTTGAATGCTTTTAGGGAAAAATGACTTTGCTTTTATGGAAATTGTTTCAGGTTTTTAAAGTGCTTTTAGTATGTTTTATTGTAAATGATTTTTATGCCTTTTTAAATAGCTGTAGCTTTATAAATACCTAGCTGACCCAGTTGACCTTTTGATGAGGCATCATGTCTTTCAGGCTACTCCTGTCATGTATCCTCTGTTTTACATACATTGTCCCATCCACACGACAATAACGATTCTAAACAGGTGACCTTTTACCTAGGAGCTTGCTCCTGTCTCTTCAACACCAGGCTCTCGACATTCTATTATAATCCCTGTACCGAAGTACATAAGCATGTCCTCAGGCATGGTATAATTATTCTGCACAAGGGTCACCACTTTTTTCATCCTTGGCCAACAGCCAGCTGTGCATGATCGCACTTGTTTGGAAAAACATTCATAATTGTTTTCAAAACATTTATGGTTGTTTTCAAAACATATTGATTCTAGAAGAAACCCTGGAGTGACCACTTTAGTATAAAAGACCCTCACTTCCACCTACAAATTAGAGTAGAATTCCTTCCAAGCTGACACGGGAGCTTGCATGCTGAATCTTCAACACCCAGCCATCTGACATCCCTTGCAGGGTGTCATCCTTCAAGCAGAGATGAGGTCCTTCGTTCTCAACCATCAGGTGAGGGGGCTGGTACTATCCTAGGAGTTTCTTGGCTACACACACATATATACATACATGCTATATATACAGATAAAGGCTAGGTACATTTAGGCAAATTACTTAGGGCGCGCATTTTAGGAATATGCAAGTGCTACTGTTTTTATCTGAACTGCTTATGTTCATCTTATTAGCACTATGGTAGAAATTAATCTACTATTTAGTATATTGGTAATAGCAATCTCTTTCGTATGCTTCTGTTTCCTGATTGTCGCAGCACGCACGTTTTAGGCAAGGTTGTTGCTGGACCAATAAATACTTATTGAAAGGTCCTAATCACCATCCTGTGTATTTTCTGAGAGCGAAAGCAAGCACGAGTGTCTGAGCAAAACTTATTTTACTGTCTTCCACAATCCCTTAGGAATCTGGGTTGTCATGTAGGGTGGTTGCCAGAGACTACCTACATCACTGTAGAATACAGTGGGGTGGTAGTGGTACTGTAGAGCTAGCTGGTCAAATGGCTGACATATCCTGTGGGGGTGTCCGGAAGAGTTATGACACCAAGCCCTCAGTTTAGATCATTCAAAACGCGCGGGTCCTGGGGGACTCATAAGAACTACACAACAATAGCGGACTCACTGCAAATACAAACAATATCACTCCAATCTTTGTTGAACTTGGTAAGAACTTTTCGCAGCAACATTCCAAGTGACACTGCGTTCCATGTTTTCCAAATGTCTGATGTCAAGTTTTCATCACTTTCCCAGATGTTTGGTGACAGTACTGTTTTCACATACACCTGTCACTACATCGCACATTGGATGTTTAAAGCATGGGGTGTTTGGCAGTTCACCTACTATTAATACTGCCTCACTAGACAAGGGGGCTGCTGTATCAAGGGTTTTTACCCATTCTCTGTGGGTAAATGTGATGGCGCATATTGGGAAATATTCTTATGAAACCAGCCATTTTCCCTATCAGTGAAAGAATCAGACATAGCCAAAATATCAAATATGATTTTGATATTTCCTGATTCTCTACAGTTTACAAAATAATTCAACAAAACCTAAAACATGCTTCTAACTCCTACATTTTAAGACCAAAGACCATAAAACTGAAAAAAGCAAAAGGAAGAAGAAACAGTATTTTAGTTACATCCCAAAACAACAAAACTCAAGTAGAATAAAGTTAGCCCAGTCTTTCTTACTGCTACCTTGTATAATAAAGTTACATTGTATTGGCGCCAAAAAGGAAAACATAAAAATTACTCTGTCACTTCCGTTTTCCGTTCTTTGAATGGCAATTAGTTTGTGGCTATGCAGGTGTTATTTAAGTGTTTATATGTTTACACAGGTGATGGTTATTTCCATTTCAGTGGGGTTTTATCAGTTATTATAGGTTTAAACCTAAACCAGGACAGCCTATTAATAGGTGAGGTGCAATTCTCTATCACACCCTGGTATTCAAGTTGATCTCCGTGACTTGTTTCTGTGCCTCATTTACCTCATGAATTGATTTTAATGGGATTTCGTGATGAGGTGACTCATCATCCCACCCAACATGGTTGGGGTAAAGTGCAGGAGCTAACGCTAACACCCACTCCTGCGCGTATACATTTTTAACTGATTCTGGTAAGAGGTCTGGAAAAAGCAGGAAAATGGCTTCTTCTGCCATTGGGCAATCCATTTTGAACTCAGGTGGCTAATATTTTTCGGCCAAAAGAATGTCGTAACCATAGGTCCGCCAAGGGAGACCCTTCACTTTTCTGGGTATGACCCCCTCCATTTGGAGCGTTATTTTGTATAAACGATGTGCGAGACCTACCCTAGTATCAGGTGTTTCCACCATGATATGTTCACCCAGTGCTACTGCACCCTGAAAGTCCGGTTTTGGCGAGCTATGGTGATTTTGGCTGCACTGTCTAGCATCGTCACTGCCCATTCCCCATTCAGAAGCAAAGTCCTCAGTATCCTGGGCATTTTTTATTTTAATCCGGGCTACCTTTTTCTTTTTAAATTGAGGGTTTGAAGTCTTTTGCTTTCTTCCTGTTTACTGATGTAATCTGAAGTGCAATGTGTGTCCCATTTCAGCTGACTCACTCTTCCAATCTGTACTCTGTCTCTCTCCGAATGCTTTTCCTGAAAAGAACGAGATGAACGTGTATCTGTATCCTGCTACCTATCAAGCTTTCTAATATTGTCACTGTTTTGCAAATTATATCTCCAGTTTCCGTTGAGGAGACCCACCCCGTGACTGTGTTTTGTTATGTATATTTTTTTGTTTATTATCCCATTTCTTCTTTGAAGAATCGGGTGCTTGCTTAGAGTTATCTCTTTCAGAGCAACTCTTTAATATTGGTTTCCCGGGTTTGGCTCCCAGATTATCTATGCTTAGAGAGGCTTATGTATCTTCGATAATCTTAGGTAATTCACGCTCCTGTGTGCGGGAGTGAATTCCCTCATGCGTTGGCGTATAGCCACCACTGCTGTCTCCCCTTTTATGTTACTCAACATAATGGTAGATACCTTGGAAAAATTGTCCATCAGTTTCATTCCCAGATCTAAGGCAGACTCTGCCCCGTACTCATTCTGAATCTGTTTCAGTACATCTGGTATGACTGCTATTGAAGGGGTCCCGTGGGTTCCCATGGGTTCTGGTGTATACAGCAGCGAAGACTGTACTCCAAGTGGTGCAATCTTTTAACTGGGGAGCCATCCCAATTGGCAAGCAAATTGTCAGTATTCTGTGTTTTTCCTGTGGGTCCGTATGGGGAAAGACTGCTTCAAGCTGTGATGTTTTTTGTGCTATCCAGAACGGTATATGTTCCCGGCTGGTGGGAACCTTTCCTATAATCGCATTTAGTGTTTGGTGGATAATACCTGTGGTAGCCATGTGTGGTTGTGAAGCCTGAGCAGCCCCCACAGATTGGGCTGTCAATGTTCTCATTACATATTGTGTTAGATTCCTGTACATTTTAACTAAATCTCTGTAAAGTTTCCGCATTCCTGCAGGTGTTAGGGCAGCAATGTCTGGATGCGGTATGTATGATGCTAAGACTGGCCAAGTTGCTCCTTCTCTACTGAGCAGACAGAGTCTCACATATTCTGTTGTATGGGGTAGTGCGCCTTTAAACCAATTAAAGTGCTCTTGGTATGTTAATGGGACTTCTAAACCCACATATGGAAAATACTCATCAGGTGGTTCATCTTCAATGTATTCATGAAATAACCTTGTGTGTGCATCTACAGGTGGGAATTTAACCCAAGAATAGAATACCTCTGCTCTGAATGCTTTGTGTGTATCGACCACGAAGGTCACATCTCCACCCATTGCCGGGAGGCCATGTTGTAATAATTTCATGGTAACTGCCTGTCTGCAACTTTCTGAAATATTTAATCCAGCTATCTGTTCTGCTATGTTTTCATCCTGTTCGGTCATTGTTAGAGCAGTAGTACTTAGACTATTTGTTATAGAGATATGGTGTGCACAGTGTGGGAACTTATAATCCTCCAAGCTTGATTAACCTACAGCCAATACATAGGGTATGCCTACTCAGCTGAGGCAGATTTGTTTCCCTTCCCACTACAGACGTCTCCAGTTAAAATGTGAGTAGGGGGTCTTCTGAGAAAGCATGACTGTACTACTCAGATTTGACCATTAAATAAGAGCCTAACAACCGTTGGTGGTGCCATGTCATGTAGTTCCTACCAATCCGTTGGATCTGGGCATTGTTCGGACAAAATTAACTAAGTGTTTGTGTCAAGACCGATCCCAGACACCCCAGCAGGATATGATGGCCTATAGACCAGCTAGCTCACAGTGCCACAGTAAGCCCCTCTAACCTACCAAGGAGCGAATGGTTTCTGACAACCACTGAAAATGACAACCCTGATTCCTCACAAATCATGGAAACAGTACAGAACCTTTCACTCAGTCACTCGTGCTCACTTATTCTCAGAGAAATATATAGAGAATACACAGTGAGACGTTTTCAATAATATTTATTGAACCAACATTATTCTTGCATAAAATATGTGTGCTCAATGATAAAACGTGATTACAAGCACAAAGAGCGTAATTAGTAGATATAGTTCTACCATGGTGCTAAACAACTGTATATATGCAGGCATACAAACATGACAGTAATCTAGCGTACTCCTACTATGCAAACCCAACTCTAAGTGGACCTAGAGTGTGTGTAGGTGTAGAGCCAAGAATCCCCCCAAGGGCCGATCCAACCAAATTACCTGATGGGATAGAGTGAAGAACCCCGGCTTGGTCACGAACAGGACACCCCTCACAAAATGTCAGACCACTGCGTGGTGATTTCTTAGCATGCAAGGACCTTTAGTATCAGTGGAAGTACCTCCTCTACTAAACTGTTGGGATGCTCATCTTTTATAATAGAAAGCAGCATTGCGTTGTACGCATTAATTAGTGATATTGTGGATATGTAGATAGCCCTGTCGCACCGCGGGTGAAGATAGTGATGACATTTGTACATAATAAGGAACGAGACCTTGTACAGGATGTTTAAGGTATTGTGATAATGTTGTGCGAAGCTAGATGTAAAAAAAGTTTAGTTTCAGGGAAACTAATCTAACATTGTCGTGCATGCAAGTGTATGCAAAAGGTTACAGCTTGGAAATGTTATTTTTGAGGACAATGTAAGAAATGAGCTGCTTCTCTACCTGGCCCTAACACAGCAATATAACAGGGGTAAGGGAGGTCGCCGCTAAGGGCTATACAGATTGCATATTTAATGTGTGCAATATTTGTCGAGTCGCAGTGATACTTGTCTATGCAACTTGAAAACTGTGCCGACTACATACCATACTCTATTTCAAAGTAAAATTATGCTGGCAAGCGTGGAAACTGAAATGTTTACTTTTCCTTTTGCTTTGTTGATCATACATTTTTAATTAAAAATAAATATGTGGTGCTTACTATGACATTGCCCTAAACTGAATAAAGGTCTGGGAGAAGGTTCTGGCAGATGTTGACACAATCTTTAACACCGCACTCTCCAGATTCCCAGTATACATACAGACGTACCCCTTACAGTCTCCTAGGGTGAAAACAATCTCACTTTCCTCATGTGCAGCAGTGCAAACCGTGACAAACCTGTGGGAGACAAACAAAGTACCAGACCCCTGGGCTGGCTATAACATATGTGGGAATTATTGGGCATCAAAAAGGTTTAAGTGGCACTGGACCTAAGGGAGGATCATGCTGAAGGTCTGTGGGCCCCATTAATACCCTTCTTAGCAAAATAATTTAAAAGCCTGAAATTTCTCAGAGTACTGGGGATAACCAACCAACATATTACAGAAAGAGACAAAGGGCAGGAGGACATTTATAGGGAGAGGTAAGACACTGGCCCTCAAAACAAAGACCAATAAAACATACTCTGAGATCCACCAAGGTTAAACAGAGAAACTGCAGGTATTAATTATGGGGGACTGGGAGGGAGAGAAGAGGATGTTTAAATTGTGAGTATGTCCCTGAGGTTGTCCATTGTCCACTCCTCCAGTCAGCGAATGTAGGTGGGCATATGCGTTATGAGACAGAAAAACCCACACAAATATAACTAAACCACAAAAACTGGCCTAGTATTCCTGCACCAGGAAAATTGAGGGCAGGGACACAGGGTCAGGTGTGAATGGGCAGACTGTCACCCCACCTACAGATAGCACTCTGCCTACTATCTATATGGGCCAAAAGTTTGAAGCCTGTTAAATGGAAGTAGGAGTTGCTGGGCTATTTTAAATATGTGCTATGAGAGAGGAGAACCTCCAGGCAAATGAAACTGAGTGACATTATTTAGTGAAGGAAGAAAATTGAGGACTGGACTACCAGTCAACCAGTATTGGGGTTAAAGACCATACCCTATTTCAAAGTAAAATGGTGCTGCTGTCCATGGGAATTGAAATGTTGACTTTGCTTTTGCTTAGTTTGCCATAGAACTTTAATTAAAAATAATTAAGTGGTACATACTATGACATTGCCCAAAACTGAAAAAGGTCCAGGAGGAGGTTCTAGCAGTTGTAAACACAGGGGCATATTTACAAGCCTCTATCACCACAGGAACGTCACTTTTAGTGACATTCCTGTTGCAATTTGGGCTTTGCATTATTCACAAGGCAGCATTAAGCCACTTACTGTGGCTTACCGCTTCCTTGTAAATAAGGCCCCCTTTCACGTTATACTGAGCATGAAAGGGGCAGGCAATGGGTGTTGTGGTGGGCGTTCCACTCCAACACCCTTTGATTTTGGCGCTGCCCCATATTTACAAGGGCAGCGTAAATACGGGGCAGCACCAAAATTAAGACCAGGGGAAACCCTTAAACAGGTGCAATGAGGAGAAATGAAACATTTCTCCTCGTTTTTGCTATTTCTATGTGTGCTGTGATGTGCAGCATGCATATAAACAGCAAAAGGCAATTGATTGTTTATGTGTAGGAAGATGTCCCTTCCTGCACATAAACATCAATTAAAAAAAATACGTTTAGCAACTTCTATGTGTGCTGCATTAGGCAGCACAGATAGAAGTTACACAAAGCCATTTAAAGATTGTTTATGTGCAGGAAGGAACACCTTCCTGCACATAAACAATCTTCCCCTACAATGCAGAAACCCTTGCACTATGGTGCAAGGGTGTCTGCTTTGGCGCTAGGCAACTAAAATTAGCGCCAGAGCATGGGGAAATGCACCGTATCCTTGTAAATACAGTGCTGCCCTGCGTTTTGGAAGTGGCGGAGTGTGGCGTTGACCAAAGGAGGCTAACCTGCGCTCCTCCACTTCCTACATATGCCCCATAATGTTTAACACCACACTCTCCAGATTCCCAACATACATACTCCTAGGCTTACCAAATAAGCAGACATACAGTCAATCAATCAATCAATCAATCAGCATTTAAAGAGCACTGCAATGTAATCTGTGGGGGTATCTGGGTGCTGGCGTACAAGGTATCTGTCGTGCCAGACTTCCAGGCAAAATGTCTTGAGGAAACAAAGGAAAGAAGTAAGAAACAAGCAGAAAATGGCCAAACAGAGGGCAGAGAAAAGAGAGAGCAGAAAAGGCAAAACTGAAGGCAGAAAAGGCAAACTGAAGGCAGAAAAAAAGAGCCGAAAAGGCAAAACAAAGCAGAAGAGGGAAAAACAGAGGGCAGAAAAACTAGCAGAAAAGGCCAAAAATAGGGCAGACAAACAAGCTGAAAGGGTAAAACAGAGGGCAGAAAAATTAGCTGAACAGGCAAAACAGAGCAGAAGAAGGCAAGACTTCAACCAGTTTCCTCCAATTTCCCTGGAAAATTCACTAGAAATAATGAAAACCCTTCAGTCAGGCTCGCCCTTGGATCCATGTCCGGCCAAAGTACTGTCTTCTATAGCTGAGATTATATATCCAGCCGTCAATTGGATTCTGAACATCTCACTACAAAAGGGGCGGGTGCCAGACACCAGGAAAATTTCTAAAATTCTTTCTCTACTAAAGAAGCCCTCTGCTGACTCTTTGGTGGCCTCTAATTATAGGCCGATAACACTTCTTCCCTTCTTTTCCAGTTTTGGAAAAATATGTGAACCTAGTTACCACTGAATATGTGAAAACCAACCATATACTCCATCAGAGTCAGACAGGTTTTAGAGCGAATTTTAGCACAGAAACAGCCCTATTGGAAGTCTCCAAAGCTATTAAAGAGACACTAGATAAAGGGGGAAAAGCGGTGTTGATACTGTTGGACCTCTCTGCAGGTTTTGATACCATGCCCCACGACCGGCTATTAGAGAGGCTGCAGGAATGTGGAGTTGGTAGCACGGTATTCAAGTGGTTCTCTTCCTTTTTAAGTGACCGACAGCAAACAATTTGGTCCCCTCCCTTTGCAGCTCCCATCCCCCCCATGAAGGTAGGGGCCCCTCAGGGATCCATCCTAAGCCCGACACTTTTTAATATGTATTTGGCTCCCCTTGCTCTGCTTGCCAAGGCTCACGGCGCTAAAATAGTATCATACGCAGATGATATGCCAATGCTGTTCACCTGTGACAAAGACGCCGACTATAGAGGCGGCGAGATTAACATCTGCCTGTCTGAGGTGTTCTCCTGGTTAAGGCAGAATCAACTGAAGTGCAACCCAGAGAAATCTCAGATCATTTACTTCGGGCCCTCACCGTGCGAAGCATGGTGCCAGTGGTGGCCTCAGGATATATCCCCGCCTGCAGCCCCAGTAAGCGCCGTGAAGAATTTAGGAGTAAAGCTAGATGCTAACTTATCTATGAATGCTCAGATCCAAACAGTCGCCGGTACCTGCTTTGGCCTGTTAAAAATGCTGAAAAACTTCCTTCCTCTGCTTCCAGTCAAGTACAGGAAGATTGTGGTCCAAGCCCTGATTGTATCAAGGCTGGACTATGTCAACGTTTTGTATCTGGGCCTCCCGGATTATTTATTAAACCGCCTGCCGGTGGTGCAAAATGCTGCGGCCAGAGCAATTCTCATGGTAGGTCCCAGAGAGCGCATGTCTATCCATCTGAAGTCCCTGCACAGGTTGCCAATCCAGAAGAGGATTCAGTTTAAAGCTCTAGCTCTGGCTTTCAGGGCCCTACATGATACTGGAGCCTTCTACATCAGGAAAAGGATTCAGCACTACGTGCCGCAGAGAGCCCTGAGATCTTCATCACAGCTTCTGTTGATGACCCCAAAGTTTTCCCGCTCGCGGTTGGGCGGTTGTTCCTTTCAAGTCCTGGCCACCCGGTTATGGAATTGTCTTCCATTATCCCTCAGGCAGGTGCGAGATTTTCTTACCTTCAGGAAGCAGTTGAAAACGTGGCTTTTCCTGCAATAGCTTGGTCTGCTGCCCTTCATCTTGTAAGAGTGTTGTCGCCTGTCTCGTAGTCTTGTAGCGCTGGGACACTCTGTGGAGTAGCCATGTGATCTATAAGCACCTATTCCCATTACATTAGATTACAAAACAGAGGGCAAAAAAACGAGAAGAAAAGGCAAAACAGCTGGCAGAAAAGCAAAACAAAGTGCAGAAAAAAACAGAGGGCAGAAAAGCTAGCAGAAAAGGCAGAACAGAGCAGGAAACGAGCACAGGAGGCACCAACAGAGGGCAGCAGGTAGACAGGCATAGGAGGGTAGCGGAATGTGGGCAAGCTGGACAGGGGAACTGTCACTGGGGGAGCTAGCACAACGGTCCCGCTCAATTGGGTCTCGCTGCTGTAAGAAACTGGCTCTATATATACTGCACCAAAGTGAGGTAGGGTAAGTTACTTACCTGTAATCCTAGTTCTCTTCCAGGGGTATCCTCATCAAAGTCATAAGCACTGAATATTCCCGCCCATGTGCGGGGAGCCCGGAAATAATAAAAATCATATATGTAAAAAACATACATATATACAGCTCTGTATATGTATAAACATATATCATTTTTTCCCAAGCAAATGCAGCCCCTATAAAAGAAAGGCTAGGCAATGTATAAATACACATCCAATAATACATATAGGTATAATAAAACACCTAAATCTCTTTTTTTCTTTTTTTTTTTCTTTTTAATGAGGTAAACACTCATGAGAAAGCAAAAAAGAGAAAACTATGGGAAACACAGATCTACAACACATTGCTAGCCTGCAGGCTGCATTGCAATACAATACCATAGAGACTGAAAAGCCCTGTATAGGTAAAAACTGGCACCGTGCCTTTAAGGCAGCCCTGGCTTCCATATCCCATCATGCCTCAGGGGTGACAGTTAGGTCAGTTGTTCTTTGCGGGACCGTAGTCCTAAACACAAAGATATACCCTTTCCATAATGAATAATACACTTATTCTCATTTGCCTGGGGAGGCGGGTGGGTTGCTTATGACTTTGATGAGGATACCCCTGGAAGAGAACTAGGATTACAGGTAAGTAACTTACCCTTCTCTTCCAGGGGATCCTCATCAATAGTCATAAGCACTGAATAGAGTAGCAAGCCCACCTTCCACCTGCAGGCAAATGAAAAAATTGTACCACACATGGAGTAAGAAAATCATGAAAATGATTATGTATGGAACAGATTCCTCAAGGAGGCTTGTCCTACTTGAGTGTCTGCTCTGGTGTCCGAATCCAGACAATAATGTCTGGTAAAGGTGTGGACAGATCTCCAAGTGGCTGCCTTGCAGATCTCGGAGAGTGGGACATTATTGAGAAAAGCAGCGGTAGTCGCTTTTCCTCTTGTAGAATGCGTTTTAGGGCGCACCCCCAACGGTTTCTGAGCCAGTTGGTAGGCCAATGTAATACTTGAAACAATCCACCTAGCAATGGAACGTTTGGATGCAGCAAAGCCCATACGGACAACCCCATAGTTCACAAACAATTGATCAGATTTCCTGACATTCTTAGTCCTATCTAGATAGAATTTTAGGACCCTTTTGACATCTAAAGAATGCAACGCCCTCTCTGCCGGAGAGGAGGGGTTGGGAAAAAAGGTTGGTAAGGAGATGGCTTGGTTTACATGAAAGTCCGATACCACCTTAGGTAGGAATGAAGGATGAGTCCTCATCACTACCCTATTGAGATGAAACGTAGTGTAGGGTTCTTTAGAACAGAGGGCCTGTATCTCACTGACCCTCCGTGCTGAAGTGATGGCTATTAAAAAGGCTGTCTTCCATGTGAGGTGCTGTAGGGTAGCCTTATGAATAGGCTCAAAAGGAGAACCCATGAGCCTTGACAGAACCAAGTTTAGCTCCCAGGAAGGAGAGGGAGGTCTAACAGGGGAATAGACTTTCTTGAGACCTTGCAAGAAATCCTTCACCACCTGCAACTTAAAAAATGACTGCTGCGAAGGTGAACGCCTGTATGCTGTTATGGCTGCTAGGTGAACTTTTATGGATGAAAATTTCAACCCTGCCCTCGCTAAATGTAGAAGATAGGGCAAAATTACATCCTCCTGGCATTTTGTTGGATCATAATGATGCTGAGCACACCATATGTAAAATCTTTTCCACTTACAGAAGTAGGAGTGTCTTGTCGAAGGCCTCCTGGCTTCCTTCAGTATGGACATACACTCTTGAGGGAGGTTCAGATGTCCATACTGGAGGACTTCAGGAGCCATGCTGTTAAACTCAGCGAGGGAAGGCTGGGATGGTAAATCTTCCCCTGCATCTTGGATACAAAGTCCGGCCTGCACGGCAGCCGTTTGTGGGGGCGGATCGACATGTGCAGGAGATCCGTGTACCACCACTGCCTCGGCCAGTCCGGTGCTATGAGGATCATCTTGGCAGATGAATTCTGCAGCTTGGTCACCACCTTGGGGATTAGTGGGAGAGGCGGAAAAGCGTACACAAATGTCATTGACCAATTGATCAAAAGGGCATTCCCTAGGGATCCTGGTCGATGGTATCTTGAGGCGAAGCCTCGGCATTTTGTGTTGTGCTCGTCCGCGAAGAGGTCCACTTGCGGACGCCCCCATTCCCCGAAGATGTCTTCTAACACCTCGTCGTTTAGTACCCAGTCCTCTGGTTCTTGAAAATGACGACTGAGTAAGTCCGCTTGCACATTGAGTTCTCCTGGTAGGTGCACCGCTTTCAACGAGATGTTCCTTGCTAGGATCCAGTGCCACAGGGACTGAGCTTCCAGCGAGAGCGTCCTGGATCGAGTACCCCCCTGCTTGTTCAGGTAGTACATTGTGGTGGTATTGTCCGTCTGTACTAGAATGGTACTCGTCTTGATCGCAGGCAGGAACGCTTTGAGGGCTAGGTGGACTGCCCTGAGCTCCAGCATGTTGATGTGGTACAACTGCTCGCTGCTGGACCACCGTCCCTGAGTTTGTAGAGACCCGAAATGCGCACCCCAGCCTTGAAGGGATGCGTCAGTGATTAAGGTCTGAGTTGGGGGTTCTTGATGGAAGGGGATCCCCACTTGTAGATTCAGTGGCTTCAGCCACCACTTGACTGACTGCCTAGCAGAGATGAGATTTGTCTTGCCGACGACAGATTGTTGGATAGAATCTGTCTGCCTTTGAGGATAATGGATGACTGTCTTTCCTTCGAAGGAAACACTTTTCCTACTACGGAGTCTATAGTTGCACCCAGGTAGTGTATCCTCTGTGTTGGTGAAAAATTGGACTTTTTGGCATTCACTCTGAGACCCAACTTGCGACATAGGTTCAGGCAAAGCGACAGCTGCGATCGAACACTCTGAGGCGATGGACCCTTTATTAGCCAGTCGTCTAGGTAGGGATAGACGAAGACTCCTGCGCGCCTCAGAGCAGCCGCTACTACTGCCACGCATTTTGTGAATACTCAAGGAGCTGACTTCAGGCCAAATGGAAGAACCTTGATAGTGAGAGTTCCCCACCACAAACCTGAGAAATTTTCGATGATTCCGTAGGATGGGAATATGGAAATATGCGTCCTGAAGGTCCAGCGAACACATCCAATCGCCCAACCGGAGAAGAGGATATATTTGGTGGAGCGCCAGCATGCGAAATTTTTCCTTTCTTATGTGTTTGTTCAGTATCCGTAGGTCCAAAATGGGTCTGAACTCTACCTTCGCACTCCTTTTTTGAATCAGAAAGTATCTGGAGTAAACTCCCTTTCCTCTTTGGTTTTTGGGTACTTTTTCTATTGCAGATTTGAGCAGAAGAGTCGCCACCTCTTCTCTGAGCTGCTTTAGATGCTGGGACGAATGAACAGGAGGAATCGATGGAGGGTGGCTTCGGAAACGAAGCGAGTACCCATGACGCAGTATATTCAGAACCCACTTGTCCTTTGTGATGGATTGCCACTCTGGAAGATGATGCGCAACACTTCCTCCCACCGGAGCGGTGGACAGCATCGGAGGAAGCGGTTCCTCATTGCTTCCCTGGAGCCTTGTTTCCAGCGTTTGACTGCCTGTTGTTACCACGTCCCCTGGATGGTCTGCGGGACTGGTATTGCTGTTTCTTTTGACCTTGCTGGTCCTGGTTCTTCTGCCACTGAGGGGTTTGAACCCTCTGTTGGTAGTTACGCCTGTCATTTCCCCTGCGGCGTCGAAACTCTTTCCTATTTTCAAGCCCGACGGCTTTCATGGTCTCCAGTTCTGCCTTCATACGGGCCATTTCTTCGTCTGCATGAGACCCAAAAAGTGAACTACCCGAGAAAGGCAGATTTAGTATTCTCGCCTGCGCTTCCGGCTTCAGGGCCGTCAATCTGAGCCAAGATGATCTTCTGGCTGTGATTCCATGGGCATAAGAATGGGCTGCTAGGGTTGCCCCATCCGCCGCTGCACTTATGACCTGGTTAGAAACCAGACTTCCCTCGTGCAAAATTTCTTCAAAGTCCCGTCTATCCTCTGATGGAACTGTTTCAATGAACCTCTGGAGAGAGTCCCACAATGATCTATCATAGCGCCCCAGAAGCGCTGAGGCGCTGGCTACCTTTAAGCTAGAAGATGCCGAGCCGCAAACTCTCCTCCCCCAAGAGTCCTGCGTCTTACTGTCCCTATCTGGGGGCACCGTTGAAGATCCAGCTACTGCATGCGTCTTTCTGGCAGCAGCGGTGATGACAGAATCCGGTGGAGGATCTGATCTTAGAAACAGAGGATCTTTCGGAGCCGGACGGTACTTTTTTAGAATTCGCGCCGGCGCAGATTTGGTGGTCGCTGGCGTGAGAAAAATATCCATTACTGGTTGTAGCAAACCAGGGACTAATGGCAACAGTGGGCGTGACACTGCTCGTTCATGAAGAGTTTCAAAGATTATGGAGGAGGTGATCTCCTGAACCGGCATTGGGATATTTAATTTTGTAGCTCCTCTACACAACACTTCCTGAAAAGTAGAGATATCATCCACCGGAGATACCCTTGAGGGTGGTGTCTCCGAGAGTGTCGGCGAATAATCCCTTCTGGATGATCTAGATGCCGGGGAGGAGGAAGGGGTCCCACGGCGCCTTCTCTCCGATCTGGTCGACTCTCTCCTGTGGGAGGAGGATCTGGATCGCCTCATTGGTGTTCGAGAGCGACGTCGAGATTCTCGTCCCCGAGAACGTGATCTGACCGGTCTCGCTGGGAAGTCCATGTCTCTTAACCTTGTTAGTGAGGCCTTAACTGCGTAAGACAGCCGAGTCCTGAGGCATCTCTCTTGCGGGACTTTGAGGTACAGCATTTCCCTCTTCCAGAGGACTAATTTCTCTTGCAGGCACTGGAGATTGATGCACAATTTCCAGTGACTCGAACTCGAGCCCTCTGATCCTGAAGACGAGATAGATATAAGACGTGGTGAATCATGTTCAGAAGTTGAATATACCAGTCTATGAGGGGATTTGCGCCTTGAGACTGGCCGGATCGTAAGGCGAACATGCGACACCTCCTGAGTACCCTCTGCAGAGGGCCGCCTCGACGGTGATAGGCCTATCACCGGAGACCTGGGACTTGACTCCTCGAGGATCAGTGGGGATTTTTCTTGCCTCGACGTCGAGAACCTCGTCGTCGACGGAGGGCTTGGTCTGAACGGAGGTCTAGACCCCGACGGGGAATCTCGCCTCGACGTTATGGACTTCTCCAAAGCCTTGGAGACCTGTGAGGACGGAGGCACCTGCCTCGACGTCGACTCCGACGGAGGCTCCTGCCTCGACGTCGGTCTTGACGGAGGCGCCTGCCTCGATGTCGAATGCTCCGACGACGAATGCCTTGACGTCGCAAGTCTCTTCGCCGACGATCGATCTTTTCTCGACGGCGATCTTGGTCTTGACGGCGATCTTGGTCTCGACGTCGACGTAGACTTCGGAGTCGAACGCCTACGAACCTCTTGTGACGTCAACTGATCTCTCGCAGTCCTTGGCGTCGTATGATGTCCTTCCTTCGACGTCGAACGATGTCTCTGTTTCGACGTCGAGCGATCCTCTCTTGACGTCGAAAGATGCCTTTTAGACATCGACCTGTGACGCCGATCCCTCGACGTCGATCTCTTAGACGTCGAAGTCGTCGATGACGAACGCATCCGCTTCGTCGCTGTATCTAAAGTCGACGACGATTTTCTTTTTGCAGCATGACTACCCCTGGACTCCTCACCTCTCAGCGACGATCCCGCCGCTGGAGTCTTCGACGCCGAGCCCGACGCCGATGGGGAGCAAACAGGGACCAGCTGCCTCGACGTCGACCGTTCTGATAAGCCGTCGAGTCTAATCCTCTCTCTCTCCTTTAAAGTCCTTTTGGAAAGGTCTTTACAATGATGACATGTTGCTGGAGAGTGAGAATCCGGCAGGCAGACAATACACACCTCATGTGTGTCTGAAGAGGCCTTCTTTTTTCCACAAGATGGATATGGAATAAATAAAGAAGGCATATTTCTGACAAAAATTGCAGAAAATCAGTCAGAAAAATACAGGATACTAACTTCCTCCCCGATATTAATAAGAGGAAGTCCAAAAAATTACTATAATGCAAATAATTCTTGACTAAAAAGTCAAAAAAGAAGAGAGCTGAATTCCAGGGTCCTGACTGAAGGAGCCAGAAAGAACAACTGACCTAACTGTCATCCCTGAGGCATGATGGGATATGGAAGCCAGGGCTGCCTTAAAGGCACGGTGGCAGTTTTTACCTATACAGGGCTTTTCAGTCTCTGTGGTATTGTATTGCAATGCAGCCTGCAGGCTAGCAATGTGTTGTAGATCTGTGTTTCCCACAGTTTTCTCTTTTTTGCTTTCTCATGAGTGTTTACCTCATTAAAAAGAAAAGAAAAAAAAAAGAGATTTAGGTGTTTTATTATACCTATATGTATTATTGGATGTGTATTTATACATTGCCTAGCCTTTCTTTTATAGGGGCTGCATTTGCTTGGGAAAAAATGATATATGTTTATACATATACAGAGCTGTATATATGTATGTTTTTTACATATATGATTTTTATTATTTCCGGTGTCCCCGCACATGGGCGGGAATATTCAGTGCTTATGACTATTGATGAGGATCCCCTGGAAGAGAACAGTGTGTATAGAGTCCAAGGGTCTCCAGAGGTTTGGCAGAGGTTAAAGTTAGATAGAACCTTACTCTCTAAAGTGGTAGCTTGGTCGAGCAGTAAGGCAGTATCAGAGGACAGTGTTAAGCATTTGATATACACACTCAGTCAGCAAATGAATTCACACACTCAAGAACTGAACTCTAGGCCAATTGTTTTTGTATGAAAAAAATATACTATTTTATTTCTAGAACCAAGCAAGCCTGGTACAGGTAAGCATAAAAATACTTTTTCAGATATACAATGCTTTTGTTCAATACTTTCAAAATACAGTAGGACTTTGTACCAATTCGAGTTTACAGGGGTTGCAATGCACAAACTTAGTAGACTCAGTATATAGGATTCAATAGGCTTTTTAAGTAAAATGCAGTCAGATTACTTTTCGGATTACTTTTACTAACACAGTGCTGGATCCTAGATTCAGCACCGGGGCATTTCCTGAAAACAGTTGAGTAAATGTGTTTTAGTTAGTGGTACGATTTTTAAAGAATATTCTGGTATTTCAAAAGTTGACACTTGCAAACTTTTTCACATAGAATCACCAATGTTATCCTATGGAAGGAAATTCAATTTGCAGGTAAGTTACTTTAACGTTACTTTTCTTAGTGCTGGATACCTAGATTCAGCACGGGGACATTTCCTGAAAACAGTTGAGAAAATGCGTTTTGGTTATTTGTGTGATTTTCTTTTTTTTTTTCCTTTTTTTATGGTTACCCACTTTCTGGGAGTACAGAGGTTTATTCCTTATGTTTTAAGGGGGAAAAAACTTTTTTCCAATTTCTCAAACATTCAATCTGTGGACTAGTAATTCAAATTAGACAAATAACTAGTCGAATGCTGTGGAGAGTAAAACATCAACTTTAAAACATCGACTGCAGTGTGCTCATCATCTCTTTACCCATGTGTTTATAGAGGTGTTTCTTAGCAAATGTAACTAAATTCAAACATGAATGGCTCTACCAGGTGAAAGTAACACTGGAAAACACCAGTCTGCATCAGCTAAGCCAGATTTTGCAAGAAGTTTTCTAATGTGAATGTATTTGTTAAGAGAATTGGCATTAATAACAGCTGAAGTTGTGCTGTAATAATTATGGGGTATAATAAAATATGATGCCCCCCTGCGAAGTACAGCCCCCACCTACCACTATCTGCCACTACCACAAAATCTTGTATATTTGTAAAACTCTGACAATTAATAAAATACCTCGCTATTTTCCGTTCATTTCATGGACAAGCTCAGAAATGATACGATTTGAAAATTCTAATAAGACGGTGAGAAGCATCTTTAACACAAACTATTATGCTGCAGGGCCAGTCTGGCCAGGCAACGCATGCCAGTGGCGTTTGTGAACCAGGTTCAGCCCTGTCCTCGATCATACTTAGCATACACGGCTGTCTGGCGCGGCGCTTCATTCGCCCGTCCACACCGCCAGCTTCTAATTCACGAAGCCGCAGGCCATCCCAAAACTGCTTTCCCCGAGGACCGCTGGCCTCGTAACATTAAGTGACAGTCCAATTATTCGTGACCCCAGCAGTCCGTGAATCCACTTTCTCCCTTATAACCCAGCCGCATTCACTCCTTGATCCTCCAATGGAGCGCTGGCCTCACCACAAAAAGTGACGGTCCGATTGCTGTGGACCGACGCACCCTGCAAACCCTTATCCCCTCACCAGGATCGCCCTGTACTTCCATTGTACAGATCTAATCAGGAATTTTCTCGATGCACTCACCTTCGGGCTCCAATTTCTCAACACCTTCTGGACCTTTTCACCACTACTGTCTTAGCACTACTTTGAATTAAGTAACCTTGTCCTGATGATGACCTGGAATTAAACAGGTCGAAATGCCGTCGACTTTTCAGTGTATACTTGGCGTCACTGTGGTCTACTTAAACAGCCCCAACGAAGAAATCTTGACTCTGTATATGATAGAGCGTCACGATATTCTGAAATTTGTAGGGGTGCATCATATTCACTGTTAGTCCGCACCCACATATTATATTAAGTAGTCTAGGTGTGCCATAGAAAGTGTATCATTAGTATTGTTTAACATAGGTGTGATTAGAAATGTAACCATGTTTTCCATGAAGAATAATGTTGTAGATTAGTGCAATTGTATTTTTGCAAAACGCAAAATTATGATTTTATGTAATGCGATGTGTTAGTTAAAAGTGTGTCATGTTAAAGTTATATGTGCAGTTGCTTATTTACGTTTAAAAGAATAATGACCTAATGCTTAACGTGTGATTTAGTAATGCATTTAACAGTGTAGAGGCCTGATCGCATATACGTTTAAAGAGAAAGGCCTGTTCATTTCTTATGTTAGCTAACGTTGTAGGCCGAAAATGATTTCCCTTGGAAAGGGCTTTGGGTTGCAGGATGGTGCAAAATCTCAGAGAAGTGAAAAGTTTTTCGTTCCCATGTTTCTGTTGCAGGTGCAAGGACATTTAGCTTGTTAGAGAGACTAGGTCTTTGTTTTAGGAGTTAGGATGGTACGAGAAGCCGACAGGGGAGTACATAGGAATTTGAGGATGATACTTTCAGCAAAGAAGGTGCCTGGGACCCAAGGTCAAGCTAACCGTCGTTGGATGAGAGACAAGACTCGATGGAAAAGTACTTGGAGAAGACCTGGCTGATGAGGTGTGCCGACGGGCGTGTTCTACGTTTTTGGGATTTTGTATAAGGGACAGTGCCCCGAGGGTTGAGCGGTTGAGGTTTAGATGGAAAGCTAGAAGGAGCACCTAGAACGAGCTCTGACTAAGTGAATGTACTTCTAAGGAAGTCTTCACTTCTGACACCTTTTTATTCTCTTGCCTGGGAGGGAAACGCTAAGTAAGGATGTTACTTAAGAGTTAGAGTAGGGATAGACTAACCGATTTCTCTTTTAGGCTAATGATTCATAATGTAGACATTGGCTTAACTGTTGCTTTTCTTATGTTATTAGAATTGGTTATTCATTTTGTATTAAGTCGTATGAGAATTCTACGTAGACTTGCTTTTATTTTAGTGCCCATTTATCTTTTACACCTTGTGCTGAGGTGTCTGTATGCGCAGTTATTTTTGATTGTAATAAAATCTTACAAATTTTAGATTCGGAGTCAGTGGTCCTTCCTCAATGATATTGGGTGCTGATGATTCTGTTTAAGAATTGATTTTTCTCCCCTCCACACTATTTAGCAGATAAAATGATCCTGGCGACCTGAGAGGATTCTTGGAGATAACCAGGTAGGCAAGAATCTGGTCCTATCAGTTGGTAGCAGAGTAGGATGGTTATCTCTGATAGTGAGGGGAGATCTAGATCGGGATAAGAGATCCTAGAGGCCCACAGGAATCAAGTGATGGTGATCCATCGGATGGTGAGCGGTGGACGACGGCGGCTGATGGAGATCGATGGAGAGTAGCGGTGCGGCGGATAGCGCCAGTTCGTGGAGGAGTGAGTATGAATAGGGTGAGATGTTTTGTAGATTGCGGTGTTGATTTGGATGTGTGATGTCTAGTGGAGTTGGAGTGAGTGTTGAGTGATTGTGAGATCAGGCTGTGAGCGCGCGCAGCCCCGGAAAATCTTAGGCTCGACGAATAGCTTAAGTGATTGTGGTGTAGAAGACACTCAAGGCAGATTTTGTTGACCACCGAAAGGGGATCGTGAGACGTCATCAATTACCCGGACCAAGATAGGGGGTGCGAATGTGTGAGTGCATGAGTAACCGACGCTGGTCGTGGGTTGTTGTTCGTGGGATTTGAGTAATTGCAACCTATCAGTTGAGGCGATTGCCCAGTCGTTTCGCGGACAGACAGTTGCCAGTTGAGGTCGACAATTTCGAGAGACTGTGGACGGACAGTCAGAGAAGAGACTTGTTTGGGACAAACGGTTATTTCAGCGTATGAAAGAGACGTGTGAGTGGGTACGCGAGCTGTAAAGGAGGGGAACTGCTGTGAGCGGAGGAAGCGTGACGTCAGAAGGTGTTGCGCTGTGATAGGTCGGTTGGTGCGAGTCGCGCTGCTATTGGTGGATTGACATCAGGAAGTAAACTAAAACATTGTGTGCAATCGAAAAATTGTTCACCATGAAATATTTTAAGGTTTTCCGAGAATTATATAGAGGTGATAAACATGTGGTTACTCGAGGGGGTGAAGAAGCTCCTCCCGAGGATACTTCGGCGCATTACATGGCAAGAAATGTAGGATTGCATACTATAATTTGGCTTGAAAATTGGCATAAAATGATCCAGGGTGAGGGAGAATTGGCTTTTCCACGATATGGCTCCTTCAGGTTGGAAGTGTTGCATCAGTTGAAATCTGTAATGGCGGCACTACGACTTTTGCAGAGACCAACTCAGTTCGAGGCGTTGCATGCATGGATTAGGGCAGCGCATGACAGGAAAAGAGATCGGAGCCAAGAAAGGGTGATGAAGTCAATTAAGGCATTTCAGGATGCGAGGTGGGATGCAGAAGAGAAAAGGTGGAGAGTACAAAAGACAGGTTGTATCCGTTACTGGTAAAAACAGATGGTTCGAAGGCAAAGAGTGTGGATGACGATGACAGTGATACAGATGACAGTCTAGTAGAGAGGTTGTTGTCTGAAAGACCACCTCCATACAATCCAGATTCTTATGAAGGGAAGTCGGCTCAAACAGAAGGGACTAGTGGGTCACAGACTCAGTCAGAGGTAAGAGTAGAAGGAAAGATCTCGACAGGAACTGAGGGCACGAAGAATCAGCCCGTAGTAAACACTGAAGTTGGGAGAGGTGTGGGGTTACCGTATGCTCTAAAGGTGCCGGTTACCATTGGACCCATTGTCTCAGTCTACGATCCAGATCAAGAGAGAGTTGGGAGTTTAGTACAGTCAGTTGTAGGAGCAAGGAGTGTGGTGGAGGGAAATGGATCAGTGAGTGGAATGGAGCAGACTCCAAAGCCTATAGAATGGAGTATGCCATTGCCAGCCACAGCAGACTCCTCTAGGGCACAGGTGGATGCGAAGTCAGTGAGGCCGAGGTCTTTGGCAGAGTCAAGATTTGCGGATGTGGGCACCGCCAGTGAGAAATCAGAATCAGAGTGAGAGAACTGTAGAAAGTGAACAAAGCAATTTAGCAAATCGTTCCGTTCCTATGAGCATATCAGAAGGGAGTAGACCTCAGGAACAGGAATGTGAGTACGATGAACGGAATGGAGCAGCTTGTAGAGAAATACTGAAGGGAGCCTTGAAGGGGAGGATGCTAGATGTGGTCAGGTTGAAAGCGGAAGTTGATGAAATAATACGTGGAAATTTGCCTCTTGAAAGGGTATACATGTACGAGCAAGATGAGTTACTTTTTGTAGCGAAGGATGTGACGCGCAAGGCAAGAACTGGACATGAGAAATTGTCTGAATTGGCTAAGAGGTATGATGTAGACCTGTCCAAAATGAAGTCATTGCAGGAAAGCCATAGGTTGCAGTATAGCGACCAGGAATTGGAAGAGAAGAGGGTTATGGGATTGAGGTCCCATATCAAGGATTTGATTATAGCAATGCTTGATAAATGGGAAGAAAGGTGGTCTAAGAAGAAGAGATCTAAGAGGACGATAGGAGAGACACCACCTCCAGGTGGGGGATGGTGGAAATTTCCCTTTACGAGAGGTACATAATGGAGGATACGTGCATGTGCCTTGGAGTAGGGGTGATTTGGCTGCATTTACGAATGATTTCCCGGCTTGCGGGAGAAGCCCGTCGAGTGGTACAAGCAGGTTGATCGGTTTGCTAAGATCTCGAAGGTGTTGTGGATTGACTTGAATACGTTGTTTGACATTGTGGTTCCAGGTGATTTATGGTCTGCATGTAAAATTGCTGTTGAGTGGCCAACTTTAGAACCTGAAAGAGACCCTATTACAAATGGTCCGTCACCCATAGTCATGAAAAAGTTTGAGCAAGTGATTAGATGGCTAAAGCCGAAATTTTCACCTCAGGATATTGATTGGGTTAAGATGGATCGGACAGTTCAGGAACCAAAGGAGACAGTGCACAAATATTACGAAAGGCTCTTACAAGCCTTCAAACATTACAGCGGATTGGATGCCTTAGAGACTAAAGACATGGGACAGTTTGATTCGAAGTTTGTGTTGGGGTTGTGATTCAGCAGCACCTGATTTGTTGGCAGAATAAACCTGTAGCTGAGATCTTACGGTATGCCAGGTACTGTAGTGACGAGATAGAATCGAAGCACCGAAAATCGAAGGATAAATTGATGCTTGTTCAGATGCAAATGGTTCAGGGACAGTCTGGTGGAGGAACGTTAGGAAGGAAGCAGGGAAATAACCAAGGAGGAAATCAGAATGCCCAGAATCAGGGAAGACCAAAGTCAGTAGACCCCAAGACAGGGATGGATGTGGAGATATTGAAAAAGACCACTGCGTGCCATCTTTGTCATCAGGTTGGACATTGGAAGCGCGAGTGTCCCTTGAACCCCCTAAATCAGATGCAGCAAGAAGTAGAGATAACTCAGGTGTCTATGCCTGAGATAGTTCCCACAGTGACTAGACCTAGGATGGTCAAAGGGGGGACTAGTGTTCCGCAGGTGCAAGTTCCTCAGCCACCTAGGATTCAAAATGTTCAGCAGGGAGTTCGAACTTATCAACAGATGCCCTTGTTCGAAGGGAGTGAGGAGTTCGGTTCAGATACGTTGGCATGACGGTGCCTGAGAGGGGGGAAGACTGCACACTTGGAGCAGTCTTGGAGGTAGACCAGAGGGGACCATTTGTAGAAGCAGATGTTGATGGTCACCCTACCACCTTTTTGGTTGACACTGCTGCTACCCGGTCTACTGTAAGATCAGCAGTAGTCCCCAACCTACCTAGGTGTGGCTCACTGGTTAGAGGCGGCAGACCCGTAAGCAGAGAATCGGCCAGGGACCAGGGTTCAATTCCCGACGCGGCAGGGTCGTGGACCAGGGTCAAAACGGACTCGATAATTCTCGCCTCGGTACCTACTCTAACCAGGAACACACTCGGCAACTCTGGGCATTAAGCTTGCCTCATCTCTACAACGGCCCCCCACAGACGCCGGGGATGCCTGGTTTCACCTTGGAGATACCCAGAAAGGGACCATCTCACAGGGATAGCCAGGACGGGTTCCCCAGCGGTCTACAGCGCCGGGACGCCCCGTTGCTGGGGCAGCTGTGCGCTTTACAAGTCTACAACATTTACATTTACATTTACATTTACCCCTCTCGGGACAATCGATCCAAGTTGTTGGTGTAGCAAATAAGAGAATGACCAGCCCATTGACAGAGCCAATACCTGTGAGAATAGGAACATTCCGAGATCGACACCAGTTTGTGGTGTGTGACTCAAGTCCAGTTTGTCTGTTAGTAAGAGATCTGTTGTGCAAATTGAATTGCACCATCTACTGCATACCGAAGGGAGTTGAAGTACAGACGAGAGATGACGATGCGAACTTCAAAGTTGCAAATCAGCACGTGTGCATAGAAATGTACACAGCACTGACAGTGGAGGAACTTCCACTTGACTTGAGGGACTCTGTGTCACTTGACGTGTAGGATTTCACTGGAGAAGAGATTGGATTGATCAAAGGTGTAGAGCCAGTGAAGATTCAGGTCAAGCCGAACGTAGAGTTCCCTAGGACACCCCAGTATAATTTGTCACCTGGGACTATTGCAGGGATCAAGCCTGTAATTGATTCTATGATTAAGCAGGGAATTCTGAAAGAGATCAGGGGTAGTCCATGTAATTCACCAATCATGGGACTACAGAAACCAAGTGGGAAATTCAGGATCATACAAGATCTGCGGAAGATCAACACGATAGTTGTCCCATGTTGTCCGGTGGTACTGAATCCGTCTGTGATACTGTTTCAAATTCCATGCGAAGCTGAGTGGTTTAGCGTGATTGACCTGTGTCAAGCATTCTTTTCGATACCGCTCCATGAGGAAATCCAATTTCTTTTTGCTTTCCGGCTGGAGGACCGTGTGTTAACGTGGTGTCGTATCCCACAGGAGTATACAGAGAGTCCATCAATCTTTAATCAGATCTTGAAGAAGAATCTTGAAGGTCTTGTGTTGCTGCAGAACTCTGTTCTGGTGCAATACATTGACGATTTGCTCGTCGCCTCAGAAACCGAAGATGCTTGCAGGATTGATACTATTGCCTTACTGAATCATTTGGCAGAGAATGGACACAAGGTGTCCCCGAATAAGTTACAGTACTGTCTGAGTGAAGTGCAGTATTTGGGTCATAGAATTGAGAAGGGCAAGAGAAAGGTGTCACCAGATCGCATTGAGGCTATTATGAACATGCCTGTGCCTACCACTCAGAGAAGTCAGAATGTTTTTGGGAATGGTTGGTTACTGTCGCCAATGGATTCCCAATTTCTCCTTTGAAGCGAAGCCTTTACAACGTCTGACGCACAAGGACGTGAGTGATCCGGTACCATGGGACGATGACTCCCTAAGGTCATTTTTGAGGCTGAGAGAAGCCCTGTGTTGCGCTCCAGCTTTGGGGATGCCTGATTACAACAAGGCATTCACCTTGTTCTGTTGCGAGAGATAAGGTTGTGCATTGTCAGTTTTGACTCAGAATCATGGAGGTGTCCGTAGAACAGTTGCCTATTTCTCAGCTACTTTAGATCCAGTAGCTTCTGCGTTGCCCGGATGTCTCAAATCCGTTGCTGCCACAGGTGTCAGTATTGAAAGATGTGAGAGTATTGTGATGGGACATCCACTTACAGTTTATGTGCCACATTCTATTGAACTGTGGATGACGAGTAGGCCTGGGATAAAATTCCGTTCCGCTCGCGGAAATTGCGATAATTTGACATTTTCGCGTTCCGCGGAGAGTGCGAAAATGTCAAAATTTCCGCAATCCGCATTTTACCGGAAATTTTTTGCTTGCTCGCGCTGTAAAATAATACATTCTCGCCTGCGCGCGATCGCCTTACCTGAATCCCCGCGTTCGCCGGCAAGTTTTCCCGATCCGGTCGCGTTCTCCACGAGATGTTGGATTGTTGGTAGTCATTTGCGCTGTCTCGCGACAGTTCGCGCCCGCAATAACGTCATGTGTCGCGCGATCATGTCTTTCTTCTCGCGATCATGCACCGCGAGACAAGTGAAAACAAGATGGCCGCGCCCGCGAGCAACCGCATGGGTAAGTTGGCAAACCGCGACCACGCAGAAAATACCACGAACGGGCGGGAAAAAAACTTCCGCATCTTCGTGATATTTCCGCGTGTTTGCGGAGATTTTTAACATTTTCGCGATAATTTGCGAAAGTGAATTTCGCAAATTCCGCCCACCCCTAATGACGAGGACCAAGACACAGCACCTTACAAATAATCGATTGACAAGTTATGAGCAAGTTATACTTGCTGCAGAAAACGTGACTTTGAAGAGGTGCTCTGTTTTGAATCCCGCAACATTGATGCCTATTCCAAATGCAGATGGTGAAGATTGTGAGGATCATGATTGTCTCGATGTGACTGAATTATGCACCAAACCAAGACCAGACATTGTTGATGAACCGCTCCCTGACCCTGATGAAATTTTCTTTGTGGACGGTTCATGTTTGAGGGACGATGTTGGTCGATTGAGAGCAGCATTTGCTGTATGTACCATCACAGGAGTGGTTGAAGCTGCTTGTTTAGAAGGAGTACACTCCGCACAGGTAGCTGAAATCATTGCCTTGACCCGTGCCTGTATGGTTGCTAATCAGATTCGGATAACGATTTACACCGACCGTCAGTACGGGTTTGGTGTTTTTCATGACTTCGGACAGTTATGGTCTCAGAGAGGGTTCATGACATCATCAGGTTCATCCATCAGAAATGGGGAGTATGGAAGACAGTTGTTGGAAGCATTACAATGTCCGAAAGAAATTGCAGTTGTCAAATGTTCTGCACACAGCAAGGGGAATGGGTGCTGATGATTCTGTTTAAGAATTGAGTTTTCTCCCCTCCACACTATTTATCTGATAAAAAGATCCTGGCGACCTGAGAGGATTCTTGGAGATAACCAGGTAGGCAAGAATCCGGTCCTATCATATATAATCCTCATTGTTTCGTTGACCACTTTTCAATTTCTGTGTATATTGCTTGAGCCGCTCACGCTGTTCTTCACCCCATTGTGTCACTGCGCCGTTCACTATCACTAGCAAGTTCAGTGCACAATTGTGTGTTCTGGTTACTTTTGCATAAACTACATTGTAGTGCCGATATTACTACTTACAAATAGAATTAACTTCCTTATGAAACGTTTTTGTGGTCTCCATTCTTCCCTGCCCTGAGTGATTGTTTCTCTCCTAGTATTTGCCCCTCAAATGATTACTGGTTGAGACGTTGTTCTTTGGTTACAAACGGGATCATACTTAAGCAATAGTTACGAGTGCTGAGAAGTATTGGACGCTGTACCTTTGGGCGCTTCTCTCTAGATATGCTTCAGCCCTCTGTCTGTCCTTACTCCTGGTAATTCTTTGAGAGGCTGGCTGTAGAGGGAGAATCTATTGAAATGAAAATGTGATTTTCTCTTGCACCCTGTTAAATATTCCTTTGATAGCTCTAACCTTCATCATATTGATAAGCCTTAATCCTTTGGAGAATCTCCACTGGTCCCAAAATCGATATTCCTTCTTTATGGCACTGTTATTTGTGTGATTTTTAAGGAATATTCTTAGTTTTCAAAAGTCGACACTTAGAAACTCTTTGGGAGAAAAAGTGTCAATGTTATTCTATGAGGAAAAATAGGTAATTGGTTTCGAGGTAAGTATTCGGTCTTTTGAGTTAGGGTTCTGGAGTTAGACTCAGGGGTCCCCCAGGTTCAGTGATGCACTGTTGTTGCACCCTCAGCGGCACTCGGGCGGCCGGGTGCAGAGTGTTGAGGCCCAATGGTATCCTATGGAGGATAGGGGGACTGCAGTTGGTAGCTGCTGGCAAGCAGGCCACGGGGTTGTGGGAGCAAAGCTCCTAGGGTTAAGCTCAGGGCAAGTTGGGGACCAAGTTAGCACAAAAGGGGCACCCTCAGCGGCACTAAGGCGGCCGGGTGCAGGGTGCTGTTTTGAGGTCGGGTGCCCTGTTGATTTCAATGGAGATTCTCCGGGACAAAGAAACACTGCAGGCTCGGGGACGAGGATCTTCCAGGAGTGACCACCACTTCGAGGGGTAAGTTGGGATGTTGAGGGTTGGTTAGGCACCGCTGGGTTGTGCACACAAGGCTGTGGGGCGTCGGGTGCAGGGGTGCCTTGGGACGTCGGATTGTCTTACAAGCTCTGGTCGCGGTAAGTGGGGTCCTCTGGATTGAGGCTGCAGGCGACGTCTGGAGGCTTGAGGCAGGTCAGGGGTTGTGGGAGCAAAGCTCCTAGGGTTATGCTCAGGGCAAGTTGGGGACAAGGGCACCCTCAGCGGCACTAGGGCGGCCGGGTGCAGGGTGCTGTTTTGAGGTTGGGTGCCCTGTTGATTTCAATGGAGATTCTCCGGGACAAAGAAACACTGCAGGCTCGGGGACGAGGATCTTTCAGGAGTGATCACCACTTCGAGGGGTAAGTTGGGATGTTGAGGGTTGGTTAGGCACCGTTGGGTTGGGCACATAAGGCCGTGGGGCGTCGGGTGGAGAGGTGCCTTGAGACATCGGATTTTCTTACCCGCTCTGGTCGCGGTAGGGGGGTCCTCTGGATTGAGGCTGCAGGCGTCATCTGGAGGCTTGAGGCAGGTCAGGGGTCGCCGGATCTTGGGTCAGGATCGCCGGGGGGACCTCCTCGTGGTATTTGTCCACTCAAGCTCGGGCCGGATTCGGCGGGTGCAGAGTGTGCGGGATTCACTGTTCCTGGCTGGCACCAGAAGGAGCAGTTTAAACATGTCCGGTGTTTACGGGAGAAACAGCTCAGAAAATGAAGGCAGGAAGGTCCTCCGGGGTTTGTGAGGTTGCTGGCTGCTGGACACGCCGGGGTATCGCAGGAGCAAGTTTGACGGAAGACAGGCCTGTAGGGTTGGGGCCAAGTCAGTGGGCGTCATCCTCTTGTTAGCTCTGCACGGCTTTTTGTCCTTCTTCTTCTCTTCTCGTGGTTGCTGGATCTGAGGAAGGAAGGTTCAGGGTGCCCCTAAATACTAAATGTAGGGGTGTTATAGGTAGGTAAAGTGCAGGGACCCATGGGTCCCTTCCCTGGGGTGGGTACACCCCCTATTCTGCCACTCTCCAGTGGGATGGGGGCAGGAGCCTGTCCCTGGTTGGCTGGGTCCCCCCATCCTCAAGATGGCAGAGACTCGAGGTTGTGCTTCACCTCGCCTCTCCCACCTTAGGGGTGGAGTTGGCAGAGGTGGGCACATCTCTCTTCCTCACTTGTTTTTTCCGCCGGTTCTCCCGCCCAAAGTGGGGGGTAGAACCAGTGGGGACCAGTTACTGAACGCAGCAAATGGTCTGGAGAGGTTCACAAAGGCGGCATGCCTTTGAAGCTTCTCCTTCGTGAACCCTGCCCATCCTGGGGGAGGAGGCTTGGCACCTCGTCCCAGGATGTGCATTGTTTCAGGCCCCCGAGAACACCAAGCTCTCGACCCAGGGGTCCAGAAACATGTCTGGTGGTGGCAGCCTGCGCAGCCACTCAGTTAGGTCACTGGAAGTTGGTCGAGTTTCAGGGGGCATCTCTAAGATGCCCTCTATTGTGCATTTTACATTAAATCCCACACTGGCATCAGTCCGGGTTTAATGTGCTGGGAAGTTTGATACCAAACTTCCCAGTCTTAAGTGGAGCCATCATAGTGCTGTGGAGTTAGGAAGTTGGTCGAGTTTCAGGGGGCATCTCTAAGATGCCCTCTATTGTGCATTTTACATTAAATCCCACACTGGCATCAGTCCGGGTTTAATGTGCTGGGAAGTTTGATACCAAACTTCCCAGTCTTAAGTGGAGCCATCATAGTGCTGTGGAGTTAGGAAGTTGGTCGAGTTTCAGGGGGCATCTCTAAGATGCCCTCTATTGTGCATTTTACATTAAATCCCACACTGGCATCAGTCCGGGTTTAATGTGCTGGGAAGTTTGATACCAAACTTCCCAGTCTTAAGTGGAGCCATCATAGTGCTGTGGAGTTTGTAATGACAAGCTCCCAGCACCATATACTCTTAATGGCAACACTGCACTTGCAGTGACCAGGAATGGAATTGAGCACTCTAGGGGTACAGGGCTCAAGCACCTGTACCCTCACCACTGGCATAGGGCACCCAGCTGAAGGGGTGTCTGATGTATGCCAGGGCAGTGGTTTGTGGGCATGGTACACAGGGATGTGTGCCATGTCAACTCTTTGTTTTGTTCTGCACCAAGACACGCAGCCTGCAAAGGCAGTGTGTGAGTGTCAGGGTACAGGACCTCTAAGGGTGGCACAATAAGTGCTGCAGCCCTTAGAGGCCTTCTCTGTTCACAGTGCCCTGGGAACCTGTGGTACCATTTACCAGGGGCTGACATGTGGCCAGAGATGCCAATTGGGTGTAGGCTTCAATGCAGGTTTAGGGAAGGAACATAGGCCCTGGGTACCTGATTAGCAGGAGCCCAGGGCACACTCAGTCAAAGAACATCAGCATTTCAGCAAAAAGTGGGGGCATACCATGCAAGAAAGAGGACACTTTCTCACAGCTGTGGCCTCCATTAATCAGGTCCTGGGGTGAGGGCAGGGTGCTGGGAAGCAGAACAAGGGAAATGGCAGGAAGAAACTAGCATGAGAAGGCAAAGCAGAGGGCAGAAAAACTAGCCCAAAAGGCAAATCGGAGGGAAGAAAGATGAGCAGCAAAAAGGCAAAATGGGGCAATAGAACGAGCAGAAAGGCATAACAGAGGAGAAGAAGGCATAAGAGAGGGCAGAAAAACGAGCAGTAAAGGCTAAACAGAGGGCAGAAAAATGAGCAGAAAATGGCAAAACAGATGGCAGAAAAACTAGCAGGAAATGCAAAACAGAGAGTAGAAAAACAAGTGGAAAAAGGCAAAACAGAGGGCAGAAAACGAGCAGAAAAGGCAAAAACAGAGGGCAGAAAAATGAGTGAAAGGTCAAACAGAGGGCAGAAACAAATGCAAACAAGGCAAAACTGAGCTAAAGAGAGCAAAACAGAGTGCAGAAAAAGGGAAACCCGAAGGCAGAGAAACAAGTAAAAAAGGCCAAATAAGGGGCAGAAAACAAGCAGGAAAGGCAAAACAGAGGGCAGAAAAACAAGGAGAAACAGGAAAAACAGAGGGTGGAAAAATGAGGAGAACAGGACAAATGAGGAGAAACAGGAAACACTGGATGGAAAAATGAGCAGAAAAGGCAAAACAGAGTAAGAAAGGGCAAAGGAGGTGCAAACAGATGGCAGCAGGTAGACAAGTAGCTGAGGATAGTGGAATGCGGGCAACCAGGACAGGAGAACTGTTACAGAGGAAACTGGCATGAGGACCTGCTCAATGGGGTTGCACTGCAGCCTCCATTAAGTAGGCCTTGGGGGAGGGTGGGGCGCTGGGTGGCGGGAGAAGGAAATGGCAGGAGGATGGAAACAGTGGGAAGAGAGAAGAAACAAGCAGGAAAAGGCAAAACAGAGGGCAGAAAAATAAGAGGGAAACGCAAAACAGAGGGCACAAGATGAGCAGAAAAGGCAAAGCAGAGGGCAGAAGAACAAGCAGAAAAGGCAAAACAGAGCAGAAGAAGGCATAACAGAGGGCAGAAAAACGTGCGGAGAAGGCCAAACAGAGGGCAGAAAAATGAGCAAAAAAGGAAAAACATAAAGGCAGAAAGACGAGCTGGAAGGCCAAAATAGAGCAGAAGAAGGCAACCAGAGAGCACAAAAACATGCAGAAAAGGCTAAATGGATGGAAAAAAACTAGGAGATGAAAAACAGAGGGCAGAAAAACGACCAGTAAAGGCAAAAACAGAGGGTAGAAAAACTAGCAGAATGGCGAAACAGGGGGCAGAGAAACGAGCAGGAAAGGTACAACAGACCAGAAGAGGGCAAAACAGGGGGCAGAAAAACGAGCAGAAAAAGGCAAAATAGAAGACAGAGAAACAAGCAGAAAAGGCAAAACAGAGGGCCAAAAAACAAGCAGTAAAAGGAAAAACAGAGGGCAGAAAATCATGCAGCAGGGCAACACAGCGCAAGAAACAAGCAGAGGAGGAGCAAATAGATGGCAGCGGGTAGACAGGCAGCAGAGGGTAGCAGACTGCAGATAAACTGGAGAAGAGAACTGTCGCAGGGAGAGCTGGCACAGGACCTGCTAGGACAGTCTACTAGGGAGAAAAACATCTCACTTTACCTGTGTGCAACAGTGCAAACCATGACAGGCTTGTGGGGAATGGACAAACTAAAAGAGCACCAGAGCTGGCGAAACTATATGTGGGAATCATTGGGCATCGAAAAGGTTCAAGTGGCACTGGACATAAGGGAGGATCAATCTGAAGATCTGTGGACCCCATGAATACCCTTCCTAGCACAGGACTTTAATATGCCCCACATTTCTCAGACTACTTGGGATACCCAATCAGCATGTTGCAGATAGAGCCAAAGGACAACATAACATATATAGTGAGACGTAAGACACTGACTCTCGGAACAAAGATCAATAACGTATACTCTGAGATCCACCGAGGTTACACAGATAAACTACAGGTATTGGTTATGGGGAATTGGGAGCGAAAGAGGAGTATGTTTAAATTGAGAGTATGTCCCTGAGCATGTCCACTCCTCTAGTCAGCTGATGTAGGCGGGCATTTACGTTGTGAGGCAGAAAAACCCATAAAAATAGAACTGAACCTAAAAATCAGGCCTGGTGTTCCTGTATCTGGAAAATCGAGAGCAGGAATACTGGGTGAGTTGTGAGTGGATCGAGTGGTATCCCATCTGGAAATAGCGCTCTGCCGACTCATAATCAGGGCCAAATGTGTGAAGTCTGTTAAAATGTGAGTAGGAGTTGCTGGGCTACTTTAAACTAAGTGCTATGAGAGAGGAGAACTTGTAGGCATATGCAACTGAAGTGACATTATTTAGTGGAGGAAGAAGATTGAAGAATGGACTATCAGTCACCCGGTATCACGGTTACAGGCAAATTCATTCCCGGGCGATGACTTGTCTTCTGGATGACCAAGCTGCACTCTGACAACTCTGCCTCTCTCCAGCAGACTTTGGTGCAACTTTGAGTCTTAGTCTCTGGTGCTAAATGGTAATGGGAAGTGGTTGCTGGGGCTACAAACTCAACCCAGCGAGCGTCTTCAGCTGTTATGGCCCTGTGCTACGAACAGGGGGTCAGCCAACAGGAGTTCAGCCAGTCTCTTACTTCGGTTGGGCTCCGGAGACAACCTCTCCACAAGCAGGAAACAGCATGCACAGACCTTTCTCCTTAGATAGCCAGCAAGTTCAGCAGGTGCAGTCCACACTGGTGCAGCATCTCTTTGCCGGTTTCTCGGTGCAGCAGGGCAGTCCTTCTTCGGTCCTCTTTTCAGTCCAACAATATCTGACTTCAGGGTGCCAGGGCTAAACATAAGCTACCAGGGTCCCTCCCTTCTGATGACCACTTCCTGCAAAGTTTGGCACCTGGCTAACCCATGATCCACCATTCTGCCTGCTTTCAATATGTCAGAACCCCTTTCTTGGTGTCTAGAGCTCCTTAGCCCAACCCAGGGGTATTGCTACCAAGGTTAATTCATGCACTTAGGAAAGCAGCATCCTGAGAACGGAGGACAGAGAAGTTCTTCGAAGTCCAAGGTGGTGACTTGCTACAAGTGCCACCAAATGGGACATTTCAAGAGGGATTCTCAGATTAAAGACTCTGACCCAGCAACTCCTGTGATAGCAAGCATATTGAACACAAGTGAAGGGGACCAATAGGTCCTGTTTGTGCTCAGCCTAGTACCTTTGGAGATCTGGGAGAGGGACTCACATGCTCTGAAGCACATTCATCCTAACATGAGGTATTGTGGCACCCCCACTCTGGTCCTGACGAAAGCCTGTTGAACATTCATTTAGGCAGAAACATGTTGACCGCCATGGAGTGAAACAGGTCTTCTATTTTTTGACCTTCACTCCTTTTTAATATTTCCAATTAGTGAAACTATTAAATTTACTTTTTTGACTCAATTGGAAATTTTAAATTCACTGTCACTTCACATGAACCCCGCTCCGCAGTAACCTGGCGTTGCAGCACACTGGGATGGCATTCGGCCACACCCAGTGGAGCCCGATGATGAAGCATGTCACCAACCAGGTTGGTGAGTGAGGGCTTTATACATAACTTGTATTATCTTCATAGGTCTGCGTTCCTCTCAACAACATACTGGTTTGTTCAGAGCTTGTAGACCCATGCCCTTTTGATGAAAAGTGCCTTGTTCACATCACACTGACTTCGTTGTTTCGTATAAAAGCTATAAAAACACAGTTTTATATATAAAAAAGATATAAAAATGATCAATTCATATAACAGCATATTGAGGGTAAGCATGTATAAACAATCCAAACTAGTACGCGACTACAACCAGAGTACAATATGCAATTCGAAAGATCAGCGATAAAGCAATTAATACAACATAATACAATAAAAACATAAATTAAACACATTATAAATAAGTAGGAGGAAGTGTTACAACACTTCATAGTGTGGTGCCTCTTCTGTTGGACCCAGGATAGATTGAAACCTCACTTCTACTGGCCAGGGATGCTTGGCGCGTGCTGCATGCCTCCTGTGTGCAGCCTACTCTCCAAGTAGGACCACAGCCTTACACGTGCCCACGGATGGGGCTCCCGCTGAGATGCTGCACTCTTCCTTGCTGTTTGAAATGGGTTAAACTGGTTATGGGCCTGTCGGCCCCCGTGAGACTCGCTGATAAGAGCGCTGCGCTGCCAAGACACTTATCACTATTTTCTAAGAGTTGAAGTGGACTCTTGAGTTAAGGCTACAAGTGAACATTTGCTGGAGGCAGCCACCAGTGAATGGGGAATAACCCCAACCACATTACATAGAGCGGGTGGAAAAGGGCACTGCCAGTGAAACACTAGAGCCCCGGCCTCAAGGGGAAATGTGTTCTTGTTTATCTATATTGAAACATTTAATTGAATGCAAAGAGTCAGAAATAAAAGACTTCTTTTTATTATAAAAATAAGTATTTGATTAAAACTTGATTGACTGACACCGCTGTGCGCTCTTTGAGTTATGAATTGTGTTCACTAATCTCTATTTGCACATCCCCCAAGTGAGCATTTGACTCCTCGCCCACAGCTATAACAGAGAGTTGCGTGCAGAGGGGTTACTTGGCCCAGTTGCTCAGGAACCATAGTAGGCTAGATCCCAGTACATCAGAGTAACACGCCTCAAACCTCACGGTTGGGTCCAGTAACCCCTGCGTGCTCGTGGACCTCTGAAAGGGGTTCTGACAGGTGGTTTACCAAGGCAGTGAAGAGAATCTCTGCCAGAGCACATCAGAAGGAAGTGGGATCTTTCCCTGCCATGTCTCTTGTTTGCTTATTGAGAGATTCCACAGGAGGGGGTAGGGTTCAGTCCTTTTGAGCTTCTGTATGGATACCCGGTGAGGGCTCCTCTCACCTTAGTCAGAGGAGGGTGGGAAGGAACCAGAAAAGCAAGTGGTGGACTATGTGTTTGGTCTCAGGACGTTGATGGCGCACTACAAGTGTCAGGTAAAGGAAAACCTTCAGGCTAGCAAAGTGCTGATGAAGGAATGTATGACCACAAAGCTGCACTGAATGGGTATCAGGAGCATCAGGAGGTGTTGGTGTTAACCCCTTCGCTGCTAGGCCTTTTCCCCTCCGGTGCTAAGCCCTTTTTGGGCTATTTGAGGTAGTGCGCGCTTAGGCCCCTGTAACTTTTTGACCACATTAGGTATCCACGCCAAATTTGCGTCCTTTTCTTCCAACATCTTGGGGATTCTAAAGGTACCCAGGGTTTGTGGATTCTCCTAGAGGGTTCCCAGAAATTAGTCAAAATACAGCAATTTTTTTTTTTTGTGTGAAAAATGTGAAAAACGGGCTGCAAATGAAAGCTTCTGGGTTTTTCTCTGCAAATGGTATCAAAAAAGGGTTTGTGGGGCTGAAATCACAATTTCTCCAGCTTTTAGGGAATGACAGAATTTTGTTAGAAAACCAACATTTTTTACACAGTTTTGGCATTTTTCTGGGACATACCCTATTTTTGCTATTTTTTGTGCTTTCAACCTCCTTCCAGTTAACGGTAGAAATGGGTACAAAAACAATAATGGATCCTGGAAAGCTATACATTTTTTAAAAGTAGACAAAATTCTGAATTCAGCAAGGGGTCATTTGTGTAGAACCATCAAGGTTTCTTTATAGAAATTTACAGGCAAATATAGGAAAAATTAAAAATTTGTTGAAAAAAGCAGCCTTTTGAGTCAACGTTTTTACCTGTAACTTCTTCGAATTATGACATCTCTTTGAAAGCAATGTACCGTTACATCCGGTAGACCTTCCTGGTTGTGGGGACATATAGGACTTGTAGGTTCACCAAGAGCCCAACGAACCCAGAGTAGAAAAATGAGCAGCATTTTGTAATGTTTTTTTTTTTTGGTCCGGGTATATAGCAATTATTGTGGGAAAATGTATACATGGAAAAATTGGTATGAAAGTCACCTATGTATTTCTGAAATGGGAACAAATTACAGAGTTCAGAAACAGTGCATATTTGCACATTTTCGAAATTGGGAATACTCATATTTGCATGACAATTATTGGTCATTTTTCAAAATGACTTTTTTTTTACACAATGTCTTTCATTTGGAAGGGAGAAATGCACCAAAAATCAATAGGTAATAACAGTTGCTTTACAAATTTGAACTACCCTAAGTCTCCCGAGAAAAATGGTACCTCACTTGTGTGGGTAGGCATAGTGCCCACGACAGGAAGTGGCTCAAAACCTAAGGTGAACACACCACATTTTCACACTGAAAATTTACACTTTTTTTGCAAAGTGACTAGCTGTAGATTTTGTACCCTAGCCCTGCCGGCACCTAGGGAAACCTAGCAAACCTATACATTTTTGAAAACTAGACACCCAGGGGAATCCAGGATGGGGTGACTTGACTGCCTCCCACCATGGTCTGTTACCCAGAATCCCTTGCAAACGTAAAAAATTGACAAAAAAAACACATTTTCCCCACATTTCTGTGATGGAAAGTTCTGGAATCTGCGTGGATCCACAAATTTCCACCCACCCCGCGTTCCCCAAAGTCCTACGAGAAAAATGGTACCTCACTTGTGCGGGTCGGCCTAGTGCCCGCGACAGGAAACGGCGCAAAACGCAACGTGGTTTTGCAGTGAAAAATGACCCTTTTTTTGGCAAAGTGACTAGCTGTAGATTTTGTACCCTAGCCCTGCCGGCACCTAGGGAAACCTAGCAAACCTATACATTTTTGAAAACTAGACACCCAGGGGAATCCAGGATGGGGTGACTTGACTGCCTCCCACCATGGTCTGTTACCCAGAATCCCTTGCAAACGTAAAAAATTGACAAAAAAAACACATTTTCCCCACATTTCTGAGATGGAAAGTTCTGGAATCTGCGTGGATCCACAAATTTCCACCCACCCTGCGTTCCCCAAAGTCCTACGAGAAAAATGGTACCTCACTTGTGCGGGTCGGCCTAGTGCCCGCGACAGGAAACGGCGCAAAACGCAACGTGGTTTTGGAGTGAAAAATGACCCTTTTTTTGGCAAAGTGACTAGCTGTAGATTTTGTACCCTAGCCCTGCCGGCACCTAGGGAAACCTAGCAAACCTATACATTTCTGAAAACTAGACACCCAGGGGAATCCAGGATGGGGTGACTTGACTGCCTCCCACCATGGTCTGTTACCCAGAATCCCTTGCAAACGTAAAAAAATGACAAAAAAAACACATTTTCCCCACATTTCTGTGATGGAAAGTTCTGGAATCTGCGTGGATCCACAAATTTCCACCCACCCCGCGTTCCCCAAAGTCCTACGAGAAAAATGGTACCTCACTTGTGCGGGTCGGCCTAGTGCCCGCGACAGGAAACGGCGCAAAACGCAACGTGGTTTTGGAGTGAAAAATGACCCGTTTTTTTGGCAAAGTGACTAGCTGTAGATTTTGTACCCTAGCCCTGCCGGCACCTAGGGAAACCTAGCAAACCTATACATTTTTGAAAACTAGACACCCAGGGGAATCCAGGATGGGGTGACTTGACTGCCTCCCACCATGGTCTGTTACCCAGAATCCCTTGCAAACGTAAAAAATTGACAAAAAAAACACATTTTCCCCACATTTCTGTGATGGAAAGTTCTGGAATCTGCGTGGATCCACAAATTTCCACCCACCCCGCGTTCCCCAAAGTCCTACGAGAAAAATGGTACCTCACTTGTGCGGGTCGGCCTAGTGCCCGCGACAGGAAACGGCGCAAAACGCAACGTGGTTTTGCAGTGAAAAATGACCCTTTTTTTGGCAAAGTGACTAGCTGTAGATTTTGTACCCTAGCCCTGCCGGCACCTAGGGAAACCTAGCAAACCTATACATTTTTGAAAACTAGACACCCAGGGGAATCCAGGATGGCGTGACTTGACTGCCTCCCACCATGGTCTGTTACCCAGAATCCCTTGCAAACGTAAAAAATTGACAAAAAAAACACATTTTCCCCACATTTCTGTGATGGAAAGTTCTGGAATCTGCGTGGATCCACAAATTTCCACCCACCCCGCGTTCCCCAAAGTCATACGAGAAAAATGGTACCTCACTTGTGCGGGTCGGCCTAGTGCCCGCGACAGGAAACGGCGCAAAACGCAACGTGGTTTTGCAGTGAAAAATGACCCTTTTTTTGGCAAAGTGACTAGCTGTAGATTTTGTACCCTAGCCCTGCCGGCACCTAGGGAAACCTAGCAAACCTATACATTTCTGAAAACTAGACACCCAGGGGAATCCAGGATGGGGTGACTTGACTGCCTCCCACCATGGTCTGTTACCCAGAATCCCTTGCAAACGTAAAAAATTGACAAAAAAAACACATTTTCCCCACATTTCTGTGATGGAAAGTTCTGGAATCTGCGTGGATCCACAAATTTCCACCCACCCCGCTTTCCCCAAAGTCCTACGAGAAAAATGGTACCTCACTTGTGCGGGTCGGCCTAGTGCCCGCGACAGGAAACGGCGCAAAACGCAACGGGGTTTTGCAGTGAAAAATGACCCTTTTTTTGGCAAAGTGACTAGCTGTAGATTTTGTACCCTAGCCCTGCCGGCACCTAGGGAAACCTAGCAAACCTATACATTTTTGAAAACTAGACACCCAGGGGAATCCAGGATGGGGTGACTTGACTGCCTCCCACCATGGTCTGTTACCCAGAATCCCTTGCAAACGTAAAAAATTGACAAAAAAAACACATTTTCCCCACATTTCTGTGATGGAAAGTTCTGGAATCTGCGTGGATCCACAAATTTCCACCCACCCCGCGTTCCCCAAAGTCCTACGAGAAAAATGGTACCTCACTTGTGCGGGTCGGCCTAGTGCCCGCGACAGGAAACGGCGCAAAACGCAACGTGGTTTTGGAGTGAAAAATGACCCTTTTTTTGGCAAAGTGACTAGCTGTAGATTTTGTACCCTAGCCCTGCCGGCACCTAGGGAAACCTAGCAAACCTATACATTTTTGAAAACTAGACACCCAGGGGAATCCAGGATGGGGTGACTTGACTGCCTCCCACCATGGTCTGTTACCCAGAATCCCTTGCAAACGTAAAAAATTGACAAAAAAAACACATTTTCCCCACATTTCTGTGATGGAAAGTTCTGGAATCTGCGTGGATCCACAAATTTCCACCCACCCCGCGTTCCCCAAAGTCCTACGAGAAAAATGGTACCTCACTTGTGCGGGTCGGCCTAGTGCCCGCGACAGGAAACGGCGCAAAACGCAACGTGGTTTTGGAGTGAAAAATGACCCTTTTTTTGGCAAAGTGACTAGCTGTAGATTTTGTACCCTAGCCCTGCCGGCACCTAGGGAAACCTAGCAAACCTATACATTTTTGAAACCTAGACACCCAGGGGAATCCAGGATGGGGTGACTTGACTGCCTCCCACCATGGTCTGTTACCCAGAATCCCTTGCAAACGTAAAAAATTGACAAAAAAAACACATTTTCCCCACATTTCTGTGATGGAAAGTTCTGGAATCTGCGTGGATCCACAAATTTCCACCCACCCCGCGTTCCCCAAAGTCCTACGAGAAAAATGGTACCTCACTTGTGCGGGTCGGCCTAGTGCCCGCGACAGGAAACGGCGCAAAACGCAACGTGGTTTTGGAGTGAAAAATGACCCTTTTTTTGGCAAAGTGACTAGCTGTAGATTTTGTACCCTAGCCCTGCCGGCACCTAGGGAAACCTAGCAAACCTATACATTTTTGAAAACTAGACACCCAGGGGAATCCAGGATGGGGTGACTTGACTGCCTCCCACCATGGTCTGTTACCCAGAATCCCTTGCAAACGTAAAAAATTGACAAAAAAAACACATTTTCCCCACATTTCTGTGATGGAAAGTTCTGGAATCTGCGTGGATCCACAAATTTCCACCCACCCCGCGTTCCCCAAAGTCCTACGAGAAAAATGGTACCTCACTTGTGCGGGTCGGCCTAGTGCCCGCGACAGGAAACGGCGCAAAACGCAACGTGGTTTTGCAGTGAAAAATGACCCTTTTTTTGGCAAAGTGACTAGCTGTAGATTTTGTACCCTAGCCCTGCCGGCACCTAGGGAAACCTAGCAAACCTATACATTTTTGAAAACTAGACACCCAGGGGAATCCAGGATGGCGTGACTTGACTGCCTCCCACCATGGTCTGTTACCCAGAATCCCTTGCAAACGTAAAAAATTGACAAAAAAAACACATTTTCCCCACATTTCTGTGATGGAAAGTTCTGGAATCTGCGTGGATCCACAAATTTCCACCCACCCCGCGTTCCCCAAAGTCCTACGAGAAAAATGGTACCTCACTTGTGCGGGTCGGCCTAGTGCCCGCGACAGGAAACGGCGCAAAACGCAACGTGGTTTTGCAGTGAAAAATGACCCTTTTTTTGGCAAAGTGACTAGCTGTAGATTTTGAACCCTAGCCCTGCCGGCACCTAGGGAAACCTAGCAAACCTATACATTTCTGAAAACTAGACACCCAGGGGAATCCAGGATGGGGTGACTTGACTGCCTCCCACCATGGTCTGTTACCCAGAATCCCTTGCAAACGTAAAAAATTGACAAAAAAAACACATTTTCCCCACATTTCTGTGATGGAAAGTTCTGGAATCTGCGTGGATCCACAAATTTCCACCCACCCCGCTTTCCCCAAAGTCCTACGAGAAAAATGGTACCTCACTTGTGCGGGTCGGCCTAGTGCCCGCGACAGGAAACGGCGCAAAACGCAACGTGGTTTTGCAGTGAAAAATGACCCTTTTTTTGGCAAAGTGACTAGCTGTAGATTTTGTACCCTAGCCCTGCCGGCACCTAGGGAAACCTAGCAAACCTATACATTTTTGAAAACTAGACACCCAGGGGAATCCAGGATGGGGTGACTTGACTGCCTCCCACCATGGTCTGTTACCCAGAATCCCTTGCAAACGTAAAAAATTGACAAAAAAAACACATTTTCCCCACATTTCTGTGATGGAAAGTTCTGGAATCTGCGTGGATCCACAAATTTCCACCCACCCCGCGTTCCCCAAAGTCCTACGAGAAAAATGGTACCTCACTTGTGCGGGTCGGCCTAGTGCCCGCGACAGGAAACGGCGCAAAACGCAACGTGGTTTTGGAGTGAAAAATGACCCTTTTTTTGGCAAAGTGACTAGCTGTAGATTTTGTACCCTAGCCCTGCCGGCACCTAGGGAAACCTAGCAAACCTATACATTTTTGAAAACTAGACACCCAGGGGAATCCAGGATGGGGTGACTTGACTGCCTCCCACCATGGTCTGTTACCCAGAATCCCTTGCAAACGTAAAAAATTGACAAAAAAAACACATTTTCCCCACATTTCTGTGATGGAAAGTTCTGGAATCTGCGTGGATCCACAAATTTCCACCCACCCCGCGTTCCCCAAAGTCCTACGAGAAAAATGGTACCTCACTTGTGCGGGTCGGCCTAGTGCCCGCGACAGGAAACGGCGCAAAACGCAACGTGGTTTTGGAGTGAAAAATGACCCTTTTTTTGGCAAAGTGACTAGCTGTAGATTTTGTACCCTAGCCCTGCCGGCACCTAGGGAAACCTAGCAAACCTATACATTTTTGAAACCTAGACACCCAGGGGAATCCAGGATGGGGTGACTTGACTGCCTCCCACCATGATCTGTTACCCAGAATCCCTTGCAAACGTAAAAAATTGACAAAAAAAACACATTTTCCCCACATTTCTGTGATGGAAAGTTCTGGAATCTGCGTGGATCCACAAATTTCCACCCACCCCGCGTTCCCCAAAGTCCTACGAGAAAAATGGTACCTCACTTGTGCGGGTCGGCCTAGTGCCCGCGACAGGAAACGGCGCAAAACGCAACGTGGTTTTGCAGTGAAAAATGACCCTTTTTTTGGCAAAGTGACTAGCTGTAGATTTTGTACCCTAGCCCTGCCGGCACCTAGGGAAACCTAGCAAACCTATACATTTTTGAAAACTAGACACCCAGGGGAATCCAGGATGGGGTGACTTGACTGCCTCCCACCATGGTCTGTTACCCAGAATCCCTTGCAAACGTAAAAAAATGACAAAAAAAGCACATTTTCCCCACATTTCTGTGATGGAAAGTTCTGGAATCTGCGTGGATCCACAAATTTCCACCCACCCCGCGTTCCCCAAAGTCCTACGAGAAAAATGGTACCTCACTTGTGCGGGTCGGCCTAGTGCCCGCGACAGGAAACGGCGCAAAACGCAACGTGGTTTTGCAGTGAAAAATGACCCTTTTTTTGGCAAAGTGACTAGCTGTAGATTTTGTACCCTAGCCCTGCCGGCACCTAGGGAAACCTAGCAAACCTATACTTTTTTGAAAACTAGACACCCAGGGGAATCCAGGATGGGGTGACTTGACTGCCTCCCACCATGGTCTGTTACCCAGAATCCCTTGCAAACGTAAAAAATTGACAAAAAAAACACATTTTCCCCACATTTCTGTGATGGAAAGTTCTGGAATCTGCGTGGATCCACAAATTTCCACCCACCCCGCGTTCCCCAAAGTCCTACGAGAAAAATGGTACCTCACTTGTGCGGGTCGGCCTAGTGCCCGCGACAGGAAACGGCGCAAAACGCAACGTGGTTTTGCAGTGAAAAATGACCCTTTTTTTGGCAAAGTGACTAGCTGTAGATTTTGTACCCTAGCCCTGCCGGCACCTAGGGAAACCTAGCAAACCTATACATTTCTGAAAACTAGACACCCAGGGGAATCCAGGATGGGGTGACTTGACTGCCTCCCACCATGGTCTGTTACCCAGAATCCCTTGCAAACGTAAAAAATTGACAAAAAAAACACATTTTCCCCACATTTCTGTGATGGAAAGTTCTGGAATCTGCGTGGATCCACAAATTTCCACCCACCCCGCGTTCCCCAAAGTCCTACGAGAAAAATGGTACCTCACTTGTGCGGGTCGGCCTAGTGCCCGCGACAGGAAACGGCGCAAAACGCAACGTGGTTTTGCAGTGAAAAATGACCCTTTTTTTGGCAAAGTGACTAGCTGTAGATTTTGTACCCTAGCCCTGCCGGCACCTAGGGAAACCTAGCAAACCTATACATTTCTGAAAACTAGACACCCAGGGGAATCCAGGATGGGGTGACTTGACTGCCTCCCACCATGGTCTGTTACCCAGAATCCCTTGCAAACGTAAAAAAATGACAAAAAAAACACATTTTCCCCACATTTCTGTGATGGAAAGTTCTGGAATCTGCGTGGATCCACAAATTTCCACCCACCCCGCGTTCCCCAAAGTCCTACGAGAAAAATGGTACCTCACTTGTGCGGGTCGGCCTAGTGCCCGCGACAGGAAACGGCGCAAAACGCAACGTGGTTTTGGAGTGAAAAATGACCCTTTTTTTGGCAAAGTGACTAGCTGTAGATTTTGTACCCTAGCCCTGCCGGCACCTAGGGAAACCTAGCAAACCTATACATTTCTGAAAACTAGACACCCAGGGGAATCCAGGATGGGGTGACTTGACTGCCTCCCACCATGGTCTGTTACCCAGAATCCCTTGCAAACGTAAAAAAATGACAAAAAAAACACATTTTCCCCACATTTCTGTGATGGAAAGTTCTGGAATCTGCGTGGATCCACAAATTTCCACCCACCCCGCGTTCCCCAAAGTCCTACGAGAAAAATGGTACCTCACTTGTGCGGGTCGGCCTAGTGCCCGCGACAGGAAACGGCGCAAAACGCAATGTGGTTTTGGAGTGAAAAATGACCCTTTTTTTGGCAAAGTGACTAGCTGTAGATTTTGTACCCTAGCCCTGCCGGCACCTAGGGAAACCTAGCAAACCTATACATTTTTGAAAACTAGACACCCAGGGGAATCCAGGATGGGGTGACTTGACTGCCTCCCACCATGGTCTGTTACCCAGAATCCCTTGCAAACGTAAAAAATTGACAAAAAAAACACATTTTCCCCACATTTCTGTGATGGAAAGTTCTGGAATCTGCGTGGATCCACAAATTTCCACCCACCCCGCGTTCCCCAAAGTCCTACGAGAAAAATGGTACCTCACTTGTGCGGGTCGGCCTAGTGCCCGCGACAGGAAACGGCGCAAAACGCAACGTGGTTTTGCAGTGAAAAATGACCCTTTTTTTGGCAATGTGACTAGCTGTAGATTTTGTACCCTAGCCCTGCCGGCACCTAGGGAAACCTAGCAAACCTATACATTTTTGAAAACTAGACACCCAGGGGAATCCAGGATGGGGTGACTTGACTGCCTCCCACCATGGTCTGTTACCCAGAATCCCTTGCAAACGTAAAAAATTGACAAAAAAAACACATTTTCCCCACATTTCTGTGATGGAAAGTTCTGGAATCTGCGTGGATCCACAAATTTCCACCCACCCCGCGTTCCCCAAAGTCCTACGAGAAAAATGGTACCTCACTTGTGCGGGTCGGCCTAGTGCCCGCGACAGGAAACGGCGCAAAACGCAACGTGGTTTTGCAGTGAAAAATGACCCTTTTTTTGGCAAAGTGACTAGCTGTAGATTTTGTACCCTAGCCCTGCCGGCACCTAGGGAAACCTAGCAAACCTATACATTTCTGAAAACTAGACGCCCAGGGGAATCCAGGATGGGGTGACTTGACTGCCTCCCACCATGGTCTGTTACCCAGAATCCCTTGCAAACGTAAAAAATTGACAAAAAAAACACATTTTCCCCACATTTCTGTGATGGAAAGTTCTGGAATCTGCGTGGATCCACAAATTTCCACCCACCCCGCGTTCCCCAAAGTCCTAAGAGAAAAATGGTACCTCACTTGTGCGGGTCGGCCTAGTGCCCGCGACAGGAAACGGCGCAAAACGCAACGTGGTTTTGCAGTGAAAAATGACCCTTTTTTTGGCAAAGTGACTAGCTGTAGATTTTGTACCCTAGCCCTGCCGGCACCTAGGGAAACCTAGCAAACCTATACATTTTTGAAAACTAGACACCCAGGGGAATCCAGGATGGGGTGACTTGACTGCCTCCCACCATGGTCTGTTACCCAGAATCCCTTGCAAACGTAAAAAATTGACAAAAAAAACACATTTTCCCCACATTTCTGTGATGGAAAGTTCTGGAATCTGCGTGGATCCACAAATTTCCACCCACCCCGCGTTCCCCAAAGTCCTACGAGAAAAATGGTACCTCACTTGTGCGGGTCGGCCTAGTGCCCGCGACAGGAAACGGCGCAAAACGCAACGTGGTTTTGGAGTGAAAAATGACCCTTTTTTTGGCAAAGTGACTAGCTGTAGATTTTGTACCCTAGCCCTGCCGGCACCTAGGGAAACCTAGCAAACCTATACATTTTTGAAACCTAGACACCCAGGGGAATCCAGGATGGGGTGACTTGACTGCCTCCCACCATGGTCTGTTACCCAGAATCCCTTGCAAACGTAAAAAATTGACAAAAAAAACACATTTTCCCCACATTTCTGTGATGGAAAGTTCTGGAATCTGCGTGGATCCACAAATTTCCACCCACCCCGCGTTCCCCAAAGTCCTACGAGAAAAATGGTACCTCACTTGTGCGGGTCGGCCTAGTGCCCGCGACAGGAAACGGCGCAAAACGCAACGTGGTTTTGGAGTGAAAAATGACCCTTTTTTTGGCAAAGTGACTAGCTGTAGATTTTGTACCCTAGCCCTGCCGGCACCTAGGGAAACCTAGCAAACCTATACATTTTTGAAACCTAGACACCCAGGGGAATCCAGGATGGGGTGACTTGACTGCCTCCCACCATGGTCTGTTACCCAGAATCCCTTGCAAACGTAAAAAATTGACAAAAAAAACACATTTTCCCCACATTTCTGTGATGGAAAGTTCTGGAATCTGCGTGGATCCACAAATTTCCACCCACCCCGCGTTCCCCAAAGTCCTACGAGAAAAATGGTACCTCACTTGTGCGGGTCGGCCTAGTGCCCGCGACAGGAAACGGCGCAAAACGCAACGTGGTTTTGCAGTGAAAAATGACCCTTTTTTTGGCAAAGTGACTAGCTGTAGATTTTGTACCCTAGCCCTGCCGGCACCTAGGGAAACCTAGCAAACCTATACATTTTTGAAAACTAGACACCCAGGGGAATCCAGGATGGGGTGACTTGACTGCCTCCCACCATGGTCTGTTACCCAGAATCCCTTGCAAACGTAAAAAAATGACAAAAAAAACACATTTTCCCCACATTTCTGTGATGGAAAGTTCTGGAATCTGCGTGGATCCACAAATTTCCACCCACCCCGCGTTCCCCAAAGTCCTACGAGAAAAATGGTACCTCACTTGTGCAGGTCGGCCTAGTGCCCGCGACAGGAAACGGCCCAAAACGCAACGTGGTTTTGGAGTGAAAAATGACCCTTTTTTTGGCAAAGTGACTAGCTGTAGATTTTGTACCCTAGCCCTGCCGGCACCTAGGGAAACCTAGCAAACCTATACATTTTTGAAAACTAGACACCCAGGGAAATCCAGGATGGGGTGACTTGACTGCCTCCCACCATGGTCTGTTACCCAGAATCCCTTGCAAACGTAAAACGTAAAAAATTGACAAAAAAAACACATTTTCCCCACATTTCTGTGTTGGAAAGTTCTGGAATCTGCGTGGATCCACAAATTTCCACCCACCCCGCGTTCCCCAAAGTCCTACGAGAAAAATGGTACCTCACTTGTGCGGGTCGGCCTAGTGCCCGCGACAGGAAACGGCGCAAAACGCAACGTGGTTTTGCAGTGAAAAATGACCCTTTTTTTGGCAAAGTGACTAGCTGTAGATTTTGTACCCTAGCCCTGCCGGCACCTAGGGAAACCTAGCAAACCTATACATTTTTGAAAACTAGACACCCAGGGGAATCCAGGATGGCGTGACTTGACTGCCTCCCACCATGGTCTGTTACCCAGAATCCCTTGCAAACGTAAACAATTGACAAAAAAAACACATTTTCCCCACATTTCTGTGATGGAAAGTTCTGGAATCTGCGTGGATCCACAAATTTCCACCCACCCCGCGTTCCCCAAAGTCCTACGAGAAAAATGGTACCTCACTTGTGCGGGTCGGCCTAGTGCCCGCGACAGGAAACGGCGCAAAACGCAACGTGGTTTTGCAGCGAAAAATGACCCTTTTTTTGGCAAAGTGACTAGCTGTAGATTTTGTACCCTAGCCCTGCCGGCACCTAGGGAAACCTAGCAAACCCACGCATTTCTGAAAACTAGACACCCGGCGGCTTCCAGGGAGGTATGGCTTACGTGGATCCCCCAACGTTTCCTTACCCAGAATCCCCTGCAAACCTCATTTTTTGCTCAAAAAATCACTTTTTTCACACATTTTGGGGTGGGAAAGTAGTGGCATCACCGGGCTCACACAAATTTACCACCACCCAGCGTTCCCCCAGGTCTCCCGGTAAAAATGGTGCCTCACTTGTGTGGGAGGCCCAAGTACCCGCGGCAGGCAAGGGCCCCAAACGTAGTGAGGCGACATCAAAATGGCCTATCGCCAAACCACCTGGTTTTGCAAGGGGGGTCACTTTGGTTTTTGGCCCGGTGCGCGGCGGCCATCTAGGGAAACCTACCAAACCCAGGCATTTTTGAAAACTAGACACCCGGCGGCTTCCAGGGAGGTATGGCTTGCGTGGATCCCCCAACGTTTCCTTACCCAGAATCCCCTGCAAACCTCAATTTGTGCTCAAAAAATCACTTTTTTCACACATTTTGGGGTGGGAAAGTAGTGGCATCACCGGGCTCACAAAATTTACCACCACCCAGCGTTCCCCCAGGTCTCCCGGTAAAAATGGTGCCTCACTTGTGTGGGAGGCCCAAGTACCCGCGGCAGGCAAGGGCCCCAAACGTAGTGAGGCAACATCAAAATGCCCTATCGCCAAAACACCTGGTTTTGCAAGGGGGGTCACTTTGGTTTTTGGCCCGGTGCGCGGCGGCCATCTAGGGAAACCTACCAAACCCAGGCATTTTTGAAAACTAGACACCCGGCGGCTTCCAGGGAGGTATGGCTTGCGTGGATCCCCCAACGTTTCCTTACCCAGAATCCCCTGCAAACCTCAATTTTTGCTCAAAAAATCACTTTTTTCACACATTTTGGGGTGGGAAAGTAGTGGCATCACCGGGCTCACACAAATTTACCACCACCCAGCGTTCCCCCAGGTCTCCCGGTAAAAATGGTGCCTCACTTGTGTGGGAGGGCCAAGTACCCGCGGCAGGCAAGGGCCCCAAACGTAGTGAGGCGACATCAAAATGGCCTATCGCCAAACCACCTGGTTTTGCAAGGGGGGTCACTTTGGTTTTTGGCCCGGTGCGCGGCGGCCATCTAGGGAAACCTACCAAACCCAGGCATTTTTGAAAACTAGACACCCGGCGGCTTCCAGGGAGGTATGGCTTGCGTGGATCCCCCAACGTTTCCTTACCCAGAATCCCCTGCAAACCTCATTTTTTGCTCAAAAAATCACTTTTTTCACACATTTTGGGGTGGGAAAGTAGTGGCATCACCGGGCTCACACAAATTTACCACCACCCAGCGTTCCCCCAGGTCTCCCGGTAAAAATGGTGCCTCACTTGTGTGGGAGGCCCAAGTACCCGCGGCAGGCAAGGGCCCCAAACGTAGTGAGGCGACATCAAGATGGCCTATCGCCAAACCACCTGGTTTTGCAAGGGGGGTCACTTTGGTTTTTGGCCCGGTGCGCGGCGGCCATCTAGGGAAACCTACCAAACCCAGGCATTTTTGAAAACTAGACACCCGGCGGCTTCCAGGGAGGTACGGCTTGCGTGGATCCCCCAACGTTTCCTTACCCAGAATCCCCTGCAAACCTCATTTTTTGCTCAAAAAATCACTTTTTTCACACATTTTGGGGTGGGAAAGTAGTGGCATCACCGGGCTCACACAAATTTACCACCACCCAGCGTTCCCCCAGGTCTCCCGGTAAAAATGGTGCCTCACTTGTGTGGGAGGGCCAAGTACCCGCGGCAGGCAAGGGCCCCAAACGTAGTGAGGCGACATCAAGATGGCCTATCGCCAAACCACCTGGTTTTGCAAGGGGGGTCACTTTGGTTTTTGGCCCGGTGCGCGGCGGCCATCTAGGGAAACCTACCAAACCCAGGCATTTTTGAAAACTAGACACCCGGCGGCTTCCAGGGAGGTATGGCTTGCGTGGATCCCCCAACGTTTCCTTACCCAGAATCCCCTGCAAACCTCATTTTTTGCTCAAAAAATCACTTTTTTCACACATTTTGGGGTGGGAAAGTAGTGGCATCACCGGGCTCACACAAATTTACCACCACCCAGCGTTCCCCCAGGTCTCCCGGTAAAAATGGTGCCTCACTTGTGTGGGAGGCCCAAGTACCCGTGGCAGGCAAGGGCCCCAAACGTAGTGAGGCGACATCAAGATGGCCTATCGCCAAACCACCTGGTTTTGCAAGGGGGGTCACTTTGGTTTTTGGCCCGGTGCGCGGCGGCCATCTAGGGAAACCTACCAAACCCAGGCATTTTTGAAAACTAGACACCCGGCGGCTTCCAGGGAGGTATGGCTTGCGTGGATCCCCCAACGTTTCCTTACCCAGAATCCCCTGCAAACCTCATTTTTTGCTCAAAAAATCACTTTTTTCACACATTTTGGGGTGGGAAAGTAGTGGCATCACCGGGCTCACACAAATTTACCACCACCCAGCGTTCCCCCAGGTCTCCCGGTAAAAATGGTGCCTCACTTGTGTGGGAGGCCCAAGTACCCGCGGCAGGCAAGGGCCCCAAACGTAGTGAGGCGACATCAAGATGGCCTATCGCCAAACCACCTGGTTTTGCAAGGGGGGTCACTTTGGTTTTTGGCCCGGTGCGCGGCGGCCATCTAGGGAAACCTACCAAACCCAGGCATTTTTGAAAACTAGACACCCGGCGGCTTCCAGGGAGGTATGGCTTGCGTGGATCCCCCAACGTTTCCTTACCCAGAATCCCCTGCAAACCTCATTTTTTGCTCAAAAAATCACTTTTTGCACACATTTTGGGGTGGGAAAGTAGTGGCATCACCGGGCTCACACAAATTTACCACCACCCAGCGTTCCCCCAGGTCTCCCGGTAAAAATGGTGCCTCACTTGTGTGGGAGGCCCAAGTACCCGCGGCAGGCAAGGGCCCCAAACGTAGTGAGGCGACATCAAGATGGCCTATCGCCAAACCACCTGGTTTTGAAAGGGGGGTCACTTTGGTTTTTGGCCCGGTGCGCGGCGGCCATCTAGGGAAACCTACCAAACCCAGGCATTTTTGAAAACTAGACACCCGGCGGCTTCCAGGGAGGTATGGCTTGCGTGGATCCCCCAACGTTTCCTTACCCAGAATCCCCTGCAAACCTCATTTTTTGCTCAAAAAATCACTTTTTTCACACATTTTGGGGTGGGAAAGTAGTGGCATCACCGGGCTCACACAAATTTACCACCACCCAGCGTTCCCCCAGGTCTCCCGGTAAAAATGGTGCCTCACTTGTGTGGGAGGCCCAAGTACCCGCGGCAGGCAAGGGCCCCAAACGTAGTGAGGCGACATCAAGATGGCCTATCGCCAAACCACCTGGTTTTGCAAGGGGGGTCACTTTGGTTTTTGGCCCGGTGCGCGGCGGCCATCAAGGGAAACCTACCAAACCCAGGCATTTTTGAAAACTAGACACCCGGCGGCTTCCAGGGAGGTATGGCTTGCGTGGATCCCCCAACGTTTCCTTACCCAGAATCCCCTGCTAACCTCATTTTTTGCTCAAAAAATCACTTTTTTCACACATTTTGGGGTGGGAAAGTAGTGGCATCACCGGGCTCACACAAATTTACCACCACCCAGCGTTCCCCCAGGTCTCCCGGTAAAAATGGTGCCTCACTTGTGTGGGAGGCCCAAGTACCCGCGGCAGGCAAGGGCCCCAAACGTAGTGAGGCGACATCAAGATGGCCTATCGCCAAACCACCTGGTTTTGCAAGGGGGGTCACTTTGGTTTTTGGCCCGGTGCGCGGCGGTCATCTAGGGAAACCTACCAAACCCAGGCATTTTTGAAAACTAGACACCCGGCGGCTTCCAGGGAGGTATGGCTTGCGTGGATCCCCCAACGTTTCCTTACCCAGAATCCCCTGCAAACCTCATTGTTTGCTCAAAAAATCACTTTTTTCACACATTTTGGGGTGGGAAAGAAGTGGCATCACCGGGCTCACACAAATTTACCACCACCCAGCCTTCCCCCAGGTCTCCCGGTAAAAATGGTGCCTCACTTGTGTGGGAGGCCCAAGTACCCGCGGCAGGCAAGGACAACAAACGTAGTGAGGCGACATCAAAATGGCCTATCGCCAAACCCCCTGGTTTTGCAAGGGGGGTCACTTTGGTTTTTGGCCCGGTGCGCGGCGGCCATCTAGGGAAACCTACCAAACCCAGGCATTTTTGAAAACTAGACACCCGGCGGCTTCCAGGGAGGTATGGCTTGCGTGGATCCCCCAACGTTTCCTTACCCAGAATCCCCTGCAAACCTCGTTTTTTGCTCAAAAAATCACTTTTTTCACACATTTTGGGGAGGGAAAGTAGTGGCATCACCGGGCTCACACAAATTTACCACCACCCAGCGTTCCCCCAGGTCTCCCGGTAAAAATGGTGCCTCACTTGTGTGGGAGGCCCAAGTACCCGCGGCAGGCAAGGGCCCCAAACGTAGTGAGGCGACATTTGGGATAGGCAATGTTGATGTCGCCTCACTACGTTTGTTGTCCTTGCCTGCCGCGGGTACTTGGGCCTCCCACACAAGTGAGGCACCATTTTTACCGGGAGACCTGGGGGAACGCTGGGTGGTGGTAAATTTGTGTGAGCCCGGTGATGCCACTACTTTCCCACCCCAAAATGTGTGAAAAAAGTGATTTTTTGAGCAAAAATTGAGGTTTGCAGGGGATTCTGGGTAAGGAAACGTTGGGGGATCCACGCAAGCCATACCTCCCTGGAAGCCGCCGGGTGTCTAGTTTTCAAAAATGCCTGGGTTTGGTAGGTTTCCCTAGATGGCCGCCGCGCACCGGGCCAAAAACCAAAGTGACCCCCCTTGCAAAACCAGGTGGTTTGGCGATAGGCCATTTTGATGTCGCCTCACTACGTTTGGGGCCCTTGCCTGCCGCGGGTACTTGGGCCTCCCACACAAGTGAGGCACCATTTTTACCGGGAGACCTGGGGGAACGCTGGGTGGTGGTAAATTTGTGTGAGCCCGGTGATGCCACTACTTTCCCACCCCAAAATGTGTGAAAAAAGTGATTTTTTGAGCAAAAAATGAGGTTTGCAGGGGATTCTGGGTAAGGAAACGTTGGGGGATCCACGCAAGCCATACCTCCCTGGAAGCCGCCGGGTGTCTAGTTTTCAAAAATGCCTGGGTTTGGTAGGTTTCCCTAGATGGCCGCCGCGCACCGGGCCAAAAACCAAAGTGACCCCCCTTTCAAAACCAGGTGGTTTGGCGATAGGCCATCTTGATGTCGCCTCACTACGTTTGGGGCCCTTGCCTGCCGCGGGTACTTGGCCCTCCCACACAAGTGAGGCACCATTTTTACCGGGAGACCTGGGGGAACGCTGGGTGGTGGTAAATTTGTGTGAGCCCGGTGATGCCACTACTTTCCCACCCCAAAATGTGTGAAAAAAGTGATTTTTTGAGCAAAAAATGAGGTTTGCAGGGGATTCTGGGTAAGGAAACGTTGGGGGATCCACGCAAGCCATACCTCCCTGGAAGCCGCCGGGTGTCTAGTTTTCAAAAATGCCTGGGTTTGGTAGGTTTCCCTAGATGGCCGCCGCGCACCGGGCCAAAAACCAAAGTGACCCCCCTTGCAAAACCAGGTGGTTTGGCGATAGGCCATCTTGATGTCGCCTCACTACGTTTGGAGCCCTTGCCTGCCGCGGGTACTTGGGCCTCCCACACAAGTGAGGCACCATTTTTACCGGGAGACCTGGGGGAACGCTGGGTGGTGGTAAATTTGTGTGAGCCCGGTGATGCCACTACTTTCCCACCCCAAAATGTGTGAAAAAAGTGATTTTTTGAGCAAAAAATGAGGTTTGCAGGGGATTCTGGGTAAGGAAACGTTGGGGGATCCACGCAAGCCATACCTCCCTGGAAGCCGCCGGGTGTCTAGTTTTCAAAAATGCCTGGGTTTGGTAGGTTTCCCTAGATGGCCGCTGCGCACCGGGCCAAAAACCAAAGTGACCCCCCTTGCAAAACCAGGTGGTTTGGCGATAGGCCATCTTGATGTCGCCTCACTACGTTTGGGGCCCTTGCCTGCCGCGGGTACTTGGCCCTCCCACACAAGTGAGGCACCATTTTTACCGGGAGACCTGGGGGAACGCTGGGTGGTGGTAAATTTGTGTGAGCCCGGTGATGCCACTACTTTCCCACGCCAAAATGTGTGAAAAAAGTGATTTTTTGAGCAAAAAAAGAGGTTTGCAGGGGATTCTGGGTAAGGAAACGTTGGGGGATCCACGCAAGCTATACCTCCCTGGAAGCCGCCGGGTGTCTAGTTTTCAAAAATGCCTGGGTTTGGTAGGTTTCCCTAGATGGCCGCCGCGCACCGGGCCAAAAACCAAAGTGACCCCCCTTGCAAAACCAGGTGGTTTGGCGATAGGCCATTTTGATGTCGCCTCACTACATTTGGGGCCCTTGCCTGCCGCGGGTACTTGGGCCTCCCACACAAGTGAGGCACCATTTTTACCGGGAGACCTGGGGGAACGCTGGGTGGTGGTAAATTTGTGTGAGCCCGGTGATGCCACTACTTTCCCACCCCAAAATGTGTGAAAAAAGTGATTTTTTGAGCAAAAAATGAGGTTTGCAGGGGATTCTGGGTAAGGAAACGTTGGGGGATCCACGCAAGCCGTACCTCCCTGGAAGCCGCGGGGTGTCTAGTTTTCAAAAATGCCTGGGTTTGGTAGGTTTCCCTAGATGGCCGCCGCGCACTGGGCCAAAAACCAAAGTGACCCCCCTTGCAAAACCAGGTGGTTTGGCGATAGGCCATCTTGATGTCGCCTCACTACGTTTGGGGCCCTTGCCTGCCGCGGGTACTTGGCCCTCCCACACAAGTGAGGCACCATTTTTACCGGGAGACCTGGGGGAACGCTGGGTGGTGGTAAATTTGTGTGAGCCCGGTGATGCCACTACTTTCCCACGCCAAAATGTGTGAAAAAAGTGATTTTTTGAGCAAAAAAAGAGGTTTGCAGGGGATTCTGGGTAAGGAAACGTTGGGGGATCCACGCAAGCTATACCTCCCTGGAAGCCGCCGGGTGTCTAGTTTTCAAAAATGCCTGGGTTTGGTAGGTTTCCCTAGATGGCCGCCGCGCACCGGGCCAAAAACCAAAGTAACCCCCCTTGCAAAACCAGGTGGTTTGGCGATAGGCCATTTTGATGTCGCCTCACTACGTTTGGGGCCCTTGCCTGCCGCGGGTACTTGGGCCTCCCACACAAGTGAGGCACCATTTTTACCGGGAGACCTGGGGGAACGCTGGGTGGTGGTAAATTTGTGTGAGCCCGGTGATGCCACTACTTTCCCACCCCAAAATGTGTGAAAAAAGTGATTTTTTGAGCAAAAAAAGAGGTTTGCAGGGGATTCTGGGTAAGGAAACGTTGGGGGATCCACGCAAGCCATACCTCCCTGGAAGCCGCCGGGTGTCTAGTTTTCAAAAATGCCTGGGTTTGGTAGGTTTCCCTAGATGGCCGCCGCGCACCGGGCCAAAAACCAAAGTGACCCCCCTTGCAAAACCAGGTGGTTTGGCGATAGGCCATTTTGATGTCGCCTCACTACGTTTGGGGCCCTTGCCTGCCGCGGGTACTTGGGCCTCCCACACAAGTGAGGCACCATTTTTACCGGGAGACCTGGGGGAACGCTGGGTGGTGGTAAATTTGTGTGAGCCCGGTGATGCCACTACTTTCCCACCCCAAAATGTGTGAAAAAAGTGATTTTTTGAGCAAAAAATGAGGTTTGCAGGGGATTCTGGGTAAGGAAACGTTGGGGGATCCACGCAAGCCATACCTCCCTGGAAGCCGCCGGGTGTCTAGTTTTCAAAAATGCCTGGGTTTGGTAGGTTTCCCTAGATGGCCGCCGCGCACCGGGCCAAAAACCAAAGTGACCCCCCTTTCAAAACCAGGTGGTTTGGCGATAGGCCATCTTGATGTCGCCTCACTACGTTTGGGGCCCTTGCCTGCCGCGGGTACTTGGCCCTCCCACACAAGTGAGGCACCATTTTTACCGGGAGACCTGGGGGAACGCTGGGTGGTGGTAAATTTGTGTGAGCCCGGTGATGCCACTACTTTCCCACCCCAAAATGTGTGAAAAAAGTGATTTTTTGAGCAAAAAATGAGGTTTGCAGGGGATTCTGGGTAAGGAAACGTTGGGGGATCCACGCAAGCCATACCTCCCTGGAAGCCGCCGGGTGTCTAGTTTTCAAAAATGCCTGGGTTTGGTAGGTTTCCCTAGATGGCCGCCGCGCACCGGGCCAAAAACCAAAGTGACCCCCCTTGCAAAACCAGGTGGTTTGGCGATAGGCCATCTTGATGTCGCCTCACTACGTTTGGAGCCCTTGCCTGCCGCGGGTACTTGGGCCTCCCACACAAGTGAGGCACCATTTTTACCGGGAGACCTGGGGGAACGCTGGGTGGTGGTAAATTTGTGTGAGCCCGGTGATGCCACTACTTTCCCACCCCAAAATGTGTGAAAAAAGTGATTTTTTGAGCAAAAAATGAGGTTTGCAGGGGATTCTGGGTAAGGAAACGTTGGGGGATCCACGCAAGCCATACCTCCCTGGAAGCCGCCGGGTGTCTAGTTTTCAAAAATGCCTGGGTTTGGTAGGTTTCCCTAGATGGCCGCTGCGCACCGGGCCAAAAACCAAAGTGACCCCCCTTGCAAAACCAGGTGGTTTGGCGATAGGCCATCTTGATGTCGCCTCACTACGTTTGGGGCCCTTGCCTGCCGCGGGTACTTGGCCCTCCCACACAAGTGAGGCACCATTTTTACCGGGAGACCTGGGGGAACGCTGGGTGGTGGTAAATTTGTGTGAGCCCGGTGATGCCACTACTTTCCCACGCCAAAATGTGTGAAAAAAGTGATTTTTTGAGCAAAAAAAGAGGTTTGCAGGGGATTCTGGGTAAGGAAACGTTGGGGGATCCACGCAAGCTATACCTCCCTGGAAGCCGCCGGGTGTCTAGTTTTCAAAAATGCCTGGGTTTGGTAGGTTTCCCTAGATGGCCGCCGCGCACCGGGCCAAAAACCAAAGTGACCCCCCTTGCAAAACCAGGTGGTTTGGCGATAGGCCATTTTGATGTCGCCTCACTACATTTGGGGCCCTTGCCTGCCGCGGGTACTTGGGCCTCCCACACAAGTGAGGCACCATTTTTACCGGGAGACCTGGGGGAACGCTGGGTGGTGGTAAATTTGTGTGAGCCCGGTGATGCCACTACTTTCCCACCCCAAAATGTGTGAAAAAAGTGATTTTTTGAGCAAAAAATGAGGTTTGCAGGGGATTCTGGGTAAGGAAACGTTGGGGGATCCACGCAAGCCGTACCTCCCTGGAAGCCGCGGGGTGTCTAGTTTTCAAAAATGCCTGGGTTTGGTAGGTTTCCCTAGATGGCCGCCGCGCACTGGGCCAAAAACCAAAGTGACCCCCCTTGCAAAACCAGGTGGTTTGGCGATAGGCCATCTTGATGTCGCCTCACTACGTTTGGGGCCCTTGCCTGCCGCGGGTACTTGGCCCTCCCACACAAGTGAGGCACCATTTTTACCGGGAGACCTGGGGGAACGCTGGGTGGTGGTAAATTTGTGTGAGCCCGGTGATGCCACTACTTTCCCACGCCAAAATGTGTGAAAAAAGTGATTTTTTGAGCAAAAAAAGAGGTTTGCAGGGGATTCTGGGTAAGGAAACGTTGGGGGATCCACGCAAGCTATACCTCCCTGGAAGCCGCCGGGTGTCTAGTTTTCAAAAATGCCTGGGTTTGGTAGGTTTCCCTAGATGGCCGCCGCGCACCGGGCCAAAAACCAAAGTAACCCCCCTTGCAAAACCAGGTGGTTTGGCGATAGGCCATTTTGATGTCGCCTCACTACGTTTGGGGCCCTTGCCTGCCGCGGGTACTTGGGCCTCCCACACAAGTGAGGCACCATTTTTACCGGGAGACCTGGGGGAACGCTGGGTGGTGGTAAATTTGTGTGAGCCCGGTGATGCCACTACTTTCCCACCCCAAAATGTGTGAAAAAAGTGATTTTTTGAGCAAAAAAAGAGGTTTGCAGGGGATTCTGGGTAAGGAAACGTTGGGGGATCCACGCAAGCCATACCTCCCTGGAAGCCGCCGGGTGTCTAGTTTTCAAAAATGCCTGGGTTTGGTAGGTTTCCCTAGATGGCCGCCGCGCACCGGGCCAAAAACCAAAGTGACCCCCCTTGCAAAACCAGGTGGTTTGGCGATAGGCCATTTTGATGTCGCCTCACTACGTTTGGGGCCCTTGCCTGCCGCGGGTACTTGGGCCTCCCACACAAGTGAGGCACCATTTTTACCGGGAGACCTGGGGGAACGCTGGGTGGTGGTAAATTTGTGTGAGCCCGGTGATGCCACTACTTTCCCACCCCAAAATGTGTGAAAAAAGTGATTTTTTTAGCAAAAAATGAGGTTTGCAGGGGATTCTGGGTAAGGAAACGTTGGGGGATCCACGCAAGCCATACCTCCCTGGAAGCCGCCGGGTGTCTAGTTTTCAAAAATGCCTGGGTTTGGTAGGTTTCCCTAGATGGCCGCCGCGCACCGGGCCAAAAACCAAAGTGACCCCCCTTTCAAAACCAGGTGGTTTGGCGATAGGCCATCTTGATGTCGCCTCACTACGTTTGGGGCCCTTGCCTGCCGCGGGTACTTGGCCCTCCCACACAAGTGAGGCACCATTTTTACCGGGAGACCTGGGGGAACGCTGGGTGGTGGTAAATTTGTGTGAGCCCGGTGATGCCACTACTTTCCCACCCCAAAATGTGTGAAAAAAGTGATTTTTTGAGCAAAAAATGAGGTTTGCAGGGGATTCCGGGTAAGGAAACGTTGGGGGATCCACGCAAGCCATACCTCCCTGGAAGCCGCCGGGTGTCTAGTTTTCAAAAATGCCTGGGTTTGGTAGGTTTCCCTAGATGGCCGCCGCGCACCGGGCCAAAAACCAAAGTGACCCCCCTTGCAAAACCAGGTGGTTTGGCGATAGGCCATCTTGATGTCGCCTCACTACGTTTGGAGCCCTTGCCTGCCGCGGGTACTTGGGCCTCCCACACAAGTGAGGCACCATTTTTACCGGGAGACCTGGGGGAACGCTGGGTGGTGGTAAATTTGTGTGAGCCCGGTGATGCCACTACTTTCCCACCCCAAAATGTGTGAAAAAAGTGATTTTTTGAGCAAAAAATGAGGTTTGCAGGGGATTCTGGGTAAGGAAACGTTGGGGGATCCACGCAAGCCATACCTCCCTGGAAGCCGCCGGGTGTCTAGTTTTCAAAAATGCCTGGGTTTGGTAGGTTTCCCTAGATGGCCGCTGCGCACCGGGCCAAAAACCAAAGTGACCCCCCTTGCAAAACCAGGTGGTTTGGCGATAGGCCATCTTGATGTCGCCTCACTACGTTTGGGGCCCTTGCCTGCCGCGGGTACTTGGCCCTCCCACACAAGTGAGGCACCATTTTTACCGGGAGACCTGGGGGAACGCTGGGTGGTGGTAAATTTGTGTGAGCCCGGTGATGCCACTACTTTCCCACGCCAAAATGTGTGAAAAAAGTGATTTTTTGAGCAAAAAAAGAGGTTTGCAGGGGATTCTGGGTAAGGAAACGTTGGGGGATCCACGCAAGCTATACCTCCCTGGAAGCCGCCGGGTGTCTAGTTTTCAAAAATGCCTGGGTTTGGTAGGTTTCCCTAGATGGCCGCCGCGCACCGGGCCAAAAACCAAAGTGACCCCCCTTGCAAAACCAGGTGGTTTGGCGATAGGCCATTTTGATGTCGCCTCACTACATTTGGGGCCCTTGCCTGCCGCGGGTACTTGGGCCTCCCACACAAGTGAGGCACCATTTTTACCGGGAGACCTGGGGGAACGCTGGGTGGTGGTAAATTTGTGTGAGCCCGGTGATGCCACTACTTTCCCACCCCAAAATGTGTGAAAAAAGTGATTTTTTGAGCAAAAAATGAGGTTTGCAGGGGATTCTGGGTAAGGAAACGTTGGGGGATCCACGCAAGCCGTACCTCCCTGGAAGCCGCGGGGTGTCTAGTTTTCAAAAATGCCTGGGTTTGGTAGGTTTCCCTAGATGGCCGCCGCGCACCGGGCCAAAAACCAAAGTGACCCCCCTTGCAAAACCAGGTGGTTTGGCGATAGGCCATCTTGATGTCGCCTCACTACGTTTGGGGCCCTTGCCTGCCGCGGGTACTTGGCCCTCCCACACAAGTGAGGCACCATTTTTACCGGGAGACCTGGGGGAACGCTGGGTGGTGGTAAATTTGTGTGAGCCCGGTGATGCCACTACTTTCCCACGCCAAAATGTGTGAAAAAAGTGATTTTTTGAGCAAAAAAAGAGGTTTGCAGGGGATTCTGGGTAAGGAAACGTTGGGGGATCCACGCAAGCTATACCTCCCTGGAAGCCGCCGGGTGTCTAGTTTTCAAAAATGCCTGGGTTTGGTAGGTTTCCCTAGATGGCCGCCGCGCACCGGGCCAAAAACCAAAGTAACCCCCCTTGCAAAACCAGGTGGTTTGGCGATAGGCCATTTTGATGTCGCCTCACTACGTTTGGGGCCCTTGCCTGCCGCGGGTACTTGGGCCTCCCACACAAGTGAGGCACCATTTTTACCGGGAGACCTGGGGGAACGCTGGGTGGTGGTAAATTTGTGTGAGCCCGGTGATGCCACTACTTTCCCACCCCAAAATGTGTGAAAAAAGTGATTTTTTGAGCAAAAAAAGAGGTTTGCAGGGGATTCTGGGTAAGGAAACGTTGGGGGATCCACGCAAGCCATACCTCCCTGGAAGCCGCCGGGTGTCTAGTTTTCAAAAATGCCTGGGTTTGGTAGGTTTCCCTAGATGGCCGCCGCGCACCGGGCCAAAAACCAAAGTGACCCCCCTTGCAAAACCAGGTGGTTTGGCGATAGGCCATCTTGATGTCGCCTCACTACGTTTGGGGCCCTTGCCTGCCGCGGGTACTTGGGCCTCCCACACAAGTGAGGCACCATTTTTACCGGGAGACCTGGGGGAACGCTGGGTGGTGGTAAATTTGTGTGAGCCCGGTGATGCCACTACTTTCCCACGCCAAAATGTGTGAAAAAAGTGATTTTTTGAGCAAAAAAAGAGGTTTGCAGGGGATTCTGGGTAAGGAAACGTTGGGGGATCCACGCAAGCTATACCTCCCTGGAAGCCGCCGGGTGTCTAGTTTTCAAAAATGCCTGGGTTTGGTAGGTTTCCCTAGATGGCCGCCGCGCACCGGGCCAAAAACCAAAGTGACCCCCCTTTCAAAACCAGGTGGTTTGGCGATAGGCCATCTTGATGTCGCCTCACTACGTTTGGGGCCCTTGCCTGCCGCGGGTACTTGGCCCTCCCACACAAGTGAGGCACCATTTTTACCGGGAGACCTGGGGGAACGCTGGGTGGTGGTAAATTTGTGTGAGCCCGGTGATGCCACTACTTTCCCACCCCAAAATGTGTGAAAAAAGTGATTTTTTGAGCAAAAAATGAGGTTTGCAGGGGATTCTGGGTAAGGAAACGTTGGGGGATCCACGCAAGCCATACCTCCCTGGAAGCCGCCGGGTGTCTAGTTTTCAAAAATGCCTGGGTTTGGTAGGTTTCCCTAGATGGCCGCCGCGCACCGGGCCAAAAACCAAAGTGACCCCCCTTGCAAAACCAGGTGGTTTGGCGATAGGCCATCTTGATGTCGCCTCACTACGTTTGGAGCCCTTGCCTGCCGCGGGTACTTGGGCCTCCCACACAAGTGAGGCACCATTTTTACCGGGAGACCTGGGGGAACGCTGGGTGGTGGTAAATTTGTGTGAGCCCGGTGATGCCACTACTTTCCCACCCCAAAATGTGTGAAAAAAGTGATTTTTTGAGCAAAAAATGAGGTTTGCAGGGGATTCTGGGTAAGGAAACGTTGGGGGATCCACGCAAGCCATACCTCCCTGGAAGCCGCCGGGTGTCTAGTTTTCAAAAATGCCTGGGTTTGGTAGGTTTCCCTAGATGGCCGCTGCGCACCGGGCCAAAAACCAAAGTGACCCCCCTTGCAAAACCAGGTGGTTTGGCGATAGGCCATCTTGATGTCGCCTCACTACGTTTGGGGCCCTTGCCTGCCGCGGGTACTTGGCCCTCCCACACAAGTGAGGCACCATTTTTACCGGGAGACCTGGGGGAACGCTGGGTGGTGGTAAATTTGTGTGAGCCCGGTGATGCCACTACTTTCCCACGCCAAAATGTGTGAAAAAAGTGATTTTTTGAGCAAAAAAAGAGGTTTGCAGGGGATTCTGGGTAAGGAAACGTTGGGGGATCCACGCAAGCTATACCTCCCTGGAAGCCGCCGGGTGTCTAGTTTTCAAAAATGCCTGGGTTTGGTAGGTTTCCCTAGATGGCCGCCGCGCACCGGGCCAAAAACCAAAGTGACCCCCCTTGCAAAACCAGGTGGTTTGGCGATAGGCCATTTTGATGTCGCCTCACTACATTTGGGGCCCTTGCCTGCCGCGGGTACTTGGGCCTCCCACACAAGTGAGGCACCATTTTTACCGGGAGACCTGGGGGAACGCTGGGTGGTGGTAAATTTGTGTGAGCCCGGTGATGCCACTACTTTCCCACCCCAAAATGTGTGAAAAAAGTGATTTTTTGAGCAAAAAATGAGGTTTGCAGGGGATTCTGGGTAAGGAAACGTTGGGGGATCCACGCAAGCCGTACCTCCCTGGAAGCCGCGGGGTGTCTAGTTTTCAAAAATGCCTGGGTTTGGTAGGTTTCCCTAGATGGCCGCCGCGCACCGGGCCAAAAACCAAAGTGACCCCCCTTGCAAAACCAGGTGGTTTGGCGATAGGCCATCTTGATGTCGCCTCACTACGTTTGGGGCCCTTGCCTGCCGCGGGTACTTGGCCCTCCCACACAAGTGAGGCACCATTTTTACCGGGAGACCTGGGGGAACGCTGGGTGGTGGTAAATTTGTGTGAGCCCGGTGATGCCACTACTTTCCCACGCCAAAATGTGTGAAAAAAGTGATTTTTTGAGCAAAAAAAGAGGTTTGCAGGGGATTCTGGGTAAGGAAACGTTGGGGGATCCACGCAAGCTATACCTCCCTGGAAGCCGCCGGGTGTCTAGTTTTCAAAAATGCCTGGGTTTGGTAGGTTTCCCTAGATGGCCGCCGCGCACCGGGCCAAAAACCAAAGTAACCCCCCTTGCAAAACCAGGTGGTTTGGCGATAGGCCATTTTGATGTCGCCTCACTACGTTTGGGGCCCTTGCCTGCCGCGGGTACTTGGGCCTCCCACACAAGTGAGGCACCATTTTTACCGGGAGACCTGGGGGAACGCTGGGTGGTGGTAAATTTGTGTGAGCCCGGTGATGCCACTACTTTCCCACCCCAAAATGTGTGAAAAAAGTGATTTTTTGAGCAAAAAAAGAGGTTTGCAGGGGATTCTGGGTAAGGAAACGTTGGGGGATCCACGCAAGCCATACCTCCCTGGAAGCCGCCGGGTGTCTAGTTTTCAAAAATGCCTGGGTTTGGTAGGTTTCCCTAGATGGCCGCCGCGCACCGGGCCAAAAACCAAAGTGACCCCCCTTGCAAAACCAGGTGGTTTGGCGATAGGCCATCTTGATGTCGCCTCACTACGTTTGGGGCCCTTGCCTGCCGCGGGTACTTGGGCCTCCCACACAAGTGAGGCACCATTTTTACCGGGAGACCTGGGGGAACGCTGGGTGGTGGTAAATTTGTGTGAGCCCGGTGATGCCACTACTTTCCCACGCCAAAATGTGTGAAAAAAGTGATTTTTTGAGCAAAAAAAGAGGTTTGCAGGGGATTCTGGGTAAGGAAACGTTGGGGGATCCACGCAAGCTATACCTCCCTGGAAGCCGCCGGGTGTCTAGTTTTCAAAAATGCCTGGGTTTGGTAGGTTTCCCTAGATGGCCGCCGCGCACCGGGCCAAAAACCAAAGTGACCCCCCTTGCAAAACCAGGTGGTTTGGCGATAGGCCATTTTGATGTCGCCTCACTACGTTTGGGGCCCTTGCCTGCCGCGGGTACTTGGGCCTCCCACACAAGTGAGGCACCATTTTTACCGGGAGACCTGGGGGAACGCTGGGTGGTGGTAAATTTGTGTGAGACTGGTGATGCCACTACTTTCCCACCCCAAAATGTGTGAAAAAAGTGATTTTTTGAGCAAAAAATGAGGTTTGCAGGGGATTCTGGGTAAGGAAACGTTGGGGGATCCACGCAAGCCGTACCTCCCTGGAAGCCGCCGGGTGTCTAGTTTTCAAAAATGCCTGGGTTTGGTAGGTTTCCCTAGATGGCCGCCGCGCACCGGGCCAAAAACCAAAGTGACCCCCCTTGAAAAACCAGGTGGTTTGGCGATAGGCCATTTTGATGTCGCCTCACTACGTTTGGGGCCCTTGCCTGCCGCGGGTACTTGGGCCTCCCACACAAGTGAGGCACCATTTTTACCGGGAGACCTGGGGGAATGCTGGGTGGTGGTAAATTTGTGTGAGCCCGGTGATGCCACTACTTTCCCACCCCAAAATGTGTGAAAAAAGTGATTTTTTGAGCAAAAAATGAGGTTTGCAGGGGATTCTGGGTAAGGAAACGTTGGGGGATCCACGCAAGCCATACCTCCCTGGAAGCCGCCGGGTGTCTAGTTTTCAAAAATGCCTGGGTTTGGTAGGTTTCCCTAGATGGCCGCCGCGCACCGGGCCAAAAACCAAAGTGACCCCCCTTGCAAAACCAGGTGGTTTGGCGATAGGCCATCTTGATGTCGCCTCACTACGTTTGGGGCCCTTGCCTGCCGTGGGTACTTGGCCCTCCCACACAAGTGAGGCACCATTTTTACCGGGAGACCTGGGGGAACGCTGGGTGGTGGTAAATTTGTGTGAGCCCGGTGATGCCACTACTTTCCCACCCCAAAATGTGTGAAAAAAGTGATTTTTTGAGCAAAAAATGAGGTTTGCAGGGGATTCTGGGTAAGGAAACGTTGGGGGATCCACGCAAGCCATACCTCCCTGGAAGCCGCCGGGTGTCTAGTTTTCAAAAATGCCTGGGTTTGGTAGGTTTCCCTAGATGGCCGCCGCGCACCGGGCCAAAAACCAAAGTGACCCCCCTTGCAAAACCAGGTGGTTTGGCGATAGGCCATCTTGATGTCGCCTCACTACGTTTGGGGCCCTTGCCTGCCGCGGGTACTTGGGCCTCCCACACAAGTGAGGCACCATTTTTACCGGGAGACCTGGGGGAACGCTGGGTGGTGGTAAATTTGTGTGAGCCCGGTGATGCCACTACTTTCCCACGCCAAAATGTGTGAAAAAAGTGATTTTTTGAGCAAAAAAAGAGGTTTGCAGGGGATTCTGGGTAAGGAAACGTTGGGGGATCCACGCAAGCTATACCTCCCTGGAAGCCGCCGGGTGTCTAGTTTTCAAAAATGCCTGGGTTTGGTAGGTTTCCCTAGATGGCCGCCGCGCACCGGGCCAAAAACCAAAGTGACCCCCCTTGCAAAACCAGGTGGTTTGGCGATAGGCCATTTTGATGTCGCCTCACTACGTTTGGGGCCCTTGCCTGCCGCGGGTACTTGGGCCTCCCACACAAGTGAGGCACCATTTTTACCGGGAGACCTGGGGGAACGCTGGGTGGTGGTAAATTTGTGTGAGCCCGGTGATGCCACTACTTTCCCACCCCAAAATGTGTGAAAAAAGGGATTTTTTGAGCAAAAAAAGAGGTTTGCAGGGGATTCTGGGTAAGGAAACGTTGGGGGATCCACGCAAGCCAAACCTCCCTGGAAGCCGCCGGGTGTCTAGTTTTCAAAAATGCCTGGGTTTGGTAGGTTTCCCTAGATGGCCGCCGCGCACCGGGCCAAAAACCAAAGTGACCCCCCTTGAAAAACCAGGTGGTTTGGCGATAGGCCATCTTGATGTCGCCTCACTACGTTTGGGGCCCTTGCCTGCCGCGGGTCCTTGGGCCTCCCACACAAGTGAGGCACCATTTTTACCGGGAGACCTGGGGGAACGCTGGGTGGTGGTAAATTTGTGTGAGCCCGGTGATGCCACTACTTTCCCACCCCAAAATGTGTGAAAAAAGTGATTTTTTTGGGCAAAAATTTAGGTTTGCAGGGGATTCTGGGTAAGGAAACGTTGGGGGATCCACGCAAGCCATACCTCCCTGGAAGCCGCCGGGTGTCTAGTTTTCAGAAATGCGTGGGTTTGAAAGGTTTCCCTAGATGGCCGCCGAGCCCTGGGCAAAAAACCAAAGTAACCCCCCTTGCAAAACCAGATTAACTATTGTTACTACAGCGTGAGAATTTAGGAATAATACTGCAAAGAAAATGTGGCAGACAATTTGAGGTTTACAGGACAATGGGGATAAAAAATATTTTTCAAATCACTAGAGAGACATCACCATGAACTCCCAAGGGTTTTTCGACAATATCTACAGTTGGTGGGTTATTCTTACAGGGAAAGTGTACCTTGGCAGAGAAACTAAAGACAAAGATTCCTGCACAACCATCTATTCCTCAAACACACACACATACTGGTTGGATTTGGCACGAGGGCAAGTCATGGTTCAGTGTATTAAATTTTATTAACAAGAGATTTCACAAAAATGAAATGCACTGTCAATAATTAAATTCACAAAAAACCAAACCAATGACTTGCAGCTCGTGAGCTGTAAAGCCACGTCAAGGCACCAACCACTTTACAGGCCATTCACACACCTTTCATACGTGATACAAACAAGACCATTCGCACCACCAGGTACAAAAGCAACACAGTACAAAAATCACCAAAAAGGGACAAGGTACACCCTGCTTCAGAAAGACAAATATTACTGCACAGTCATCTAACCCGCAAGCACACACACATACTGGTTGGATTTGGCACGAGGGTGAGTGATGGTTCAGTAGATAAAATTGTATTACCAAGTGATTTCACAAGACATGAAATGCACTGGTAATAATTGAAAGGGCAAGAAACTGAACCATTGACTCACAGCTCGTGAGCTGTAAAGCCACGACAAGGCACCAACCTCTTTACAGGCCATTCATACACCTTTCATACGTGTGAGACATACAAAACCATTCACACCGCCAGCCGCGGGCCCATCACATAACAAAACTCACACCAGCACACAGCGCCATTCAAGGGCCCATCACTTTCACACGCCCACAATCCAGACACAGCAACTACACAGGCTGAAGGATTGCGTGGAGTGGCACTCAGCTAGCAGTGTGTGTAGTGACCAGCAGAAAGTCACTACTCACACACAGCCAGCCAAGCACCAGTCGACACACACCGCTAGCCAAACGCCAGTCCACGCACACCGCTAGCCAAGCGCCAGTCAAGGCACACCGCCATCCAATCGCCATTCCAGGCACACCGGCAGCCAATCGCCAATCCACCTACACCGCTAGCCAAGCTCCAGTCCACGGACACCACCAGACAAGCACCAGTCCGCACACACCACCAGTCCACGCACACCGCCAGCCAAGTACCAGTCCACGCACACCGCCAGCCAAGCACCATTCCACGCACACCGCCAGCCAAGCTCCAGTCCACACACACCACCAGACAAGCTCCAGTCCACGGACACCACCAGCCAAGCTACAGTCCACGGACACCACCAGCCAAACACCAGTCCGCACACACCACCAGTCCACACACACCGCCAGCCAAGTACCAGTCCACGCACACCGCCAGCCAAGCACCATTCCACGCACACCACCAGCCAAGCACCATTCCACGCACACCGCCAGCCAAGCACCATTCCACGCACACCACCAGCCACGCACCAGTCCACACACACCGCCAGTCCATGCACACCGCCAGTCCACGCACACCGTCAGCCAAGCACCATTCCACGCACACCACCAACCAAGTGCCAGTCCACACACACCAACAGCCAAGCGCAAGCCTACACACACCGCCATCACATTTTGGATTTTTTTAGAAAAAAATAAAAACACAAACAAATTGCAAATAGATACAAATCTTCTAACAGAAAATCAGCAACTAAATACATTGCACTAACACCAACCTTGAAACAGAATCATATTTTCCAAAGAATACAGACCAGGCAGTTCACTTTACCACTCATGAATGTTCCCAGAAATTTTTACGCGTGTGGTACGCTCTGAAACAAGCAGAGAGACACAGTGCAGGATGAGAGGGACAATCGGGGCAGTACATACGACTCTCCTTCCGCAAACCTCTTCGCCAACAGACTCTACATCTCCTACTGGGAAAATCTTTTGCGGGTGTGGGAGGAATGTGATCTGGAAAGTGGCGTTCTTTCAATCTAGCAACATCCTCCACCAGTCCAACTCTAGGAACACTTGCCTGTTCCACTACAACAAGGCTGCCTATTACAGACTCCTGAAACTTAGCAAAAGTCATCTTTGACTCAGGGCAAGAATCCTGGAACACAACAAAAGCATTAAACATTGCCATGTGGAAAAGATGGATAGCCAACTTCTTGTACCAAATGTAAGCCTTACGAAGAGCAGTGTAAGGTTCCAACCTCTGATCTACTCTGTCAACACCACCCATGTGCCTATTATAGTCTAAAATGCACACAGGTTTGCGCGCTTCAGCGACCTGACCCCAAACAGTCACAGGTGCAGTGCTTTCATCATGGATGGAAGTCAGCATGTATACATCTCTCCTGTCTGTAAACTTCACAGCAAGAAGCTCCTGGCAACGCAACGCACTGCACTGTCCCCGCACAAGCTTTTGACAAACAAGTTCTTTCGGAAAACCTTTACGGTTACAGCGGATTGTGCCACAAGCAACAGTGTCCACTTTGGCCAATTCCCTGAACAACCGCACACCAGTGTAGAAGTTATCTACATATAAATGGTGGCCTTTGTTAAAAAATCCTCTACCAAGTTCCCAAACAATTTTCTCAGTCACTCCAAAAGTGGACGGACAACCAGGGAGGTTAAACCTAGATTCCTTACCGGTGTACACCCTGAAATTAGAGACATATCCAGTCCTACTGTCACACAGCATATACAGCTTTATTCCATAGCGTGCCCTCTTACTAGGAATGTATTGCCTAAAAACCAAGCGGCCCTTGAACAACACCAAAGACTCATCCACTGCAATTTCTCTACCAGGGGCATAAATCTCAGAAAATCGATCAACAAAGTGATCAAGGACAGGCCTAATCTTAAAAAGACGGTCACAATCAGGGTGATCTCGTGGCAACGCTAAACCATTATCAACAAAGTGCATCATCCGAAGCAGAAGCAAATACCTGTCACGAGTCATGACTGCCGGAAAAATAGACGTTGCCATCAAGGGACTGCTAGACCAATATGAAGCCAATGATGGCTTCCTTAGCAAGCCCATCAAAAAAGTTAAACCCAAGAACTTCTTCATCTCTTCAACATTTGTGGGAGTCCACCGGGTAGCTCTAGAGTGTGGCTTAAGACTGGCACTGTTGTCCCTCAAAAACTGTTCGGCATACAAATTAGTCTGCTCAACAATCTCTGCCAAAAACACATCGTCCATAAACAACTGAAAAAAATTTACAGGCAAAAAGTTCAGTATTCACTCTAGACCCTGGAACACCAGTAAACTCTGGCAATGCCGGCTGCACCATGCCAGGGGCAACCCAGAGGTCATCACTTTCAACGGGAAGACTTGCAGCCCCAGCCTGCAGCCCAGATGCCTCTTGCCGCACTACACCAACGGGAAGTCTTGCAGCCCCAGGCTGCAGCCCAGATGCCTCTTGCCGCACTATCGGCACATCAGTCTCCTCCTCTAACACAGGCACTTCATCCGCACTAAGAGTATCTTCATCATCCGATGACTCCATACGGAGAGACAACTCACTGCCAGAATCGTCCCCTGCCTCCTCTCCCTCAGATGCAGAGTCAGTCTCTGAACCAATATCAGAGGAAGACTCAAACAGCAAACCAACAACCTGCTGAGCAGTCATCCTGCGGCTAGCCATTATACTTACTAAGATAGAAGACTGCACAAACAAGTCAACAACAACCAACAATGTGCAAACAAAGTAAGCAAAGAAATGTGTACCTTTATCACAAAGATCAATGTACTCAAAAACTATACAATCCAATTACAAGAGACAGCTGCACTCACCAGAAACCAACTCTGCGGTGACACAGCAAAAACCAACGATATCAAACTAGAAAGAAGAAAAAAAAACAAATTACTCACAAGACAACAAAATACACATCGAGCACCAATGCAAAAAGTTTTTGACACTCAAAAACCAAACATACTGCTATTATTACACCATTTGCAAAACAGGCAGAGAAATCAAACACATTTACATTGTACAAAAATAAGTCTCTTACCAAACTACACAAACAGCAGAACCACCAGTCACAACACTGCAACGTGAAATGAAGAAAAGCCTTCACCTAGAACAAAAAAGTAAACAAAAAAAAAACATTACAATTGGAATTCACAAAAAATATAACAATAAACATTATAACATGCTATGTCACTACCCAAATGGTCAATCGGGTTGTGTGCCAGAAAACAAATTACACCCTGGAAGCGAGGGGTCACTTCTATTTTTATTTGAACTAATTCCCTGGTGTCTAGTGGCCTTTTCTGCCCCCCCTGGGAGCAGAAACGGCGAAAAAATAAAACCGATCTGCCCCCAGAGGGGGCAGAAAAATCTACAAAATAATTAGGGGCCCAAGGAAGCGACCCTTGCCCAAGGGGTCGCTTCCTACAACAAAAATTAGATCCCTGGTGTCTAGTGGGCTTTTCTGCCCCCCCCCCCTGGGAGCAGAAACGGCAAAAAAATAACACCGATCTGCCCCCAGAGGGGGCAGAAAAGTCTTCAAAAAATTTAGGGGGCCAAGGAAGCGACCCTTGCCCAAGGGGTCGCTTCCTACAATAATAATAAGATCCCTGGTGTCTAGTGGGCTTTTCTGCCCCCCCCCCCCTAGGAGCAGAAACGGCAAAATAATGACACCGATCTGCCCCCAGAGGGGGCAGAAAAGTCTTTCAAAAATTTGTGGGCCCAAGGAAGCGACCCTTGCCCAAGGGGTCGCTTCCTACAATAATAATAAGATCCCTGGTGTCTAGTGGGCTTTTCTGCCCCCCCTGGGAGCAGAAACGGCAAAACAAATGACACCGATCTGCACCCAGAGGGGGCAGAAAAGTGTTCAAACAATTTAGGGCCCCAAGGAAGCGACCCTTGCTCAAGGGGTCGCTTCCTACATAAATAATGATATCCCTGGTGTCTAGTGGGCTTTTCTGCCCCCCCTGGGAGCAGAAACGGCGAAAAAACACCACCGATCTGCCCCCAGAGGGGGCAGAAAAGTCTTATAATCATATATGGCCCCCAGGAAGCGACCCTTACCCAAGGGGTCGCTTCCAAAATAAAATAAAACACATCCCTGGTGTCTAGTGGGGCATCCCTGCTCCACGATCGCGACGCTGTGCGCGATCGTGGAGCAGGAATGCCCTGTATTGAGACATCAGGGGAGAGGAAATACTCTTTCCTCTCCCCCGATGCCTCAATACGCTCTGAAAGGCCCCCGCCGCCCCACCGGAACACACAAGACTCACCTACTCGCTGTGGACGCCTGGAAGCAAATGGCTTCCAGGCGTCCGAGCACTTCCTGATGACGCCGGCGTGCGCTGTGCGCGCTGACGTCACCAGGAAGCGTGGGGGGGCTCGGGGGTGGCAGCGGAAACTCTTCCGCTGCCATCCCCGTCTGTGGGGGCACGATCGATGCCCCAGGGGGGGAGCGCCAGCGCTTCCCCCAGGGGCTGTCCTCATGACGGAGCGGTTCCGTCATGAGCACAGCCCAACTGATGCTCATGACGGAACCGCTCCGTCATGAGCATCGAAGGGGTTAAAGCCTATTTGTCCCAGGGCTTTGAGGACAAATTGTGTGACCCATTCAAGCGAGTTCAGAAGGTTTCTGATTTAACTACTTGGTGGACCCATATGCCACAACGGATCCCAAAAAGGTGTTCCATGTGAACAGCTGAAGCTTTACCCCCAGAGAGATTACACAGTGAATATCATGGTTATGGCAGAGGAAGTAGAAGATAGTGAGCCTCTTCCTGACTTGCTGCATAGTGACCTGAGGAATTGCACAGTGGAAGGGATTCAGTTGTATAGACAAGGAGCGATATTTACACGAAAATGTTGAAGCGCAGTGTTATGCCGAAATTGGCACTGCCGTGCTCTGACATTTTCAAAACACAAGGAAGCGCTGCTTTTAAAAAAAATACAGTGCATCCCTGCGTTCCCTCTAGCGCTGGTGCTAAATATGCTACCTAGCGCCAGCGCAGGCACCTTGCTGCCAGGTGTGCACACCTTCCTGCAAACAATCAATCAATAAGGACGATTTCCTCTTTCTATGTGTGCTACAGAATGCAACATTCATAGAGCAAAAAACAAGGAGAATGTAGTATTTTATCCTCGTATCGACAGCCTAAGACCAGGTATTACCTGGCCTTAGTTTTTGGCACTGCCCCAGCCTTGTAAATCTGGCGCAGTGTCAAAAAGTAATGCATGCTGTGGTGGAACATCAACAGCAACAACCATTGCCCTCCCCTTTCGTGCAGCAGACTGCGGCAGAAAGGGGCAGATTTACAAGGTGGTGTTAAGCCACGTTAAGTGGCTTAGCACCACCTTGTAATATGGGGAATGGCGCATCACCACCAGAGCGTCAGAAAAAGTGATGCTCTGGTGTAGTTAGGGCGTTTTCAATTTGCCCCCAGGTGTCTCCAACCAGTCGATCACAAGCTACTAGTAGTTCAAAGACACTCTTGCAGTAGTTCGCTGCCTTCTGTTTGCTAAAGTCATTAAACGTGTATTGAAAAAATAAAGCTTTTTCGATTAAATGTGAATAGTGATTAAGCTTTATTTCATTATGCTTGCAAGTCTTTTCAAGTGAATGCTCTGGCTTGCCACTTGCTCAAGGCCGGCGTGACGCGAGCAGCAGCCAAGTCTTGTGAGAGGTAGTGCTGTGGCTGGGGGGCTGACACTAGGGTTGTGCCTGTTGGCAGATCCCAGCACACAGTCCTGCTGTTACACTGCAGGGAGCAGGGCCTTACATTAGGGCGTGCCTGACTCCGTTTTCCCCACCGCACTGTATTAGGGTATTCAATTAAAACTTGAGCTTAATTACATTATGGGAGCATGGGAGCAATATAATGTAGGCGGATGCTTTTCACTGGAAGAAAAATATAATGAAAAGTTTACTTCAAAATTAAGTTAACTCTTCATTTAAATTTTATCCCATTTAAAAGTGTTGGATTTACAAACAGGTGACATCTTGCACCCAGTGGATGGTAGAAATAGTGCAGTATTTATAAGAGAAAAATACCGCCATTGTTTTAAGGGGTGAAATTGAAGGAAATTTACAGCATGGGGGCTTAGTCATTAAGGGATAGCCATGGCCCAAGTCAGAGTAAATGGGGCAGCATCAAAGACGTTTGATATAAAGAGTGGAATGTAACATGACTATATTTCTCCCTCTACATGTAGCCTCTCTTGGACAAAGTGTGACGCAAGGAAGATATACAGGGGCTGAGACTGTCCAAAACAGTCGTAAATTGCAGATTGTGCAGACGATGTACCAGTAATACTTACATGGTTAATCCCCATCCTATTAACATAACTTACTACCTTTGGCTTAGCCTCAGATTTAAATGTGCAAAATTCTCAAATATTGAACATTTCCACACCCGGTGATTAACAGGAAACAACAGAATCTCCAGACCTCATTTATGAGGCCCTACCGGCACTTTTGGGCCACCGGAAGGTCACTTTTTGGGCGTTCTAGGGGCGCAATGTGCCACAGCAAGGCCACATAAAGGCACTTTACGTGGCTTTCATGGCCTTATAAATATGTGCCCCTTTCATGTAGAACACTGCATGAAAGGGGTGTTACATGGGTGTTACTGTCTCACACAACACCCATGGAAGCTGACACATTCCCGATTTTCGAGAAATCGTAAACCTGGGAATACGTCAGAACCTATTGCCACCTCAGGGGTGCCGTTACGGAGGCGCAACGAGGAGAAATGTTTTTATTTCTACGCTTACTTTTCTTTTTCTGTGTGCTGCATTCTGCAACACACATAGAAAAAGGAAATTGCCTCTTGTGATTGATTTTATGAAGGGAGGTGTTCCTTCCTGCACAAAATCAATTATCCCCGCAACACAGGCACCCTTGCACTATGGTGCAAGGGTGCCTGCATTGGCGCACGGCAGCCCATTGTGCGCCGCGCTGGGGGAAAAAGGACAGGAATGCGCTGTATCATATAGATACAGTGCATTCCTGCTCTTTTGTTTTGATGTAGGGCAGCGCTGCAAGATTCCTTGCGGCGCTGCCCCACGTCAAAACCTCATAAATGAGGCCCTACATTTTGATTACGATGGGCTAAAAATCACCTTCAATAGCTAGGTATTATAATAATGGCATTGTTAGATGAAAAAAACCTCTACAATCTTGTCGTATCTCCTGAGCTCTTCTGGGTGGGGTACGGGGAGGATATCCTTGCTAGGAAGACCAGCAGCACTTAAGATGACCCTGCAACCAAGAGTACTATTTCTTATGCAAGCCCTCCCATTAAGATTCCTCAACAATATACTCAATAGGATGCAAAAATTAGCAGAAAGTAGTAATTTATGGGTTGGTAAGAAACCAAAAACGGCGAGGAAGCAGACTTAACAGTCACCTGAAAAGGGCGGACCTGATTTTTCAACCTGACCAATTACTGCCTAGAGGCTCATATTTTATATATTGCGGAACGGAAATGAAAATAATTAGACAAATATTGGTGTTTTACTGATCATTTGATAGTAGTTGCACATATTTGGAAGGCGATAAAGAATTCATGGGATCAAATTTATTTCTGGTCACAAAAGCCACTGGGACAGCTTGGAACGAAGTAGTTAACGGGGCACTGCACGATCACAGCCTCAAAATTAACACCCATCATAAGCAGCCCAGACCTCTCCCTGGTGGTGGAAGGGGAAGCCTATTTTGGGTGGCAGAATGCAAGCTGCACCAGACGGGGGCATTTCTATGACCACAAAGGCCGTAGGGCTTTTCACCATTAAAAAAATAATAATAGTATAATAGAGAGAGAGAGAAAGTGAGATACCGAGAGATTAGGCACTGGGTCACACATGACTCAGTCAGACCACCACATGGCAGGAGACTATTAACATCATTTGACACGAAACTCATCATGAAAAAGATGGCTAGCTTTTGTAGTCAGAAATGTATGCATTTCTCACATAGACACCACCGGAAGATACATTATAAGCCCAGGAGAGCAGGGAAGCATTAAAAGGTTTAACCCTCACAAGGGGAAGGCCATATAGAATTCAGGCTACATTCAGTAGAACCTCTGGAAGACAAATATTGGAAAAAATACTTCTTTATGGTTCTACATCCTGGTGAGGGTTTAGGATGGAATCCCTCAAAATCAGCAGAGTGTTGGAGGAAGTGTGGGTGGGCAGACACATTCCTCCACCTAATGTGGTGGCTTTGCTGGGACATATTAAGGATACACCAACTGGCACCAGCCGGCTGACGGCAATGATTCTGCTGCTTGCCAAAATAAACACGGCGATGCACTGCGGACACTACACTAGCCCATGCTTGAAATACTGGCTGGCTGATGTGACTTTCTGCCAGGAGGGATTAGAAGACTACTGGGAGCTAATGCCAGCAAAGTCTCGCACCAAGGATATCTACAGCCCCTTTAGCACCTACATTGCTATACACAATAGACAAGAGAACCCTCAAAGACAGGGAAAATACATAAACACTAACTGGGGATGGTTCTTCTGGTGGTGGCTCTCTATACTCTAATACTAGAACTTTCTTCATTGGCTGCATATTTATGATTTTTTCTAATTTATCTATTGAAACTAGCCCCTCATGTTGTATTGAGTGTCAAGATAAAAGGAATTGATACAATACAAATGTATGTGAATTTGTCTTTGTGGAAGAAGACTTTTAAACCAATACTGTGTTTTTAAACATTACATTTTGTATATTAAATGTTTCTATGTGATTTGTAATTTTGTATATTTGTATCCATTTGTTACAGCCTTGAAAAAGTCCGGATGGACGAAACACGTGTCGGCTGTTTTGTATTGTAATGAAATTTGGACTTAACAAGAAAAGAAAAATAAAAAATGAGAATTAATGAAATTCTTTGATCTGTTTGTGGACTTTAAAACTTTTTGCGACCTTTTTTGATATATGAAATTGATGTTGGACTAATACCTATAATGTGCCTCAACTGATGAGTAACTAGAGGGATGAGGTATGTTGCCACTTTGGGCTTTGCAGATTGCATTTTGAACGTGTGCAATATTTCTACAGCCGCAGTGAGACTTGTTAATGCAACTTAAAAACTGTGCAAACAGCATGCCATACCCCATTTCAAAGCAACATTATGCTGCTAAGCATGAGAACTCAAATGTTTGTCATAGAACTTTAATTAAAAATATACATGTGTTACTTACTGTGACATTGCCCTCAACTTAAAAAGGAAGGTTCTGGCAGATGTAGACACAATCTTTAACACCACACTCTCCAGATTCCCAGCATACATACTCCTAGGCCTACCAAAAAGCAGACAAACCACTTACAGCTTCCTAGGGAGAACACAATTTCACTTTCCTGGTGAGCAGCAGAGCAAACCATGACAAGCCTGTGGGGGACAAAGTACCAGAGAACCGGAGCTGGCTATACCACATTGGGAAATATTGGGCATCAAAAAGGTTTGCGTGCCAATGGACTTACGGGATGATCAATATAAAGGTCTGTGGGCCCCACGCATACCCTAGGTAGCACAGGAATTTAACATGCCCAAATTTCTCAGAGTACTTTGGATAACCAATCAGAATGTTACAGACAGAGCCAAAGCACAGGAGCACATATATAATGAGAGGTAAGACACTGACCCTCGGAACAAAGGCCAATAACATATACTCTGAGATCCACTAAGGTTAGACGAAGAAACTGCAGTTATAGCTATGGGGAATTAGGAGGGAGAGAGGAGTATCTTCAAATTGTGAGTATGTCCCTGAAACTGTCCACTCCGTCGTTCAGCCGATGTAGTCGGGCATACGTGTTATGAGGCAGAAAACCCAATAAAAATAGAACTGAACCACAAAATCAGGCCTGTTATTCCTGCACCTGGAAAACTGAGGGCAAAAACACCATGTGTGGTGTGAGTGGGCAGAGTGCCATCCCACCTGGGAATAGTGCTCAGCTGACTCATAATTGGGGCCAAAGGTGTGAAGACTGTTCAATGGGAGTGGAGTTTCTTGGCTATTTTAAATAAGCACTGTGAGAGAGGATAACTTGTAGGCGCATTAAACTGAAATGAAATTATTTAGTGAAGGAAGAAAATTGAAGAATGGGTTACCAGTGACCCAGTATTGTAGTTACAGGCAAAACCTTTCCTGGACGTTGACTTGTTATTTACATGACCAAGCTGCACTCCAACAACTCTCACGGGCCCAACACTCGGGTGCAACTTTGAGCATTGGGTACTACATCTCTAGCTCTAAAAGGTAAGTGGCTACTTGAACATTTGGGCTACCAACTTGCTGCAGTAGGCTTCTTCAGCTGTTATGGCTCTGTGCTATGAACAGAAGGTCAGCCAACTGACCCTTGTAATCTCTTGCTTTGGTTGAGCTCCGGAGATGACTTCTCAACAAGCTGGACCCAGCATGCACAGTCCTTCCTTCTATGCTAGCCACCTACTTCAGCAGATGCAGTGCACACCGGTGCAGCCTCTCTTTGCAGGTTCCTCAGTGCAGCAGGGTAGTCCTTCTTCAGCCCTCTTTCCCAGTCCAACGAGATCTGAGCTTGGGGTCCCAGGGCTAACAATTGGCTACTAGGTTCCCTGCCCCCTGATAACCACTTCCTACTAAGTATGACATGTGGCTATCCAAGAATGCACCATTCTGTACGCTTCCAATATGTCAAAAACCCTTTCTCGTGTCCAGAGCTCCTTAGCCAAATCTGGAATCATGGCTGCCAAGCGGGCTACATACCCCTGGAAAAGCAGCATCATGAGAACGGAGGACAGAGAAGTCCTTCCAAGTCCAAGCTGGTGACTTGCTTCAAGTACCACAGGGTGGGACATTTTAGGAGGGGTTCTCAGATGAAAGACCCTGACCCAGCAACTCCTGTGATAGCAAGCATGTTGCAAATAGGTGAAGGGACCCAAGAGTTCCTGTTTATGTTCAACTTAGTTGCTTTGGAGATGTGGGAGAGGGTCTCAGATGCTCTGAAGCACATGTATCTTAAAACAATGGAGTTTGAGCAGAACGTTAGAATTAATGAGAGGGCAGTGTTTGTCTTGAGGGATAGTGGAGCCTTTCGCACTATGCAGAAGATGAAGTGCAATAAGCCTGAGGAGATGTTCCTTGGCACCATGGATAACTCTTTGTAATCCGGTTGAGGGAGCATGGAGTATCCGTTTGGCAGAGTTGAGATTGAGCTCCATGGAAAGAAAGCCATGGTTGATGCAGAGGTAAAGGAAAAGGAAAGAGGAGTTGGCCTAATGGCTAGGGCGGTTGACCTTGAATCTGGGGAACCGGGGCCGAGTGATTCTGAGCAAATCACTTAATCTCCCTGTACCTAAAAAAAATAATGTGCCTTCATGTAATGCAGCTGGTGCTATGTAAATCACTCTGATACCGGGTCAAGTTTGCCTATATAAAACTCAGTGGAAAAAAAAGGAACATGCTGGATGTCTCTTGAGCACTTTTTTGATTGCCCAAGGCTTGGTGCAGAGACCGAAAGCCTGCATGGCTTCACCCATGTCAGCTATGCTGAGCAGTGTACAGGCTGCACATCAGTCTCAGTGGTTTTGGGATGATTCTTGATTTGCAAGGACCAGTACAAGGTAGTTTGCAGAAAAAGGCAGATGCTGGGAAGGTAGTGGACATGAGGGTCATTGTTTCTGCCACAAAGGGAGAGGAGGATGAGGCTCCTGAAACGCACCAGGTTCCTGAGACTGGATGGCTTCAAGAGCTGCAGGGCCTGTTAGCTGCTTGAAGGCATAGCCTGGGAGATATCTGCAAGGCACAGGAAGAGTGGCCTATGCTTCCTGTGTGTAGAGCACTCTTCCTGTGTAGAAGCAAAGGTGTGGTTGGGAAACACTATGTTGGCTAGGAGAATGGCCTACTGTGTAGTGAGCCAGTGAAATATGAGGCAGGAACTAGCAGGAGACTAGGGCTTTTCACTAATGCACAGGAATTGTTACTGGCCCACAAAGTTCCCTTGGCTGAACACATGGGCATTAGAAAAAAATCGGGATAGGTTGAACTCTCTATTCTGCTGGCCAGGAATTCTGGGTGCTGCTGTGCCTCCTGCATGCAGCTGACTCTCTGAGTAGGACCATAGACTAGTTACAGGTCTATTGGGCCCTGCAGGGCATGCTGCGCCGCCAAGACACTTTTGACTTATTTACAAGTGTTGGAGTAGTCGATTGAGTTAAGGCGACTAGTAAGGATTCCCTAGAGGCAGCCACCAGTGAAGGGGGAATAACTCCAAACACATTCCAAAAAGAGGGTGGAACAGGGATCTGCCAGTGAGACACTAGAGCCCCAACCTCAAGGGGAAATGTGCAATTGTTTATCTATGTCATACCATTTTGTTGAATGCGTAGAGTTAGAAATAATATTCTTATTTTTATTAAAAGAATAAGTATGTGAGTGGACGTTGCTTGATTAACACTGCTGTGCACTCTTTGAGTTATGACTCGTGTTCAGTAATCTGTATTTGCACATTCCCTGCAAGGGAACCTTTGACTCCTCGTCCACAGCTACAACAGAGAGTCAAGTTTAGATGGGGTATTTGGCCCAGTTGCTCAGGATCCATAGTAGGCTGGGCCCTGGGACATCATGAGTAAAACACCTCAAAACTCACGGTTGGGTCCAGTAACCCCTGCGCACACAGTGGCCTTCTGTAAGGGGTTCTGACAAGCCGTTTACCAAGACACTGAAGGGTAAATCTGCCAGAGCACCTCAGAACAAATTGGAATCTTCTCCTGCCATGTCTCTTGTTTGTCTACTGAGAGATTTCACAGAATTGAGTAGGGTTCAGTCTCTTTTGAGCTTCTGTATGCATACCCGGTCAGGGTCCACTCACCTCAGTCAGAGAAGGGTGACAAGCAAGGAACCTGAGATTCTACAGAGAAGGAAGTGGTGGATTATGTATTTGGATTCTGGAAGATTATAGGGCAATACATGAGTCAGGCACAGGAAAATCTGCAGGCTAGCCAAGAACTGATGAAGTAGTGGGGAGACCAGATAGCTACGCTGAGTGGGTATCAAGAAATTCAGAAGGTGTTGGTGCTAAAGCCTGTATGTCCCAGGGCTTTGAAAAACAAATAGAACAAACCATACAAGGTTGTTCAGAAGGTTTCTGAGGTTAACTACTTAGTGGACACGTTCCACAAGAGAACCCAAATGGGTGTTCCATGTGAACAGCTGAGCCCTTAACTCTAGAGAGATTACATAGTGAATATCATGGCTATGGCAGAGGAAGTAGAAGATAGGGAACCTCTTCCTGGCTTGCTGTATAGTTACCTGAGGAATTGCATTGTGGATGGGGTTTAGACAAGGTGTCTCTAACCAGTCGAATGCGCGCTACCAGTAAATCACCGACATCCTACGATTGATTCAAGATCTTGTGTTTGCTAAAGTCATTCAATGTTAAGTGAAAAAATAAACACATCTTGCTTAATTTTTAATAGTGATTAAGATTTATTTCATTATGTAAGCAAGCCTTTGAAAGTGAATGCTTCTGGCTTGCCGCTTGTCCAAAGCCAGAGTGATGCTACCAGCAGCCAAGCACTGGTGTCTTGTGAGAGGACTGGGGCTATGGCTGTGCAGCTGACACTTGGCCTGTGCTTGTTGGCAGAGCCCAGCAAACAGTCCTGCCATCGGGCTCCAGGAAGCAGGGCCATACATTAAGCCGTGCATGAATATTTTCACCACTTTGCTAGGGTGCTAAAAAAAACACTTGAGCTAAATAAATTATGAGAGCAAGATGCTGTGTGTGAATGCTTTTGACTAGTAGAAAAAATAAAATAGAGAGTTAACTTAAACATTAAGTTAACTCTTCATGTTTACTTTCTACCATTTAAAAATGTTTCAATTACAGACAGCAGGCATGTTGCACCCAGTGAATGGAAGACACAGTCCCATATTTATAAGAGTAAAATACAGCCATTTTTTAAAGGGGGTGGATGGGGGGGGGGGGGGTGAGTAATTCAAAGTAAAAAAAAATGTAAAGCATGGGAGCTTTGTCATTAGAGGATACTGATCGCCCGAGTCATAGTGAAGGGCGGCATCAAAGACTTTTGATATAAGGTGAGGCATGCGACAGGACTACTTTTTGCACACTACATGTAGCCTCTCTGAGAAAATGTAACATGAGGAAGATATATATATTAAACAGCTTCTATAACCTTGTCATATCCCCTTGAGCTCCTCTGGGGGGATAAGAGGGTTATCCTGGTTAGGAAAACTAGCAGCAAATAAGATGACCCTCCTACCAAGAATACTATATGTGATGCAAACCCTCCCATTACAACCCCTTAAAAGTACACTCAATAAGCTGCAAAACCGAGCAGAAAGTAGGTATTTATGGGTTGGTAAGAAACCAAAAATGGCGATGAGGCACGCCTAGCATTCACCTGAAAAGAACGGACCTGGTGTTTCCAGCCTGACCAATTACTGCCTACCGGCACAGATCTGATGTATTGCGGATTGGAAATTAACATAATTAGGCAAAAATTGGTGTTTTACTGATCATGTGATAGTAGGTGAACATATTTGGAAGGCAGCTCGTCTGACCACGATACACTGGTCATGGGATGTCTATTCGTCTCCGGTCACAAAGGCCACTGTGACAGCTTGAGACACAGTAGTTATAACGGGGTACTGCACGATCACCGCCTCACCATCAATACCCATCATAAGCAGCCCAGATCTCTCCCCAGTGCTGAAAGGGGAAGCCTATATTGAGTGGCAGAATGCAGGCTGAACCAGAGAATAGGGGATTGCTATGACCACGAAGGCCGTCGGGCTTTTCACCATTAAAAAAATATAAAAGGATAATAGAGAGAGAGTGCAATACCTTCAGATTAGACACTGGGTCACACATGGCTCAATCAGACCCCATGCCATGAGACCACTAACATCATTGGACAAGTGGCTCATCATGAAAAAGATGCCAAGCTTTTGTTGTCGGAAATGTAGGCGTTTCTCACATAGACTCCAGAGCAAGATAAATCATAAGCACAGGAGAGCAGAGAAGCATCATTAGGTTAAATTCTCACACGTGGAAGGCCAAACATGAAAGAACTCAGGATACACCCAGTAGAACCTCTGGCAGAGAAATATTGGTAAAAATAACTTCCTAATGGTTCTACATCCCAGTGAAGGTTTAAGGATGAAATCCCTGAAAACCAGTAGAGTGTTGGAGGAAGTGTAGAAAAGCAGACGCATTTCTCCACCTAATGTGACATCTAATGTGGTGGATTTGCTGGGTTTAAGAAATAGCGACCAGCACCCGCCGGCTGACGGTGATGATTCTGCTGCTAACCAAAAGAAAGATGGCGACGCACTAGGGACACTAAACTAGCCCATGCTTGAAAGACTGGCTGGCTGATGTGACTTTCTGCCAGGAGAGACTGGAAGACTACTCAGAGATAATGCCAGAAAAATCTCGCCCCAAGGACATCTAGAGCCCCTTTAGCACCTTAATGGCTCTACACAATAGAACGCACAAAGACCGAGCACCTACATATACACTAACCGGGGGAGGGAGGCTGCTGCTATGGGTTATGCGGATTGCATATTGAATGTCTGCAATATTTCTAGAGTTGCAGTGCGACTCTCTATGCAACTTGAAAACTGTGCAAACTACTTGCCATACCCTATTTCAAAGTAAAATGATGCTGGTAAGTATGGGCCCTAAAATGTTTTCTTTCGCTTTGTTTGCCATGGAACTTTAATTGAAAAGAAATATGTGGTACTTACTATGATACTGCCCTAAACTAAAAAAGGTCCAGGAGGTGGTTCTGGCACAAGAGGACACAATGTTTAACACCGCATTCTCCAGATTGCCAATCTACACCTAGCAAATTACCACATATAATCATTACAGTCTCCTAGGGAGAAAAACAATCTCACTTTCCCTATGTGCAGCAGTGCAAACCATGGGAAGCTAGTGGGGAAGGGGAAAGTATCAGAGGCCCGGAATGGCCTATACCATATGTGGAGATTATTGGCCATGGAAAAGGTGTAAATTGCACTGGATCTCATGGAGGATCAATTAGAATGTCTGTGAGCCCTATGCGTACACTTCCTAGCACAGGAATTTAACATGCCCCACATTTCTTATAGTACTTAGGATAACCAATCAGCATGATACCGACCGAGCCAAATGACAGGAGGATATATATTGTGAAAGGTAATACACTGACCCTCGAAACAAAGACCAATAACACATACTCTGAGATCCACCAAGGTTAAACAGAGCAACTGCAGGCGTAAATAATGGGGGAATCAACAGATTTGAGGGTTGAGGCAATAGCAATCCGCACCTGATAATATGATGTGTGGGTAGTAACTAGCAGTGCAAGGAACCATGGAGTAATCCCCTCTATACTCCTACAGCAGGAAAAAACTCAGACTACGGAGAGCCTCTCAGTGGAGAGCAATGTCTCCCTAGGGAGTTCAGGAAATATATACCGTACAAAACATTTGAACAGAGGACTTAAGCCAGACTACAAAACCAATGTCACTAGTGGAAGCTATTTACTATACTGTGGAGCCCTGAAGAAGTCTCTTTGGGGACGAAACGCGTCGGCTATGGCTATGGAAATCACCAAGTTCAATAGGTCTAGTGCACGCCAGTGCAGTCTTTCTTTGCCGGTTTCTCGGTGCAGCAGGGCAATCCTTCTTCGTTCCTCTGTTCCTGTCCAATGAGACCTGACATCGGGTTGCCAGGGCTAACAATGCCTACCAGGTTCCCCCTCATGATGACCACTTCCTACAAAGACTTGCTATTCCAGGATACACGTTCTTCCTGCTTCAAATATGTCAGAACCCCTCTCTCGGACTCCAGAGTTCCCTGGCACAATGCAGAAGTGTAGCTACCAAGTAGGCTACATGCCCTTGGAAAAGCAGAATTATGAGACCGGAGGACAGAGATATTCTTCCAAGTCCAAGGTGGTGACTGGCTACAAGTATCGAAATAAGGAGAGGGGAGAGGAGGATATGGCTAGGTTCGTCCTCCTAGGTACTAATAACGCAAAAAAAGATCCAACATCAGGGATCAGAGAACCTAGCTAGATGGGAAGGGAGGGGTCTACTTAGTGAGTAAGACGCACCTCAAATAGAGAAAAGAAAATACTTTTCTTGAGTCCCCTAACTCACCAAAGGTTTCCCCTAGGTGACATGCTTCATCATTGGGGCCATCGCAAGCATCTACTGCTTGGGGCGTGCTGCGACTTGCGACAGTTACGTAGGAGTACTATTTAGTGAAGACTATGTGTAGTGCAGTGAGAGGGGAGTGGTGTGGGTTTAAATTAAAAATTACATAGCTAGTGAGCGTAAATGAGTTTATTCGTGCTCCTAGTTGGCAAAGGATAAAAAGGGGGGTTAATAAAAGGGAGGAATTAGGTAATAATGTGCTAATAGTCCCTAATATTGAAAGCCAACATGTTTCGAGGTTATCCCCTAAACCTCTTCTTCAGGACCGCATGGGGACCAGCCCCATGTGTACCACTCCGTGCAAAGACCTATAATAAGGTGGTAAAGTAAAAAGGAAAAATAAACGCGCACATTAGTGTCAGCGTAAATCAATTACATACTCAAAATTTGCCTCATGGTCTGCCGGGGTGGAGGAGCCTAAATACCCTTGACTCGGCTTGCCTCCGTCAAATTGACCTATTGGATCCCATCGGCGGACCGCATCTGGGATCCAATAGGTCAATTTGACGGCAGACCATGAGGCAAATTTTGATTAACTACTAAATACTACGCGTTCAATCTAACCGTATGTAATTGATTTACGCTGACACTAATGTACGCGTTTATTTTTTCTTTTTACTTTATCACCTTATTATAGGTCTTTGCACGGAGTGATACAAATGGGGCTGGTCCCCATGCGGTCCTGAAGAAGAGGTTTAGGGGATAACCTCAAAACACGTTGGCTTTCAATATTAGGGACTATTAGCCCATTATTACCTAATTCCTCCCTTTTATTAACCTCCCTTTTTATCCTTTACCAACTAGGAGCACGAATAAACTCATTTACGCTCACTAGCTAGGTAATTTTTAATTTAAACCCACACCACTCCCCTCTCACTGCACTACACATAGTCTTCACTAAATAGTGCTCCTACGTAACTGTCGCAAGTCGCAGCAGGCCCCAAGCAGTAGATGCTTGGGATGGCCCCAATGATGAAGCATGTCACCTAGGAGAAACCTTTGGTGAGTGAGGGGACTCAAGAAAAGTATTTTCTTTTCTCTATTTGAGGAGCGTCTTACTCACTAAGTAGACCCCTCCCTTCCCATCTAGCTAGGTTCTCTGATCCCTGATGTTGGATCTTTTTTTGCGACTTGCTACAAGTGCCACGAAGTGGGACATTTCAAGAGGGATTCTCAGATGAATGACCCTGACCCAGAAACTCCTGTGATAGCAATCATGTTGAACATAGGTGAAGGGACCAAATAGGTCCTGTTTGTGCTCCAACTAGTAGCTTCGGAGATCTGGGAGAGGAACTCACATGCTCTGAAGCACATTCATCCCACATGAGGGTTTTTTAGCAGGAAGTTAACATTAATGGGGGGGGCAGTGTCTATTTCGAGGGTTACTGGAGGTTTCCACACTATGCGGAAATGGAAGAATCTTAAACCTGAGGATATTGGCCCTGTTACCAAGTATACCTGTTTGTTAGCCAGTGGATGGGCATGGAGTATACGCTTGCCAGGGCTGAGATTGATCTCAATGGCAAGACAGCTGTTAGAAATGGGGGTCTCTAGTTGGGAGAGGTAGGTACCTTTGTCCAAGTCCTTCTAGTCAGGCACAAGCAGTCAAGCTTATCTTAGAGGCAGTGTGTAAAGCATTTGCACATAAGCATCAGTAAAACAGTGTAAGCACTACAAAAGGACACCACACCAGTTTAGAAAAATATCCAATATTTTTATATACTTAAAACAAGACCAAAAGCAATTTAAAAAAATCCACAATACAGCACTTGGAAATCTTCAGTTATCAAAATAACCTGCAAAACAGTTCCTTGAAGTTGATAGCTCCCTCTGGACTTATCACGGCATCGTGAACAAACAAATCCGAACAGTTCTGGCTGACCACGGCGTGGCGGGCCAGCTACGGTGTCGGGAAGACCCGCAAAACAGTACCTTTAGAAATGCAGGGCGTCGGCGACCTCTCTTTGAGCTTCCAAAAGCACGGCGCCCACAGGCGTCTGTTCCGGAGGTGGGTGCAGGAGTCGTCGGGCCCTTGAAGTCACACGTGTTGCAGATCGAACTCCTCGCGGTTGAAGTCGGGAGCGCTGGCAGACATCAGGTGCTGCGGTGCAGCGTGCGTGCAGGTCGCAGTTCGAGCAGCATCTCGGTGGCGGCGCCAGATGGCATCACCGGTGAGACCAAGGTCGCGGAGAGGTGATGCAGTGCTCGTCACAGTGCTGGCAGGTCACGGTGCAAGCAGCGTCGTCGTCGTTGCTGAAGCGCTGTCGTCGGCTGACGAACTGGAATCGATGGCGCCGGCATCCGTTGGCCATGGCTGCGGTGCGGGATGAGGGTGGTGCGTCGTGTAACTTTACGAGCGGTGCCCTCGAACCACGGTGCAAGCAGCGGTGTTGATTTTGGCATGGAGCGTCATCGTCAGAGGCAGACAAGGCCCATTCAGGTGAAAGGAAATCTCCTCCCCCTACTCTAACTGCAGCCCTGGTCTATTCAGCCCTTTCCTGACCCACCAAGATATTTGGAGCCACTGCTCCTCCCGGCCTCTGTCATCCAACCCAGACGGTCAATCCACAACCCCAGCAGAGGCCTACTGGATGGCTGAGCAAGAAAATACCTACTTTCTAAAGTGGTATTTTCAAACACAGAATGTAAACATCACCTTCACTAAAAGATGCATCTTTAGATTCTGAGTTCAGACATACTAAACTTTATTTTTCTAGCTTGTTCCTAGGGCCAGTTATGTTTATAAGATGTTATAACAAACTCCCTATTCCGTCCTATGAGAACAGCTAGCCTTGCAATAGCCTTGCACTGAACCCTGCCCACAGGGGTACATTGGGCCTACCTTAGGGGTGACTGATATGTAAAAAAAGGCAAGGTTAGAGCCTGGCAAGTGAGTATTCTTGTTAAGGCCAGAGTTACATTTACAGGCTGTTTGCGTGGGTGGCACAATCCAGTGCTGCAGCCCACTAACAGCATTTGATTTACATGCCCTGGCACACTCTGTGCACTTTACTAGGGACTGACTAGTAAATCAAATCTGCCAATCATGGAAACACCAGTTCATAACACAATTTACAACAGGAGCACTTGTACTATAACACTGATCAGCAGTGAAAAAGTGCGCAGAGACACTAAGCCAGCGAAAACAGAGTCAAAACCGGGAGGTCAGAAAGCAAAAACTCAGGGGAAACATGCCAGTTTCATAGTGGGACTGGGATGATTCTTGATTTGCAGGGATCAAGACCAGGTAGTTTGCAGTAAATGGCAGATGCTGTTAAGGCAGTGGCCATAATAGTCACACTTCTGTCCTAAAGGGAGAGGAGGATGAGGCTCCTGAAGCGGACAGGTGCCTGAGAGTGGGTGGCTTTCAGAGCTGTTGGGTTTGTTAGCTAGTGGAAGGTATAGCCAGGAAGATTTCTGATGTAGGGAACTCTTCACATGTAGAATCAAAGGCATGTTTGGGAAACATTATATTGGCTAGGAGAATGGACTACTGTATAGTAAGCCAGTGAATCCAGAGGCAGGAACTAGCAGGAGGCTTGTGCTGCTAGTGCTTCCACTACTGCACAGGAATTTCCTGTTGTCACTGGCCCATGATGTGCCCTTGGCAGGACACGTGGGCTTTAGAAAAACCCATGATAGATTGAAATATCTGTTCTACTGGCCTGGGAGGCTTGGCGGGTGCTGCAGTGCCACCTGCGTGCAGCCGCTCTCCAAGTAGGACTAGAGCCTTGCAAGTGCCCATGGATGGGGCTGCGGCTGATGTTTGGAATGGGTTAAACTGGCTATGGGCCTATCGGGCCCCCGCAAGACTTGCTGCTAACAGCGCTTTGCTGCAAAGACACTTTTGACTACTTTCTAAGAGTTGAAGTGGATTCTTGAGTTAAGGCTACAAGTGAGCATTCCCCGGAGGCAGCCATCAGTGGATGGGGAATAACCTCAACCACATTAAGTAGACTGGGTGAAACAGGGATCTGCCAGTGTAACACTAGAGCCCCGACCTGAAGGGGAAATATGTTGTTGTTTTTCTATGTTGTAACATTTCATTGAATGCAAAGAGTCAGAAATAAAATACATCTTTTTATTATAAGTATTTGATTAAACCTTGATTGATTGACAGCGCTGTGCGCTTTTTGAGTTATGAATTGTGTTCACTAATCTCTATTTGCATATCCCCCGAGTGAGCCTTTCACTCCTTGTCCACAGCTCTAACAGAGAGTTAAGTGCAGAGGGGGTACTTGGCCCATTAGCTCAGGATCCACAGTAGGCTGTGCCCAGCACATCAGGAGTAAAACACCTCAAACCACACTTTTGGGTCCAGTACCCCTGCGTGCCCCATGGACCTCTGAAAGGTGTTCTGACAAGTCATTTAACAAGGCAGTGAAGAGAAACTCTGCCAGAGCACACCTGGGGAAGGGGTGTCTTCTCTTGTCATGTCTCTTGTCTGCCTATTGATCGATTTGTCTACATCCTCAGCGCTTGGACGCCCGTGGGGCAGCAATCGCGCTATATAAATCGATATACAATACAATACAATACAATTTCACAGGCGGAGGTAGGGTTCAGTGCCTTTGAGCTTCTGTATGGATACCCAGTGAGTGCTCCTCTCACCTTAGTCAGAGGAGGGTGGGAGAGTCTCCAGAGAAGAAAGTGGTGCACTATGTGTTTTGACTCAGGAAGTTGCTACAAGAGACAGGCAAAGAAAAACCTTCAGGTTAGCCAAGCGCTGATGAACGACTGTACAACCAGAAAGTTACACTGAATCGGTATGAGGAAGTCAGGAGGTGTTGGTGTAAAGTCTATTTGCCCAGGGCTTTGGAGGACAAATAGTGTGAACCATACAAGGTAGTTCAGAAGGTTTCTGAGGTTAACTACTTGGCGGATCCATGTGCCACAACGGACCCCAAGGAGGTGTTTCATGTAAACAGCTGAAGCCTGAACTACGGAGAGATTACACCATGAATATCATGGCTAAGGCAGAGGAAGGAGAAGATAGTGAGCCTCTACCTTACTTGCTGCATAGTGACATGAGGAATTGCACTGTGGAAGGAGCTCAGTTGTACAGACCAAGGGTGATATTTATATTTACAAGAAAATGCTGGAGTGCAGTGTTACGCAGAAATAGGCACTGCTGTGCTCTGACATTTTCAAAACACAGGGATGTGCTGTATATACAAAAATACGGCGCACCTCTGCGTTTCCCTTAGCACTGAAGCTAAAAAAGCTGTCTAGCGCCAGGGCAAGTACCCTATTGCAAAGAATATTGTAAGGGTGCCTGCCCTGCAGTGGAGATTGCTTATTTGCAGGAAGGCACACCTTCTTGCAAATAAACAATCAATAATGGCGATTTGTTCTTTCTATGTGTGCTACTGAATGCAACACACATAGAAAGAGCAAAAAACAAGGAGAAATATTAATTTCTTCTGGTATCGACATCCTAAGACCAGATATTACCAGGCCTCCGTTTTTGACACTGCCCCAGCCTTGTCAATCTGGGGCGGCGTAAAAAAACAATGGGTGTTGCGGTGGAACATCCACAGCAACACCAATTGCCCTCCCCTTTGCTGCAGCAGATTGCGGCAGAAAGTGGCATATTTACAAGGTGGCATTAAGTCAGGTTAAGTGGCTTAGCACCGCCTTGTAATATGGGGAATGGCACATCATCAACGGAGCGTAAAAAAAAGTGATGCTCAGGTGGCGTTAGGGGCTTGCAAATATACCCCCAGGTGTCTCCAACCAGTTGATCACAAGCTACCAGTAGTTCACCGACACTCTTGAAGTAGATCGCCACCTTCTGTTTGCTAAAGTCATTAAACGTTTATTGAAAAAATAAACACATCTCATTTAAATGTGAATAGTGATTAAGCCTTATTTCATGATGCTTGCAAATCTTTTCAAGTGTATGCTCTGGCTTGCGGCGCTGCCCTATAGTAAAACCTCATAAATGAGACCCTACATTTTGATTACGATGGGCTAAAAATCACCTTCAATAGGTAGGTATTATAATAATGGCATAGTTAGATGGAAGAACCTCTACAATATTGTCGTATCTCCTGAGCTTTTCTGGGTGGGGTACGGGGAGGATATCCTTGTTAGGAAGACCAGCAGCACTTAAGATGACCCTGCGACCAAGAGTACTATTTCTTATGCAAGCCCTCCCATTAAGATTCCTCAACAATATACTCAATAGGATGCAAAAATTAGCAGAAAGTAGTAATTTATGGGTTGGTAAGAAACCAAAAATGGCGAGGAAGCAGACTTAACATTCGCCTGAAAAGGGCGGATCTGATTTTTCAACCTGCCTAGAGGCTCATATTTTATATATTGCGGAACGGAAATGAAAATAATTAGACAAATATTGGTGTTTTACTGATCATGTGATAGTAGGTGAACATATTTGGAAGGCAGCTCGTCTGACCACGATACACTGGTCATGGGATGTCTATTCGTCTCCGGTCACAAAGGCCACTGTGACAGCTTGAGACACAGTAGTTATAACGGGGTACTGCACGATCACCGCCTCACCATCAATACCCATCATAAGCAGCCCAGATCTCTCCCCAGTGCTGAAAGGGGAAGCCTATATTGAGTGGCAGAATGCAGGCTGAACCAGAGAATAGGGGATTGCTATGACCACGAAGGCCTCAGGACTTTTCACCATTAAAAAAATATAATAGGATAATAGAGAGATAGTGAGATACCTTCAGATTAGACACTGGGTGACACATTGCTCAATCAGACCCCATGCCATGAGGCCACTAACATCATTGGACAAGTGGCTAATCATGAAAAAGATGGCAAGCTTTTGTTGTCGGAAATGTATGCGTTTCTCACATAGACTCCAGAGCAAGATAAATCATAAGCCCAGGAGAGCAGAGAAGCATCATTAGGTTAAACCCTCACAAGTGGAAGGCCAAAAAAAAAAACTCAGGCAACATCCAGTAAAACTGTTGGCAGAGCAATATTGGTAAAACTAACTTCCTAATGGTTCTACATCCTGGTGAGGGTTCAGGAATAGAATCCCCAAAATCAGTTAAGTGTTGGAGGAAGTGTTTGAGGAACAGACACATTACTCCACCTAATGTGGCACCTAATGTGGTGGCTTTGCTGGGACATGTTAATGATATACCAACTGGCACCCGCCGGCTGACGGCGATGATTCTGCTGCTAGCCAAAATAAATATGGCTATGCACTGGGGACACTACACTAGCCCATGCCAGACGGACTTCCACCTGCTTCCAGGCCACCCTGAAGCTCACCCACGGACCCTTCAGATGATGAAATTGCAGCTACACCAGCCAGCGAACACCTGCTTGTCCTGCCCATCCCAACACGGCAGGTCACAACAGCTTCCTCAGCTGTGTACTGCTCAACACCTGTTCAGTCCACAAGCACACCGTCGAACTCTGGGACCTGCTCGACTCCTCCGCCCGGACGTCGCCTTCCTGACAGAGACCTGGATGAACACCTCCTCGGCCCCCAACATAGCCATAGCCATCCCAGACGGCTACAAGATCACCCGCAGGGACCGAAACAACAACAAGCCAGGACGAGGAATAGCCATCGTCCACAGGAACACCATCAGGATCTCAACCAACACTGAAGACTCCCTCAGCATGGCCAAAAACCTACACTTCCAGATCCACGTCAACCACAACACCGCCCTCAGAGGTACACTTGTCTACAGACCACCGGCACCCCGACCTCAGTTCAGCGAATCCATCGCTGACCTCATCAGTACGCACGCCCTTGCCTCCAAAGACTACATCCTCCTCGTAAACCTGAACTTCCACCTCGAGAACGCCAACGACAGCAACTCCACAACGCTGATCGACAACCTCATCAACCTCGGACTCAAACAACTCGTCACGACACCCACCCACTCTGCCGGCCACACGCTCGACCCCATCTTCTTCGCCAGCGACCACGTCACCTTCAGCCACACCACCGAACTCCACTGGACCGACCACCACTGCATCCACTTCTCCTTCGAGAAACACACCGCACACAACTAACTGCAACAAATCCCACACCTCAGCTGGAAAAAAGTCACCACTGACCAGCTCACCACCACACTCCCCCGAGACCCTCCGCCGGAGCCCTCCGAGACCGACGCAGCAGCCAACAACTTCAGACAATGGATCGACGACTGCGCCAACACCCTCGCTCTGATCAGAAAACCCTCCAACAGGCGCACCAACACGAGAGCTATCTGGTTGAATGCTAACCTCCAAAACTCCAAGTGCACCTGCAGAAGACTCGAGAAACATTGGCGCAATGACCAGACACCAGACAACCACGCAGCCCTCATGAACGCCAGATGCAAACACCACCAACTCATCCGCGCCACCAAAAATCTCCTTTAAAGAACACATCGACAACAACGCACACAACAGCAAAGAGCTCTTCAACATCGTGAAAGACCTCGCCACCCCCAGCTCCGGCTCCAATGACATACCGCCGTCACAAGAACTTTGGGACTCCCTGGCTACCTTCTTCCACCGCAAGATCGCAGACATCCACAACAGCTTCGACACCCAGTCACCGATGACAGACACCATCACCCCCAACTCTACACCCACCAATCACATCGACCCTCTACTCTCCTGGCACAACATCAATGACGAAGACACCATCAAAATCATGAACACCATCCACTCTGGCTCACCCTCCGACCCCTGCCCCCACCACATCTTCAACAACGCAAGCTCCATCATCGCACCCCAACTCCAGAAGATCATCAACAGCTCCTTCGAGAACGCCACCTTCCCAGAAAGCTGGAAACATGCCAAGATCATCGCCCTCCTCAAGAAACCCAAGGCGGACCCAAAGATCCTCAAGAACTTCCGACACATCTCACTGCTCCCGTTCCTGGCGAAAGTCATCGAGAAGACCACCAACAGACAACTGACCCACTTCCCATCCGGCTTCCGCAGCAATCACAGCACCAAAACCACCCTCATCGCCGCCACTGATGACATCAGGACCATACTGGACAACGGGGAAACTGTGGCCCTCATCTTCCTGGACCTCTCGGCTGCCTTTGACACTGTCTGCCACCACACCCTGCGCACACGCCTCCAAGACACAGGGATCTGAGACAAAGCCCTGGACTGGATCTGGACTGGATCACTTCCTTCCTCACCGGCAGAACGCACCACCCCCTTCAGGTCCGAAGCCACCACGATCACCGGCGGCGTACCCCAAGGATCATCCCTCAGCCCGACAGTTTTCAACATCTACATGGCACCGCTCGCCAACATCGTCCGAGCACACCACATCAACATCGTCTCATACGCCGACGACACCAGCTGATCCTCTCCCTCACCAAGGACCCAGCCACCGCCAAATCCAACCTCCATGAGGGAATGAAGGCCGTTGTAGAGTGGATGAAGACCAGCCGGCTGAAACTGAACTCGGACAAGACGGAGGTCCTCATCCTTGGCTCCGCCCCCTCCACATGGGACGACTCCTGGTGACCAACCACGCTGGGAGCTGCCCCGACACCCACCAGCCACGCATGCAACCTGGGAGTCATCCTGGACTCAACGCTCTCGATGACCCAGCAAGACAACACGGTTTCCTCCTCCTGCTTCAACACCCTCCGCATGCTCCGCAAGATCTACAGATGGATCCCCACCAAAACCAGAAGAACGGTCACCCAAGCACTCGTCAGCAGCAGGCTAGACTACGGCAACGCCCTCTATGGAGGAACCATGGCCACACTCCAGAAGAGACTCCAATGCATACAAAATGCCTCTGCACACCTCATCCTCGGACTACCTCGCCACAGCCACATCACTGGCCACCTGAGAGAGAACTGCACTGGCTCCCGGTCAACAAAAGGATCACCTTCAAGCTCCTCACCCACGCTCACAAAGCACTCCACAACGCCGGACCAGCACACCTCAACAAACGACTGTCTTTCTACACCCTGAACCGCCGGCTCCATTCCGCATACCTCGCACTCGCCACCATCCCACGCATCCCCCGTACGACCACCGGCGGAAGATCATTCATCCAGCTCGCCGCCAAGCTATGGAACACCCTCCCCCTTCCCCTGCGTCAGACCCAGGACTGGCTAACCTTCAGGAGACATCTCAAGACGTGGCTATTCGACCAGTAGCTGCTCTCCCCCTCCCCTTAGCGCCTTGAGACCCTCACGGGTGAGTAGCCCACTCTACAAATGATTGATTGATTGATGCTTGAAAGATTTGCTGGCTGATGTGACTTTCTACCAGGAGGGCATAGAAGACTACTGGGAGCTAATGCCAGCAAAATACAATGCCCCATTAGCTCCTATATGGCTCTACACAATCGACAAGAGAACTCACAAAGATGGAAAAATACAAATAAACTAACTGGGGAAGGGGTGAGAAATGCCGACGCTATGGGCTATGCAGGTTTCACATTGAATGTTTCAATATTTATGCAAATTGAAAACGGTGCAGACTACACATCATACCCTATGTCAAAGTAAAACAATGCTGCTGAGTATGGCAACTGAAATGTTTACTTTGAGTTTTGTTTTGTTTGTCATAGGACTTTAATTAAAGGAAATATGTGGGGGTATATTTATAAGCCCCTTGTGCCCCCGGTGTGTCACCTTTTGTGATGCACCGGTGGCGCAACCTGCTGCCCCATATTTATAAGGACACGTAAATCCACCCTGCCTGGCTTTTTGTGTCCTTGTAAATATGGCCCCTTCTCACGCAAAACTTTACGAGAAAGGGGCGTAACATGGGTGTTGCTGTGGGTGCTCCCACGCAACACCCACGTATTCTGCCGCATTTCCTGATGTACAAGAATTTGTAAACCTGGAAATGCGTCAGAATGCTACGCCACCCCAGGAGAGGCGTACCGAGGCGCAACGAGGAGAAATGTTCACATTTCTCCTAATTTTTCCTCTTTCTCTGCGTGTTGCATTCTGCAGCACACATAGGTAGAGGAAATCACCTCTTGTGAACCATAAAATCAGGTCTGGTGTTCCTGCACCTGGAAAATCAAGGTCAGGAACACCGGGCCAGTTATGATTGTTTGGAGTGGTATCCCATCTGCGGATAGCGCTCTGCCGACTCATAATCGGGGCCAAAGATGTGAAGTCTGTTAAATGGGAGTAGGAGTTGCTGGGCTATTTTAAATAATCTCTTTGAGAGAGGAAAACGTCTGGGCACATGTATGTATGTATGTATGGCGTATTTGTATAGCGCGGACTGTCACCCGAAGGATATCCTGGCGCTTAGACAATTATACTGACAACACACAAAGCGATCAGAAGGACTTATTCTAACCTAGGAAAAAGATATGTTTTTAATTCCTTCCTGAAAGAAGAGAAATCCCCGGAGCTTCTCAATGACAGGGGTAGAGAATTCCAATGTTTGGCTGCCACATGTCTAAAAGCCCGCCTGCCCATCCGAACACTCATAACCTTCGGAATTACCACAAGGTGTGCTGACAATGACCGAAGGGATCGAGAGGGCACATACCACTGAAACAATTCCTGCAGTGGAGCAGGTCCTTGCCCATGAAGTCCTTTAAACACTAAACAAAGAGCTTTAAAGATAATTCGCTGTGGGACAGGCAGCCAATGAAGATCAGCTAACGCCGTGGAAGAAGAGTCAGAACGGCGCCGGGAGAGAGCCAGCTTGGCCGCCATATTCTGCACACGTTGTAGTTTAGCCACCAGGTTGGCCGGAGCTCCCAACAATAGCGCGTTGCAGTAATCCAACCTGCTCAATATGGTGCCACGCACCACTTCTGGCCGAACATGAGCCGGCAGCAGCGGAAGAATCATCCACAGCATGCGGAGCAGCATCATGCAAGTGGCCACAGTTTTATTCACAAACAGGTCCAATTGGAGATTAGGCCCAAACACTACGCCCAGATTCCTGGCGGAGACAGCTGCCGAGGGAGCTTCCCGAAAGGATGTAGGCCAGAAATCAGGAGGCAGAGGCCGAGGAACACGGTCCAGCGAGCAGTGTAATACCTCTGTTTTGGAGCTATTAAACTGCAGGGAATTCTGCCTCAGCCAATCTGCAGTTGACGCCATACACTGATGGAAAGTCTCCAGAGGCACCGCATCCTTACCCTCGATGGAAAAGATGAGCTGCGTATCATCGGCATAATTAATGACCGAAATGCCGAATGATTTAATCAGACTCACCAGAGGGCGGAGATAGAGGTTGAACAAAATAGGGCTGATGGCCGACCCTTGCGGGACGCCCTGCTCTACCGCTTTAATCTCCGACTGGAATGGTGGCATAGCCACTACCTGGCGCCTGTCTCCTAGGTAAGAGATCAGCCAGTCACGAGCCAAACCCTTCACCCCTGCATCCTCGAGTCTACTGACCAGGATGTCATGGTTGACCGCGTCGAAGGCGGCCGACATGTCGAGCAGCACTAGAAAGGCTGCTCGTCCAATGTCGGCTCGCGATCGAAGGTCGTCCAAAACGGTCACCAGAGCAGACTCCGTGCCATGTACTGGTCTAAAACCAAATTGAGACGCGTCCAGGCGGAAATTGGTCTCCATAAAACTGGACAGATGTGTAGTAACCAGTTTCTCCAGAATCTTAATGGGAAAAGGAAGCAGCGATATAGGTCTATAATTTGCTGGACAGGTGGGATCCAGAGTTTCCTTCTTCTACAAAGGTGAGACCACTGCTAATTTCCAACACTCCGGAATACGTGCCAAGGAAAGAGACTGGCAGCAAATAGCGTACAGCGGGGGAAAAAGCTCCATCTGGAATATTTTCCAATATTTGTGTGCCAAAGGGTCCCGAGGGGAGCCAGAGGATACACTATTAGCCAGCCGGCAGAACTCCTCAAAAGACGGAAGGGGAAAACTGTCCAACTGTGCCTGTTCACCAGAAATTGAAGTGACATTATTTAGTGAAGGAATAACATTGAAGAATGGGCTACCAGTCACCCGGTATCGCAGTTACAGCCAAATTCTTTCCTGGACAATGACATGTCTTCTGTGCGACCAAACAGCACTCTGATGACTCTTCCAGATTCATCAGATTCAGGTGCAACTTTGAGTGTCTCTAGCGCTGCATGGTGACGAGAACTGGCTTCTTGAAGATTTGGGCTACCAACTCGCCCCAGAAGGCTTCTTCAGCTGTTGCGGACCTGTGCTGAGAACAGGTGGTTAGTCAACTGACCCTTTGAGGCTCCTGCTTCGGCTGGGTTCCGGAGACAACTTCTGCAAAAGGAGGATAAAGCAAGTACAGACTTTTCTCCTATGCAAGCCACCAAGTTTAGCAGGTACAGTCCATGCTGGTGCAGCCTCTCTTTACTGGTTCCTTGGTGCAGCAGGGCAGTCCTTTTTTGGTCCTCTCCAACGAGATTTGAGTTTGGTGTACCAGGGGTGCCCTATTTATGCCCACAAATTGCCCTTCAGATAGGATGTACTTGTTGGCCAACTGACCTACCAGGTTCCGTCCCTCCTGGTGGCCACTTCCTGCAAAGTGTGGCAGTCTGCTATCCCAGGCTGTACTATGCTGCCCATTTCCAGTATGACAGAACCCGTCTCTCGGCATCCAGAGCTCCCTAGGTGCACTCAGAGGTGTGGCTACCAAAGGGCTAAATGCCCCTAGAAAACAAGTTTGGCTAATGGTTTCCCCTCTCCTCACTGAGTGCTAGGCTGTTTATCTCAACAATAGGGCAGCCTGTTTCCCAGGTTTTCCCAATTTGCTCTTCAAAGGCGCCTTCACCGTTAAAGCTCACCTTTTGGGACAACACCTGTATGACTTCCTGTCAGGGAGAGGTAACACCTCTCTTCCACGACGGCTGTTATTGTCTTCTCTCCTGGAACTTGTTGCACGTCTTCCCAGGAGGGTAGAAAGCAGTCTCAACGATAAAACCCCTGTGCAACTGTGGTTGGGCAGAGGGGATTAAGGGCAACAAAGTTGTCAAAGTTGCAAACTACAACTAGTTACATTAACTTAAACTTGGGTATCAAGTGGGGCTTAATGTGATGAGTTGTTTTATACCTTACAGCATCATCTTCCCAGTCAAAAGATAGCAGGACTGCAGTGGCATCCTGTCACTCTGTACTCACCAATGGGGCTACTAGCCTTTTCCATGGCAAAAATAAAAATTGCAGGTATTGACTGTTAGAACATTCAAAACATGTATTCTACTTTATCATGTACAGGACTCTGCCTTAGGGCTCGCTCGGCCTGCAGCAGCAGTGACTTTTGTACATTACAAGGGAGAATTTGGCTTTGCCATTATTTTAAATGGAAAAGTCTAATTAGCTGTTCAAAACAACACTTCCTGTGTGCAGTGGCAGACTGAAGCTGTATTTTTGCTTTTATAACACTCTGGGTTGTACAGTCACTGCTGCTGTCCATGGGGTGACCCTCCAACTTACAGCCCCTAGGTACCTGAGTAACATATACTAGGGACTTGCAAGCAACTTAGCATATGCTAGATGGGTATAAGCCAATCAAACATACACAGTTTACAGTCTGGTCACAGACATAGGCACTGAGGTCTGGTTGACAGGCCTCAGTGCACTCTCTGATTCGAAAAACCAGCAGGTTTAGTCCAAAAACCTGAGGGTGTCCATACAAAAAGAGGTATTTGTTTCCAGATAGGTATTGCCTAAGTGCGGTACACTTCTCCTTGAGTTGCTCTGTCACTATCAGCTTATTAAGGGACTGAAAGTCCTTGGTCTCGACCGCCCTTATCCGCTCATTCCAAAAACGCAATACTACACAAATCAAAGTCTCAAACTTAACATCATCCGCTCTCTTGCAGTCACGGAGTCTATGAAGGTACTGAACTGGCTTCAGCCCAAACTGTCTAATCAGAGCCTCCTTCATTCACCCTTAGACCATCTGTTTTGCCACAGCCATCCTTTCAAGGATGGCTGTCCCTTCCAATGGCATGCGCCCCATTAAGGCAGATGCATTAGACACCACATTCAAGGCCTGCCCCTTGCGAGCGCCCTCAAAGTTAATAAATTGCTCAAATAAGTCCTGACCTCATACATACGCATACACAAGATGTCTTGGAACCTTGGCCACAACTTGGCCTCAACTGGATGTAGAGTCACTTATCCCAGATGGAATAGTCATTGCTGCAATCCAAGGTTTCCCTCCTGTGAGCTTATGCGGTTGACTTCAACAGGGATTGAAGGTGCTCAGGTTCTCCTCTATGCTTCCTTGTGGATTCCAGTAAGGAGCGTTGATGGAGTAGGTAGTATGGATTAGTGCTCCGGCCAGTGGGCCCTCATCTGGAGTCATCCTAAAAGAACAGGCCAGCTCATGCAGCGCTGTCCTGCCAATGTGAGACCCCTAACTTCTACGGTTCCTGCAGAGGAGGCAATGATTGCTGTTTTGAGTCCCCAATACAATGACTTGAGGAACTGGTGCACTTGTGAGCCTAGATTGGCGACCACAGTCAGACAGGCGGTTTGCGATTGGCACATGCCAGCGTACTGCAAACGGGCTGCTCAGAGGCTAATTACAAAGACGCAGGGAGATGGCACATAGATCGATTGCGATACAGTGGTTAGAAGAGTATAAACTGCCATAGGCATGGGTGAAGCAAACAAACCGGCATACCATCATTTTAAAAGGGGGTACAGCAGATTACTGATTAGTAACAATGGGTAGTGCATGGGCTAATTGAGATGACGTCTCTGAATATGTGTTGACTACTGACAGCGGGCTGCTGTTTGTGATTACACATTGATAGAGAATGCCAAGTAAGTGACATTGTCTATCAATGTGACAGCTGCTAAGTGTAAGACTTTAGGTGTTGTGCAGTGTTATTGGCTGGTGAAAGAGCAGAAATTATGAGCAGAAATGCTCCGTTCAACCTATTAATTTGATCATCAGCCTGCTTTAGCAAACAGTTTTACCAGTGTGGAACTTTAATTCAATACAGTGTGCCCTAACAATTATGGTGTTTCTTTCTGAGGCTATATGTCAAGACACATTGAATTCAAACTCACATAGAATGCAAGGTAACACGCCGCCAACATGCTGTAACTTGGGAGCGTGAGGATTCCTTGACTTGCGCTCAGTTTGGCGTTCCAAGACAGGAGACATTTGGTGGTGACTGAAGCAGAGCAGCGTACTGTGCCCAACCAATAATAGAGAGACAGCGTAGGTGATTGTGGGAGGAATCAATCCCTCCTTTCCTGGAGAAGAAGTGGAAATACTTTGAGATGCCATTTTGGAAGTGGAACAAACCAGGCGTAAGGAGTTGTGTGAAGAAAGCTCGATTTCCCTTTAAAAATAGACCAACAGGTGCCGGAGGCCAAAAATCAGTGACAGGCACACCTTGATCGTTAGGGTGGTGAAAGCAAGATTGTCCTTGGTTAACTCTGTGATGGGCCCATGTACATTGAGGAACCAGCTTGTACAATCTGTTGCAGTAAGTATAGTGCAGTTGTGAAGTGAGGTTCCCTAGCGCTGCCGTCAGGTATTTGGGAGGGAGTGAAATTAAGAGAAAGTGTAATGCAACTTTACCTTCCATGCGAGTGTGGGTCCTGGTGTTTAAGGTGAAATATTAATTTCAACTATATCAAGCATATTAAATAAACTTAAAACACATAAAACATAACAGAAACATTAATATATTGTGCCTCAGTGCTTAGTCCTCTGATCATCTGTCAGTTCTCCAGGGAAAACATTAATGAACGGATGGGGAAAGAGACAGAAGTAGGTAGCACAATTGTGGAGGTGTCCGCAGAGTCTGTGAGGGTTGATGGGAGCCGAACATTGTAGTTTCAATTACCTGAAGGTCAAACGCTCCAGGATATCCTGCAAGCAATAACAACCTCCTGGGAGATGCCAGAGAACAAAATAGATATCCTAGTTGCGTATATAGGGATTTTAAGAGATGATCACTGTCACCCCCCAGTCCTGGTAGAGCGGGGTAGGTCTATGAGCGACACGGACTCGGCGTGTCAAACACAAGGAACTCCTTGCGCAAGCCTACCAGGAACTGCTGAGGTTTATTCTATGGAGTAGATAGGGTAGACCGAGGAGCAGGTAATAACACCAGTTTTATACTAACGCCAGTTGTCTATCACTTGATTCTCCTGGATAGACTTGTAGATAGAATTTCATGGTCCTGACGAATCACTGGAGTACAGCTCTACAATAGTGAGAAACATGTTGACCAAGACGAGGTAGTATAGTTAACCCAGAACATAGATCTGAGCTACTATTACTTTACCTCATATTTTTAATCAGGCGAGGAGACATCGTAATAAAATTATTCAGATAGTACTCTCTCCCCTTTTTAACATTCATCTACACTTTCACCAAGCCCCACACTCGTTACAGTTGAACAATCGGCTATCGTGGATATAGAAGATCTCCATAAGAGTGCTCTCTAAACAAGAGCCCGTCGGGTATTGCACCAGCCGACTCGACGTAGGAGCAGCCCGATGATGTTACATTACATCCGGAGGGTTATGTGATTCACAATATCCCGATGGCTGTGTGAGGGCTCCAATATCCATAACAGATATCTTCATACATGATACCCCTTCCCCCTACCCTCTTAGGAACAGCTTTGTTACTTGTTGTTTGCACCTGACAGAAAGAGTCACCACAGCAGAGAGATCTAGTTGAGATTCCCAAGGTGTTGACGTTAGTGAATGAGAGCCTCGAAACCACTGAGGCGAAGGTTCAATTACTGGAGTTGCTGGCAGAGAATGCCAAAAATAGATTGCATCGAAATAATATAAGAGTGGGGGGGTTGCGGGAGAAGTTGGAAGAGAATCATATGCTGGACTATTTGGAAGGTTGGCTACAGGACAAAATAACGCTGGAGGGCCTTTCATCATTAGAATAAGCACACAGAGTGCCAGCGATACCTCCACTTTCTGGGGCTCAAACGCGCTCAGTGGTGGCCCGCTTACTCTACTACCAAGATCAAGACCATGTTCTCAACTAAGCTAAACAGAAGGAAGATCCTACTATGGGAAACAGTATAGTCAGTTTATTCCCGGACTTCTCAAAAGAAGTGGGAAAAAAACAACACACTACATTTTTAAAATGCGAAGAAAAAACGTAGGCAGCTGAGTATTCCATATGCTGTGATGTGCCTTGCTCAGCTGCGGGTGGCGACAGCGAAGGGAGTGTAATTCTTTCCTACCCTGCAAGAGGTCTGAGACTGGCTTGAGCGGAACCAACAGCTAAGGCCAAGTCGTCGCCTCAGAACATGCAATCATGAAGGGGCAGATTACAGAACAGACCTAAACATCAGAGTGAGGCCACCCCTTTCAGAGTGGAAGATCAGCAAGAATGACAGAAGGTGATGGCAGTAGTAGAATCCATAAGTGCCAGTGGAGTGCATCAAAGCAGCAATCGGAGACAAGGTTGCGCGAGACTCGGATTCCTACAGCGGATCCAGGTCATCTGGGGGCATGATTACTGAACTACCTGTGATCACACCAGGAACATCTGATGAAATTATATGATGCTGATGACAGTTGAAGTTACATGATGTGCTGTTTAGGGAGAGGGGAGCGAATGTTTACAATTATTGAGTGTGATAGATCCTTGAGCTGATAGATGGGGGGGGGGGGGGGGGGTGGTAACTGGGATGGCGCACAGTGCAAACTTAACCCCGTTGCATGTGGTCACCTGTGAGCTATAGTGTTTTGATGGTGTGGGAGTTGGGATAAATGTTGTTTATTAATTAGTTGGGTGACAATGAGCCCTGACCACTTTTGTCACAGGATGGGAACGATGCTGTGAAAGCACATGGAAGGAATGGCGACCCTCATGACATATAAGCTCCTTTCTTAGAACATAAGGGAGATGCACACAATGTCAGAGCGCTACAGGGTGTTTTCCTACCTAAACACAAGGGGAATCGATATTGAGTTCTTGAAGGAGACACACCTAGTAGCAAAGGAGGGAGCAGCACTTCAGAGAAGGTGGAGAGGTCAGGCAGACTACCTCTTCAGCCTATGTAAGAGGGATACGAGTGGGTGCCTTTTCAACATACAGGAGAGGTGATTGACCCAGAAGGAAGGTATGTGGTAGTAACAGGCAGGCTAGAGGGTCAAGACATTACAATGATGAATATTTATGACCCAAACACATAACAGGGTGCCTTTCTGGCAACTTTATCTGGGACTCTGGCTCCTTACCTAAATCAATCAACAATGTTAGGGGTCGATTTTAATTGTGTAGCGGACCCTCCAGTTGACCGATCCCACCTGTCCTTGAGGGAGTCTCCGGGTGTTGAACGGCTCATGTCTTTACGACCTGGCCGACCATAGGGGGGCTAATTCACTCCTGGCATCAGTTACAAAAATTATATGGTGTGGATGCATGCAGAGCATGATCGAACGGGGTCCCTTTTGACCTGGCTCAAAAAATCAACAAAGAGTGGCTCGATGATAGTAGAAATTAACACTGAAGAATGGATTACACTGTATAGGCAAGATAAATCAGTACTTCAGCCGTTATTATACAAACTTATATACCAGTGTAACAGTGTGTACTGACCTACGGGTCATATGACTTCACAGTTCTCAGGGGGCGGCCTGATCCTCACTGTACAACTTGATACCGGCAGCCCCTCCTGACATTTGTGGTTACAACAACACTACCAACCAAGGGGCTGCCCTTCACTGCATTGTAATAGTCTGTACTACGGCGGCCCCTCCTGTCATACAGGGTCACCGCTAGGTTTCCACATAGGCTTCAGCCCACATTATCTGGAAGTATCTTCCACGGCAGACCCCTCCTAGCATACAGCATCACTACAAAGAGGCCACACAGACTTTGACTCCCCGACGTGTCACTCTTCTCATGACTATCTTCACGTTGGCCCTGTCCTGGCATACAGGGGTTGCTGACTTTAATCTGCACATGGGCAATTACCCGATTGGTGCAGCAGCTGTCTCCTCACACTTTACACAATGAGGGCACTCAACAGAGCTCCCCATTCGACCTCACTCCATCGAACACAGTCCTCTTTTTTACAGGGCAGATTGATCTTGGCAAGCAGACAGGCACATGTCCTCCAGACTCCAGACCAGTTGGCCTTGGCTTCCCTGGGTGAGGCCCCCTCACCAAACAGGAAGACTGGTAGGCCTTGGCCCCCAGTTCGGGCTAAAGGCAGAAGTTTTGCGGCGCTTCCTGTAATCACATTTGTTTGGATCTCAAGCTTCCCCCTTATAGCTCATTTCCAGACACAAAATGTGACTTAGGGTTTGTCTTTCAAGTTTCCTGTTTTGGTTCTGCTTCTTTTGAAATGCACACTTCTCCTCTCCCTCTTTCTCATAAAAGGCCCACCACGTGCCGCTGGGAGCCCCAAGCCCGGGGCCCATGAACATGGCACCCTCCACATCATGCAGCCCCGCACGGCGGGCCACCAGGTCACACACTTGATTCTGGGTCTTGATTTCGCTATGGCAGAGAACATATCAGTGCACCTGGCCTCATCGCAGGCTGAACACCTGCTAGCCCTAGAGGTGCCACTAACTCTGTGAACTGCAAGGCAACACCACGTGTCGGTAGGCTCGCACTGCCCGCTGGCTCAGGCCTACACTACAGTCCAGCAGGGTTCACACTAATGCCACCTTTCTGGACCGCCTGGATGGTGCATCATCGCAGGCTGCACACCCGCTCAGCACTCTAGGTGCCCCTACCTGAGTGCACCGAACGACAACGTCCCGTGACTGTGTGCCTGTGCCTGCTGCAGTGTATCTGGTGCCACCAAGTCTGTGCACCGCAAGCCATGGACCCATTATGATTGAGTCCCGTGGTGAGGACACCATCATGTAACCCCCGGAACTTGGCAATTTGAGGTGGCAGGGCCCTAGGCCCTCATGCATAAATGATACCCACACGGAGACACCCAGTTGGAGAGAGTAAATGGCGTCCAGCACGTGCTCCTGGCCCCTTTTATTGGCAGGGTCACATGTTCTGTGACGCCGGTGCTGAACAGGTGTGGTGTTGGTGAGAATCAGCCATGAGGGAGTGGCTGTGGCATGCTGACAACTAGACCTGTGAGCAGCAGATTCCTACAGGGAAGACCTGGAACATGTACCGTTGTCGTCCTCCCCCCTGTGAGCGTAAGCGGAGTGGGCTGGCCTGGAGTATGCCAGTCCAGCGTAAGGGTGTAAACAATGACCCCGGGGCTGTGGGCGTGCTTCCGTTCAGGGCTGGACAAGGAAGTGACTAATGCGTGTGTCTCCATTCTAGTGTTGGCGCCACCCGAAACGCAATCGGCAATGTGTCACCCTGTGACCCAAGTCCAACAACATGAGTAACATGGACATAAGGGGGAATTATTGACCCTACATTCATCCATACATCCACACTTGAAAGATCATAGACATGACACATCGGTGTGACAATGAATGTTTAATGCACATTCAATGGAGTGTCGTAGCTAGAGCAGTACAGAGCCATGCAAACCCCACTTTACATTGTTAGCCTGTGGAGGGCCAGCCAGAGTCCTTCAGGGAACGACAAGTACATCAGAAGAGGAGGAATTCAGTCCGCAGTCTGATAGCTGTGTCATTGGTGACTAAACAGAATATGGCAGTCCATGTCGAGATCCAAGGTGATTGTCGTAGAGTGCATCGGGGGACAGCGGAAAGTGATGCTGCAGAGGGCAGAACCAAGCAGAAACAGGCCATATGGCGGAGATGAATGCTACCGCTTCCTTCTGACCACGAGGGCAGATTCATCCGCATCTTCGTCCTCTGAGGTTTCAGGTGCCTCACATGTGGGTGGTGTTCTGTCTCCAGCACTGTGTGGCTCTGGCACATCAGGGGCCGGAGATGTGGATGGAGTGGTGGCAGCAGCATGCATCAGCGCCAGGCCTTGGGGCAGCAATGCCATGAGGAGGGTCTTTATGGCATTGAGGGACCCAGCTACCTCTCGCTCGTGTGCAGCCGTGGCAGCCGCTCTTTGCGCCGGCATCCGCTCTATGTTGTCCATGAGCCTCCGCATGAGTCCCAACTCCCGGGTGAGCTCGCTGGAGCCACTCTGACTAGGCAGTCGTTCTTGTAGAAGAGTCAGGACTCTGGCGATGTCAGCCATGGTTCGTTGGAGGGCATGAAGCGGTCTGTCGGTGTCCGTTATCCCTGATGCGATTTAGACACCCACGTATGGCGTCTAGTTTGTCTGCCATGCGGTCGAACCCCACCTGCACCTGTTCAGCCAGCTTCTCCTGGCACCCCAACACACGAAGTTGGAAGGCCATGTGTGCGTCGTGGGGGTCCTGGGAGGCAGCCATGGTGGTGGGTACTGCCTGCTGTGTGTACTGTGCAGGGGGTAGGTTCTCCTCATAGCAGCTGGGCTGCCCTGCTCCTGGAAGGGAGCTGCGGAGGCTCTCCACGAGCTGTTAGACGGCGTCGGAGTCGACGGTGTGATGGTCCTCTTCGTCATCAGAGAAGAGAGGTTGGGCTGCTCTGCAGCAGGTGTTGATTCTCCTTCTGCAATGTGAAGGGGAGATGCAGTTTAACATTGTGTTCACATGTATGTTGATGCATTGTACATGTTTACATTCAGACTGCATGACAGTGTACATTGTGACTGTTTGTGGGGAGCTGCCTATTTGATGCGGGACAGTGGACATTTCGACGACATCACGGATGTGTGTTTGTACTTGGACATTGTCAACTCATATGTGATTGGCCAGTTTCTGCCCTCAAGCGGCACCTGTTGTGTCCTCTGTTCTGTTGTGGACGTGTTGCAGATTGTGCCACACCGTTGTCAATGTTTTTTGGTTTTTTTTTAATTGTATTTATCAATTTTTAAATAAATAACCACAGTCAATAATACAGATTGATACAGAGTAATAGGAGCATACAGACACTACAAAGCCCCCCCTCCCAAGCAGAGCAATATCGGAATCATAGTACATTGCGGGGAACCAGAAACAAGCACAGCAGTGTCCATCGTATGTGAGGTAATAGCAAGGACAATATGTCAGGTTGAGGAGTCATTTTTTTACAGTGGGAGTTGTCTTGGTACCCCAGCACTGCGCAACTGCTCTTTTGGCGAAGAGTGTGGCAATTGCTGCGATGCGCCTGTTACAGGGCATAAGGCGTTTAACGTAACCCAGCAAGAAAATCTCAGGGGTGCAGCACACCGGCTCCAATACAATATCGGTGAGCATGAGCGCCACATCGGTCCAGAACATAAGTACATTCGTACACATCCAGGCAACATGAGGAAAGTCCGCATCAGCTGCACCACACCTCACACAGTTAGCTGTCTCTCGCAGACCATACTGTATAATTGCAAAGGGAAGTAATATACCTGATGGAGGAACTTGAAATGGATAATTTGGAGATTACGGTTAGCCGTAAGGCGACCAGTGAGTTGGCAACACGCCGTCCAAACCTCCGGCGCAATGGAACTACCCAACGCTGCCTGCCAGCGTAAAAAAGAAGGATGATCGCCTTGCTCCCGTTCGCGCAAGGAGGCGTTGTAGAGTTTGGTAATTAACCCCTTCCGCCCTTCTCCCGACAGCATCACCTGCAATGCCTGTAGAGTAGTGGGCTCCGCAGGGTACTCAGAATAGGCCGCGCGGAAAGACTGACGGGCTCGGACGTATGTAAAGCAGAACATAAAGCCGCGATCTGCACCATTCTGCACCTCCAGGAGTGTCATGAATTGTTCCCCTGTTAAAGATTGCAGGAATCTGTTAGCATGAGCTGAAAGCCATTTTGTACTTGGCAGCCATTTTAGTTAGCTATATGCTAGCCATTTGTTTCTCCCTCTTCCAGAACCTCGCACATGCTCAGAAAGGCCTAGCTAGTAGAATGCACCTGCTCCTAGTATAGAACTGTCAGGATGTTCTAACTGATGTCAGTAACTCATTACTCCTCCTACTTGTTGACTGAGCATTTTCTGTATGACCATCTATGTGTGTAACTCTTCTCAGGTGTACTTGTACCACCTTCTTTTGAGTCCCTGTGTGGGTATATAAGGCCCCTATTCTCTGTACTCTTTTAAATGCCTCCTACAGTGACTTGAGGGTACTGTGTGACACAATCTCCCTCATGTGAGATTTAATAAATGCATTGTTTTTATATTACAGCTTCTGTGCCAATGTCTTCTTTGTTGGTTTAAATGGACCAGGTGTATCAGTGAAACCCCTGAGAAGGTTTATATTTCTTCAATTGGCGCTCAACGTAGACCTCATCAGAGAAGTGGCTATCCAAGGGAGTGGTCTTAATGGGAGACAGGAATCTACTGAGGAGGACAGAACAGGACTCTATTAAGGAGGTATCCTGCACAGAGATTCTCTGTCTCTGCAGCCCAGTATATTCCTGGTCTTCCTGATTTGACTCCTCCAAATGTTTACTGCTCCTGACTGAGAACCTTTTTGGCGTGAGTATTCTAAAAACGACCGTTAGGTGACTCAGAACTTGGCACTGAGAGGTTGGAGATTTTGTGCTTGGTAAGGTCATTAGTGCAACGATTTTTGGAATTATATGGAAATTGGCCAATATTTGGAAATTGGAAATATGTAAATTGCGATTTATGTAGGCAGGTAATGAGAAACTTTTGAAAACTTGAACGGCACACTTTGAGTTAAGTGCTACTTTGTGTATAATATTGTATATGCTGCAATATTCTTGGCATGCCTGTTCTTAGCACACATCGTAGAATGTGTTGCTTTCTTGGAGGTACCATTTTGGAACTTGTATGGAATCAGCCGGCTCCCCTAGAGGGGATACCTAAATAGGTTTAGGTATAAAAACGTATTTCTTCCTTGGTGGCTAGTACCCCAAGGAACTAAATATGTACATAGAAAAGGATCCTGGTCTGTGCACTTAGTCGCATTCATAAGTGGTGATATGCAGAGCGATTTTTGGTGTTCTGCCAGCCAAAACTAACAAATTTGGTGTATTTTGGCTTCTTGAACATGAAACAGTTTTTTGGGCTGCTTTTGAACTACTTTTGAGTGTTTTTCCTGTAAATATGACTTACAATTAATATTTACAAATGGTTTGATTTCAGTACAGTCTGTGGGCTGTCTTTTGTTTCTGTCCTAAATGTTGATTTGTGGGTTATTTGTGTGTTTAAATGTCTATGTGGTTTGTCATTGGTGGTACTTGTGTGATTACGTAGCGATTGCGCTCTTTGTGTAAGAATGGCTAGCCTTAAGCGCGCTCTATTGTGTGTTCTGATTGTATGACCCCCTTCTGAAAATGTCTGGAATGAGCTCAATGTGTTCTTTTTGTCATCATTCTGTTATGCAAAATATCATTAAAATAAAATATATTTTAAAATAATCCAGCAATGAATTATGTAATATATGCTAAATAGCTGCAAGCTATCATTAAAATTGACAGAGTAAGACACTATACATGTGTGCAAATTGCCACAATGCTAAAGATAAAATTAGAATTAACAATCAATAGGAATAAAATAGGCCTCATAGAAAGGAAGAAAAACGAAATTGTGAGCTTTACAATAATTTGGACGAAGATACAAAATGTCACAGCATTTATCCGTATGTATTAGGTGTTAAAAGGCATTCACATTAGCTAAGTGAGTTGGTTGTTGTTGAACTAAACACACATTACAGAACGATAGATTTGTGCTGACTAGAAAAGCGTGAGAATTCAACGCCTGCTGATCACAAGCAACAGCTGTGTCAATAGCACATGGCTATTTCTGACTGCAGGCTACAGAGGGGAAAATGCTGAGTCACCTAGATTTTAAGTCAGTGTAAACCTGGTATAAAGGCCTGCATTACAGATTGCTGTTTTAACCCCTTCGCCGCGGCGGGAATTCCGCCGCGGCACTGAGGGGTGCGGGGGGGCAGCGCGGTGGCGCTGTGCTCATGTCGGAGCCGCTCCGTCATGAGCCACGGTTGAGCTGTGCTCATGACGGAACGGTTCCGTCATGACTCCGCCCAGTTGCGTTGTCCCCCCGCACAGGCGGGGAAACAGCGCCGCGTGGGCGGAGCGGCCGCCAACGGTCGTGGCATGACGGAACCGTTCCGTCATGAGCACACGGCAACCGTGGCTCATGACGGAGCGGTTCCGTCATGAGCGGGGAAGGGGTTAAAAGTTAGAAATACAGTTTCATTATTTTGGATAACAGAGAAAAGATAAGAAGGGATTTCCTTCCTAATGCCATTTTACATAAGCACATCCGTGGTTTTGATGTTAAATAATAATTGTCCTTTAAAAAGTGGCGCAGAATTTCATGTTTCAAGTAAGGCTTCTGTGCTTAGCGTTATAAATGAATGCGTTAAAATATGATAGGAAAGGAATGACGCTTGCATTTCATATGTGCAACCATCAAAAGGGTTGGAGTTATTAAAAAAATAATAAAAAGGGGAATTTTGATTATATAAAAAAAATGTTATTAAAAATAAGTGCATTACATTCGTTTTTTAATCTTTATAATGCCTAATAATAATACTGTGAACTCCTAGCATTAAAGTTGAATTTAAGCAGCGTTTTACAGCAATAGGGGGAACTAAAATGGAAAATGTCACTTTACCCAGGCGTACAAAACTCATTTTTATAAGGGTGTACCTTATACATTTCTGATCCCCCATCTCTGGGATATGTAGAGGACATTCTGGGGATGACTAGTATGCCAACAAATTGTGGGATATTATTTTTTAAGTGCCCCAAACACCAAAGTCGAAATTGGGCAAATTTCACCTTTTAAAAGCAGTTCTGCCACTCAGAGCAGCTTTCAAACTGATCTCAGGCTTCAGTAAATGCACACTTTTAAGTATGACACAAATAGCTGACCTCTATACCGCAAGACAAGCACTTTGCACGCTACTTACAAATATAAATAAATATTAAAACCCAGCAGAAGTTATTCTCTTACCTATAAATCACTGGAATACAGGAATACCAGGACTGCCTTTCAGCTGTGATTCTTCATAGTCACTTTGAATTAAAAAAACACATGGAAAACCTTGCACACAAAATAGGACAGCTGGTAAAGGGTTAAAGGTCGAGATCTAAATTTAGAAGCCTAGCAGGGCTCAGGTCAAGGTTTGCTTCGACACTTCGACCTCTGAAACTTTTTGAAAGTTTTGAAAGACGAGATAGCAGGGCAGGGAAAGAAAGAGAATTTTTGCTTGTTTTTTTTGGCAAAAGCAAGTTTTTGTGCACTCATATGAACAGAGGGAAATATAATGGTATATGCGAACTCTGATTAAGAGAATGGGTCTGCCATGTATATAGCACTAATGCTTTTAGGGCAATGGGATTTAGTTTGAATTCATGTGCCCTCATGTTACACTTGTACATTTGCTAAAGGAATTGGTGGTTGGGTATTCATGTTTTTTAGCTAGCTCAATGTGCTATTTACCTCCTACAAGTGTATTTGTGCCCAGCTGCCACAGATAGAAGTGTATAGTGTCGACAGAAGAAAAACCTGTTTCAGGTTTTCCTATTGTCAAAATGGGGGAAGGAGGCTAGCTCCTCTACAAATTAAGGGTAGGCAAATTTATGTTTTCTCTCTCTTTTTCTCACTTTTTTTTTAGCTTGTCTAAATTTTCTAGAAAATAGCCATGAGAAATTTAATTGGCTATTCAGTAATACTGTTTTACAAATTGTTAGCATTAATAAAATGAATAAATAAATATGCTATGTTACTACCCATCCTGTCTGTTGAAATTATGAAAGGGTGAGTAGTCTAGATTGCTGTTCCCTTATTTGATCTTTAAGGGGAATTAGATGTGGGTAGTTTTTGTTCTAAAATTCTCAGGTGATAACGCCTTTATTGTTTATGTTATTCCCACGCTACATACAATTTTGCAAGGGCATTGCTAGTCTTTTATTAGCTAGTCTGTGTAAATAAACCGACAGTCCTTACTAGAGTTGATGTTGCATAGTTTGGATCGTGAAAAGTAGAATGCAAGAAAGACGCCCATGTGATCCTTAGCAAACATTTTTGAGGAAAATATTGTTTTATAGGAGTTTGTTTGTTCTGGAGAAATTTATGTACCCACTACGTTGAGTTTTTTAGTTCTTTATGTAATAGGAATCCCTGTTAAATTAGCAGTTTTAGATTTTCTTGCTGCACCTATAACATGAGAGCAAGGTCCTAAGTGTACAATGTAGGTGGCTTTAATAAAGAGAAATCATTTTAGAAGTATCTGCAGTCCTGTACAAGTAATGCAAAGTCTATGAGTAAAAGTGTAGAACATTTCAATTTTTCTTGAGGGTCTTCAGATGAATAATATAGGAATACACAAATGTAGGGATTTAGAGTATGTCTGTATTTTTTTTTCTCTTTTCCTCAGAAGTTAGTAAATGAACACAGACTTCCTTAGCTGCTTCAAATAGATTAATAGGTCCAGGGTTGTTTACTCTCAGATAGATGAAGTGGTTCTTGGGTGCCTTGCTAATATATGGGGCGCACTAGGACTAGGAAGTATTTTGAGAATATCCTCTCTGTTGATAGATTATTTGTATGCATTATCTAAAGACCTTTTGTTTGTCCACCAATAGATATTTGCTGCCTTACAACCATTTCCAGAGGGGCCCGGACATCAGATTCAGCCTGAGGAGTCAGCACCAGTCCAGCTTGAAGCCAAGGTGAATATAACCAGCACAGGCATTGCTGGCAACTAGGACCTCAGTGAAGGTAGAAGGCCGGAAGCACTTGGATGTGGAGTGTGTACCCCTGCCACAGTCTTGGGCGAAAGACGGGGTCACAAATCAGAAAGGAGAAATCGTGGATCAAGTTTTTGATGCCCAGCCGAGAGTCACAGACCGACCAGAACGGCATGGAAGTTTTTGCTTGAGGTGACCCCCTTTGAAACAAGGGTTGCTTCAGGTACTTCAGCATCACGCCCCTGAATGCTGGCTGTAAAGTCTGCACCTTTGTTTGTTGATCAAGAGATACCTGGGCACACTGGATACAATTTGTGGCCCCAACGAAAGAGCAGTGTGCCAGCAGAGCAATACAGGAGCTAGGGAAGGACTTGAGTTCAGGGTACAGGTGCTGTGCCTTTGGTGCCTGTTAGATTGAAGTGCAGAAAACTGGTGCACTGCCTGAGACACTGGACAGGATCGCTGAGGGCATTTGCCCCGGAAGGTGATTGCCCTATCCTGAAAGAAGAAACTTTTCCCTTGAAACTGGGCCGTGATTCCTAAGTTGCGAGTTGTGCAGATCCACCGTGGGAACAACAAGAGCACTGCCTGTGAGGCTCAAACGGACACAGGGAGAAGACTCCCCTCTGGCTGCTTGTACAGTGGCTTCAATTTCCCAAGGACTTCTTCTTTTTTTTGTTAAAAATGTACCCCTTTGGTCGTCCCATTTTTGAGGAGAAGCAGCCCTTTGCGGCTCCTTGTCCTAATTCTCATGGCCCTGTGTGGTCCTCCTGGTCCCCTGGAACCAGGATTGTTTTTGTAATAATATGTCTAGCCATCATAAAGAAACACTATTGAAAATGTTTTGTACACAGAATTGGACTAGATGGTTCTAGGATTTGATTTCTGTTTAGGGTTGACAAATATTGGTAGTTCTGTTTGTGATATTAGTCATTACTCTCTCCTGCTATCTGTATGACCCAATGCTCTGTTCACTTTGTACTCCTGCTTATACCTTATATATGCCCGCTTAACAATATTTAGAATGAGAAAAGCCCACCTAGCAATGGATAAGGATATTGATGAATTTATGAAAATAAATGTGCACAATATTTTCTATGTTCCTACCAGATCATAGGAATGTCTTTAGCTCATGCTAAGAGGACCATCTGTTAAAGATTGCAGGAATCTGTTTGCATGAGCTGAAAGCCATTTTGTACTTGGCAGCCATTTTAGTGAGCTATGTGCTAGCCATTTGCTTTCTCCGTCTTCCAGAACCTCGCACATGCTCAGAAAGGCCTAGCTAGTAGAATGCACCTGCTCCTAGTATAGAACTGTAAGCCTGTTCTAAGTGATGTCAGCAACTCATTACTTCGCCTACTTGTTGACTGTGCATTTTCTGTAATACCATCTATGTGTTTAACTCTTCTCATGTCTACTTGTACCGCCTTCTTTTGAGCCCATGTGTGGGTATATAAGGCCCCTATTCTCTGTACTCTTTAGAATGCCTCCTACAGTGACTTGAGGGTACTGTGTGACACAATCTCCCTCATGTGAGGTTTAATAAAGGCATTGTTTTATATTACAGCTTCTGTGCCAATCTCTTCTTTGTTGGTTTAAAAGGACCAGGTGTATCAGTGAAACCCCTGAGAAGGTGTATATTTCTTCACCCCCTTGTAAAGATCTCCTAGCCGAGAGATACCTGCTGCAGCCAGCTCTCGCAGCGGTGGTGCCTCCCGCGCTGCAGAAATATCAGGGTGGGAGGCTAGTGGTAATAATGGGGCATATAAATAAGATAATTGAGCCCGCGACGCGAGCGTTTGCCACGCCCACGCCGTGCACCGCGTAGGGTTAATCTCAGTACGTGGACCACACAATCCCCCCCGAGAGGACCACCGCCTGCACCGGCATTGGAAGAACAGCATCTGATTCGACAGCCACATGAGGCTGAAAGCGGTGGGGGAAATGCCAGTAATGCGCAAAGTGCGCCTGCGCTCACAAGTAATATAAACGGAGATCAGGAGCCTCGAAGCCACCTCGGTCAAAGGGCTGAGCCTCGGCGTGTTTTTGACGTACTTTGCAGGCAAGGGGCTCCAGGGCTAATGAGAAGAGCTTAGGTGAGAGGGGGCACCCTTGCCGTGTGCCTCTTTCGATGTTGTACAAAGAAGACACCCACCCATTAACCCGGACGCGGGCAACAGGACCGCTATATAGCACCCTAAGCCCCTGGAGGAAAAAAGGAGGAAAGCCCATCCTACTCAGTACAGTGAACATGTAAGGCCACTTCAGCGAATCAAATGCTTTTGCAGCATCGAGCAGCACAGCCACCGCCTGAAAGTCTGGTTCAAAATAATGGAGCGTAGAGAAGAGCGTGCGCAAGTTGTGAGTCGTGGAGCGTTCCGTGACAAACGCAGACTGATCCGGCAACACCAGTAGGGGAACCAGGGGCTGTAGCTTAGTAGCTATCATCTTCGCTAAGATCTTTGCATCAATATTGATGATAGAGAGGGGCCGATATGACCCACACTGATTGGAGGGTTTCTCTGGTTTAAGCAGTGTAACAACTAAAGCCTCCAGGAGGGAGGGCGGCAACTCACCCTTCTCATAGAGTTCTGCATATACCTCCAACAGCCGAGGGGCCAGGTCTGACGCGTATACTTTATAAAATTCGCTAGGTAGCCCATCTGGCCCCGCACCCTTACATGTTGGTAGAGGCATTATGGCCTCTCTAACGTCCTCCACAACAAATGGTTTCACAAGGTACTCCAGATGTGAATTGGACAACCATCCGAGTGCTACATGGTCCAGGTATGTGTCTATCTCCGCAGGCGGCGGAGATTCTCTGGAGGCGTAAAGAGTGGTATAGAACCGTAAAACAGTGTCGCAAAGTTATGCTGTCGAGTGGTGGGGTAGCCCCTTTTCATCGAGAAGTTCGGTGATAGCCTCCTGGCTGCGCGGTTCTGTTAATTTTTGCGCAAGGGAGCGAACCGGACGGCCACCCTCTCCATAATATCGTGCTGTTCTACGCCGGGAGCAGTGCAACAGCTCCTGGTCCACTGTTGCATTGTGCTCCGTGACAAGTTCCATGATTGCGGCTAATTTAGCAGTGGAGGAATCAGGGTCAAATTCCCGTTCTAGTTGAGAGATATCATAGGCTAATTTTTTTATCCTCCGTCTAAGGTCCGGATTGGGCCACTATACAAGATCCCCTTATGGTGACTTTAAACGCTTCCCATAATACCCCCGCGCTGTCCACCGTGCCCTCATTCTCCCTAAAAAAGAATTTAATTGCCTCAGCGATAGTCTGCTTGAATACAGGTTCTTTAAGCTCTGAGGGTTGGAGCCACCACGTAAAAGGCGGTTTCATATATGTTGGGATTTGCAGTGTCAGGAGAACAGGGAAGTGGTCCGACAGAGTGCGTGCCTCATGTGACACCTCCACTGCCCAAGTACAGACCATCTCCGAGACCAGCCAAAGGTCGATACGAGACCAGGACCCATGCACCGATGAAGCAAATGTACTCTCCCGACCAGCGGGATGGCGTCTGCGCCAAATGTCATGTATGTGACCAGCGTCTAGAAGACCCAGTATCAAGTCTGCAGCACGTTTGGGCTGCATCTAGCTGCTGCCAGCCCTATCCATTGTGGTATCCAGACACAGATTGAAATCTCCCCCCCATATAATTGCAGCTGAAGGGAACAACGATATTCTACACCATACATCTGAGTAAAACGAGGGGTCATCCACATTCGGGCCATACACATTCATGATCAGTACACTCTCGCCACTCAATTGTCCATACACAATTGACACGCGCCCATGATCATCTGTTTCAGAGCTAATCACAGTGAAAGGCACACCCTTTTTCACCAAAGTTAACACACCACTAGAGTAGGTAGAGAAAGAAGACGCAGCCCTGGTCTCCTTGCTCGCCGAATCAGTTGTTAAATGCGTCTCTTGCAAGAGGGCAATTTGCACTCCCATGCGATCCAAGCATGCAAACACCGATCTAATCTTTTTAGGTGTGTTTAATCCGCCTACGTTCCAGGTGAGGAACTTGACTGTATTAGTCATTATGGAAGTCCAGCCATAGTAGAGGTCAGAAGAAAAATAACGGGTGAGGGTCACCCACAGTACCATCACATACCCACCCAATGGTGGCCCCAGCGAGCATCATCATCATTCTGCCTTTCCCGAACCAACTCCCCGAACCCCCCATACCCTGTCATGCATAGCACACAAAACAAACCTGCGATTTCCAATTCCCACCCCCAGCAAACCCCCCTCCCACTTCGGCTGCCCCAACTTGCCAAAGCCATCCCAAAAATGCCTAAGCAATCCCCTACAAAACAACTCCCCAATAGCTTAGTGTGGGGTACTCCCATATGGGGGGCGACAGAGTGCTACTTCCCTCCGACAGCGTAGGAGGTGGCTGATTAGGTCTAGCACCTGCGTTACAATACACAGTCGAATACTGAAAACCAAACGGCATCCTGCAACAAACATATATCGTACCTATAGCACATTAGGACTGCCCGGGCCTATTGAAATGAGAGACAGTGCATCTAGACGTCAAGGAGGCAAGATGTCAGAGCAGCCTGAAAAGGAACACAAAGAAGAAAAAGAAAAAAGGAGAAAACAGCCCTCAGCAATTAGTATCAATCGTCATCACCGCGTTCAACTGCGGCCTCGCGCCGGTGTCTCTTCAGTTGCTTAGCGTGTTCCATCGCTGCCTTGGGAGTGGAGAAAATCTTGAAGTTTCCATCTGGCCACACTCGAAGTCGTGCGGGATACAGCATGGCGTAGGGAATGTTTTCAGACTGCAACATTTTTTGACTGCACCATATTCCTGCCTCGCAGCCTGGACAGCTACAGTAAAGTCTGGAAAAAAGGACAAGGTGTTCCCCTGATACTGGATAGTGCCTTTTTCCCTAGCAAGCCGTAGGATAGTGTCTCTGTCCCGATAGTTTAGCAAGCGAGCAATTATGGGACGGGGTGGGGCCATGGGCACAGGTCGCTCAGCCAGAGAGCGATGAGCGCGCTCTACCACAAACATGGAGGATAAATGTTCAGATCCAAATATTTCTGTGAGCATGGTCTCCATGTAATGTTCCATTCTTCCAGTGTTCGTGGACTCGGGCAGCCCCGTAACGCAAATATTGTTCCTCCTAGAGCGGGTCTCCAAGTCCTCATTTCTGGCCTATATTATGGACAACACCTTCTCCATGTTAAGGGCCTTTCTCGTTACCTCTCCGAGACCATCCTCAGTGTTGGAGACCCTCTGCTCGACCTCTGCCATTCTCGCTGATTGTTGTGCCATTTGCGAGGACATATGGTCCAGTCGGTGGTTAATAGTTGCCATGCCTCCCTCTATGGTCTGAAGACTCTTCTGCATGGCCAGCAGTGTGGACTCCAAATTAGACGGGCCCTCACCTGGGCCTTCAGCCTCAGAATCAGAAGCCGCTTTCTGTTGAGTCCTCCCGATTTGCGCCATTCAAACGGAAGGCGGGACTGCAACTTGTCCAGCTTCCCCATTGTTTGCGCCAGAAATTGCAAGACGTCAATAAAGAAACTGCCCGAGATGTTCCAGAAGGTCAATGCTCAAGCAACTGGACCGGAGGAGTAGTGATACAGCAACCCCATATGGAGCAACAATCAGTTTGACACCCTTACCCTAAATGCAAAACGTGATATTCCTAGGGCAGGAAGGGGGGGGCGTAAATGTACATTAGGGTTGTAGGCAGCCTAACCACAAAGCAACAACACAATCACAATCTTGAGGTGCGGGCTTCCAGGTGTCATGTAAGTATCTACAGGCTCAGTTAGTGTCGGCAGCAAAACACTGGCAACAAGGTCCCCACACAGTATAATAGAGCACCAGGGGCAGAACGCCGCCGGTCAGTCCTTCAACTAAAGTCTAAAAGTAGTCATGCGCAGTTTCAAGGGCGCAAACATCCAGCAGTAGCCACACCAGGCTCAGTTCATGGGGACCTCACCACAGGGCACCAGCGTGCGGCTTTATATAATCGGTGATCACAGGCCGCCAAGTAGACAAGCGCTGGGCTGCCCACACCAATGTACCCTCCTCAGGCTGACAGAGCTGCGCGGCCACGCAAGCAGGCAACGGGCACCAGGCAGCACTCCACACGAGGTCCGCAGCACCAGCTGCACAAAGCGGAAGGGTAGGGGCCGGCTAGGACATGGAAAACAGTCCTCCCAGCCGAACAGCCGTACCCGATACGGCCCTCAGTCGTGCCCCAGGTAGAGAGCCCTCCAAGCGACGGGTGCAGGCAGGCCTAAGCACGTCCACCTCCGGAGTCGAGATTTTCCGACAGGCCACTCAGCGCCGCTCCCTCCCGGCGCGGATCGCAAGACAGCAGCACTCAATCAGGCAGCAGGCCATCCCAGGGAACCACCGCAGTTCCGCCGCCACAGGTCAGTCTCTCCGCATTATTCAGAGAAGCGGCAGCATCGGATCTCCACTACCATCCACAGCGCGTCAGCTACGGGTCGGGTTCCTTCGCGAGACCCCCTAGTCCGCCATCTTGCACTGGCAATCGGCAGGGCGCGCTTCGTCAAGTTTCTCTGCACCACCTCACTCGACTGGCTCGCTTTCAAGCGCGTTCTGCAGTAGAGATGGCACAGCGCCCGGGCAGTAGAGTGAGAGCTTGGTGCCACTATAAGTCGCTGATATTGGGTGGATAGCGGATCAGCCGGGCGGAGCTGCACTACAGTGCGACCATCTTGCCTGGCGCCCTCTAGCGCCCCCTCACATCATTGTCAATGTTGATGTGCTCTGCATGTGATGTGTGTGTGCCGCATTTTGGGGGAGTCACTCCTGCAGCTCTGATTTGACTGCCCCTTATCCCTTACATGCGGTGTGCCTCTGACTTCTGTGCTTATACAAGGCTGTGATGTTGCATATTTGGGTGCATTGGTCTCTTGGTGGCAGTTGGGGGTCTGGGGCATGGTTTGTCCGCAGATGTGCTATGCTTACTTGTGCATGTGTGCTATTGTGCCCATCTCCCCCGTCCCCCAGTCCCTGTTCGGTACTCACCCTGTTGTTTTTGTGCCTGTCATGTTGAGCAGTGTCCGGGCCCCCAACTCCTGCCACCGTCTCCCCACTGATGACTGTGGACACCATTTCCTCCATCTCATCCAGCTTCTCCTGTGGCGCTGGGCTCCCACCTCCAGTCTGCATTGCTGCCTTCTGGTTGTTTGCGAGTTCCTGCTTGGTTTCGCGCTTGACATCATTCCAGCGCCTCTTGACCTCTTCCATTGTCCTCTTCAGCACTCCGACTGCATACACAATGTCCACGATGGTCTGCCATATTCTATTTTTAGTTGCCAGTGACACAGTGGAGGTGACGAACAGTAGTTGATGGTGTTCTATCACCTCCGTTATCAGGATCCTGTTTTCCTGCGAACTGAACCTTTTCTTCCTACTCTTCTTCTCCTTGCCCTTCCCTGACCCCGAGGTCCCACGCTGGTCCTTCGGGGGGCTTGTGGGGTTCTGGTTGTCCTCTGCACTTGCTCTGGCTGACTCCATTGTGCTTCGCTGTTGTTTGGCTTTTGTATGTGTTTTTCCCCCCAACTTTTGTAGTTCATTTTCCCGCATGTCGCGTGAGGATTGCAGGCCTGTGGCTGGTTTTTGCTGATTTTTGTATCGTAATTTGTGCCATCGCCGCTTTTTTCGCGTTGGTGTTTCGCATTTTTGCGGTGTCGCGTTGATTCTAACGCGTTCATTTGGTGCATTGTGGTGGGTCTATCGCATGGTGCCGCTGTGTTGAGAATACCACGTTAACACGGTGTTATTTTCCTGCGATAGACTGCGATGTGAAGAGTTGTGTTAAGCTACTTTTGCGGTAGTTATCATATGTTCTTGAGAATATCCCCCCATGTTTTACATTGCACATTTCCTAGTAAGTGAAACCTCGTTTTCAAAACTGGCAAGAAAAGTAGGATTTGTGACAAGAATGGAGTTAGTAGTGTGTATAAAAATGATATCTTTCCTTCAAGGGCATCCTGCGGTCCCTAGTGTGGAAGATCTTGACATCTGCACACTAGATATGTTTTTAATGAGAATAACAAGTTTCTGTCACGTAGGCAAATTACATTGACTTGCACTGAGGGAAATTGTCTGCGTACGAGGGAAGTTTTACATGTGTTTTAGCATATAGCTCCAACTGACAACTTTCTAGCAAAAGCCTTGACCATTTGAAATGACAACTGTATTTTGTTATTTTGCTTTGCGTTTTATTGTTAACACCACCTTTTTTGTCCCATTAATACAAAATCTGCTGGTGGATCAGTGAAAACAACGAAAAGGCAAAGTGACTTTCATGGAGTTCAAACCCTGACAGCAACCCTGATCTAGACTTTCTGTGTTTAAAACGCTGACCTTCAGTAATGGAGTTATAATCAAAAACGTTTTCTTGTGTGATAACATGTAGTGCAAATTTCCTTCCGAGTCGCAATTAACGGTGATACTGTGAGCAGCAGGCTACACAGAACTAGGGAGATTATGTGTTGAAACCAGTGTTTTACCAGCAGAGTTAGAGAGTCCCGCTGCCTCCTGATGCAGGGCAAAGGAAGCCCAAAATCTATTGAGGATCGCAACATATGCATGATAATAATATTAGTTGCGATTGAAAAGTGTATGGAATGTTTATATGGAAAGATGACTCCATGTGAATCAGGAGTGACCACATCCTACTTCAGTTTAGGAGAGAGCTGAAGACAAGCCTCTTTAACCTCTTCGCTGCTAGGCCTTTTCCTCCCTGTGCTAAGCCTTTTTTTGGCTATTTGGGGTAGTTTGCGCTTAGGCCCCTGTAACGTTTTGACCACATCAGGTATCCACGCCAAATTTGCGTCCTTTTCTTCCAACATCATGGGGATTCTAAAGGTACCCGGGGTTTGTGGATTCCCCTGGAGGGGACCCAGAAATTAGCCAAAAAACAGCTAAATTGTGTTTTTTGGGGGAAAAATGGGAAAAAAGTGCTGCAAATTTAAGCATCTGGTTTTTTCCCTGAAAATGGTATCAACAAAGAGTCTGTGAGGCTGAAATCACAATTTTCCCAGATTTTAGGGACTGACAGACTTTTGTCAGAAAACCAACATTTTTGACACTTTTTTGGTATTTTACTGGGATATAGCCTATTTTTGCTTTTTTTGTGCCTTCAACCTTCTTGCAGTTAATGGTAGAAATGGGTATGAAAGGAATAATGAATCCTGGACAGCTATACATTTTACAAAAGTAGACAAAATTCTGAATTTAGCAAGGGGTCATTTGTGTAGATCCTTCAAGGTTTCTTTATAGAAACTAACAGTTGAATATAAGAAAAATTGAAAATTAGTTGAAAAAAACAGCCATTTGTGCCAACGTTTTCACCTGTACCTTCTTCTAATTGTGACAGCTGTTCAAAAGCAATATACCGTTACATCCGCTGGACCCTTCTGGTTGTGGGGATATATATGACTTGTAGGTTCACCACAAACCCGACGAAACCAGAGCTAATAACTGAGCAGCGTCTCGCAATGTTTTTTCATTATGTACCGGGTACCAATTAAGTTGAGAAAATATATACATGGAAAAATCGGTATGAAAGACTCCTATGTATTTCTAAAATTGTAACAAAATATGGAGTTTACAAACAGTAGATATTTGCACATTTCCGAAATTGTGAGTACCCATACTTGCATGTGAATTATAGGTCAAAATGACTTCTTTTTTACAGAATGTCTGTCAGAAATGCATCGAATATCAATACGTAATAACAGATGCTCCACAATTCTGTGTTACCCTAAGTCTCCCAATATAAATGGTACCTCACTTGTGTGGGTAGGCCTAGTGCTCGCGTCAGGAAACAGCTCAAAACGCAACGTGGACACACTTTAATTTTACCATCAAAATGGACCCTTTTTTGCAAAGTGCCTACCTGTAGATTTTGAACCCTAGCTCTGCTGGCAGCTAGGGAAACTACACACCCAGGGGAATTTAGGATGGGGTGACTTGACTGGCTCTCACCAGGTTCTGTTACCCAGAGTCCCTTGCAAACCTAAAAATATGTTAAAAAATACACATTTTCCTCATATTTCTGTGGTGGAAAGTTCTGGAATCTACGTGAATCCACAAAATTCCACCCACCCCGCATTTCCCAAAATCTTCAGAGAAAAATGGTACCTCACTTGTGTGGGTAGGCCTAGTGCCGCGACAGGAAATGGCCCAAAACGCAACGTGGACACACCACAATTTCACAGTGTAAAAGAACCTCTTTCTTTCTAAGTGCCTAGCTGTAGATTTTGAGCCCTAGCTCTGCCGGCACCTAGGGAAACCTAGCAAACCTATACATTTTTCAAACCTAGACACCGAGGGAAATCCAGGATGGGGTGACTTGCCTGGCTCACACCAGGTTCTGTTACACAGAATCCCTTGCAAACCTAAAAATGTGTCCACAAAAACAAATTTTCCTCACATTTCTGTGGTGGAAAGTTCTGGAATCTGCATGGATCCACAAAATTCCGCCCACCCTGCACCCCAAAGTCTTCCAAGAGAAATGGTACCTCACTTGTGTGGGTAGGCCTAGTGCCACGGATAGGAAACGGCCCCAAAAAAAACGTGGACACACCACATTTTCACATCGACAACGGACCCTTTTTTTGCAAAGTGGCTAGCTGTAGATTTTGAAGCCTAGCTTTATCGGCACCTAGGGAAACCCAGCAAATCCATACATTGTGTAAATCTAGACACCCAGGGAATCCAGGATGGGGTAACTTGACTGGCTCTCACCAGGTTTTATTACCCAGAATCCCTTGCAAACCACATTTTTCGCACATTTCTGTGGTGGAAAGTTCTGGAATCGGCGTGGATCCACAAAATTCCACCTACCCTGCGTTCCCCAAAGTCTTCAGAGAAAAATGCTACCTCACTTGTGTGGGTAGGCCTAGTGCTCGCGACAGGAAACGGCCCTTAACGCAACTTGGACACACCACATTTTCACTGTAAAAACGGACCCATTTTTGCAAACTGCCTAGCTGTAGATTGTGAACCCTAGCTCTGCTGGCACCTAGGGAAACCTAGCAAACCTATACATGTTCGAAAACTAGACACCCAGGGGAATCCAGGATGGGGTGACTTGACTGGTTCTCACCAGGTGAAAACAACGAAAAGGCAAAGTGACTTTCATGGAGTTCAAACCCTGACAGCAACCCTGATCTAGACTTTCTGTGTTTAAAACGCTGACCTTCAGTAATGGAGTTATAATCAAAAAAGTTATCTTGTGTGATAACATGTAGTGCAAATTTCGTTCCGAGTCACAATTAACGGTGATACTGTGAGCAGCAGGCCACACAGAACTAGGGAGATTATGTGTTGAAACCAGTGTTTTACCAGCAGAGTTAGAGAGTCCTGCTGTCACCTGATGTAGGGCAAAGAGAGCCCAAAATCCACTGAGGATCGCAACATATGCATGAAAATAATATTAGTTACGATTGAAAAGTGTATGGAATGTTTATATGGAAAGATGACTCCATATGAATCAGGAGTGCCCACATCCTGCTTCAGTTTAGGAGAGAGCTGAAGACAAACCTCTTTAACCCCTTCGCTGCTAGGCCTTTTCCTCCCTGCGCTAAGCCTTTTTTTTGGCTATTTGGGGTAGTTCGCGCTTAGGCCCCTGTAACGTTTTGACCACATCAGGTATCCACGCCAAATTTGCATCCTTTTCTTCCAACATCATGGGAATTCTAAAGGTACCCGGGGTTTGTGGATTCCCCTGGAGGAGACCCAGAAATTAGCCAAAATACAGCTAAATATTTTTTTGGGGGGGAAAAAATGGAAAAAAGTGTCGCAAATTTAAGCATCTGTTTTTTTCCCTGCAAATGGTATCAACAAAGGGTTTGTGCGGCTGAAATCACAATTTTCCCAGATTTTAGGGACTGACAGACTTTTGTTAGAAAACCAACATTTTTGACACATTTGTGGTATTTTACTGGGATATAGCCTATTTTTGCTTTTTTTGTGCTTTCAACCTTCTTGCAGTTAATGGTAGAAATGTGTATGAAAGCAATAATGGATCCTGAACAGCTATACATTTTACAAAAGTAGACACAATTCTGCATTCAGCAAGGGGTCATTTGTGTAGATCCTTCAAGGTTTCTTTATAGAAACTAACAGTTGAATATAGGAAAAATTGAAAATTAGTTGAAAAAAACAGCATTTGTGCCAACGTTTTCACCTGTAACTTCTTCTAATAGTGACAGCTGTTCAAAAGCAATATACCGTTACATCCGCTGGACCTTTCTGGTTGGAGGATATATAGGACTTGTAGATTCACCAAAAACCCGACGTACCCAAAGCCAGTAACTGAGCAGCGTCTTCCAATTTTTTTTATTATTTAACGGGTACCAATTAAGTTGAGAAAATATATGCATGGAAAAATCGGTATGAAAGAATCCTATGTATTTCTAAAATTGTAACAAAATATGGAGTTTAGAAACAGTAGATATTTGCACATTTCCGAAATTGTGAGTACCCATACTTGCATGAAAATTATAGGTCATTTTTCAAAATGACTTCCTTTTTACACATTGTCTTTCAGAAATGCATCGAAAATCAATACGTAATAACAGATGCTCCACAATTCGGTGTTACCCTAAGTCTCCCAATAAAAATGGTACCTTGCATGTGTGGGTAGGCCTAGTGCTCGCGACAGGAAACAGCTCAAAACGCAATGTGAACACACTTTATTTTTACAGTCAAAATGGACCCTTTTTTTGCAAAGTGCCTAGCTGTAGATTTTGAACCCTAGCTCTGCCGGCAGCTAGGGAAACCAAGCAAACCTATACATTTTTTAAAACTACACACCCAGGGGAATTTAGGATGGGGTAACTTGACTGGCTCTCACCAGGTTCTGTTACCCAGAGTCCCTTGCAAACCTAAAAATATGTTAAAAAAAGACACATTTTTCTCATATTTCTGTGGTGGAAAGTTCTGGAATCTATGTGGATCCACAAAATTCCACCCACACTGCATTCCCCAGGTCTTACAAGAGAAATGGTACCTTACTTGTGTGGGTAGGCCTAGTGCCAGGGACAGGAAACGGCCCAAAACGCAACGTGGACACACCACATTTTCACGACGAAAACTGAACCTTTTTTTGCAAAGTGGCTAGCTGTAGATTTTGAAGCCTAGCTTTGCCGGCACCTAGGGAAACCTAGCAAATTCATACATTTTGAAAACTAGACACCCAGGAGAATCCAGGATGGGGTGACTTGACTGGCTCTCACCAGGTTTTATCACCCAGTAGCCCTTGCAAACCTAAACATTTGTCAAAACCCCCACATTTTTCTCACATTTCTGTGGTGGAAAGTTCTGGAATCTGCGTGGATCCACAAAATTCCACCTACCCTGCGTTCCCCAAAGTCTTCAGAGAAAAATGGTACCTCACTTGTTTTGGTAGGCCTAGTGCCCGCGACAGGAAACGGCCCTTAACGCAACTTGGATACACCACATTTTCACTGTGAAAACTGACCCATTTTTACAAAGTGCCTAGCTGTAGATTGTGAACCCTAGCTCTGCTGGCACCTAGGGAAACCTAGCAAACCTATACATTTTCAAAAACTAGACACCCAGGGGAATCCAGGATGGGGTGACTTGACTGGCTCTCACCAGTTTCTGTTACCCAGAATCCCTTGCAAACCTCAAAGTTTTTCTCACATTTCTGTGGTAGTTCTGGAATCTGCGTGGATCCACAAATTTCCTCCCACCCAGCGTTCCCCCAGGTCTCCCAATAAAAATGGTACCTCACTTGTGTGGGTGGAACAATTACCCGCTACAGGCAAGGGCCCAAAACCTATTGAAGTGACATCAAAATTACATATCACAAAAACAACCTGGTGTGCGAGGGGGGTCCCATGAGTTTTTGGTCCCGGGCTCGCTGCCATCTAGGGTAACCTACCACACCCACACATTTCGAGAAATAGACACCCGGGGGAGTCCAGCGAGGTATGGATTGCATGGGTCCCCCAACATTTTCCTACCCAGAATCCCCTGCAAACCTCAAATTTAGCTGAAAAATCACTGTTTTCTCAAATTTCTGTGTGGGAAAGTTCTGGAATCTACGTGGATCCACAACTGTCCTCCCACCCAGCATTCCCCCAGGTCTCCCTTTAAAAATTGTACCTCACTTGTGTGGGTAGGCATAGTGGCTGAAACAGGAAATGGCCCAAATCGTACTGTGGAGGCTTCAAAATTACCTATAACAAAACTACCTGGTTTTGAGGGGGGGGGGGGGGACCTGGTGTTTTAGCCAATTCTGCTTTGGACACCCACACAAGTGAGGTATGATTTTACTCGGGAGACTGAGGGGAACGATGTTGGGTAGGACATTTCTGCCAGCAAGGTGATTCCACGCAAAGATATGTGGAAAATGTGGTTTTTTCAGCTAAATTTTAGGTTTGCAAAAGGGACATACGAAAGGGTATTTGTGTTCCACTAATCCCTTGGGAATCAGAAAAGTCATGTTTGAGGTTACTGACAACATCTAATACTCTGGAGGTTCAGGAGTTTAGATGTGATAGAGTGAGCTAGCCAAACCCAAATATACTGATTATATATGAGGACTTAGTCCCTGTATTATCAAGTTTTGTTGATCCAAATACACAGTCCACTAAATTCATATAAACTAACCGTAGGCAATGAACTCCGTCTCCTCTGGCGGAGGTTGCAGAGATTTGCTAAGCACGCATTACATTGAAAACACAGAATTCATGCTCCACCACGGAGCGGATAGCTACTACACCCACAACTTTACCTTAACATGCTAAAAAGCATATAACCAATTCACAAAAATGAACTTTGAAAAACATCAGGCAATGAGAGAGGTGATGATTTTGGTGTCCCCCCTAAGCTATGGGGAGGACCAAGCAGATGCCTTGAACACAAAGAGCATATCATGCTGAACGATTCAGTGGTGGTCCCATCCTCCTAGGACCACCCCAAGCAAAGTTATGAGCAAAAATACAATACCAACCAAAAGCCCACCGAAGCATTATGGGGCGAGATTCTAGAGTGCAATGAATATTATAGTATTAGCTCTCAGCTAAGCCGGGAGAGCCGCTGCCGCCTGAGGTTTGTTTTGATATTAGATACTATAATATTCACTGCACTCTAGAATCTTGTCCCAAAATGCTTTGTACGGCCTTTGGATGGGAAAGTTTCTACACTCTCCAGAGGGGTCCCCACCCCCATCAATAGTTTGTCCTTGAATGATTTGTGTGGATTTAGCAACATGAGCTTGTTTTTGAGGTGTTGATCTCTAATCCTCTAGATCTACACAAGGACATAAAACGGTCAAGTAGCAGCTGTGTGCCACTGGGGTTTTTTGAGACCAGCAGGGTATCTTCCGCGAACAGTAGAGTTGTAATTTTCACTCCCTCCATTTTTGGGGCATCAGCGTGAACCTCTACTAAGTACTTCACCACTCCAGTTATGAACAGTTAAAAGAGGGCGGGCGGCAGGACACAGCCCTGGCCTATCCCTCTAGAAACTTTTATTAGATTTGACAGCTGCCCTTGGTCATCCTATCACACCCTAGCATAGTATTATTTGTGTAACGAATAAGAAGACCCAAGATTTCATGTGGGAGACCCTGGTCACATAAAACCTACCATAATTTAGGCCTAGGTTAAAAAATAAAAAGCTAACTTTAAGTCAATAAAGGCAGTGTACAGGCTACCCTGTTCGAACAACACTGCTTTCCAGGCCAGCAATGTAAAACGGAAAACTTGATCAACAGTGCTCACTTTCTTCCTAAACCCCGCTTGGAAGGGAGATAATTTGTTGTTTTCCTCCATCCAGTCTGTGATTTTGTTAAGTAGAGCGCGGGACAAAACCTTCTGAATGGCGTCAATTAGGCTGATTGGCCTATAGTTGGAGGGTAGCGAATGATCCGCCTTTTTAAATACTGGGTTGACTTCGGCTCCCTTCAGCAATTACATTTGCTAAAGCCGGAATATAGTTAGTCCAGTTCGGGATGTTGCTCAGAAAAACATCTCCAGGTATGCCGTCCGGGCCAGACGCTTTGTTTTTGACTATAGAGCAAATACTTAGCATTATCTCTGCTGAAGAAAAAAGACTGGTGCACAGTTGGTTACTTCTATAATCTATGAGGGGGCCTCCCGGGTCTAACACTTCCAATCCTGTGTAGAGTGGTGAGAAATGATCATACCAGGCAGCTTCGGAGATGTTACTTGTCAGTGATTTGGAATTTTCAGCATCACCCCTCGTGACTAGCAGCCAGAACAGCGGGGAGTCCTTCCTTTGGCAGGCGTCGCAAATTTGGAGCCAACGGTTCTCAGTCCACTTCTATTTTGCTTCGGCCTGCGCTAATTTGTAATGTTTCCTGGCCAGTCATATCGCATCTACTTGGTTTGCTCTTATAGCGGCTGCTAACTCAAGCCGCAGCTTCTTACACTTCGGGGTGATCCAAGAGAAGTGAGAGTGGTCTGATGGCTTCTTACGACGAGGCATTGGAAGATTAAAATAAGAAACTAACTCAGTAAACAAGGACGTATGAGTGGTCATTATTGCTACAAGCTCATCCTGCTTCGATAGTAAGTCACTAAGTTTGGTGGTACTAATCAAGAGTGCTTGGTTTATAGCTTCCAGCTTGCGGTCATCAATAGCTACATGCACCCACTTAAGGCGCTATTTGTTGTTTGTTGAACAAATCTCCTTGGATGTGAGCTTTGCATCTGTGCTGCTGGATTTCCTGGTCCAAATGCTGTTCATGGTAAGATCAGGGGGGTTGTGGTCACTCTCTGTGGTTTGCCCAAATATAATATCCTGCACGTCAGGCCATAATCTCAGATCTAGGAGCACATAATCAATCCGGCTCACATTGTCAGTTCTGTTAAATGTATTGGCTCCCTTCTTATCGGATGAGGAGTGGCCTTTGGCAGCCCTAAGACCGTACTCGAGAGTAAGCGCTTGAAGCTGTAGAGCAGTTCAATTTTTTATTAGGATGCAGATCAAGACGAAGGAACAGGCCACAACTCTTCTATATTGTTGCTGTCTGTTAGGTCTTCTATGCCCGGCAGTTCGTACGTAGTGTTGAAGTCTCCTGCTAATAGTAATGAAGATAGGGACTCTCTTTCGTCGAGGCAAAATACTTGTATAATGGGTGACTCGGAGCCCGTTTTGACTACACGGGCATAGACATTATAAATGTCCAACCCCTTGCCGTTCCTGCCCCGCAAAGTGATCGCAAGAATATCAGGGCTGTTAGGCTTGATCTCCCTAACGGAGCATTGCAGATCGATCTTAATACAGATCAACAGTCCCCTGCCGGACGGCCCGGTCTACTTTTCGTCGCTGGGCAGCTTACCGTAACATAGCCGAGGATAAAGACCGGTGCAGTGGACCACGTTTCTTGTAAAATGCAGATATCAAAAAGCTCTATGTACTGAATCCAGTGGGAGCGTTCCAACTTAGATCTCAAATCTGCCACATTCCATGCCAGCACATGGAGTTTAAATGTGGATTCTGCTGAACCGATGCGGGCTGATTGGGAGTCCTCCAATACATTGCACGCCAGAGGTAGAGTGGAGCATACTTTCTGATCTAAGCTTAACGATGAAGTTATACCGGTCTTATCCGGTGCCAAAACCCGCATCTCCTTAGTTGAGTGCTGGGACTTAGGTGACTAGACACTATGTAGAACCCCAGGCATGTTGGACTCAATAGAAGGTGTTGATACCTTGGCTGAATGACTTGAGATCAAGGGGGTTTTGAATTCCTGCCTCACCTGTCAACCGATAAAAGGCCAAGGGTGAGTCCATCCCCAACCGGGCATCGTGCCTTCTATATGCTTGAGACTGGAACATGACAGGGGTATTGTATTTCATCTGTATGTTGGTGAAAGTGGGCGAACAAGATTTTGGTACCAACGCTATGAGATTATGTACCAAGGTCTCGTCTTTCAGATGTACTTCACTCGAATCGGTCGGTGAGGTATCATCGCTTGGTCATTTTGCCCAGATGATATCTTCCCTAATAACAGACCTACACCCTCTTATTTTTCGAATCCAATGGATTGTTTTATTAACCAGAGAGTTTTTGTCTTCGAATTTTACTAGCGATGGTGAAACTTTTGGTACGTTTTATCCAAAAAAATGCTCTTTAAGAGTTATCAGTCTTGATCATAATTTTGACTACGAGGAGACTCTAACTCAACTAACTTAACTAACTTTGCCTCGACTGTTCCTGTTGGGTTCCGGACCTTTATGTTTGCTAGTCTTGGGTGCTGCGTGTGTATTGACATAAGTGGCACGAGAGGCATTGCAATAATTGAAGACTTAGGGACAACACTAGTCCCTGGCATTTTATCCTGTCTTGATTGCGGATTCGGTGGCTCAATGTAGGTGTCCGCTCTAGGTCGTTCATTATTCATCAGTGTCTTGACCTGCTTGGTAAGTGCTACGATTAACAATTTAAGTAAGGTAACTTCAGGTGACGCGGTTAATAAAAGGGCCGAGCGCACATGCTCGTGGCCATTCCCGCTACACTAGCCATGTGTCCTGTGTCAGTCCTTTCCCCAGCATGAGGGCCTAGGGCCCAACATTACACTGGCGACGAGGCGGGTACTTCACCCCGCGTGTGCAGCCCCCGATCTGCGCAATGAAGAAAACAAAACAAAGAGGGAGAGAGGACTGCCCCCAGTGAGGACACCCCCTCCGCATGAAGGCGCGACGCGCCGAGAAGCCTGAAGGGCGAGGCGGAGCCCGCAGCATGTCCTGTGGCGGCCGGGTGCCCACCCCGAGTCTGCCGCCGTGACCCCCGCGTAGGAAGCGCCCCGAAGACAAGCGGGCCGATCGGAGCCCACCCGCATCGGCCGCGACACCGCGATTCTGCAGGAGGAGGTCGGGTGCCCACCCTGACCCCGTCGAGCCTGCCGCCGTGACTGGAGAGAGGAGCGGACCGATCGGAGCCCACCCGCATCGGCCGCGACCTGCCCGGTGAAGGAGGAGAAGCACGCCGAGCGGAGCCCACCCGCATCGGCGGCGACCCCCGCAAGAGGTGTGGACCACGCGGTGCCAACCCGCGTTAAAAGGAAGCCCAGCCGGGCAGAAGGTGAGCCCTGGTTGCTAAGCGTCCTCCGGAGCGCAGCACCACACAGCCTGTGGCCGAATGGGGCGGAAGGTATGGCGGTATGCTGCCAGCGCCGCCGAGATTAATGGAGGAGAGCCCCACTGCGGAAGTGAATGAAGCGGAGCCCACCCGCAGCACAACACACCGGTTCTACTCTCTCTTCCCCTCCCCGCCCGCGCAGCAGGAGAAGTGAGCGAGGCTGCCGCGGGAGGGGGGGAGATGCCCAGGGAACTGTATGCGGCCAGCGCCGCTCGCGGTAATAAATAAATAAATGCCGAAGCGGTGAGGAGCTCAGCGAGTGCACCCCTACCCCCTCCTTGACGCGCGTGGACTGCAGGAAGCTGCCGCGGGCAGGGAGGGCGAAAGGAAAAGCGAAGAGCGGCCGCCGCCGGACATGTAGGGTCATGCTCCACCTCGCAGGACCCCCAGCAGCGCTCACAAGAGAGGTAAACGGCCAGCGCCGCCAAAAGTAACCTAAACTGTGTGCGCGATGGCACTGACTGCCACCATGCCCATGGAGTGATGCCTCATCCCCCGGCCAGCTCATTGGAAATGCCTGTGCCCTCCTGCCTCCACATAAATAAATGTGAAAGAGACTTACCTGCTGGCTGGCGGTGTCCTGCACTCCACTGTTCTGCCTGGCTCCAGTTCCCCTCCACAGCCCGAGTGAAGCCTGAAAAAAAAAAAAGGGAAGACAACAGGGCAGAAAGTTCTGGCAGCCAAGAAGGGTGCTGCTGCATGGAGATGAAAGCAACACTGCCATCTAGTGGCCACTGGTGGTACTGCAGCAATAGAGAAATAAACAAGCCTGCAGCAAGCTAAGGAAATCCAGCGCCTACAGGAGACCGACGGATTGCGGCGCAAGGAAGAAGAGACAGTGTGCCACAGGGATGCAGCGCCATCCCACAGAGACAAGGAGGTAGAAAGAAAAACGGTGTCAAGCCACATCCACCCCAGCAAGGACTGTGCTGTCGCCGCATCAAGTGGAGCGAACCCTCGAGAGAGCGAACGGACTCAGCGCAGATGTACCCCGGACACGGAAGGTACACAGCAGCGCCTACAGGAGAGGAACCCACTGAAGAGGATGGGCGCAGCAAGTATCCGACACTGACGGGCAAGGATGCAGAGGCACACCCAGTGGCGCCAAGAAGCCACCACAACAAGAAACCACACGGCGCAAGGAGCAACACGACACAGAAGATGTACCGCGACGGTACGAAGAGAAGCATGCACCAGCGCTCGACAATTCAGCAAACACAGGTAGTCACACGACGTGACGCACCTCATGAAGCCGACCAGCCAAATGGTCGCACCACAAAGGCCAAGCCGACCAGCCACATGGTCGCACCACAAAGCCAACCCGCCAGGGGTTGCACAAGGAGGTGACCGACGCATGGGTCAGCGAACCTACGACCAGCCAAATGGTCGCACCACAAAGCCAACCTGCCAGGGGTTGCACAAGGAGGTGACCGACGCACGGGTCAGCGAATCTACGAAACAAAGGTCTGACGCAAGACCGAAGGTATCCTGCAAGTGATCGGCAGCGTGGACCGTCAAGTGGTCCAAGAAGCACGAAGAGGACCAAGAGTATGGCCCCACGAACTTCAACAACCAAAGTAACTGGTGAAAAGGAGAAGACGAAGAGAAGGTCACGACCCTAACTCGGAATGCTGAGGAAGATGGAGAGAGTGCCCTCGGACGAGGACAAGACCAGGGGGAACACGTGCAGAGTGTGCGCGCTGCATGGAGAAGCCTGGCCAGACCAAGTGGAGAATAGAAACGGTCCAGAGTAGGTCGTGAAGCGAAGGGAAGAAGATATCGGAGTGGCACGTTTGCCACTACAAGAAAAGAAGGAAGATGACATCGGAGTAGCACATCTGCCACTAAAAGGAAAAGGGGAAAGAAAGAGATCTGAGTGGCACGGTTGCCACTGCAAGAAGAAGAAGAAGGAGTCAGAGTGACTCGACACCCTCACGGAGAAAAGAATCGAGGAAAGAGAGAGGAGTGTGGCAAGACTACTCACACCCCGAAGATAAGGAAGGCGACAAGTGCCAGAACATGGAGAGCAAGTCCTGAGAACACCCGTGGCACGGAGAGAACACCATCTGCTCGACGATGCTTTCAGCACACCTGGGATCTGCAGAGGTGAGCAGGCCGGACCGTTCGGAACATCCACCTTTGGGGTCACGCGGAGACTGGACAACGCCAGCCGTGGTGACTCAGGGGCAAAGGCCTCAGGGATGCCAGTGAGAGAGAGCATCCCCGCGACGAGAGATGGTCATCAGCCGCCCTTCAGCAAAGGTCCCAGGAGGATGAAGACATCGAGAGCAAAGACAGGAGCCAACAGCTACCCTCCAGATCTGACTGCGGAATCTGAGGTGAGACTTGTCGTCTCCTCCGCACCCGCACTTATCGGCATGGGAGTAACACGATACAGGACACTCAACCCAGGACAGATCTGATGAAGAGGGCCTCAGGGATATCCCGTGGCAGGGGAACACCTGCGAGAGAGGCATCATGGTGAGAGGGGTGTCTTGCAACCAATCCGTCTTCTGCCAAAACAGAATACACGCCACAGATGAAGAAGAGGACAGGACGGAAAGATGAACGGCAACAGACTGGATCCATCGAGCACCCATGGCTGGTGCCACAGTAAACTGGTGGTCTCCGCGACGGGAAGGACATCGTATGTGACCCCAAGCAGCGGAGGCGTAAGAGACTCTACAGAAGTTTTGGTCACTGTCTTACTTGTGTATGGGTTTTCTTTCTCCCACAGGTTGAACTTTGACTTTGGGTTTTTCTCATTAAAAATTGGGAGGGATGTAGTGTCCTAGCATGGACACGTTCTAGTGTTCATACATGTGTGGATCACACTATACACCCACCCACCACAGACGTCACTGGGTCAGGTGACGCTGTTAATAAAAGGGCCGAGCGCACGTGCTCGTGGCCATTCCCACTACACTAGCCATGTGTCCTGTGTCAGTCCTTTACCCAGCATGAGGGCCTAGGGTCCAACATTACACAGCTGAGGGTATCCAACCTTCTTCTTCCTGTCTTCCCGTTGTGCTTTCAGATAAACCATGTTGTGGGAATAGCGATTAATTATGGGGACATTAAAAATGGTATCACTGGTGTTACTGCTGGCTATCTTGGCTACTTCTACTGTGCTGTCACTTAGGATTTTATCTGCCACTACAACAGATGAGGGGGCTAACCCTTCCTTGCTAATAGCTTTCTCAGAGTCAGGACGGGAGCACTTGTCTGGCTCCAAGACCTTAGTCATTGCGCTACGTGTGGTGAGCTTAGAAAATATGGAAGGAATTCTTTTAATTGGGTTAGAGGTTAGACTAGGGAGAGAATTAAGTCCGCTAGGGGAATGCTGAATGTCTGAGGCAGCCGGAATCAAAACCGAATTTAAGATATCATGGCATTTTTATCCAGCAGGTCATCAATACGATTAAGAACACAACTAGTGGGTGATGCTCCTCCATTTGTTGTTGACAATGAGTCACTGTAAAAGATTTTCTGATTACATGAGAACGTGATATAATTGTTTGTACAAGAGCTCCAAAGTTATGATTCGATTTTGACCATTCTTTTACTTTTCGAATTCTGCATACCACAATGACTGCTTAATATTCTATTTGTTTTGTATAATTTAGCTTTTTCTTTTAATAAAAAGATTTGCTAAAAAAAAAAGAACGCAACTAGTGTCACAATTTACGGGTCGTCTTAGTTTTACTAACTTTCCTACGAGGCCCTTCACTCTTCCCACCCCCCTCTTTATCAATGGACTTCCTTCTCCCTATTTAGGTAGGTCAGAAGGTGACAACACTGAAATGTAGGGACCAGACACCAGAGGCCCAACTAGTACTACCAATCAAACAATCTAAGGAGCAATGGTTATAACTTTGGTCAAAACTCCTAAACAAAAAGGCGCTAATTCAACAAGTCTAAAGGGGAGGGAGCCCAATGACAAGTCACAGGACTAGGACAGGATAGCATACAGGAACACGATGAATCTTGTCTTTTAATTATAATTCACAGTTTCTAAGATGTAACAAAGTTCAAGGTCCCAAGAAGGTCTCAACTGGACTTGGAATGCAAGGACCAAAAGCCAAGGGGGGTGTCTCTGCCCTGTCTCATCCTGGCGATGACGGGCGCAGGCGGGAAAACTTCAGAGCTTTAGAGCGCAATGTCGGCTCCTACCTCAAGTAAGACAGGTCACTTGTGGGGCTTGGAGTCCACTCAGCACAGGCACAGACAGCAGGCAAAGCGGCATCCCGACTGCAATCCGGACCTCAGCTGAGGATTACTTTCACTTCGAAGAATGTCAAAATATAGCGATTCACCGTCGAACAGTGTTCCAGGACCGCAAACACCTGCTCAACTCGGCTGAAACAGCGTGCTCTCCTTAATTCCCTCTGTCGTTCGGGAGTCAGGGACAGCAAGAAACAGGTGTCCCTCCTTAGAAGAGGCGATTTGTGCGTGGTGCTTCCATGGCCGCCAGGCGGGATGTATGACGTTACAACGCATACTTTTACAACGCATGCACTTACAACGCAATTTTTACAACGCAACATCCACTACAACGCATTCCATTACATCGCATGACACTACAATGCATTTTTAAAAACTACCTTTACAACGCATTCCATTACATCGCATACCACCTTTACAACGCCTACAATTACAACGCATAATATTACATTGCATTTAAGGTAAGTATTGGATAGTATAGGGGTGAAAATTACTATTCTAACTCCAGGGGGTGCAACAGTAGGGTAAGTGTTGGATAGTATAGGGGTAAAAATGACTATTCTAACTCCAGGGGGTGCAACAGTAGGGTCAATGTTGGATAGTATAGGGGTAAAAATGACTATTCTAACTCCAGGGGGTGCAACAGTAGGGTAAATGTTGGATAGTATAGGGGTAAAAATTACTATTCTAACTCCAGGGGGTGCAACAGTAGCGTAAATGTTGGATAGTATAGGGGTAAAAATGACTATTCTAACTCCAGGGGGTGCAACAGTAGGGTAAATGTTGGATAGTATAGGGGTAAAAATTACTATTCTAACTCCAGGGGGTGCAACAGTAGGGTAAGTGTTGGATAGTATAGGGGTAAAAATTACTATTCTAACTCCAGGGGGTGCAACAGTAGGGTAAGTGTTGGATAGTATAGGGGTAAACATTACTATTCTAACTCCAGGGGGTGCAACAGTAGGGTAAGTGTTGGATAGTGTAGTGTAATATTATGCGTTGTAAAGGTAGTATGCGATGTAATGGAATGCGTTGTAAAGGTAGTTTTTAAACATGCGTTGTAGTGTCCTGCGATGTAATGGAATGCGTTGTAGTGGATGTTGTGTTGTAAAAATTGCGTTGTAAGTGTAGTGCGTTGTAAAAGTTGCGTTGTAAAGGTTGTTCCCCCACCAGGCGTCTCGAAAATAGCTCTTCACCCAACAGCCTCTAGCACACTTCCCTCGGGCATAGTCGTTCAGCGCCTCCCAGATCTGGAGTAAGGAGTTCATTCTGCAGCGGTCAGTTCACGACTCGCTTGGATTACACGCAACAATGCGACCGGCCCGATCAGCGCCCACATGGGCTCTTGAACTCCGTAGCGCACCTGTGGGATAGCTTCTTCACGCTGCGACCCGGTGCAGTACCCCTCCCGGGCACGGCAACACACGCGGCTCAGGGGAGGAAAGCAGCTGCTGACCCAGGGATCCCGGTAGAATTCAAGCGTTCGTCCTCCACGACGAGTCAACAGGAAGCGGAAGTCCATGAATAAATGTATACCAATTCAGTATCTAGGAGGGGCATGCTGTAAGTGTCTCTTCCAAATCCAAATCTGTGTCATATGTATCAATGTTTTGAGACTGAAATAAAGTTGCAAAACACTGAAATTGTACAGACCCCCAAGATGAGCGTTTCTCTAGAACCCTTTCCCCTTTGTGCATTAAAAACAAAATTGCTGGGGAGTAGGAAGGTTTATAGGACCACCACCAGCTCACAAGCAAACAAAAACGAATACAATATTTCATATTAAACACAGTTTCAGTTCCTTGAAGTTAGGCAGACCGTATTTAAAAAAAAAAAAAGATTTTGGAAACACAAAATAGTAGAAAATCTGTTGCAAAATGCATACTGAATCACATGTTAGTACGGGTAACCCCAAATTTAGAGTTGTGCAAATAACCACTATTCTTACATTCAGTGGGGTCTAATAACATATTTCATTTCAACAGACGTTTATTTGTACTACAATAGTACTACTCATGTACTACAAAATGATATTCACTGACCTACATGTGGAAGTCTCCACCTCCACACCTCCTATAGTTTCTTTGCAAAGATCACCACCCCCGCTTGCAGATATCTACACACATGTACACCTGTGGTTTTATTAGTAAATGTAGGAGGGATGATGGAGGGGGAAGTGGCTGGACATTGCAATATACTTATTACAAGTGAGGTTGAGGGAGGAGTAAGGAGGGACTTAGCGAAAGATAAAGAGGGGTTTAGGGATTGATAAGTATCTACCTGCTAAAGACTAAGGCCATCACAATACTATAAACTGCACTTCTATAGTTGCTACAGTCAAAAAGGACCCAATATAGTGTAAATTTACTCCACTTCAGACAAGGAGTAAGTCCAGCACCAAATAAAACCAACTGCTGGTGCTGCAACAACCTACACTAGCAAATAATGGAGATAGGGAATTACCACCCCATAGTAAATGATGTTAAAGTAAATCAAGTAACCTTTTAAAATTATATATATATATATATATATATATATATATATATATATATATATATATATATATATATATATATTTATATTCACTGAAAAAACCATAGGTTTCAGGCACATTATAGTTAGGAATTAGCATTTACAAAACCTTAGAAATTCACTGAAAAAACCATAGGTTTGCTGGACTTTTCACTCGTACAAAACCATTGAAATTCTCCGGTTATAGTTAGTTCAGCTAACTATAACTCACGCGCCCGCAATGCACTGCTGATGACGTCACATATTACATCACTCATGACATGGTCAGTGACATCACTGATGACATCACTGATGACATCTCCAATGACATCACTGATGACATCATCCAGTGAATGTGTGTTTTTCTGAAAATTAAATATGTTTTATATATGTATATCTCAAGGTCGATGGAAGAATAAATGGGTATATAAGTGTCTAAATGGATGATTTTTTTGGGAAAAATTGATTGTATAACTGACTGATTAAGTGTATCTTAGTGAATACATGGCTTAGTGAGTAATGTTTAAATATGTAAATATCTGTATCAGTCTCTCACTTTTTGTATAAGTGGCTGGGGAGTAGCTACCTGAGTGTCTATATAAGTTATTAGTTTGTTTTTTGAGTATCAGTATGAGTATCTGAGTGTCTGTATGGTTCGGTGGGGGGTATTACGTAGTGCATAGATGCATGAATGAGTGACTCACTGTTTGTATGTGTTGAAGACAGCATGTGTGCAGGACTGTATGGGTGGATGAGTGTGTGTATGGGTGTGTTAGTGAGTGAATGACTGTCTTTATGAGTAACTACATATGTTTTAAACTAGTATATGTGACTATTGGTGCATATAAGTGAGTACATGTGAGAGTGAGAGATTGGAAGAGTTCCTGTATGAATAAGTATGTGTTTCTATAAGTGATTATTTAAAAGACTAAGTATGTGTAAGTTTCTGTAGAAGTAAGTGTGGTGGTGTGTGTATAACTGTATATGCAAGTAAATGGGTGTTTGATTTTTTATTAGCATGAGTGACTATGTGTGTGAGTAACTCTATGGATGAGTGGCATTGTGTAACAGGATGTATAGGTGTATGAGTACATATCATGAGTGAGTACATGTATGAGTGACTGTATAGGCCTGTTGGTGAATGAGTGGATGTGTATGTGGATCTTAGAATTACTGAATAGGCTGTTGTAACTGGTATTGGTATGTCCATTGTTTTGAAAACTTTAGTTTCTATTTTTGAATGTGTGTATCAAAGGTTATATTAGGGTGAGAGGAGGTCTGCCACTCTATCACAAGGATGATGTCATCAGTGATGTCATTAGTGATGTCATTTGAGATGTCATCAGTGATGTCATGTGTGATGTCACTGACCATGTCATGAGTGATGTAATGGTAAGTGTAATATAGTTAGCTGAACTAAGTATAACGGGGGAATTTCAATGGTTTTGTACGAGTGAAAAGTCCAGCTAACTATAACGCCCCTGAAACCTATGGTTTTTTCAGTGCATTTTAAAGGTTTTTTAAATTCTAATTCCTAACTATAACGTGCCTGAAACCTATGGTTTTTCAGTGAATTTCAAAGTTTTTTTAAATGCTAATTTCTAACTATGCCTACAGAGGTAGGACATGTAAAGAAAGAAGAAAATACGCACAGAAATTAATGCAGAAAGAAGCAACAGAAGTCCTCAAAAACGAAGAAAATGGCAGGAAGAAGGATAACGTGCAGAAAGAACAAACAGAAGAGCAGAAAGAAGCCTTGTTGCAAAATCATCCTGTACCCTCAACTTTTTCAGACGGATACTGGTGGTAACTGAGTCTGACTAACCAGTCCTTGAGCCAGTGCTATGTTAAAAGACACTTAGAATACAGTGAAAACGCTTACATACACTAGGGCACACTATGCGTTGGGGTCCCCTTGTGATTAGCATGGCCTCCTCTGTAAGCCCCTAGTATATAATAGGGCAGGGGGATTCAAACTACCTCTTAAAATGTGCCACAGGGTGTGTTTGCACACGTCACCTCAGGCCCCGTCCCCTCCCTTCCCCACTGTGTAAACACGCCCTGTGGCCGCTTTAAGTTGGGTGATTAAGTCCCCTTGAATCCTGAGGGTCCCTAGGGTCCAACAAGCCCACTAGGTACCTCCAGTAAGCGCCACAGAGCTGCGTTGCAGAGAGATGTAAAAAGGGGCACGGCCTAGACCACCTCTCTGCAACGCAGCACAGTGGCGCTTACTGGAAGCACCTGGTGAGCTAGTTGGCCCCCAGGGTCCCTAACGGATTCAAGGTGAATTATTACCCCAACTTAAAACGCGCCACAGGGCGTGTTTGCACCCGTCACCTCAGGCCCCGTCCCCTCCCTTCACCACTGTGTAAACACTCCCGGTGGCCGTTTTTAGTTGGGAGATTAAGTTCATTTGAATCCTGAGGGACCCTAGGGTCCAACTAGCCCACTAGGTACCTCCAGTGAGCGCCACAGAGCTGCGTTGTAGAGAGGTGTAAAAAGGGGCACGGCCTGCACCACCTCTCTGCAACGCAGCGCAGTGGCACTTACGGGAAGCACCTGGTGGGCTAGTTGGCCTCCAGGGTCCCTCAGGATTGAAAGGGAATTATTTCCCCAACTTAAAACGCACCACAGGGCGTGCTTGCACACGTCACCTCAGGCCCGCTCCCCTCCCTTCACCACTGTGTTAATGCGCCCTGTGGCCGTTCTAAATTGAGAGATTAAGTCCCCTTGAATCCTAACCTATGGTCAAACTAGCCCACTAGGTACCTCCAGTAAGCCTCCCAGTGCTGCGTTGCAGAGAGGTGTAAAAAGGGGCATGGCCTCAGAACACCTGTCTGCAACGCAGCTCCCTGGCGCATACTGGAGATACCTGTTGGGCTAGTTGGCCCTCAGGGACCCTCAGTATTGAAGGGGAATTAATTCCCCAACTTACAACACGCCAGGGGGCGCGTTTGCAGAGTGCTGCAAGGAGGGGGCGCGGCCTCCGGCGCGATGCCGGGCTTTTATTTATTTATTTTACGAAGTGGGGCTGTGTGGCCCCCCATTCTTTTTCTAATTTATTGGCCCTGGGGACCCCATCCCCCAGGGCCTCCCCCTAATTATTTTTTTAGAAGAAAAATAATTGGAAGGGGGCCGCGTGGCCCCCCTCCCGAGGCCTTAATCAGCCCCAGGGCCCCCAGCCCCCGGTGCATGGCCTTTTTCTTTTTTTTTAATTCTTTAGGAGGGGGGCTGCATTGCCCCCCTCCTCAGGCCACTTTTGGCCCCGGGCACCCCATCCCCCGGGGCCAGCCTTTGTTTTTTATTATTTAAAAAAAATTATATATTTATAGAAACACCTAGGACATGCTGGACCATGACGATTTGCGTGACATTCATTAAAAGGCGACTATGCATACTATGAATCCACGTGGAATGTATTTACACCGCTAGTGAAGCTCTGACGTGTCTGACGCCCTACTGTGCCTAATCCCGGCACCCCCGCCGGTGGGTACTCTCCAAGTAGACACCCTTGTCGTTTATTTATACAAACATGGGTAGCTATTGACGGGCACATTTAATACACACGCACACCAAGCCATTCAAAGGGGATTCGACAAAAATTCGACCAAACCTATGCAAGAAACCCGCCTCACGGTTAATAAAACACACATCCACCGCCGGATGTGTAATACTTTTTATTTTACTCTCTGGAAAGGAGACGACCCTCGCTTGACAGTCACAGCGCTCTCCTGGCTGAGCCCAATGCTGAGTTACACCCACCGGTGCCCGCCGAGTGCCACACACCTCTGTGTTGTATTCCACCAGCTAGTCCATATGCTATGACACTCTCTAGTGCCTTCCTCGATGCCTATGTTATAACGCACATCGCTATGCCATACATATTACAATCTGGGATCCATATCTTTGTCACAGTGCATAAGCAACGTTACACTCCCCAGCACATATTTTATATTACAGCTTTAGAGACTAGTTAGGTTACACAACACTGCCCTGTGCATATTACACTCCAAGGCGCATATCGCATAGCACCCGCTAGTGCCTGTGCTATCTCGCGCTCTCCAATGAATCTGTCATTGCGCACAATGTATTGCATATTATATTTCAAGCCCCGGTTCATCTTATATCACACTTTTTGGTGCATAGTTTATCCCATACACTATATCTAGTTTTCATTTTCAATCGTGCTCTCAGAACTATATTCTATATAACACTGCGTTCACCTACCCTTTTCACGGGTATTACATTTTGCGATGGGGGGTGAAGGGTCAGGGGGTGTTTCTGCCAAGTGAGCCTGGAGTCACAGTCACAAACATCCTCTTCTTCCTGAATACAAGTGAGATTATGCTGCATACTTGTTCATATTTTAAGTAGTTCGCACAGACACACATTTTAAAAACAATAAAGTTCCTAATACCCGCCTTCTCTGAACAGTTAGCTTGCTGCCCCATCCACCACCTCCCTATCCTCTGTTGTCTGAATCCATGGACTAGCCTCCTCCCTCCTGCCATTCATGGTCTGATGTGCTGCCACTGCCCTCCATTTAGCATGATGTACCAGTCCACTCCTCCTGCCCTCCATTGTCCAATTCTATGCCCTATCATTGACCTCCTGCTTAGCCTCTGTGCTTAGCTTGCTGCCCCTATTCTCCTTCCCCCTGTCCTCCGATGTCTTTGTGCATGCCCCTGCTCCATACTTTTTGCCCACCATGTTCCATGGACCTGCCACTCCTATCTACTCTGAGTGTTCTGTTGAGCTGCCACTCTCCTCCAACCTGCCTAGCAGTGTCAGATGACTGTAACCTGTCCCTGCCACCTCCACCCTGCCTGTTCACATGCCATGACCCTATCCCCTTCCTCCTGTCCTCCATAGTCCATTTTACTGCCACACCCTTCTGCCCTCCCTGGTCTGATGTGCTGCAACTGCTACTCCTGCCTGCCCATCGTGGTCTGTTGTGAGGCCCCTTCCCCTGAACACGCTTGTCTGTGCCAAGGTCCTGACCCTCCATTCGATCCTCCATGGTCCTTTGTGCATGCCTCTGCACCCTCCTTCTTGCCCATCATAGCCATTGGGCTGCCAATAACCCTCCCGCTTGCCATGCATGGTCTTCTGTGCTGCCACAGCCCCTCCCACCTTCCCTGTGTGGTCAGCTAGCTGCCCCTGACCCCCTCCCACCTTCCCTCCATGGTCTGTGTGTATGCCATCATAATCTCACTGTTGCTCTCCATGGTGTGTCTTGCCTCTAGTGCCCATCCTACCTGACCTCCATTGTCATCTTGCTGCTCCTGCCCTTGCCCCTTGCCCCCAGCCCTCTGTTTCCATGTGCAGACCCCTATTCCCTCCCTCCTGGCTTGTCTGTTCCATTGTAATGCCCCTGATCCGTCACTCCTGCCCTTTATGGTCTGGTACGCAGCTTACTCTCCTGTTTGTCCATTATGGTCAGCTAGCTACCATTGCCTCTTTCCCCTCTGTTCTCTGTTGTCCATGTGCATGGTCTTGTCTCCTCCCTATTGCTTTCTATGGATTGTTGTCCTGCACTCCCGTCCCGCATGCTCTGTGTGGTGTATTGTGCTGCTGCAAACCCTGATGCCTGCCCTGTAGGGTCAGTTTGGTGCACCTCTCCATGTCCCTCCTGTCCTCTGTTATCCGAGTCCATGCCCCTACCCCAATTCCTCCTGCCTTCCATGATCCAATGTACCATACTTGCGAACATTTTGAACGTGGTAAGAGGGAGATTTAGTAAAAAACTGGGGTATTGATTTTCCCCTTTGAGTTACATTGAAAAAGAGGAGATTGTAGACAGGAGACAGATCAAATAAAGCCCAATTGAGCTTAAAAACATTGGACGTTTCCTGGCTGAATCGGGTCTGTTGGCATGTATGGTTGTACTACCACTGCCTCTTCCTTCTGCCCACAATGGTATATTATATTGCAACAGCCTCTCTTGCCAGTCCTGTATTGTTGGTTTGTTGCCCCAGCCCCCCTTTCCACTGCCCTCCATAGTCTGTTGTGCTGCCACTGCCGTTCCTGCCTGCCCAGTGTGGTCAAATTGTTGCCTCTGCACCCTCCTACCTGCCTTCAATTTCCAGAGTCCGTGCCCCTGGCCTCTGCCTCTCAATAGTATCCTAATGAACAACTAAATTGCTAACATTCTATATTTATTACAAAAGTGTGGAACGCCTGACGTCATCTTGATGTAATCAAAACTGTAATACCTAGAGCATTTCCTTTAGAAATTACATATATGAGAGGGTCTTATATTGTTTTTTTATCCAGTTGACCACTTGATTAAATGTTGCACTTAGGGTAGAGGATGTGGTGTTGCTTCCAGAGCTGCAGACTTTGCAACTGGGGAACCAGGTTGGAGTTACTGCTTCAGCTCGACATTCTGCGATTCTGGTCAAATCACTTAATCTCAACATGTCTACAACCAAAATGAATTTGTTATTGTGTGATGTAACCAATGCTCATGTAAAGCACTCCAATTCCTGACAAGTCTGCACTACACTATATAAAACTGCAAAAACACAAAAAATAAAAAGTGTTTTGCACACTTCTGTCATTGGGCCACATGTGGGCTACATCTGGGTGATATTTGTGCTGAATTTGGGCTCTTTTGTCTCTGGTGGCCATCTTGGGAGATTTATTTGTTATGAAGTTTCCTAATTTCCTAATTTATTTATTTTTAAGTTTTTTTTTTATTGATCATTTCTCAATAAAGAAAAACATACAAACATTGCAATGAAGTACATTACACAGTGCAAAGGCGGGTTTCTATACAGTACACAATGAGAAAAAATCCATTGGGAGCAGGTCAGGAGCACTCATACAATCATAGGACGGGCATTGCTGTCGGAACATAAGGGAGAGGAGCATGGATAAGGGGGTACAGTGCAGCGCAGTCATATAATAGACCTGTCCATCACGTTATCCGAAAGAACAGGAGATTAAATGGTGGGCACAGATAGTAAGTAGGTCGTGGGGGGTGACCAAATGTCCCGTGGCCGTGATGGTGCAGGCAGCTCCTAAGCATAACATACCAATTGATCTCTACAGTATGTCAAGTCCTGCAACCATAGTTTGGTAGTGGGGGCCAGCCTGCTCTCCCAACACATGGAGACCCTCCGTTTGGTCACCAGCAGCGCAATAGCCACAAATCTTCTACAGGAGACCTTGACATCAGCAATAAGACCGAGGAGACAGTCCAAAGGAGGCTCAACCATTAGGTGCATAATCTTTATAACATCTCCCTAATATGAAAACACCTTGGGACAGACCCATGCCAGGTGAGTAATTTCCTCATTTACTGCAGTCTCCTCAGTAGGAACTGCTTTCAGTTTTTTACTTTGATTCCATCAAGAAGGTATTCAGATATGTCAAACATTTGCCATAAATTCTGAATGTTAGCACTCTAGTTGCTCATTAGATCACTGTAGTAAAGCTACTGCTCACCACGGACGTCTGCTGCTGGTATTGCAAGTGCATGTTTCAGTCTGCATGTCAGAATCTTTTAATGAAATAGAAGAGGATTTGAGAAGTCACTCAAAATGTGCCCTAATTTTTCTTTCTTCAGCACTAATCACAATTTCTATGGCAAAATGAACCCCCTCATTGTGTTCCTTTTTAAATTAAATGTTTTGAGTGTTACCAGTTTATTCCAATCAAGATGGCTTCAGGTATGCCATACTTTTGTCATAAGTAAGACTGTTAGCGCTCTTGTTGTTCTTAAGAACACCCTGGGACATTCTGTCATTGGTCTATACTTGGGCTACATATGGGTGATATTTGTGCTACATTTGGGCTGTTTTGTCTCTGGTGGCCATCTTGGAAGACTTATTTGTTATGAAGTTTCCTAATCAGTGTTGCCAGATTGGGCTATTTCCCGCACAATTGGGCGACATTTTTCCCATTTGTGTGGGAAAAAAACCCACCTGGCGGGTGGCTAATTTTTGGGCTTATTTTCACCAGTTGTGTGCAAATTTTTAGCTGGGGCGTCGCCGCACCTTTGTCACTCGCAGGGCAGGCAACATGGATGTGAACAGAGCAGCAACTGAGGCAAGTCAAGTCAAGCAGTGGTGGGCAGTGGCACGAATGTCAGCAGCCAATGAACGTGAAGCCATCATTGGAGGAGGACATAGCATGGGTGTGACGTGTGATACTTTCGAGACGTTCACGTTCTGCTGAAGGCAGCAGTGCGTGTGTGTGTGCAAGTGCAAGTGCACCTGCTGCTGTTGCCAAACGTCACCCTAGCATTGTGGTGCACAGGAGTGTTGGGCACAGTCTCTTTGGGTAACAGTGCCGTCAATCTAGTAGCGCGCAAAAGGGCTACTGAAGACCTTCCTGAGAATATTGTTTGCCCATCCCCTGCGCGCTTTATTAAAAGCAGTCAAGCGGGGGAGAGGGTGGATCCCTACCGTCTCTCGCGCACCAGACCACGGCAGTGCGGCCAGTGGACCGGCCTTATTGGAGGACACGTGGTACTGTGTAGTCGTGGCCCGCTCTGGTTATTTGATTGCTGCGAGCCTGCGACACACACAGTCCTCCTCCTGGCTGCCCTGTCCTGCTTTACTCCTCATAGTCCTGTCCCGCTGAGGTCCCCGAGTCTGGACGGAGTCTCACTCACTGTGTGTGGAGACTAGTCACGCTCGGACACCTGACCTCACCCACGCAGAGTTGGGCCCGGAGACGGCGTGCACCACTGGCCTGGCCGCCGGCGCATGCCCAGCGTGCTGAGGTGGCCCCGCGGGCGCGTCTCGGCTCCATTCTTCCCTGCTGTTGCCTGCCTGAGAAGTGGCACTTCAGGACGGTTGAGACTCGACAGAGCAGTCTGACCAGAGCCCTGCAGTGAAGTGAGTCCACAAGTGTGAAGTGTCTTGTGCGGAGGACGTCGACGACAAGGTAGGATCATAGGATGTAAAGCTCAGCGCAAACAAGAGAGTCTATATTAGGTGCCAATGCAATCCCAGGGGGAGGGGGCCCAGGAGATGGGAACTCTGACTGGCAATCAGGAAGGGGTGACCAAGCACAAACTCACTGCCCTAGTCGTAGCGATAGGGGCAGCTAAAAGTTGTGTGTTTCCCACGCCGTCAGGCCCAGTGCACCACAAGCCAGAGAATTTGTCGGAATGGATTGCTTCCAGACCCCACAGTGTACCGTTGCGACCAGATTGTGCATAAATGAGTGAGTCCCTTAGTGTGCATGATGGGGCAAGGCCAGACAATGCCACTTTTCCAGAGCAAGTTTAAAGCAAAATGTGTTAAATCTCATAATGCACATGGTCGTACATCTGTTATGTTTAATTGGTTGCAAACATTTTATGATGTTAAGGCTTCTGCAGAGGTGCCCAGTAAATTTCAGGGAATAATAATTAGTGAGAACTCTGGAGGTTAAAGTATTTGTTGGATAGATCTCGGTTTTGTGTAGTCCCCGATCTGAATCAAAGGAGTTTAGAAGGTGAATATGTCTCCTGCAAAGCACCTCATGTAATATTCAGAGGACAGATGTTTTTTTTTATGTAGCTAGGTTAGTGGGATACTGCTTTGAACACAGATCCTTTTGTTACTTGGAGTTCATAATTAGTAAGCCTTTTAATACTGCACCGTGAGCTATGTAGGATATGTGACTGCTACATCTTTTAACCCTAACTGAGTCATGTAACACATCTTGTACAATGATTTACACACTTGCATGATTTATTGTCAAAGTTTATGGTATGTAAAGCACTCTGACACCCTGCATTACTTTGAGTAGTGCTATAAAAGAAATACAATTGTTTTATTTAAATTCTGTGTAAATATTATATTTTAATTCTGTGTAAATACTTTGACAGACCAACACATCTGACATTCTTACATGTCATGCTCTTACAAAAAGTCAAGCATGCCTCTCTTAAGTACCTGTGAAGAGATGAGCTGTGTACTTTTGTTTCCCTCCGTTGCATTTAAGTGTGAGGTTCCAGGCCACTCGATCAAAAGGAGGCCTGATGGCCCCTTAACTTGGCCTTTATCTATAAATGAAAAACTGGAACTAAACAAAACATGGAACCCTCCAGCAAATACATTATCCTCCATAGTTTACTTAACAGGGGCATGCATATGTGCAAGGGAAAAGACCATTCTGGAAGTTTAATGAGATGTTTTTTTACAAGTGTAATATGCATTTTGAATCAATACATCATGCATAAAGACTTTCTTAAAATACAGTTTAGAGGGAGCAGTAATTTGCACATGACACTATTGCTGCCTTTCTTAATCTCTTTGTTTTCTACTATTGTGATATGAGCAGTGCCTGTTTCACATTACAAAGTCACAGTGAGGACTGGTCTTAAAAATGAGTAGCATTAAGACAGGTGCCCAGTTAACTCCCTCCCACTATCTGTATATTGAATATTTATCCTTAAAATTGTTTCTGATGACTATTTCTGCATAATTTGAGACTTGCTACTTCGGGCTGGTTTTTGGGCTGAAAATGGTTGCGTTGGGCTTAATTTGGGCTTATTCTTGAGCGGCTTTGGGCTTGGGATGGGTCTCAAAATCTGGCAACACTGTTCCTAATTTTCTCATTTACTACAGTCTCCTCAGTAGGAAATACTTTCAGTTTTTTACTTTGATTCCATCAAGAAGGCATTCAGATGTGTCACACATTTGCCATAAATTCAAAATGTTAGCACTCTAGTTGCTCATTAGATCACTGTAGTAAAGCTACTGCTCACCAGGAAAGTCTGCTGCTGGTATTGAAAGTGCATGTTTCAGTCTGCATGTCAAAATTTTTTAATGAAATAGAAGAGGATTTGAGAAGTCACTCAAAATGTGCCCTAATTTTTCTTTCTGCAGCACTAATCATACTTTCTATGGCAAAATGAACCCCCTCATTTTGTTCCTTTTTAAATTAAATGTTTTAAGAATTACCACTTTATTCCAATCAAGATGGCTTCAGGTGTGCAATACGTTTCTCATAAGTAGGACTGTTAGCGCTCTAGTTGTTCTTTAGAACACGTTGGGAAGCTGCAGCAGAACACAAAGGAATCAACTGACAGTCTCTGCCCTTGTTGGATGTGCATGTTTTACTGAGAATGTCAGACTTCATTCTCACATGACTGAGAAAGATAATCTGAATTTACATAAAATATGCCCTCAGTTTAGCTTATAGATCACCTTCCAAACCTCTGTGGGAAAAGCTTGAGAAAATAGTTTTCTCTCAAACATGAATCATGATATCCCAGCAGAAGGCTTATTCACATGGTAAAATCACATTAGAACACACCACAATTCCTACGATGAGTATGACCATCAACAAATGATTTATAATGTAACTAAAGTCTTAAAACCTTCTATTTACTACAATGCTTTTTAATGAGGTGCTATCATGTATATTGGTCCCAAGATGGCTGCCAACATTTCTTGGATAAAGTGCTGACAGCCAATCAGATCTCACGATGAGATGTGTGGTTAGGCTCCGCCCAGATATATATGTGATTTTACTTTTGATTTTCTCAGAAACTACTGAACGGATTTACACAATTTAACCAAAAGGCACAACTCTGAACCAAGGGCTACCTTTTTTGCCAAATTTGGTGTAATTCCGTTCCGCTGTTCAGGCTGTAGCTGCGATTAAAGGTTCCTATGGAAAATTGCATCGGGAAAACACGTTTTGGGACCCCCTTTTTTCCCGGTCCCCGCATGACGAATCACCCCGAGACTTTCAGGATAGGAGCGGACCGGAGCGCCCCACCAGTTTTGAAAATTTCGCGAAGATTCGTCAACCGGCGCCAAAGTGATTCCAAATAGAATGTTGCGGATTTCCTATGGATAATAGGTCCTAACTATAACTACCTACTGGCAACTGCCAGTAGGTAATATATGCCCACTTGGGCAGGACGAAGGTTTTGTATTACTGCATTTGTTAAATATTAATGTGCTTTATGGATGTATAACAAATTGCAACCAGTATTTTATTTTAAAAGGTTTTGCCAGCAGATGAGCTATTTTTTATCGGTTTGGATCCGACTGTGACATGATTTTAGATGTGCATTTGGCTTCTAAATAATTTAATGTCATTGCATCTCTTCTTGGTCTTAAATCGACTATTAAGCTCTTTTTTAGCAATTTTTTATTGAATTTTATTCAATGTCAATTCGCGTTTTTAAATATTTGCGATACATACATATATATATGATATATTATTATTAATTATATATATACATTGCTTCTAATTGCACTGTATTTTTGTTTTGTCTGCTGTTCCTGGTTGCATTGCTGCATTTTTGTGTTATCACTCTCCTCTCCTCTCTGTACTTCCTTGTGCCCTTTCTTTTCCTTCTGTACCCTTCGCCTGCTATTTGCCACTGGCTGGTCCCCCCTCCCACTTTCCCGCCACTGCGTCCCCTGCGGCCCTGTCCCCTTGCTCGTCCATTTGTCCGCACCCACCTCCCAGCTGCTCCTCCCTCCCACCTCCCCTTCTTATGGCGGCCGCTGTGCAGCCGCGTGCTGCGGGCGTGCCGAAGGCGCGCCTAAGGCAAGCCCGTCTGCGCCTGGACCTCGCCCAGTCCCAGAACCCCTGGCCCCCGTGAAAACCACAACGCCCAACACCGCTACGATGCCAGCACCCTCCACGCACTCAACGCCGTACGATCACGCACCTGCTGCCTGGCCGCCCCGGACTCTTCTCCTGCAGCTTCACCAGCATCCGATCCGCCAACCCACCCACCGGGAAAGAACCCAACCACCTCAGATGCATTCTCCTCAACACCCGCTACGCCCGCAAACACGCCGTTGAACTCTGGGACCTACTTGACTTAACCTCCCCAGACGTCGCCTTCCTGACGGAGACCTAGCTGAACACCTCCTCGGCACCCGACATCACCATAACCATCCCGGACGGCTACAAGATCTCCCGCAGGGAGTGCACCAACGGAGTAGGAGGAGGAATCGCCATCATCCACAGGAACACTCTCAGAGTCTTGACCAACACTAATGACACCCTCAGCACTGCCGAACACCTGCACTTCCAGATCCACACCAATCCCAACACCACCCTCAGAGGAACCCTCGTATACAGACCACCCGGACCCCGACTGCAGTTCAGCGACTCCATCGCCGACTTCGTCAGTACACACGCCCTCGCCTCCACAGACTACATCCTCCTCGGGGACCTGAACTTCCACCTCGAGAACAACAACAACACCAACTCCACCTCCCTGATCGACAACCTGGCCAACCTCGGACTCAGACAACTCATCACAACACTGACCCACTCCGCCGCCCACACGCTTGACCCCATCTCCTCCGCAAGCTCCCTCGTCTCCTTCAACCACACCACCGAACTCCACTGGACCGACCATCGCTGCATCCACTTCACCTTCCGGAAACCCACCACACACCACCGCACCCAACAGATCCCCCGCCGCTGCTGGAGCAAAGTCACCGAAGACCAGCTAACCACCCCCCTTGCCAGGAGCTCACCCGCCGACCCCGACACCGCCACCCGCAACCTCAGACAGTTGATCGACGACTGCGCCAACACCCTCGCCCGGATCAAGAAACCCTCCAACAGTCACACCAGCAAGATAGCCAGCTGGTTCACTGAAGACCTCCAGGCCTCCAAGCAAACCTGCCGAAAGCTTGAGAAGAAATGGCACCGTGAACGGACACCGGACAGCTATGCAGCCCACAAGAATGCCTCCCGCAGACACCACCACCTCATCAGATCCACCAAAAGTGCCTCCTTCAAAGACCGCCTAGACAACAATGCACACAACAGCAAAGAGCTCTTCAACATCGTGAAGGAACTCTCCAACCCTAGCTCCAACACCAACGACATCCCACACTCGCAAGACCTCTGTGACTCCCTTGCCACCTTCTTCCATCGCAAGATCACAGACATCCACGACAGCTTCAACGCCACGATCGCTCCGACAACCACCGAGACCTCCGCCCCCACAGCCACCATCCGCAACGATCCCCTGGTCTCCTGTACAAACATAAACGATGGATCTCCGTCAGACCCGTGCCCACACCACATCTTCAACAAAGCCAGCACCACCATCGCATCCCATCTCTGAAAAGCCATCAACATCTCCTTCGAGACAGCGACCTTCCTGGAGAGATCAATGCCTTACTGAAGAAACCAAAGGCTGACCCCAACGACCTCAAGAACTTCCTGCCCATCTCCCTGCTTCCGTTCCCAGCCAAGGTCATCGAGAAGACCGTCACCAGACAACTGACCCGCTACCTCGGGGAAAACAGCATCCTGGACCCGTCCCAGTCCGCGTTCCGCAGCAACCACAGTACCAAAAGTGCCCTCATCGCCACCACCGATGACATCAGAGCCCTGCTAGACAACGGAGAAACCGCGGTCCTCATTCTCCTGGACCTGTCAGCCGACTTCGACACGGTCTGCCACCACACCCATCGCACACGCCTTCACGACGCTGGGATCCAAGAGAAGGCCCTGGACTGGACCACCTCCTTCCTCTTTGGCAGGACCCAGAGCACCCGCCTCCCCCTTTCCGCTCCGAAGCCACCAAGATCATCTGCGGCGTACCCCAGGGCTCATCCCTCAGCCCAACACTGTTCTACATCTACATGGCACCGCTTGCCCACGTCGCCCAACTGCACGACCTCAACATCATCTCCTACGCCGACGACACCCAGCTGATCCTCTCCCTCACCAAGGACCCCCACACCGCAAAAACCAACCTCCACGAAGGAATGAAAGACGTCGCCAAGTGGATGAAGACCAGGCGACTGAAGCTGAACTCAGACAAGACGGAAGTCCTCATCCTCGGATCCACCGCCTCGGCCTGGGACAACTGGTGGCCGGCCGCATTGGAAACAGCTCCAACTCCCACTGACCACGCACGCAACCTAGGGTTCATCCTCGACTCTACCCTCTCCATGACAAAGCAGGTCAACGCCGTCTCCTCCTCCTGTTTCAACACCCTCCGCATGCTCCGCAAGATCTACAGGTGGATCCCCACCGAAACAAGAACAGTCACCCAGGCCCTCGTCAGCAGCAGGTTGGACTACAGAAACGCCCTCTACGCACGAGCCTCGGCCAATCTCCTGAAACGACTTCAACGCATTCAGAACGCCTCTGCACGCCTGATCCTCGACATCCCTCGCCGCAGCCACATCACACCCCACCTGAGAGACCTGCACCGGCTCCCCGTCAACAAGAGGATCACCTTCAAGTGCCTCATCCACGCACACAAGGCACTCCACAACCCGGACCAGCATACCTTAACAGACGACTCAGCTTCTACACCCCCAACCGCCAGCTCCACGCCGCCGACCTCGCCCTCGCCACAGTCCACCGCATCCGAAGAGCAACCTCCAGTGGCAGATCGTTCTCCCACCTCGCCGCCAGGACCTGGAACACCCTCCCCTTCCCCCTACTGCAGACCCAGGACCTGCTAACCTTCAGAAGACTCCTCAAGACCTGGCTCTTTGAGCAGTAGCAGCACTCCCCCTCCCCCCCCCCCCCCAGCGCCTTGAGACCCTCACGAGTAAGTAGTGCACTTTACAAATGTCTTGGTTGATTGATTGATTGATACACATAATTTAGGAATGTATATTGATATATTTATATATATATTTACTGTTTAACAGTAATATTAATAATATATACATATTTTATTTTAAAATATATGGGATCAATATCAATTAGGGCCAACCTACAACCAACACCCTTAAAGCGGAAACAGACAGAACACTGCAGCCTCAGCCACACGTGTTTCAACATCGCAAGCGTGTGCACCCTTGCTTTAACCATGCATATGACTTAATCAGGCATGTGCGTGATAAAGGCAGTGCGTGGTCTAGTTTCTGGCTGCTGCTGGGCAGAAGTAGGAAGACCTCACCAATAAGGGAGCCAGAGGATGCGGTGAGGTGTATGAGGCTGGGCTGGGGGGAGATAGTTTTCATGGCTGGGGGTAGTTTTCATGGCTGGGGGGAGGTTGGGGGAATTTTCAGGGCTGGGGGAGGGTCAGGGTAGTTTTCAGGGCTGGGGTTGGGGTAGTTTACTAATAAGGGGTTAGGATGTTAGGCCTATGGGCAGTGGAAGGTGTTGGGGTCGTTTTAGGGACAGCGTGGGGGTGGGAGGGAGTCGGGGTAGTGTATGTTAATGGCTAGGGACAGCGCAGTAGGACTGAGTTAGTGTATGTTAAGGGACAGGGTTTTAGGCCTGGGGCAGGGGGAGGGGAATGGGTAGTTGGGGTACATTTCAGGACTTAGGGGAGGGCAGGGTCGTTTTTAGGGCTCAGGGTGGGGGGGTGTCGAGATCGGTTTTTAAATTGGGGGTTTGGGTTTTAGGCCTAAGGGGAGTAGAAGGTGCGAGGTGATCGGGGTAGCATATGTTAAGGATTAGGGACAGCGCGACGAGGGAGAGGGTTTGAGTAGGTTATGTTAAGGGGCAGGGCTTTAGGGCTCAGGGCAGAGGGAGGGGAATGGGTAGTTTTCAGGGAAGGTTTTGGGCCTCAGGGAGGGGGGCAGGTCGGGGGTTTGTAGCTTAGGGCGGGTGTTGGAGTAGTGTTGACCTTATCCACACATACCACTTTATCATTAATGCCTTTACCACGAAATTACATGGTAAAGGCATGCATGATAGAGGAATGGGTGATCAAGATGCATTTGTGGTTCGCCCTCTGTGCTAGAGGTACACATGGTTTAGCCACACATGCCTCTATCATACAACCCCCTTTAAGCAAAGAACCAAAGTATGTCCATGAACTTAATGCAAATTTACAGAAGTCTATGATATTGTCAGGGTTATGAAAAACTACATACAAGATATGTATGCAGTAGACACTTTCTTGACAATTCAGAATGAGCTTTGGGCCACTTAGGAGATAAGAAAGCACTATTTGATGCACTAAAACACAATACGATAATACATTATGATAATTAACTGTTCAATGGCCATTTAACACCCATATGACGAAAGTAGCTGTGGTTATTTCTTTTGAACAAATAAGTAAAATATAGCACCAAATATGTTCAAAGTGCATTTAACACCTGTAGGAAAGTAGGATCTTTATTTCATGGTTACTCCCACTTTTTGCCTGGTGTCATTATGTTTTGACTGTAGTTTAACGGAATCCTGTTAACCAGAACTCCAGCATCTGAGCTCTCTCTCTACCAAAATGGCTTTGGTAAGTACTTCCGTATCTCCACAATTGGCTACTGGTGTAACCTTTTAAGTCATTGTTATGTGGTGCTGAGGTACCAAGGTCATAGACACACCAGGGGTTCACCATGGGCTGCACCATGTATTGTTCCACCCATGAGAGTCCACGTAAACTCTGATTACAGCCCTGCCATCACAACCTGTGTGAGATGGTGCTTGCACCTCTTACGACAGATGGAATATACTACTTACCAGTATGCATCTGTTCTTGGCATGTAGAGTTGCAGATCTATACACTGTGCATAGGTCGCCATCTGGTGTTGGGCCCGGATGTTTGCAGTTTGTTTTTCCTCTTGGAAAGTCTTTGGAAGTCACGAGGTCGGTGACTCCTCCTTTGGTTCGTATTGCGCATGGGCTTCGGCTCCATCCTCAGATTGTTTTTCGCCAGCAGGGAAAGATGGAGCGTAGTAGTAACAGTAAAGAAACCCATGTGTGTTGTATCTAAATAAGATAAACTGGAACGGATACAGGTAGCCGGGTGGGCGTGTATAGATCTGCAACTCTACATGCCAAGAACAGATGCATACTGGTAAGTAGCATATTCCATTCGAGGCATATGAGCTGCAGATTATACACTGTGCATAGATTATATAGCAGTACCCAACCCTAGCGGCGACCACCGGCATCCGTTGCAGTTGTTTGGAACAGTGTTTTTAGTACAGCCTGGCCCACACTAGCTTGTTGCTTGGTTTGCACATCTACACAGTAATGTTTTGTGAAAGTGTGCGGTGTTGACCATGTCGCTGCTTTGCAGATGTCATCTAGTGGTATGTTTCCTAGAAAAGCCATAGAAGCCCCTATCTGCCTTGTAGAGTGGGCTTTAGGGTGAACAGATAGCGTTTGTTTTGCTTTGTGGTAGCAAATCTGTATGCATTTTACAATCAACCTAGCTATCCCTGATTTAGAAATAGGGTTGCCTTTATGTGGTGGAGAGAAAGAGACAAATAGCTGTTTGGTTTTTCTGAAAGGTTGTGTTCTTTGGATGTAGTAAAGTAGGGCCCTTTTAACATCCAGTGTGTGTAAAGCCCTTTCCGCAACGGTTTGAGGTTGTGAGAAAAAGACTGGTAATTCTACAGACTGGTTTAAATGGAATGGAGAAATGACTTTGGGTAGAAATTTTGGGTTGGTACGGAGTACAACCTTGTTCTGATGCATTTGGAGAAAAGGTTCCTGTATAGTGAGTGCTTGTATTTCACTAACCCTTCTGAGGGAAGTGATGGCCACTAGAAAAGCTGTTTTCCATGTGAGAAATTGCAGCTCACATTTATGTAATGGTTCGAAAGGGGGTCCCATTAACCTTGTGAGAACTATATTCAAGTTCCAGACAGGTGAAGGTGGTACCCTGGGTGGAATTACTCTTTTGAGGCCTTCCATAAAGGCCTTGATAGCAGGCACCCTGAAAAGTGATAGGTGCTGCCTGTTCTGTAAATAAGCAGCAATTGCTGCGAGGTGCAACCGAATGGAAGTATATGCTAGGTTACACCTTTGTAGATGGAGCAAGTAACATATAATGTGCTGTATGGACACATTTAAAGGATTGATTGTGTTGTTGTGGCAGTAAACAACAAATCTTTTCCACTTTGCAGCATAGCATGCCCTAGTAGTAGGGTGTCTAACTTCCCTGATAATATTCATGCAATCAGGGGGAAGGTTAAGGTATCCGAATTCTAGGACCTCAGGAGTCAGATCGCAAGGTTGAGCTGAGCTGGGTCCGGGTGTCTGATCTCTCCATGGTTCTGGTTAGGAGACATGGTGAGAGGTGCAGATTTTGGTGTGGTACTAACGAGAGTTCCAGCAGTGTGGTGTACCACGGTTGTCTGGCCCACGTTGGAGCTACTAGGATTAGTGTTAGGGAATGCTGTTGTAGCTTTCGCACCACTAATGGAATTAGTGGGAGAGGTGGAAAAGCGTATGCAAATTTGTTTGACCAGTTCATCCATATCGCATTGCCTTTGGACAATAGGTGTGGGTATCTGGCGGCAAAGCTTGGGCATTTTTTGTTTTCGTGGGTGGCGAAGAGGTCTCTCTGTGGATGCCCCCACATCTGAAAGAACGGGTGAAGAACCTGTGGGTGAAGTTCCCACTCGTGGTTCTGCTGCGTTTGTCTGCTGAGCAGATCTGCCACTGTGTTTTGGACTCCTGGGACGTGTTGGGCCAGAAGAAAGATTTTTTGTGGACTTGCCCATCTCCATATGCTCTGTGCTAATTGAGAGAGCTGTGGAGAGTGTGTGCCCCCCTGTTTTTGAATGTAGTACATGGCAGTCATGTTGTCTGTGCGAATAAGGCCTGCCTTGCCTGAAATCTGCGTCTGGAAGGATTTTAGGGCGAGGAAGATTGCCAGTAACTCCAGATGGTTGATGTGGAGTAACTTCTGTTGCGGCGTCCATGTGCCCTGTACTGTGAGATGTAACAGATGAGCTCCCCAGCCGGAGAGCGATGCGTCTGTTGTCAGGATTATTTGTGGAACCGGGTCCAGGAACGGTCGACCTCTGGAAAGGTTTGTGGTGTTCCACCACTGCAGAGAGCAATGGGTGCGACCGTCTACCAACACCAGATCTGTCAGTTGCCCCTGGGCCTGGTTCCACTAGCGCGCTAAGCACTCTTGGAGTGGTCGCATCTGGAGTCTTGCATGGGGCACTATGAAAATGCAAGAGGCCATTATCCCTATCAGTTGCATAAACACTCTTGCTGGGAGAGAATGTTGAAATATGAATTTCTGACGCAGAGCCTGTATGTTTGCAATCCTGGCAGGATTGGGATAGGCTATGGCTTTTGAGGTGTCTATGGTAGCACCGAGTTATTGTTTTGTGTGTGATGGTACCAGGTGGGACTTTTGATGGTTCACTGTGAACCCTAGCTGGTGAAGCAGTTGGATTGTAGCGGCCGTGTGTTGCACACATTGTTCGTAGGACGTGGCTTTTATTAGCCAGTCGTCTAAGTAGGGGAAGGCGTGAATGTGCTGTCTTCTGAGGTGTGCAGCCACTACTGCTAGGCACTTGGTGAATACCCTTGGTGCTGTTGTTACCCCGAACGGGAGCACCTTGAACTGGTAGTGTTGCCCGTCCACCACAAATCTGAGGTACTTTCTGTGAGCCTGGTGTACTGGGATGTGAAAGTATGCGTCTTTCAAGTCCAGAGTGGTGAGGAAGTCGTTCTGGGAGAGGAGTGGAAGAACCTGTTGAAGGGTTACCATGTGAAAATGGTCTGAATGTATGTAAGTATTTAGAGGTCTGAGATCTAGGATAGTTCGTAGAGTCTCGTCTCTCTTTGGAATCAGAAAGTACAGGGAGTAGACCCCTAAATTTGGTTGATTTATGGGGACCTGCTCTATGGCTTGTTTTACCAGGAGGGAGATCACCTCCTGTTTTAGTAACGTAGCATGTTCTTGAGACATAGGGCGTTGCCTGGGTGGAATGTTTGGGGTCACCCATCTGTCTGAGGTGATTGTCTCCCAGACGTGAAGGAAATGTTGTATTCTGCCCCCAACCGGAGTGGAATGGTCTGGAGGGAGCGGGGAAAAGTCATTGGGTAGGAGGTGTGGCAGAGCCGGCGGTATTTGTCTTGCCTCTGCCTTTATTATTATTGCCTCTGTATCTACCTCTTTGATAACCCTTTGTGAAGGTAGATTGAGGAGGGGATTTGTAGGACGTGGATGCACTATCCGAGGAGTAGCCTCTGCCCGTGCCCCGAAAGAAAGAGCGTCGAAAAGAGCGCCTAGGAGTGTGTGACTGTAGGGCTCCCATGGATTTCGCTGTGTCAGTATCTTTTTTCATCTTTTCGAGGGCTTCATCAACTTTTGGGCCAAATAGATGATCTTGGTCAAATGGGTGGTTCAATATAGAGGCTTGTACCTCAGGTTTAAAACCTGAAACTCTGAGCCAGGCATGGCGACGGGGAAGGACACTGGTGTTTATGGCCCTGGAGGCTGTATCTGCTGCATCTAGGGCACAGCGTATAGAGGTATTAGTTATTGTTTTTCCCTCTTGGATCAATTCATTAGCCCTATTCCTGTATTTTTCAGGGAGATGGTGCATGATGGTCTCTAACTCATCATAATGCGCCCTGTCGTATCTGGCCAATAGCACTGGCGTGTTGGCGATACGCCATATATTGGCGGCTTGTGACGCAGTGCGTTTCCCTGACGCGTCTAGGAGCTTGGACTCTTTGTCAGGTGGTGGTGCTTCGCCTGACGCCTGAGAATTTGAGCGCTTCCTAGCTGTAGATACCACTAGGGAATCCAATGGTGCAGGACCTTTAATGTATGAAGGGTCTGTGGGGGCGGCTTTGTATTTTTTCTCTATACGGGGGTTTAGGACCCTGGCCCTGACTGGGTCTTTAAAAACCTCCAGTGCATGTTTAATTACTCCCTTCAACATAGGTAGAATGGTAGTAGACCTATGTGCATTGTCGAAGGTGTCTAGGAGAAAATCTTCCTCCACTGGGTCAGTATGTAACTCCACCCCGTGGTAGTGTGCCGCCCTTTGTAATAGGTGGTGAAAGCCTAAGGAATCTTCAGGTGGGGATGGCCGAGATGGGAAAAGGCCATCCTGTGGGACATCTGGGATGTCCGGATTGTTATAGTCGTCCCATGGGTCTGGAGATCCAGTAGGGGTGGGGTCTTGTGGCACATCTGCTGGATCATAATAAGGGTCTCCTAAATCGTCTGGGACAGGAGACAAGGTTAGGGAACGATGAGGCAGGGGTGGTGAGGGTGGAGGTGGGGAGGGTGGAGGAGGTAGAGGAGGTGGGGAAGGCACTCTGAAAGGGGAGGTAGCAGTGTCTTTCCTCTTTGGAGGTGGAGGTGGAGCTGGTTTGTTCAAGTGTCTCTTTTTTTAAGACAATGTCAAATGTCCAGTTTTTGGATCCTTGGTGAGTGTCTTTTGCAGAGGATCCGGTGTGAAAAGTTCTTGCGACACTGGTTGTTCGGTCGGCGCCGAAGTTTTCGGGGCCGACGGCTTTTTAGGCTTGTCTAAGCCGTGCTTCTTTGGGACCTCTGATTTTTTGGTCGGTGTCGAAGAAGGCTTCGGCACGGGAGTGTCGGTGCCGAGGACCTTGTGATGTTTGGCCGGCACGGGAAGGGCAGGTTTCGACACCGAAGGCTTTGGTACTGGGTTCGGTGTGGAGATGGAGGACGATTTTTTATTCGGTGCCGAAGGGTGTTTTTCGGTACCGCTGGTCGGCTGGCTCGAGCCCGAGCTGCCGGAAGGCTTAATAGGCTTCTTTACCGGGCCCGAAGGTGGGGTGTGATAAGCAGTATCCTTGGTCTTGCCTAGGCCCGAAGGCGAAGGTGTGACCGAAGCCTTTTTGGGTGTTGGCGTGGGTGTGGGAGGGGTAGATTGGTACTCACGACCCTCTGCGCCGGGGTGATGTCCTCCACATCGGAGTCGTCGGCCGTGTTCAGCGGAGAGGCAGAGGTTGCACACCTCATGAAGATCGGTGTGGGGGAATTTGGACCCACATCGAGGGCACTTCTTGAAGGGAGTTCTTTCCATCAGCCGAGACTGGAGCCGGAATAGGCCCGAAGGCCGCCGTCGACGACCGGAATCGAAGAAGTGCCGAAGAGAAGGTGATTAAGTTCGGAACCGGAGCGCGAAGTATTATATCCGAGCCCGATGGCGAAAAAAAACAATCTGAGGATGGAGCCGAAGCCCATGCGCAATACGAACCAAAGGAGGAGTCACCGACCTCGAGACTTCCAAAGACTTTCCAAGAGGAAAAACAAACTGCAAACATCCGGGCCCAACACCAGATGGCGATCTATGCACAGTGTATAATCTGCAGCTCATATGCCTCGAACATAATTTTCCTTATATCTGAGGTCACTGCACTTAAAACCTATGAGTCACCCATATGGTAAGCCCTTCAGCATGAGCAGGACACCCCTACAAACCCCAGAGTCGATGTTCCAGGCTTTGTAAGTGAGGCCAGCCATTTTAAGACATATACTGGACATCAGTCATTACGAGGCATTTAACTATATAACGGCTGCGCCGAAACTGGTCATGTTTGGTATCACAACACTGATTCCGGTGTTGGAGGTATGATCCCATGTACTGAGGGGCCCCTTAGATGAGCCCCCTGTACTCCCGGTTACAGCCCTTCAGGGTCTGACAGCAAGCTAGTGTTGCTGCTGACAACAGACACTGTTCTACCCTCCTGCTACTGAGCTGAGCTTGAGCAGAGAAGATAGAACAATAGGTTTCCTCTCAGACAGACAGAACTTAGTGTATTGGGCTGTGGTGGTGGTGCTTTCCAGCGCCACCAGACTGCATCAAAGAGCACATTTGGTGCGCTCCTTGCATACACCAGTTTGAGCCATTTCAGGAACCCTTGTCTCCCGCTCTGGCACAAAACTGGACAAAGGACAGGGGAGTATCCTCCCCTCTGTGCAACCTCTCCTCTGGGAGGGATCCCTGAGTTGTTCCAACCCTTCCTTTGGGTATTTGAGGGCACCCCCCATGGGTGGGTCCTCATATTCTTTGTGGAACAAGACTCATCTCTGAAACCAAGACACTATTCAACCACCTGGACCCTTGGACTTTGCCTGGAACTGAGACTACTTCAAGGAAGACTCATGTTGCTCCTGGTCTTGCTGTTCTGCAAGTATTCTTCCTTGTCTGTGTCTGTGCTTTGCTTAGGACCTCTCTGGGCATCAGGGATATTTGAAGTTATCTCCATTGGAGTGAAGGAGTTACTCCCCTGCATCTACAGGCACTGCATCAAAGATGGCCGGTCTGCTGCTGCTGTTGTCTATGGACTTCCAGAGGCTCAACCACACAGGTGGTGGATCTGTGGTTCCTCCCAGGCCTGACCTATCTTCCCTGCAATTTGGAGGATAGTATCCCTCGTCGGAGCCTCTGGGTCCAAACCCCTGTGCACCACATCAACTTGTTGATGCAAAGGCTTGTTGGCTCTGCACTCCGGAGATCTTCGGGCTACAAGAAGCTCCAGCCTCCCATCCCTTGAAGAACAGAATCCTCCCTGCATCCCTTGCATTGTGGGCCTTAATCTTTTGTTAACTGTCTGAGGTCCTCTTGCGATTCCTGTTCCTTTGGCCTGCGGGTCCTCTCGAGGGTCTTCTTCTGCTTGGTGAGCTCCCCTGCTTTAACAGCGCCTGCAAGTGGCGAGTCCCTTGGACCTTGCTGGTCCCAACAACTGCACCTTGTCGTCTTCATTGCCACTTTTAGGCTACCAAGGCTTGTTGGTGCTTCCGTCAGATATTGACCACCTGGACACCGACATCCGAAGGGGGAGAGCTTGCGTACAGCTCCAGGTCTTCCACAGTGTTGCCAGGTCCTCACAGGTCCTCCTGAACTCTTCTAAACATCCTGACATGGGTGGGCATTGTGCTTCTGTGCCTGATGGTCACTTCTGAGTGACATAGACTCTGCCCCCTCTGCTTGCAGGTTCTCCTCTTCAAGAATCCACCCTTAGATTCCACCAGACATCCTCACTGACTTGTCCGGAGGCCAGTCTTCCTGAGTTGCCTGTTGTCATCTACGAGAGGTTCAGATGTCACTTCACCCCTCTGCACCCAGCTCACCTGGTGCAGGTAACCTGGTTCCTGGGGTATCGTGGATATGGTGTCTCTGCAACCTTCTGTCCTCCAAAGGGTTTCTTCAGGGTCCTCTGGGGTGGGCCCTATTTTTAAACAGCAGCTGCGACTTTTCCATTGACTTCTACTGAACACTATGCTGTTTTTCCACTCTACACATAGCCTCCTTGGGGTTCCTGGGTACCTACCTTGGCTCCTCCAATCTCTTCTAACTCCTTTGGTCTAAGTCCTGTTCTCCTTTGCAGTTCACATTCCACCTATTTAGTATATAGTTTGGTCTCCTCCTTGAGACCAGTGTATATTTGTGTTACTTACCTGATTTCTTTGAATTATTCTTATGTTTATTATTAATATCTATGGATAGGAAATGTACCAAGTGATAGTGATAGTGTTGTGTAATAAATATACTTATTTTTCATAAACACTATGTGGTTCTTTCTTATCTAATCTACACTATTCATTAAATGTGGTAAAACAATCTGTTTACACTCCTTCAAGATAAGCCTGAAGGCTGCTCTCCACAGCTACCCCTTTGACAGCTTTTAAGGTTATCAAAGACCACTAAAATCACCATAAGGGATGCCTCGATTAGTGCAAGGTGCATCACTCTTTTAACCCCTTATATGCGTCGGACGCGAGGGAGCCGTCCGAAGCATAAGTGCTCATGTGCGTCGAACAGCTCCTGCACGTCTGATGCCATGGCACAGGGAACTCCTCTGGTGCGGGCTCCAGACGGATTCCCTTTTCCCCCAACAGCCTCGGGAGCTGGGGCATGTCGCACTGACATCATTTCAGTGAAACCGAAACTGATATGAGCTGATAGGTTCATTTCAGTTTCACTTTCTACGTGCTCAAGGGGCTAACCCAGCCCCCTGAGCACGATGAAAGACGGGAGCAGTATCATTGGAAAGGGGAGAATCCCCTGGGGGGTGGGCAGAAAGCACACTAGGCGCCAGGGATTTTCTTTTATGTATATAGGGTTGGGGGCTGCCCAAAATGGGCATGCTGATGCACCCACCCCCAAAAAAACCCACTGTCTTTCTGCCCTCCCAGGAGGCAGATAGGGGCAATAGCCCATGATCTGGCAGATAGGGGCAATAGCCCATGATCTCAGAAAGCCCACTAGACAACAGGTTTTTTTTTTATACGTAGAGGTGGGGGCTGCCCAAAATGGGCAATGCAATGGCTCCACCCCCCAAAAAAATTGCCACAGCCATTCTTCCTCCACTGGGAGGCAGATGGGGGCAATAGTCCTTAATCTGCGTCCCGGGGGAGCTAAAAGCCCACTAGGGATTTTGTAGTCTTTTTTATACGTAGGGGTGGGGGCTGCAGAGAATGGGCATGCTGATGCCCCCACATCAAAAAAGGCTTTCTGCCCCCCTGGAAGGCAGATCGGGCAATAGCCCCTTGTCTTCCCCCGTGGGGTGGCAGAAAGCCCACTGGACACCAGGGATATTTTATGAGAATGCCAGTGAGAAGCCGCATAGGCAAGCGTTGCTCCCTTTTCTTTAGGCACACATTTTGGCTGTTTCAGCGATATCTTTATTCTCATCTGCACCCAAGCGGGTGCAGAAAACCATTAGAAACCAGGGGGAGTTTGTGTGTGTGTAAACATGAGTTTGGCTGACTGGTGCTTGCCTGGTGGTGCTTGGCTTGCGGTGTACGTGGACTGGTGTTCGGCTGACTGTGTGCGTGGGTGGTTATTGGCTGCAGGGCTGGCCGTAGCTGGCACCGGCCATTTCCCCAGCGGGCCTGGAGGGGTGTGGGCCGGTTTCTGGCTGTGGTGTGGGGGGGGGGGGTCAGTTTTGTCACTGGGGGACGGTTTTGCAACAGTGCTGCAATATCGGGCCACAGTAACAACAGCAGGAGCTGTGCTTTGTACTAGCATGCACGCCACCCCCATGCCCCAGGGTCGGTCGAGCAGCAGTCTGCCAGGGCTGGTTGCTGTTCCCAATCTGGCCCTTCTGTGGGTGGTGTGCGGGGACGATGCTTGGCTGGTGGAGTGCATGGGTCGTGCTTGGCTGGCAGTGTGTGTGGATATTGGTTGGCTGACTGTGTGCATTGATAGCATTTGGCTGGCGGTGTATGTGAATGGCGCTTGGCTGGCAGTGTGCATGGATGGCGCTTGGCTGTTGGTGTGTGTGGATGGGGCTTGGCTGGCGGTGTGCGTGGATGGCGCTTGGCTGGTGGTGTGCGTGGATGGTGGTGTGCATGTACTGGCTCTTGGCTGGCGGTGTGGCTTGTATGAATCCCCAAGCATTTTCTTACCCAGAATCCCCAGCAAACCTCAAATTTACTTAAAAAGTCACAATCTCCTCACATTTCTGTGTGAGTAAGTTGTAGGATCACCACGCAGGCACACATTTCCTGATACCCAGTATTCCCCTTGGTCTCCCGAAAAAAATGATACCTCACTTGTGTGGGTGCCCAAAGTAGTGTCAGCCTAAAAACGTATAAACAAACTGCCCTTTTGGACCCAGTTTGGGCCCCCCTCAATCTCTACACGTCTTTGGCCCTTATAAGTCATAGACACTTGACCCATCCACACAAGTAAATTATCATTTTTATCGGCAGACTGGGGGGAACGCTGAGTGGTAGGAAGTTTGTGCAGTACGTGATCCCAGAACTTTCCCACACAGATATTGGAGGAAAATGTGCCTTTTTACCTAAATTGAGGTTTGCAGCGGGTTTTGGGAAAGAAAATGTTGGGGGATCAATGCAAGTCACACCTACCTGGACTCCCACGGGTGTCTAGTTTACAGAAATGTCTAGGTTGTTTAGGGTACATTAGATGTCTGCAAACCCGGGACCAAAAACGCAGGTGCCCAACCATCTATCAGAAAATTACCTGGTTTTTCAAGGGGGTCACCTGCGTTTTTGGTCCTGGGCTCATCGACCATCTAGGGAAACCTACCAAACCCACACATTTCTGAAAACTAGACACCCTGGGGAGTCCAGGGAGGTATTGCTTCTGTGGACCCCTAATGTTTTCCTACCCAGAATCCCCTGCAAACCACAAATTTAGCAGAAAAAAACACATTTTCTCAGATTTCTGAGTGGGAAAGTTGTTGAATCACCGGGCTGACACAAATTTCCTACCACCCAGCGTTACCCCAGATCTCCCGATAAAAATGGCACTTCACTCGCATGGGTGGGCCAAGTACCCCATGACAGTCAAGGGCCTAAAACGTATTGCGGAGACATCAAAATTACCAATCACAAAACGACCTGGTTTTCCAAGGGAGGGCACCTGGGTGTTTGGCCCCGGGCTCGGTGGCCATCTAGGGAAACCTACCAAATCCAAACATATCTGAAAACTAGACACCCTAGGGAGGCCAGGGAGGCACGCCTTGCGTAGATTCCCAGAATCCGCTGCAAACCTCATATGAGGCACAGGGTCAAGACTGATTTGCATATGGCCATGTCTAAACTGGGGTGGTGTAGTGGGCAAAAGAACGATGGATTTAACGCAGATCTCTTGACTGGGGGAGAATGTCTGCATTGTCAGCATTCCGTCCATCAATTGTTTGTTGTAACGCTTTTCGCCCTAAGTGGGATGGGTATTCCCAGACGTGGGACCCGTGCTCACTACGCCACTGCAGTCAAGCTATCCTGGCTGATGACGGCTGATAGCCAGAAACTGATCCTAGGATGCTTGATTCCGGTCCAGGGAAGACATGGCTTGGCAGTTCGGGCTGGACTGTTCCCATGAGGCACAGGGTCAAGACTGATTTGCATATGGCCATGTCTAAAGTGGGGTGGTGTAGTGGGCAAAAGAACAATGGATTTAACCCAGATCTCTTGACTGGGGGAGAATGTCTGCATTGTCAGCATTCCGTCCATCAATTGTTTGTTGTAACGCTTTTCGCCCTAAGTGGGATGGGTATTCCCAGACGTGGGACCCGTGCTCACTACGCCACTGGAGTCAAGCTATCCTGGCTGATGACGGCTGATAGCCAGAAACCGGTCCTAGGACGCTTGATTCCGGTCCAGGGAAGACATGGCTTGGCAGTTCGGGCTGGACTGTTCCCATGAGGCACAGGGTCAAGACTGATTTGCATATGGCCATGTCTAAACTGGGGTGGTGTAGTGGGCAAAAGAACGATGGATTTAACCCAGATCTCTTGACTGGGGGAGAATGTCTGCATTGTCAGCATTCCGTCCATCAATTGTTTGTTGTAACGCAAACCTCATATTGAGCTGAAACAAAATCACTTTTTCCACACATTTTTAGGTAGGATCACCGTGCCAGCACAAATGTCCTACCCCACAGCGTTCCCCTCAGTTTCCCGAGTAAAATGATAGCTCACGTGTGTGGCTGTCCAATGCAGAATCAGCTAAACAAGCCACTTTGTGATAAGATCATTTTGATGTCTCCACAATACGTTTTGGGCCCTTGCCTGTCGCAGGTACTTGGCCCACCCACATGAGTGAGGTACCATCTTTATCAGGAAACCTGGGGAAACGTTGGGTGAAATTTGAGTCAGTTTGTAACAAAGAGAGAGGGACCCCTGTCGCAAGGGAGAGGGGTACCAAACAAGACCTTAGTCAGAAAAAACACAATCAATCAAACACACAAGTCTCACATTAGCAGGATGAGAATGGGCATCAAAAAATGCAATCAAAAGAATAATATAAATAGTTATTGACAAATGTATTCAAAGTAATCACATATGTCACAAAATATGTAAAATATTACAAAGATATTTTAAAAGGATAAACAATTTCCAAATTTCATAACATAAAAAATAAAAATCAATTAAAACTTCTTTTTATGGTTCATAAACAAATAATGTAACAAATCTACATCAGTATTCATACAAAACAGTACATTTATAAATTGGGAAAAAGAGAAGAGAAAAGGACAAGTTAATCCTATTCAAGCTAGGAAATCGCCAAATCAAAGATTCATCGGTTGTGACCACAATGAAACTCGATCATAATATACATGTCACAGAACCATTGTCATCACAGATTTTGTATGATTTCCTTTCATTAAAGCATCAATTTGAGTCAGCCTGGTGATCCCACCATTTTCGTACACAGAAATTTGAGAAAAATTGGATTTATTTCAGCTAAATTTGAGGTTTGCAGGGGATTCTGGGTAGGCAAACGTTGGGGTGTCCACGCAAGCCATACCTCCCTGGAATAACCCACGTGTCTAGTTTTCAGAAATGCACGGGTTTGGTTGGTTTCTTTAGATGGTTGCCGAGCCCGGGGCCAAAACCCCAGATGCCCTCCTTGCAAAACCAGGTTGTTTTTTGATAAGTACTTTTGATGTCTCCACAATGCGTTTAGGGCCCTTCCCTGCCGCGGGCACTTGGCCCACCCACACAAGTGAGGGAACATTTTTATAAGCAGAATTTGGAGAATGCGGGTTGGGTGGAAGTTTGTGGACCAACGCGGACTGCAGAACTTTCCAACACAGAAATGTGGGGAAAATTTGTTTTTTTTAACAAAGTTTGAGGTTTGCACAGGATTATGGGTAACAGAACCTGGTGAGAGCCACACAAGCCACACTCTCCTGGATTCCCCTGAGTGTCTAGTTTTAAAAAATTTATAGGTTTGCTAGTTTTCCCTAGGTGCCAGTAGAGCTAGGGTTCAAAATCCACAGCTAGGCACTTTGCAAGAAATAGGTTAATTTTCACTGTAATAACGTGGTGAGTCCACATTGCGTTTTGGCCCCTTTCCTGCCACGGGCACTAGGCCTACCCACACCAGTAAAGTACCATTTTTATCAGGAGACTTTGGGGAATTACGGGGTGGGAGGAAGTTTGTGGATCCACTCAGATCCCAGAACTTTCCATCACAGAAATGTGAGGAAAATATGTTTTTTTTTTTTACAAAGTTTGAGATTTGCAAGGGATTCTGGGTAACAGAACCTGGTGAGAGTCACACAAGTCACCCTCTGCTGGATTCCCCTGAGTGTCTAATTTTAAAAAATGTATAGGTTTGCTAGTTTTTCCTAGGTGCCAGTAGAGCTAGGGTTCAAAATCTACAGCTAGGCACTTTGCAAGAAATGGGTTAATTATCACTGTAAAAACGTGGTGTGTCCACGTTGCTTTTTGGCCTGTTTCTTGTCGCAGGCACTAGGCCTACCCACACAAGTGAGGTACAGTTTTTATAAGGAGACTTTGGGGAATTACCGGGTGGGTGGAAGTTTGTGGATCCTCGCAGATTCCAGAACTTTACATCACAGAAATGTGAGGAAAATATGTTTTTTTTTACAAGGTTTGAGGTTTGCATGGGATTCTGGGTAACAGAACCTGGTGAGAGTCAGACAAGTCAGCCCTCCTGGATTCCCATGTGTGTCTATTTTAAAAAAATGTATAGGTTTGCCAAGGTGCCGGCAAAGCTAGGGTTCAAAATCCACAGCTTGGAAGCTTGCAAAAAAAAGGTCAGTTTTCCCAGTAAAAATGTGGTGTGTCCACGTTGCTTTTTGGGCCGTTTCTTTTTCACGGGCACTAGGCCTACTCACACAAGTGAGGTACCAATTTAATTGGGAGACTTTGGGGAATGAGGGGTGGGTGGAATTTTGTGGATTCACGCAGATTCCAGAACTTTCCATTACAGAAATGTGAGGATATTTTTCTTTTTTACCAAGTTTGAGGTTTACAAGGGATTTTGGGTTTACAGAACCTGTTGAAAGTCACAGAAGTCGCCCCCTCCTGGATTTCCTCTGGGTGTATTGTTTTTAAAAATCTATAGGTTTGCTAGATTTGCCAAGGTGCCGGCACAGCTAGGATTCAAAATCCACAGCTAGGACCTTTGCAAAAAAACATTAATTTTTCGTTATTGATGCACTTTATAATAATGTTATCAATGTAATATCGACAAATTCCTAAAGCTTGTATATATGTTCATCTTATGCATGCCATAACTTCAATGCATTGCTGTGCTGTTGGTTCTGTTTTTACCAATAAAAGTTTATAATAATTTTTTTTTAAATGTCATTTTTTACTGTAAAAATGTGGTGTGTCCACGTTGCATTTTGGCCCATTTCCTGTCGCAGGCACTAGACCTACCCACACAAGCGAGGTACCATTTTTATCGGAAGACTTTGGGGAATGCCAGCTGGGTCGAATTTTGCAGATCCATGCAGATTCCAGAACTTTCCATCACAGAAATGTGAGGAAAATGTTTTTTTTTTTCCCCAAAGTTTGAGGTTTGCAAGGGATTCCGGGTAACAGAACCTGGTGTAAGTCACACAAGTCATACCCTCCTAGATTCCCCTGGATGTCTATGTTTAAAAAATGTATAGGTTTGCTAGGTTTCTCTAGGTGCTGGCAAACCTAGGGTTCAAAATCCACAGCTAGGCACTTTGCAAAAAAAGGTCAGTTTTCACAGTAAAAATGTGCTGTGTCCACGTTGCGTTTTGGGCCGTTTTCTGCTGTGGGCACTAGGCTTACCCACACAAGTGAGGTACCATTTTTATCGGGAGACTTAGGGGAACACAGAATTGTAGAGCAACCGTTATTACCTATTGACTTTCTATGCATTTCTGCCTTCCGAATGTAAGACAATGTATAAAAAATAGGGCCCTTTGAAAAATACCGGTTCTAAACTCTATGGGCCCGATTCACAGAACTAACTTAAGACAAAATCCTAAACTTACTACCATTTTGGTATTCACAGAAGGCACTTACTCATTTTGGTATTCACAGAAGACACTTACTCACTTCGGTATTCACAGAAGTTAGGAGTCCTAACTTTAGGACTCCTAAATGCCTTCTGTGAATACCGAAAGTCTTAAAATTAGGATTTTTCTCAGTTTAGGGGTCCTAAAGTTAGGACTCCTAACTTTACTACCACTAAACTGAGAAAAATCCTAATTTTCAGGCTTTCGGTATTCACAGAAGGCATTTAGGAGTCCTAAAGTTAGGAGTCCTAACTTTACTACTACTAAATTGAGAAAAAGCCTAATTTTAAGACTTTCAGTATTCACAGAAGGCATTTAGGAGTCCTAAAGTTAGGAGTCCTAACTATACTACTACTAAACTGCGAAAAATCCTAATTTTAAGACTTTCGGTATTCACAGAAGGCATTTAGGAGTCCTAAAGTTAGGACTCCTAACTTCTGTGAATACCGAAATGAGTAAGTTCCTTCTGTGAATACCAAAATGAGTAAGTGCCTTCTGTGAATACCAAAATGGTAGTAAGTTTAGGATTTTGTCTTAAGTTAGTTCTGTGAATCGGGCCCAAGATTTTGTTCCTGTTTTGGAAATACATAGGTGTCCTTGATACCTATTTTTCACTTTTCATATTTTACCAAATGAATTGGTATATACCCAGTACACAAAGAAAAACCATTGCAAGACGCAGCTCAGTTATTGGCTCTGGGTTCCTCGGGTTCTTGGTGAACCTACAAGTCCTATATATCCCCACATCCAGAACGTTCCAGCAGGTGTAATAGTATATTGCTTTAAGAAGTCTGTCATATTTAGAAGTTGTTACAGCTGAAAACGTTGGCACAAATGGCTGTTTTTTTCAACTCATTTTCATTTTTTCTTATTTTCAACTGTTAGTTTCTATAACAAAAACATTGAAGGATATACACAGATGACCCTTGCTGAATTCAGAATTTTGTCTACTTTCAAAAATATATAGATTTCCGGGATCCATTATTGCTTTCACACCCATTCCTACCACTAACTGGAAGGAGGTTGAAAGCACAAAAGGTAGCAAAAATAGGCTATGTCCCAGTACATTTTCATAACTGTGTAAAGAATGTTGGTTTTCTGTCAAAAGTATACTTGTCCCTGAAAGCTGGGAAGATGATGAATTCAGCACCACAAACATATTGTTGATACCATTTGCAGGGTAAAAACCCAGAAGCTTTCTTCTGCAGCACATAGCTGTATTTCGGCTAATTTCCGGGTCCCCTCCAGGGGAATTCACAAACCATGGGTACCTTTAAAATTCCCATGATGTTGGTAGAAGAGAACGCAAATTTGGCATGAATACCATATGTGGACAAAAAGGTTCAGGGGCCTAAGCACAAACTACCCATAAATAGACAAAAAAAGAATTCGGGGGGGAAAGGCCTAGAAGCAAAAGGGTTAAGTGTGCACCATATACTAAGCCAGCCTCCAACAACACCCATCATCCTCCATGTAGAAAAGTGATACGCCCATTATCCGTAGCTGAATTTGGAAAAAAATCTTGCCCAGGTTATACAACACCTATGTACCACCCAGAATACCCAATGTACAAATTAGCTGGCCTCATGTTCCAAACAGGAATACTGGTTCAGACCTTTAAAGCCCATAATCCCCCATCATAAAAGAGGTAATTACCATCTGTATACAAGAAACATGAACATACAGAGCCATGTACATGGTATAGCCATTTATCACCCATCATCCCCCATGTAGAAAATCATTATACCCATTATCCCAAGAGGAATCAGTAAAAAACGGAGTCCAGGATACATAGCAGCCATTTATCACCTATAATCCCCCAAGTAAAAATGAGGTACCATATACATTTAACGGACATTGAAATTTATAGTAACCCTATTTCATAAATAGCCCATGTGCCATACAGAAATATATTTTATTCAGTGTCAGTTATATGATATTCATTGCGCACACTTAAATCCCCATGAAGAAAATAGCTATCCCCTTTTTCTTAAAAGAAACGTATCACCTACATTGCCAGGTAAGTGTTACTGCCATTTAACATTCATAATTGCCTATTACAAAGGTCTAGTTGAATTGCATTCTGCATAAATTCTAGCATAGTGTAAATGTAAGTGTTGCAAATGTCACATATTCTATTTTCCGATTTGAATAAACTAACATTCATTGCTAATTACATCATTACCATACTTCAACTAATTATTTCTCTTAACTAAAGTTCATTATGTATCCACTACCACTTAAAACTCTTGCGTTACAAGTGCCTATGATCCAGCAATGCAATGGTTAAACCAGCACATACTCACCAGGAATGTACAATAGAATACATCATCATAGCATAAATGTATTTATAGGTAGGTGAAAATGTACACTAGGGGCCTGATTACCAGTTTGGCAGTGCGTGAGCGGCCCGCTTTCGCACCACCAATCTGTGTGCGCACTGCCTGCCAGATTACAAGTTTCCTCATGTCTGGTGGACTTTAAATTCCATGCCGTGCAGGTACTGGGGTGCATGCACACAGGGGGGCAGATGTTGTGCCCCTCTGCATGCATCCCCATGCAAATGTCCCAGTAGGGCCACATTTATTTAAGGACCGCCAGCCTTTTCATGGAGTAAAGACCTCCATGACACCGCTGGTGGTCCTGAAACTCGTATTATGCATGGCTGTGCCGCAGAGGCACCACCAGCATATTACTGAGATCCTGACTGCCACGCCACCGCCAGGGAATGGCAGTTCCCTGGCAGCTGCTGGAGTGCAATGGCGGTTCGACCGCCAAGGTTATGTGTGATATGACAGTCTGACCGCTGTAGCGGTGGTGGCTGGACTGTCACCGCCACGCTCTTGCGAGATTGTCGGTCTTCAGACTGCCAAACTCTTTATTAGGCCTTAAGTAACTGCCTGCCAGCAAGGAAATGGTTAATGAAAATAGTGTTTGTGACAAATGGACCACTGTGATGTGTCATGGAAGCATACAAAAATCACATTTCTCAAATGTTTTCCTTCATACATTGCTAAAACAGAATCATTACTTAATTGTGTGGCTTTACGGCCAGCAATTCAATAGTTAAAAATGTGTGATGTGACATTGGTAATAAAACCATAAAAACATCTTTTGTGGGTAGTCAATACAAAATGATGAAAACCGAGTGCACCTTCCCTGTGTACTTGTGAGTTTCAAATAGCACTCCCTCTAGTGGACACTTCAGAGAATGCAGCCCATCATCCTCTTTGATTCTTTCAGTACACCCCCCTGGAGAACAGCTGAGACTGCCGCCACTACCCACCTCATTGTAGTGATAACAATGGCTACAAAGTAAACAAAACGTCACTGTGGGCTGTTGGGCTACCCCCCTTTTGCCTCTCTGCTGTTGGTTAAGCGATGACCTGTAAATGCTGCAATTGATAAAGGCATTTTCTTTTCGTGAGCAAAAAACTCTAGCACCCTTGCATATCCGGGAACCAAGCTCAAGAAGCACTTGGGGAAAAATTAGTTACTTTTTACAATACATGCTTTAGTGTATGTATGTCTGTGTTTTAATTCTGTGCAGTCTTGGTAGACTTGTAGAAAGGTAAATAGGATAAACTGATAGCATGTGCTGCAGGGGTCATGGCATCACGTGTGCACTTGCCATACGTTATATAGCACAGGTTGACTCTATGGGGCATATCATCAAGGGCTTTATCACCGCTTTTCTGGCTTTTAAAGCCAGAAAAGCGGAAATAAAAAAAATGCCCTATCAGCAAGAGGGTGCTAACATACGTATTCGCATGTTAGCACCCTTTTACACTACGCCTACCTTTGTATCTCTAATGAGATGCAAAGTGGGAGTTCCTGACATACACTACATGTCAAGAGAGCAATATCGCGTCTTTGCGCTATCAGCAAGGATGCCCTTGCATTTTAGCAGACGTTAGTTTTTGGAGAAAACTGCTGCTTTCTCCAAAAACTAACGTGTGCTAAAATCCTGACTAAGCCACCCCTAACATTGGGGGTGGATTATGCTGATAAGACCACAGGGTCGTATCAGCAAGGTTATCGCCCTTTTGCAGGGAACATCGCTGGAAAACCAACGATGTTCCCTGCAAAACGGCGATAACATCGCTATCTCTGGAATTTTTATCGCCCTGGAGCAGCGCTTGGTTGATAACGCGCTACCAGGGCGATAAAAAGCAGAGATAGCCAGCGATAAGAAAATTAGTGCTAAGCACGGCCAGCGATAATTATCGCTGACCGTTGCTGATAGGGCCCTATATCTTTAGTTTAGATTTCCAAAACCCAAATTCAGGACACCTCACAGACCTAGAATTAGGATTTTTGGGGAGAAACCACAGATGATATAGGGCTACAACTGCAAACCTCAAGGAGAAAGCAGGATATAAGAGTACGATGCCTACTTCACAATGAACAGAACTCGAACAGGCAGCTAGTGGGAATCATACCCAGAAAATTAAGTGCACAGTTGGTGGTCTTTTTAAATTAGCTTATTTAGGCCCTAACACATGACTTTGATTGGCTGAGTGAGTATAGGGTGAGTATATGGTAAGAATGGGTACCTGCATCATGCTCAGTAGTAATGCTAACAATGTGCAGATCCCATCTAGTTTGCAGACCCCATCTCAGTCTGTAATTGTGCTGGAGCTGGGAGCACAGTAGTTGATTTGCACTTGTGCTGACACAAGAGTAAGTACCAAAGGTGGTCTGTATTTCAGCTGAAGCTGGGGGAAATACAGGAGGTGGTCTGTACTTGTGTTGGTGCTGAAAAGGTGCAGTTGGTTGCCTGTTCTACTGCTGGAGCGGTGGAGCGGCAGGTGGAGGTCTGTAAAAGGGTTGGATTTGAAGAAGTCAAGTAAGTGCTAGTGCTAAAGCTAGTGGGTGATCTATACTCACGCTGAGGAAGAGCAGGACGTGGTCTGTACTTGTGTTGTGGCTGGGAGTGGCTGGCTGCTAGTTGTACAGGAGCTGTGGGAAGTGCAGGAGGTTGTTTTTTATTGTGCTGAAGCTTGGGAAGGTACAGGAGGAGATCTGTACTTGAGTTGAAGCGGAAGGAAGTGATGGAGGTAGACTAGTTGTACAGGAGCTGGGCGAAGTCCATTAGTTTAAAACTTGTGTTGGAGCTCAGGGAAAAGCATGAGGTGGTCTGTACTTCTGTTGGAGCTTCTGGGGTACAGGAGGTGATCTGAACTACTTCTGAAGCTGGGGGATGTGTGGTAAATGGTCTATACTATTTATAATGTCCACTTCCTGATTTGACGCACTACATCATCCTTCCCACCATCTGCTCTGGCGCAGTAACCTTGGTGCACTATCAAACCTCATGAATTATCACGTCCACCAGTGATTACAGCACCACAATAGAGGGTGGACACCATGATTCCCTGGGTCTCCTAATAAATTAGTGTACTATTTGTTCTTTCACCATCAGAGGGTTGACATAATCAGGGCCTTAAGTGGGCCAGGTCCTGCCGGTGCTCAGCACCAGCAGTTCTAAAAAGCAGGTGCTGAGACGGGTCTCTATCAGGATCTCCATTTCGGCCCTCACCATCAGGGTGAAAAAAAATTGTACCTCTGCAGTAGGACCACCCTTCACTGCCTGTGATGTAACTTCAAATTTCAGAACTGAAACATTTTCAATATAATATACAACGAAGCTATAGTTGTTGCCTATTGATCTTATGCAACTAACAGCCATTGAGAAAGCCAATAGATGGCTTGTTCTAGGTATTATGTTACACGTTGTATAATATATCTAGATACAATGACAGAAGAAGCAAAATACAGGTCGGGCGGCACATGTTGAGGTATTGTGGTCCGATGTTGTGGAGGGTCTTGAACGCGTGCGTAGGCAGCTTGAAAGTGATCCTTCTTTCGACGGAAAGCCAGTGCAGATCGCAGAGGTGTTGGGAGATGTCGTTGTGCCTGGGGATGTCGACGACTAGTCTGGCTGCGGCGTTCTGAGCGGTCTGGAGTTAGCGGAGGAGTTTTTAGTTAATTACATCAACCCACGCCCCTTTAAGAGACCCCCCAGTTTTTTCATCCAACTTAAACCCCTGGACATAATGATTCACTGCAGCTCTGAGTGCATTTGTGCACAGGTGGTTCCGGCACCACTACAGGAGTTGAAAAAGATGATTCAGAGATTTTACTAGTACACCAGTGGTTACTACAACACAGCAGACAGTGGACACAATGACTCACGGGGTCTTCTAGTACACTTGTGCTCCAGTAGTTCCTGCACCACTACAGAAGTTGCACAATAACTCCCAGGATCTCCTACACTGGCACATCAATGTTTACTGCAAAACAGCAAATGTAAAGCACAAGGACTCACAGGGTGTCCTTGTACACTAGGGGCCCCATTCACAGAACTAACTTAAGACAAAATCCTAAACTTACTACTTTTGGTATTCACAGAAGTTAGGATTTTGTCTTAAGTTTGTCTTTAGACAAACTTAAGACAGACTTAAGACAGACTTAAGACTGGCTTAAGACAGACTTAAGACAAAATCCTAACTTAAGTCTGTCTTAAGTCTGTCTTAAGACGAACTTAAGACAAAATTCTAACTTCTGTGAATACCAAAAGTAGTAAGTTTAGGATTTTGTCTTAAATTAGTTCTGTGAATCGGGCCCTAGTACACCAGTGGTTACTGCATCACTACATGCAGTGAACACAGTGATTCGTAGGTCTCCATGTACACTTTGTACACCGTGCTTACGGCTCCAGTGCAAGCAGTGGACATGATTCACAGGGTCTCCTTGCACACTAGCACACCACTAGTTACTGCACCACAGCAGTCACTAGAAACAATGAAACAGAGGGTTCAAGAACCTTAGTGAATTGACGGCTCTTGCACCACAATAGGAGTAAAGCACAATGGTTTACAGATCTCTTTATGTATTTGAACAGTGATGGTGTTGGTACCACACAGGACCCGGCCCAATACCCAGGACCGGACTGGCCGTAGTGGGTATCGTGCGTTTCCCCGGTAGGTCGCCAGGGTGGGGGCCGATTTTTGGCACCTGGGGACGCGTTTTTGTTACCGGGGCCGGCAATATCCACCGGCTTTAACAAAATCTTCCAAAACCGGCCCTAGCAAACAGTTCTCCCCCTCACCGGGGGCCAGCCAAGCAGTTTGCCAGGGCTGGTTTTGGTTCCCAGCCCAGCCCTGCCAGAACCGACCTCGGTGTTCCATGATTCTGCTGGGTATCATTGCAGCCCTGCACAGCACTGTGAAGCCCATCTGTGGTTTAAGCCACTAGGTAGGTACAGGGCAGGGCTGACCGTGCCGGGCATTGGGCATTTACTCAGGAGGCTGGAAGGGTGGGGGAGGTTTTGCAGTGGTGCTGCAATATTGGTCCCCAGTAACAAAAGCAGCAGTGCTTCACCCTTGTGTCCCCCAAGCCCACGGTAGCTGGTCGGACAAAATTACCAGGGCTGCTTTGAGGTCCCAGTCAGGCCCTGGGCAGGCACCCTGTGGGTAAGTCAAACACACAAAAGGCGATGGGAGGAATGCTTGCAATAAGTCTCACCACCGGTAATTGCTCAGGGTATCATTCCGACCCACCAAACTAAGAAAGGTTACCCCTGATGGGGGCTCGTCAGCCGTGTATAGCTTGACACCAATTGGTCTAGGTTACTTGTGTTCCTGTCCAGAGAGAGAACAGTTAGTGGTGCACCTGGGTCCCTGCACAACCTTGGAGAGCACACCTCGTGTGGTTTGTTTGCTGTTCTGTTATTAAGACTTTGTTTGTTCCCCCCCCACTACCACGCCAAGCACTGATTATCATATGTAAGTTTGCATTTGTTTTATGTATTTTCTCCTCTTATATAAACCTCATGAGGCCTGAGCCTTCCACTTCCATTTCACCAGAGTTAAGCCCTCACTCTCCCTTCTCTCTCCTCAGCGGTGACAACATGGCGGAGATTGCCGCGATCATCGCTAAGCTGAAGGGCGACCGTCTGAAGCCGGGCGGGGCCGGCGAGCACAGCAACGCCATCAAGTACCTGAACCAGGACTACGAGAGCCTGAAGCAGCAGTGTCTGAAAAGTGGCACCCTCTTCGAGGACCCCGAATTCCCCCCAGTAGCCGCCTCGCTTGGCTATGATAAACTGGGTCCGGACTCCCCCAAGGGAAAGGGGGTGGAATGGAAGCGTCCGTCGGTAAGTACAGGCAAATCCACAGAAGAAGCCAGTACAAAATACCCCTCTCCCTAATTTGATTCTTCCCCAAATGCCTCTGAAATTATAAGAATAACCTGAAACTTCTTAAAAATGTTTTTTCATATGATGTCAAAATGGTGCATTTTACTGCACCTTTTTTCGAAATTTTTGCCAAAAAGTTGCATGTTTTCCTGGCATTTCTTGAGCGGAGCTAAGAGAAGAATGCAAAAATGCTAAATAAGGCTTACCATACCTAGGAGGTTGTGGGGAGGAAGGGGTGGGTGGTCCACCCAAGGAAAGTGAGGCCAAAGCATTCCGCCCTAGGGGCTCCATCAATAGTATGGTTCTGTTAATTAAAGGCTCGCTGCTAAAGCATGTGGTGATGTGCAGGTCACGAATTCAAGTCATCCCATTTTGGCCTATCATTCTTCTGAGGTTGTCAAATTGGGTAATAGTAGCAACTGTATTTACAGTTCTTGGAAAGGCAGAAGTTCAGCGTTAAGGGCTATAAAGAAAGATTATTCCTAATCACTCCTTTTACAGTAAGTGAAAGTTGTGCTTTCTGAGCTAAATCAGTACTTGTTCAATATCCTGAATTAATTTGACTTTTAAAGAATACATATATAGGTCAGGAATACTGCTGTAGGTCAGGCATGCTTTCACGCTGTAATTATCCCAGAGCAGCAGAAGTAGTGGAGCCAGGCCCAGCAGCTGGAGCAGGACAGAGGACACTGATATGGGAGAAAAATAAGTCTCCCACTGCACCGGTGAAATCCGTTCCACTGCGTTGGTGGAGTTTTGGAAAACTTTGCACTCCAAGCGGAGTGCAGAGTTACTAAATCTCCGCAAACTTCGATGGCAGAGCAGTGTTCACCGCCCTCCCTTACACCTGCCCCGCGTTCTCAAGAAGGTCAGTATCGACTGGGCTCAAAACATCTTAGTGGCTTTGAATTGGGCAAGGAGAATTTGGTAACCTGAACTCCACCTTTATGTGTGGAGATGGAGCGGTGACAGTTGTTTGCCTTTGGTCTTCCTCTTGAGATTTGTAATGTAATCTTCGCAGCCAGGCATCCCTCAACAGGCAACTATATATGAATGCCATTGGGACAAATTTGTGGCTTGGTGTTCCTCCTCACGCATTGACACATGTTCTGTTCCTTGTCGGAGGAGTTATTGTTTGTGTAGGTTGTGTTGTGTTATGTTAACTGGAGTTGTAAAGCACAACTTATCATCCAAGGGGTATCAAGGAGCTGGAGACGGTGTAAAGGTCATCTACAGGGTGAAGAGCTAGGTTTTCAGTTTCTAGCCGAATTCCAGAAGCTAGGAGGAAGCCCTTAAGTGTAAGAAAGGTTGTTCCACATTTTGGGTGCTAGGTATGAGAAAGCTAGGCCTCCTGTGTTGCTTTTGTGGATGAGGGATGTGTATACAGCAGAGAGCGAGGCAGAGCACGTATGTCGGGTGGGCTGACGGAAGTGGAGGCGATAGTTGAGATACGTTGGTCTGATGTTGTGCAGTGCCTTGCATGCGTGTGTGAGGAGTTTGAATTAGCAGCATTTGTGTATTGGTAGCCCGTGGACATCTCTTAAGTGAGGCGTGATGTAGGAGCACCGAGGGAGGTACAGGACGAGTCTGGCAGCAGCATTCTGGATGGTCTGAAGATGGTGGATGAGGTGGTTGGGGATACTGGCAAAGAGTGCGTTGCGATAGTCAAATCTGCTGGTTATTAGGGCTTGAGTGATGATGCGTCTGCTGCTCTTGGGAATCCATCTGATGATTGTTTTGAGGATGCGTAGCATGTAGAAGCAGGATGATTAGACTGTGTTCACTTGTTCAGCCCTGTTGAATTTGTCATCTAATATGATCCCCAAGTTACTTGTGCGATGGGTGGGTGATGGAGTTGGACGAAGCCCTGCTGGCCACCAAGTGGAGTACCAGGGCAAGTTCTTGTACCCAAAGATCAGCATTTCTGTTTGTGCTATTCTTAGCCTGGCAAAGCCTTGCCTTGGGCACAGTTAAGGGTTATCTTTCTGGCATCTTGGCTTGTTTGCAGTTGCTGAATCAGCCCTCACTGATGAAGTCTCCTGTTGTGACATATTTCCTTAAGAGTTTGCAAAATTTGTTCTCTCCTATCTCTTTCATCATGCCTCAGTGGGACCTCAATTTGGTCCTGACGTTTCCTATGGGCTCCCCATTCGAGCCCCTACATAGCTGTTCCTTGTGACTTCTGACCCTTAAAACGGTCTTCCTAGTGGCCAATACATGCTTCAAGCTCTTTCAATTCATCACCAGTTTCTGCCCAGACACCCTGTTTCTTTGTACTCAAGCCTCCTTTCTTTGGAAGGTAGTGACTCCATTTCACGCTGGCTAAACCAGCATGTTGCTGACATTTTTCATTCTACCCCATTCTTCTAAGAATGGGGAAATGCTCCACTGCCTGGATCCAAAAAGAGCTCTGTCTTTTTACATTGATCATATTAAAGACCACAGGGTGCACAATCAGCTCTTTATCGTATTCACAGGAGCAAAAAAAAAGCCAAGGCTGTGCAGAAGAGTACCATTCCTCGATGGATTGTATTCAGATCAAGATCTGCTATGCACTGGCTAAGAAGCAGCATCCTGAGGGCTTGGGGTCCTGTGCCACCAGGGCTAAGGCTGTTACTACTGTGTTAGCACACAGAATACCTGTCAAGTACATTTGCCAAGCTTCTACGTGGGCATCCCCCCACACATTCACTAAGTACTACTGCTTGGACAGTCAGGGCCGTTGGGATGGCCATTTTACCAGTTTGGTACTCGAGAATTTCCTGGTTTGAGCAGTTTGCAGACCTGGGAGGTATTGCTTGGGTATCTAGTTGAAGGTAAGTAATATGTGGTTAGAAATCTTTATCAGATGAACAAGTTACTTACATTTGGTAATGTTTTTTCCGGTAGAGACTGGATCTAATCACAGATTCCTCATGTACCCTCCCATTTGTTCCACTCTGCGAAATGAGCTCATCACCCTGAAGCTACTATTAATTTCTTCACACTGGTCATATATCATTCAGTCATGGCTCTGTATTTTTGGTGTGGAAATAGCCATGAAAGAAACTGACATCACTACGCTGGGGTGACGCCTAAATAGACACTGTGCATGTTACTTCTAACGGTGACGTCTCAGACGCAGAGCAAAACAATACCACCTTCTGGTGTGCAGAGGTACTGCTCAAGATATTCTGGATCCTGTCTGATGCCTAGGGAATATTCTAAGATGAGGAATCTATAGTTAGATAAAGTGTCTACCAGAAAAAGTGTTACCGTAGGTATGTAGCTCGTTCATCACTGGACTTCCCTCACTTTGCTCACAAAGCTATTTCCACAGACACCACACATGAAAAGAAACAATACAACAGATACATAGTGTAAACTTCTGGAGCTTTCAAGCCACAGGCTAGTAGTGTTACTTGTAGGGCTCTGCTTATTGAGGTTGACCTCCCAGGGAGCAGTCTGCTGGACATATTTAAATGTTGTTGATGTCCATATACTTTGAAATTCAATGTTTATAGAAGGAAACAAAGTCAAATTTTGGTCTAATCCATTTCATTTGTGAAGGATTAGGCAACAATATTTGTGAATGTAGTTAGCCGAGTAATTCAGTTTTGGATTGCATGGTTCACATTTGTCTGGAAATAAAAACATAGATAAAAATTCTGTCTGACCAGTGCTGTGTTGTGAGCAGGTGGCCAAGAGAGTAAGCTCCTTTTACACTTGATGGCCTTGCATATGTTCGGTCTGTCCCTAGAAGTGTGGTATGGCACTCATGTGCCCTCGGTGCCTCAATGTTCTCCCCGCCCGGAACACAATCCACGTCCGTTTATCTGAGCTTGCAGACTGCCATGACTGCACCCTGTGTCATTTTCACATAAAAGCATTCCTGACAGGCCGTCTTGAGATTGTAGTTCTTAAAAAGCTGGCCACTAGTAACATGAACAGGCCTCCTGACTATAACACCCATAAAGCACCAGTGAGAACTGAGACTGAGTCGGTGCTCTCTGTCACCTTGATAGACACAGGTTGGATAGTCCCCCAATTGAAATGGGTATGTGGATTTATAGGGTGGGCAGTAACAGCAGCCTCCCCATGAACTCCTTTCTCCCCCTCACGCCCTCAGGCTGAGGATTGGAGGCGCACGAAGCCGCTGAGTGAACTGTTGGCATTTATGAGTGTCATCCTTCAATGCCATGCCTATATTCGGTGCCTTGTGTTTTTTGTCGTATCTGTCTTTAAGTGCCAAGGAGACTCATCTAGTTAACACAAACAATGACAAAGCCAATAGGTCTAGCCTGTGAAACAGCTATTGGCTTTGCCAAATGTTTTCATCATGTTGTACACCAGATTGGCAATTGTTCAGCATAGCTAAAAGTTAGTGGCATATTGATGAGTGGCATGGAGTGGAGTGCCATAGAGTCAAGTGTCGTGGACTAGAGTGGGATATTATGGAGTGGCGTAGAGAGGCATGGCGTGAAGTAGAGTAGAGCTAAGTGACATGGAGTGAAAGGGAGTGTGAGGGAGTGGCATAGAGTGTTGTGGAGTGAGTAGAGTTTCGTAGAGTAAAAGGACGGAGAGTAAAGTAGAATGTTATGGTGTGGAGTGGAGTAGAGTGTCAGAGTTAAATAGCGTGCCATAGATAGAAGTGGCACAGAGTGTTGTGGAATGGTGTAGCATAGAAGGTGTTGCCTAGAGTGCTGTAGAGTAGAGTGGCGTAGAGTGGAGTAGATTGTCATAGAGTGGAGTGGCATAGAGTGCAGAACTGTAGTAGAGTGAAATGGCATAGAATGGCATTGAGTAGAGTGGCATAGAACTGAGTGGCATAGAGTGGCATGGAGTGAAGTACTGGTGTGGCATAGAGTCGGGTAGTGGGGTATAGTAGTGTGTCATAGAATTGAGTGGAGTAAAGAGGCATGGAGCGGCGCAGAGAGAGTTGTCTAGGGAGTCGTAGAGTGGAGCAGTGCCATAGAGTGAAGTAGAGTACAGTGTCATGGAGTGGAGTTTTGTAGACGGTCCTAGAGTGACGGGGCCTAATGTACCGTGGTGCACAGTAGACTGGCATAGAGTGCAGTTGATTAGAGTGCATCGGTTTGAGGAAAGTGGTATAGGCTGCATTGATGTGGAAGGTGCAGCGTAGATTGCAGTGGGATATAGTGCAACTGCATCGAGTGGAGTGGCACAGGGTGGAGTAGAGTGGCTTAGAGTGCAGTGGCATAAAGTGCAGTGATGTAGAGTAGAGTGAAGTGGTGAAGGGTAAAGTAGAGTGGTGCAAGATACAGAACAGAGGTGTATATTAGAGTGACAAAGAGTGCAGTAGCGTGGAGTGCAGTTGCACAGAGTAGAGTTGTGTAGAGTTCAGTGGCGGAGAGTGCAGTGTTGAGGAGTAGAATGGCGTAGAATGCAATAGTGTAGAGTGGTGCAGAGTGCATTGAATTAGAGTGCAGTGGTGTAGAGTACAGTGGTAAATAAAGTGGTGTAGAGTGCAGTGACACTGAGTAGAGTGTTGCAGAGTAGAGTATAGTGGTGTAGTGCAATGGTGCAGAGTGTATTGTTTTGAGTAAATTGGTGTAAAGTACAATGGCGTAGAGTACAGTGGCATAGAGTGGAATAGTGCAGAGTGGAATTGAGTGGCATAGAGTTCATTGCAGTGGCATAGGGTAGGTTATTTCAGAGTAGCATGAAGCAGCGTTGAGTGCAGTGGCATAGATTAGAGTGCCTAAATTTGCAATGTCATATAGTGCAGTGGTGCAGAGCAGATTAGAGTGGCTTAGAGTGGATTGGCGTAAAGTGCTGGAGCAAAGAGTGGAGCGATGCAGGGCAGAGTAGAGCAGTGTGGCTTGGAGTGATACAGAGTAGTTGTGTAGAGTGCATTGACATAGACTGTCTTACCGCAGAGCGGTGCAGAGTAGACTGCAGTGGCTTGGAGTAGAGTGGCGTAGGCACAAAACCCAAGAAAAGTGGTAATAGCCTCACAGGACCGCACCCCTGATGGAAGAAATCAATCAACAAGAGTGGCTCTTCACGTCCTAGGGTCCTAATGCTCATGAACCTCGCTTATTTACACAACAATTCTAAGCAACATAGGGAGCCCTGCAAAATGTCCCATAAAGAGTTAATAGTCCATTCTAACTAATACCCAAATAATGCAAAGCAGTCCCATAGGATATATGCTTCTTGGTTGAGTCTATTAATACACAGAAGCTATAATGTTGAACGCAGATGATCCTTTTATACTTCAGACATCATCTTGCCCAGCCAACACATTTTGTCCCTTTAAAAGGACTTCATCAGGGTTGTAAACAGACATACAAATTGCTTCTTTAAAACACATAAAACACGCAAAAAACATTACCAATTATTATAAATCCCAATTAATAAATCCCTGGAATCTGCAGTATTCCTGGATATCTTGAAGGACACCATTGTATTCCCATTATTTAAAAAGCTAGCATGCTAATGACCAATCTCCCAACTTCCTTACTTGTCCAAGCTTTTGGAAAGACTGGTCAACAAACAATTGGTTACCTTCTTAGAAACCGATGAGCTCCTAGACCTATCTCAGACTGGCTTTAGAGCTTCAAACAGCACAGAAGCCACCCTACTCGTGGTATTAAACAACATGAGGTCCTTGGTGGACCAAGGCAAAGCTTCCGCTCTGATCCTTTTGGACTTATCGGCAGCGTTCAATACCATATCTCATGACCTCCTGCTGAGCATCTTGCACAAAAAGGGACTTCACTCGAAAGCCCTTCAGTGGTTCAACTCCTTTCTATGCAATAGAACGCAGAGAGTTCAAATAGGCCCCTTTTCCTTTAGCTCAAAAACCATTAACTGTGGTGTCCCACAGAGAGCGTCTCTGAGCCCCACCCTTTTCAATGCCTGTGTCTCCTCTTTGGCCAAGATTGGCAGGAAAAAGGGCTTTAACATCTGCTCCTATGCTGATGATACTCGGCTTATAATCCCCTTCAAAGGAAAGCATGAGGACACTAGGAACAATTAAATCAACCGTCTGAAACTAAATGCTAAAAAATCTGAGAGCCTGCTTCTTTTAGGGGCTCACCTAATCTGGGACAATACCTGATGGCCTCGGACTCTAGGGACTGCCCGGTAACCTAAACAGGTTGTAAAAAACCTGGGCATCCTTATCGACAACGTATTAACCATGTAGGACCAAGTCCGAGCGCTGTGTGGAAAAAGCTTTGCCATGCTAAAGCTATTAAGAAGACTTTTTTCATAGATCCCCCTGAACTGTAGAAAGACCATCGCTCAGGCTCGAGTCTCTAGAAAGCTGGATTATGGGAATGCGCTCTAAGTGGGCATGCCAGACTATCTTTTCTCCCAATTGTAGGTGATTCAGAACACAGCTGCCAAGTTTATTTGTAATTAAAATAAATACAGCTCAGCATCAGAATGTTTGAGAAAGCTCCACTGGCTGCCTGTGCACCAAAGAGCCAAGTTTAAACGCATGTGTTATGCAAACAGAGCGCTACACAAACTGCAGGACAAAATTGAATTCTACACTCCCACACGAAAACTGAGGTCTTGCAATCACCTTTTGGCCAAAATCAAACATATTAAGATAGCCAAAATAGGAGGCCGCTCCTTCTCTAACTTGGGGGCCGTTCACTGGAATGAACTCCACTTAGACCTTCGCCTTATGGACCACTAAATGGTATTCAGAAAGAAGCTGAAAACATCACTGTTCTCTGGGCTGTAACCGATGACACTTGCTGCTTTTGCCTTGACTCCCCTGCTTAGATATCCGGGTTGCTACTCACTTTCACATCAGGATACAGCTTTTCTAGCACCGTGATATCCCTCGGGATGACTGTTGTGCTTAATAAATACAACTAAAAACAAATCCCAACATATACCACATTGAACAATAGGAATATAAGACTCGACCATTTTAACTTCAAGAAATCATTTTCTTGGTATATAAGAATGATATACTAAAACACATAACTTTTTTACCATGTTCCAAATATCAAGTAATAGTGCATTCGTTATATTATAGCACAAACTATTATTTACATGTACTAACAAAAGAACTGTATAAATCAGAATTCACGTACACAGCCAAATGAGCTACACATCCCATTGTTGCTATACACTCAGTTCATTATAATTTCTCAAAAAGAACTCACATCAGTAAGTTTGTAAGACTATTGTATTATCCAAGAAAATATTATCCAACATCTACTGTGGATCATTCATATATTACTAGCGATGTTAACCCTAAAGAAGAAAGAATTGTTCAATATTTCACCCATGCTATTTATCACATAAACATCATTTCACTGCTCATTGCCACTAATCATTAACATGTAAAACCAACTATCTCAAACTCAAATAGAACTTCAAGCAATATATAACCTTTTCAAAACAATCCCCTTCATTCATATACAAAGCATTCAAAATACATTTATTATTTTTTTACACCAATCTTACATGTCTGTCCGAACCGGCTTATTCTGCCAATAGACCAAAAACTCACATAATTATTAAAAATTCATTTCAACTACTGCATTGGATAGTTTTTGCCAATCAAAAGTCATTCATCATTCAAAAAACGCCAGAGCAGCTTATCCCAGTTGCAGATTTCATGCCCATTCTTGTATACTGATATAGGAGCATATTATCAAGACAGGCGATAAAATTATCGCCGCTTTAGCGGCAGAAAACTGCCGCTAAAACGGCAATAATGGGCTTGATAATATGCCATTGTGAATTCCAATTGAAGCCCATGTTAGATTTGAAGGACATCTAACATGGGCTTCAATTGGAATCCATAGAGCATATTATCAAGCCCATTATCGCCGTTTTAGCGGCAGTTTTCTGCTGCTAAAGCGGCGATAATTTTATTGCCTGTCTTTATAATATGCTCCATAGTTTTTCGTGAAACATGACTCAATCACATACCATCATGTCATAAGGGCAAATATAAACTTACATTTTAAAGCCTAATCTTACAAGCTCCCCCAATTCAACACAATAGTATGGAAAGCCAAACAAAATGACTATCTATACAATCTCAAAGATGCTCACCTTTGGACCTTCCATACCGCACCACACGGTAACACTTTCCAGAAGAAATGAATTTTTATACTGAGATGGAAACAAAGGTTTTACTGTTATCAAAACAAATAAATCACTTGCTTGGTGACGTGAAAATTATACATTTTTGCTGACACCCCAAACATTATCCTTTGTGGGTCCTATAGTTTTAGCAACAAAACTGCATGTCTGTGCAAATTTTATGCCCATTACAATGGAAAATGTGCTGTCTGTAAATAATCGTGCACTACCTCACCATGCATTTCTAATATATTGGCAGCATTGTGCTCCAAAATGCAACACCGGTACATACCACATCTTTACCACTACCCTACAAAATGGACGTGACTCATTTGCTACACTTGTTCTTATGTGTAGCTCTTGGATTTTTCAAAATCCCTTTGTCTTCAGTAATGCAACATTGATGAGAGTGGATCACTGAGACAATATTGTAGTAAACAATATCGTCGACAAAAATATTTGTGTCAAAGATATTGTTTACCACAATATCATGCTCCTATACTATTAATGATAAGTACAAAAATATCAGAAAAAAAATCTTTGACACTAACTTTGTCCAAAAATATCAGTTTTCAATGTGAATTGAGTGTAAAGTAGAAAATGATAAATAATGTAATATGTCATTTAATATACTGTAAATTAAATTTATGCCACTAATATTTAATACTATTTATAAACATACACTTTTACAGACACATATGTTTATGTGTTGCAAAGTCATCCTGTGCCTCCCCAACTATTTTGCTGACTCTGACTGACCCTGGGCTCTGCCTAACCAGGCCCAGGGCCATTGCTATGCTGAAGACACAGAATACAGTGAAAACACCTACATACACTAGGGTATACCATAGGTTAGGGTACCCCTATGATTGGCATGACCTCCCCTATAAGGCCCTGGTAAATAATGGGGCACCGGGATTGAAACTACGTTTAAGTCCCTAGTATATAATAGGGCATGGCAGTTTAGAGGCCAGCAGCCTTTTTAGGTCGAGCTAGACAGCAAAGCTGTCTCTTCAAAACATGCTGTAATCTGTCTGTGTGAATCAAGTCCATCCCCTTTTTTGCCAATGCTTTTCATTTGTCTATGTCAGTGTCCTTCAAAAAGCACTGCTTGCTAGTGGTCAGTCCTGCCTCTTTGTCCCTCCTTTCTCTCTTCTGTTCCTCCCACAGAGCAGGGACTTAGTACTGCCTCATTCCTCTAGGGTTCTTTATCAGTTCTCTGGGGGACTACTTTTTTCTTGGTTTCCTGCTCTGTTACTGTTTGTCTGTGTTCAGCTTCAGTGCCCTAGCTGCTTACATTTAAATATAGAATTATTCCTCCCACCCCTCTTAAGACCACAGTTATATTACTGCCGCTTCCCCTGCTGTGCCTCCCCTTCCTTGCTTCCTGTCTCCGGCACCATGGCATGGGAAGGCTCTCCTTATGCACAGCTGCTCCACCTGCCTTTTCATTTGGGGTGCAAGTGAAAACAGGCCTGTAAATCTTGTACCTGCGATTTCATGTTTCACAATGGTGCCTTTTATATGATCAGGGCGCTGACCTACAGCTGGTCCCAATTGCCGTAGGGTTCAGCGCTGTGGAGACCGGGTGATTTTAGGTGTATTTATGGATTCCTTTGCTCCAATGGAGTGTGCACTTTGCAGTGCCCCCGGAGCTCAAGCAGGGACCAACTAGAGTGCTCCTATATCAGTATGCACTCTACGGTCCCCCTGGGGTACAAGCAGGCATCCACTGCGGTGCAGCTTTAGCTTGCTGGTGGCAGTGTCTAGGGCTAGGCGGAGCGGAGGAAGGTGGTATTTCCGACTAAATGGGTACTGATTGGGTGAAATCTTTCCTCAGCGTTACTGTGTGTAACAAATATCAAAATAATGAAGCAATGCTATCCCAAAATACGCGGCATCACATAACCTTATTTACATTTTCATCCCACGCAATTTAGTCAACAGGTTTAGACATTTTTGTCAAGAGGGGGTCCTTACGCCTCAAAATGTTGACAGGGGGGTCTCGGCATCCAAAAGTTTGAAGACCTCTGGTCTAGGCGGAGCGGAGGAAGGTGGTATTTCCGACTGTGCCCCGCAATGCAGTGTCCGGATATGCTATCCGCAGGACTGTCACTGTGGGGGCACAGCGTATGGTCATTAAGCGGCCTTTCTAAAAGGATCGGTGCGGACCCAACGGGAGAAGATGGAGGCCAAGGATGCATGCCGGAACTACCAGTCGTCGCTGGAGGACCTGACTTTCAACAGCAAGCCACACATCAACATGCTGACCATCCTGGCAGAAGAGATTCTGCCCTTTGCCAGGGATATTATAGCTCTTATCCAAGCTCACATCGCCAAGGTTTATCTAATAAGCCCCTCCCCTCCTCTGGAATTATCTGGTTGCAGGTCCGTAGGGCCAAATAACATGGTGCACTATTCTAGCCTCGTGCGCAGCCCTGGGGTAACATGAAGGGTACTAAGAGAAGAATATAGGGATACTCCACTTTAGCCACTGGTTACTAGCCCGCCCGTAGGCGGCTTTTACCGTGGCTTTCACTAAGTATCATGGCTTGTGACATGGTTCCCGTGGTTAACTCAACTTGTCCCGCCCCTTCTTCAGACAGCATTTTGTGAGCTGTAGTTTCACAGTCCATCTCATTAGCAAAAGGGTATAGTTTGGGGCCATCAAAGTGTGTTTCACACCCCATCCCATGCCTGTGTACTTCTGTTATCTGGCTCCTTTAATGGAATGTGGCCTCCTGTAAAAGCAACTATTTTGTTTTCTTTTCACGATGTTTCCTTGTGCCTCGGTTGTCTGTCCCTTCCGGGCAGTTCCTTATCGTCCTCCATTTTTTAAAGGCCCGTGGTCTTGTCCACGCGGATAACCGCCACCTGTTCTTGTACAACACCATTAAATACATGCCACTTGTAGTAAGACCCTGGCATACACGAATCGGAGGCTCTATCTATGTAGTAATTCTTTAACATGTGTCTGGCAGCTGTCAAGAGGTATCTTCTTAATTGGGGAACTCTTGGAGAGGGAACGGTACATGGGTTTGTAGTTTTTGCCAAGCACTCACGCCTAAGCACCTCTCCTTCCGTAGTGGTGTCACCAGGGGCGGTGCGTCCATTGGGGCGCTGGGGCGTTGCCCCACTAATGCCGGCATGGCCCCATTCATTATTATAATTAAAGATATCAAATTCTTCGTTCTACAGCGTCAGAACTTGTTCTGACGCTAGTTCCAATCAGGACGCTGTCACGCTGAAGGGGGTGGGGCTGCAGCAGCACTGAGGGTTTGACTCAGACTGACAACGGGTGAGCGCACTAATGCGTATGTTCGGCTTTGGGCTGGTCATTTTTATGACCAACTTGAACATGCGCACTAGCCTTCCCCTTAGGAGAGCGAGGGTTGCTTGTTGCCGCAGCCCCCGGTCTCCTAATGGGCGGGGAGTATCCCTGCTCAAGCCAATCTTGGCGCTGCTGGAGAAGCGTCAGTATTGGCTGAGAGGGGTTGTGACGCGGCTGTTCCAGTTCCGAAGTTGTGGCAGAGCGCAGAAGGCGCCAAGGCGGCACGGACCCGGGTCAGGTACGTTTTTTATTTGAATTTTAAACCAACTCCCCCGGCCCCCACCCACGAGTATTACGAGTCGCCAATGCGTGAGCACAAAGAGAAGGCGCTGTGGGAGCGGGCATATCTTTGCTTAAAGAGTGCAGGGACACCCATTCGCGCATTGTGGGTACTGGGTACACACGTACGTGCACTTAGAATGGGCACAGGGCGCAGTCACTGGTGCTACTGTGCTACGGAGCACGGCAGAGGGGACCGGCCAGGCTCCTCTGGCTGTAGCGGGTCTCGGAGAGTTTGTGCAGGACTGGCGCTCCAAGGGGTGTGCGTTAGGGAGACAGACACCTCTTTCCTTATGCTGACCCCGAGGAGAGTTGGCACCTGTTTACTCGCTGGCGCTGCAGACCTGAGGGGAGACAGACGCCTGCTGGCCGCACGTGCCGTGGGCTGTGCGCGTTACTAGATAACTGCTTGCACTTGGTGCATGGTGGGGTTGGCGGCACCTGCCTCCGTACAGTGGCCAGCTAGTGATGTAGACACCTGCCTGCGCAGCAGAAGGTGCGGGGAGCAGGTACCTGCCCGCACAAGTGTGCGGAGATGGGGACGAAAGGTGTCCTGTGCCATGCTGATGTAGCTACAAAAAGTGACATGCTAATGGAAAAGACACATGCCTGCACACAGTGGTTTGTTATTGAACCCACACACGCAGGGGCAGGCAAGTGCAACAGACAGGCACCTGCGTGCACACAATGGTAGGGCAGCAGACACCTGCATGCACAAAGCGTGTGGACAGTGCAGTAGACACCAACCTGCATAGAGTAGCTTTTTAATGGAGTAGGCAGGGCTTTAAGTAGGCCCGGTCTCACCGGTGCTGAGCACCGGCAGTTTTTTTAAAGGAGGCCTCGAAACGGGTCTCTATTGGGCTCTGTTTTGTGCCCTGCCGGAAATAAAAATTATACTGCTAGAAAGAACAAGGAATGGGTTGTTTTGAAGCAGCACACACTGAAACTGAAGAGCGTGTGCTACCTTGGGCTTGAAATGGAGTACACAAATCACTGCATGCATTATGTCTAATTGGCTACCATTTCTATGTACGAGTGTGTCTCAGTCACCGAGTATGTTTTAGCCAATGAGTGAATTTGGACCGTGTAAGTTACTACACGCTTGTGTGAGTGATTGTGCAAGTATGTGTGTGTGTGCAAGCCTGTATGTGTGCACAAGTGGCGCACAAGTGGCTTGGGAGTTATGTGAGTGTGTGTGTTTGTTTTTAGGTGGATGTGGGGGACTGTGCTGTGTGTATGTCTGGCCATAGAGCCATGGGCCCACATGGGCACAAATCTTCCGACAGTAAAGAATTCGGGGGACAAGAGAGTGGTGCGTGGCACTGTTCTTTCTCCACATTAGGTTTTTGGCTTGCCTCATGTCCAGCCCATCAGGTTTCTTTCCAGTCTTAGTCATTTGACGATGTAAGCATCACGGGATGTTTTGAATAAAGCTCTTACCTCAACAGGCTCCCCAAGCATCTTCTGCATTAAAAAGTATTTTTTTACAGAGGGCAATGAGTACGCACCTGTAGAGAAAACATCCCTAAGTTTCTTCTTTTCATTTTTTGACACCTGTGTGTATGTGTTATGAACGTTTGTTACAGCTTTGAGTGCAATGAAGTCTTGTATGGTGGTAGCTCGAACCTTGAGCTGTCATCCCTGTAAATACCCGTGTTTGGTGTCCCTTGATCAATTATTTTCCCACGCTGACACAGCCTATTGTAGAAGAAAGAAGCAATGCTTTGTGTGGGACTTTTAATAGGGATTTAAAAACACAAATTGGTTTGTGGTGAACAGACAAACGAGTACACAGCTGGCAGATCTCTTATTTGGAAGCTTCTTGCCGCCATATAGCAAAACAAAAACACCAATTAGTTGGCACAACTCTTTGGGGGATATTCTCAAGAATGTGTGATAAGTATCGCAAAATTTGCTTAACACAACTTTGCACATCACAGTCTATCGTGGGAAAATAACGCCGTGTTAACGTTGTATTCTCAACCCGGCGGCACCATGCGATAGTCTCACGATAACGCGCCAAATGACCGCGTTAAAACGAATGTGACGCAGAAAAAACACGGAACACGAACGCGAAAAAAGGTGCGACGTGGCCAATTGCGTTACAAAAATCTGCGATAATCAGCGACAAGCCTGCAATTCCCACGCCTCATGTGGGTAAATGCACTATAAAAGCAGTGTACAACAAATACAAAAACAAATAAACTGCGTAGCACCATGTATGCACCCGGACCGAGTGCCTAGGACAACGCGAAACCCACAAGCCCCACAGACGACCAGCAAGGAACCTCGGGGTCGGGGAAGGCCAAGAAGAAGGGGAAGAGGAAGACGCGGTTCAGTCCGCAGGAAAACGGGATCATCATCATGGAGGTGATAGAACACTACCAACAACTGTTCGTCACATCCAACGTGTCATTGGCAATAAAGACGCAAATATGGCAGATTATCTTGGACCATGTGAATGCAGATGCAGCGTTGAGGAGGACAATGGAAGAGGTCAAGAGGCGCTGGAAGGATGTGAAGGCAAAACCAAGAAGAAACCCGATTCCAACATGAAAGCAGCAACGCAGATTGGAGGTGGGGGTCCAGCGGCACACCAGGAGCTGGTAGACATGGAGAAAATGATGGCCACAGTCAGCAGTCGGGATACGGTGCCAGGAGTCGTGGCACCGGACACTGCTCAACATGACCTGACTCATCATCAACAGAGTGAGTACCGACCAGGGACTGGGGGGATGGGGGTGATAGGCACAATGGCACACATGTACAGTTAAGCAGAGCACACTGCACACCCACAATGACTCTGGATCATGTCCCTGACACCCGTGGCAAACTGCAGCAAACATACAAACACCGAGTAGACCCCCCTCCACAACGTGCCCAAAGGAGTCCCACCCCACACATCAACAATATTACAACCAAAACCCAGCAAAGAATCGCATTAGTGAGCCACACCGACAATACAAGTGACACTACAAGACGATTAGCATGGCTGCAGTCCAATCATCATGACATTGTGCACGCCACGACACTGAGGTGGCTGAGTGTGGACCACATGCAGAAAGGAGCAGGCCACACTCCGACACATCCACGTGCACAAACCACCCCATACGCAACAAAACATCTGCTGACAAACCATGCTCAAGAGTCACAACTCGACCAAGAGCCCAATATACCCAAGTCTGAAACATCCCAGCACTGTCGAAGCACAGAAGTCAAAGGCACACCACCTGAAATGGATAAGGGGCAGCCAAATATGAGCAGCAGAGGCGACTCACCCACAATGCAGCACACACACATAGCAATAACAGCACATCAACATTGACGACAATGTGGTACAAAGTGCAACACTCCCACAACAGAACAGAGGACACAACTGGTTCCGCCTGTGCGTGGAAACTGGCCAATCATAGCTGGCAGAGCAGGAAACTGTGAGATGAAAATGTACGTGTACAACCTCACATCAGTGATTTAGTTCAAATGTCCACTGTCCTGCATCAAATAGTCAGCTCCTCCCAAACAGTCGCAAATGTACATTGTCATGCAGTCCAGAGGTAAACATGAACAATGCGTCAACATACATGCCAACACAATGTGAAAATGCATCTCCCCTTCACATAGCAGTGGGCAATCAACACCTCCTGCAGAGCAGACCACACAACTCATCAGTGATGATGAAGAGGACCTCCACACCTTCGACACCGACGCCCTACAACTGCTCATGGACATCTTAGGCAACCCAACTCCAGGAGCAGGGCAGCCCAGCTGCATCCAGGAGACCCCACCCCCTGCACAGACCACACAGCAGGAAGCACACACCACCACGAATAGCTCCCACCAACTCACAGAAGCACACATCGCATTCCACGGCCAGGTGTTAGACTGCCAGAAGGAGGTGGCTGAACAGGTGCAGGTGGGGTTCGAATTCATGGCAGCCAAACTCGATTATATAAGTGGGTGTCTAGTTCCCATCAGGGACCACTTACACTCACCAACGGACACACACACTGCGCCATAGCCACACGCATTTGCATATTTCCTGTACTGAACCACGCCCAGAACAATCATTCACACCCCTACGCTGGACTTGCGTTCGCCGGCCCAGTCCACTTCTCATACGTATGAAGGGGACGACGACAGAGCTACATGTACAAGGTCTTACCCACTGCCTGGGGTGACATGGTTGAGTCCGCTGTACAACTCACAATGTAATGTGGTAGGGCCAGGGGCCATCATGCATATGTAATGAGCACACGGACACACTTTGATAGTCAGTTGAACTGGCTACGGGCACGTGTGTCCGGCCACTCTTTATTACCAGGGTCACCTGACTTGTGATGCCTTTGCTGGATGGGTGTGGGGTGTGTGAGCCAGCCCTCAGGGGGTGGTTGGTGCTGGCAACGACTTGAACAGTGTTCACCATTAAAGTGGAAACAGAAAACACCAACATAACACAAACAACTGGGAAGCATCATGTTGGTAGCCGGAGCAAGTATAGAGGTCACCCAATATCCAATTAGAAGGGTCGGCGAGTCGCAGTGCACTGAGGTAGGGGCTGATCGTGCTAATATGAAGAAATTGTCCAAGATTGTGTCCCTTCGGATATTCCTGATGCAGCTGCAGTAGGGTGTGTTACACATGCCACATCTTCCCCATCAGCGTACCAAGTCTTCCCCACTGCCTGAGGTGACATATTTGCGTCCACAGCACGTACCTCATCCATTGCTCCTGGTGTGTAGCTGGACTACCACCTCCAGTCTGCATTGCTGCCTTCTGGTTCTTGCCTCCGGCCCTCCCATTGTCCGTGGCTTCACCCCTCTGCACACTGGCCACATCTTCCCCATCATCGTCCCAGGTCTTCCCCACTGCCTGAGGTGACATTGTTGCATGAGCTGTCCACATAAAAAAAGATCTATTGGAAAGGGTCCATGAATTGTGGTGCACTGAGTTGGTGGCACCTGAAGAGCTGAGCAGTGTACCGAGCTGATGATGGCATCCAAAACATGTGTGAGCAATTTGGATAGTCTGGCTGTAAAAGTCTTACAACTCTGGTAGTTGTTAGTTTGAGGTGGTGGTGGCGTGTGCATCCTGCGGTGATGCGTCGTCCGGGAAGGTCAGTACTCGATTTGATGTGTGAGCCCTGATGGACCGCAGTTGAGGCCGGAAGCAGCGGACAGCGCAGGGCCACAGACACATGGCGTTGAGCCCTAGGCCATCAACACAGAGGCCTTCCAATAGTCAATCAGACAGGGTCCATTACTTGAGCTGCACAGAGTTAGTGGCCGGGGATGCATTTCAGCCGGCACAGGCACACCGCCACGGGACGATGACTTACTGAGGTAGGGCCACGCGAGTCTAGCGGGTTCTCGTTGATGTCCAAGGAGAATATCACGGAGTGTTATGGTGGACAGTGGAAGGTGTCCTTCCAGGGCATGATACAGAGGGCAGAAGCAAGCCGAAACAGGCAAATGGGAGTAGAATGCTACAGACTCCTTTTTACCACCAAGTCAGTATCAGCTACATGATGATGAAGACAACCCCCAGGCCATAAACTCAGATGCCACCAAAGTTCAACCAGAGAGTGTCCATGAATTTCAGGGCACAGAGTCAGTGGCACCAGGTCTGAAAGGGGATGCAGTCTGCGATGAGGCCTGTACAATGATATAAACTCTGCCATAAATAAATCAAGGCTCAGATCCAAATGTGTGACCTACTTGACTGCTGTGTAGGCCGGTGGAGTACGTCAACGAGAAAGGAGTGCAGTGGGCCTGTCTCGGGGAGGACAGCGATGGTCTGAGGAGGCTGCCAAGGTCCCGGGCCTCATGCTTGGAGCATGCACAGGCACGTGGTGGGCTCTCTTTGACACATGCCGGTGTCGGAAGGAGAGTGGTGTGGACTGGTTGCGCAGGGGCGGCCAAGACGGGTCTGGGGACCTGCGGTCTGGGGTGCAGCAGGCACAAATGGTCGCAAGCAGCGCCGCTCACGGCGTTGGCCTCGTGGCGTGCTGGGAGACGCCGCCCTGGCAGGCACGTTGGCCATCAAGGAAAAGAACCATGCCCAGAGCTATGGGCTTTTTATTCACACCCCTACGCTGGCTGGCGTACGCCGGGCCAGCCCACTCGGCTCACGCTTACAAGGGAGGTGTAATGAGCTACTTTCCGCGCTCTTCCCCACTGCCTGGGGTAACATGATTGCATCCACTGTTCACTACACTCCAAACACCAGCAGTATATGTCGACATGGGCATGTCTGTGGTCTGCATACTGCAGTCTGGCCAGCGCATCCACGCCACACTTTGCATTGTGTACATTCTCATTCATGGGTCACTTGCCTGGTTCCCACCTCTCCCCACATTCTGCTATTGTGTGGCTGAGGTGCCATGCCGTTGATGGCTCGTGTTCATGAGCTATTGGAATTGTAAATGACAATGCCTTTTATTTATGTTTTGAATTTTAAAACGTAAATAAAAGGCATTGTCATTTACAATACTAATAGCTTAAACTCTTGCAAATGCGAGACCTATTGCATTGCAATAAAGGTCCTTCTCGAACTCTTCTTAGATTATAAATATCAGAGGAAGAGACCGGCCTGCGACATCTTTAAAGTAGTGATTAATAGTGCAGTGAAGAAGATGTGTAGGTGTTGTAAATTACACAGACACAAAGTGTGAGGTGAGAGTTGTATATGATCCAAGCGATTAATGCTAACAAAGCGCTCCACAACATTTCGCTCTGTAATGACACTGTCGTGGCTCAGGAGGAAGAGCGGGGAGGGGGCTATTTCCTGCTCTCTCTGTGATTTGAGTGTTCAGGGTTGCCTTGTGTAATGTCATTGCTATCTTTGGCCTTATTAAAAAATAGTCGAACTGTAGTAGGGCCCTGGCTTCACCTCCTGGTGCAGGGTGGGCTGTGTTTTATGGCAGGCATGGATGGAGGGAGGGATGGGCCCAGCTGCAGCTTCAGCCTCGTACATTGCCCCTGCTATTACTAATGAGCAAGAGGCGCGGAGGTGCTGGTATTGGTGGTGGTGGTATTGCTATTTGTGGTGGTGGTATTGGTGGTATCAGTGGTGCTGGTTCTGGTGACAGTGTTGGTATTGGTGGTGGCATTGGTGGTGATGGTACTGTTGATGGTGGTATTGGTGGTGGTGGTATTGGTGATGTGGTGGTATTGGTGGTGGTATTGGTGGTGGGGGTATTACTGGTGGTATGGGTGGTGGTATTGGTGGTGGTGGTATTTGTGGTGGTGGTATTGCTATTTGTGGTGGTGGTAGTATTGGTTGTTTTAGTGGTGCTGGTATTGGCGACAGTGCTGGTATTGGTGGTGGCACTGGTTGTGGTGGTATTGGTGATGTGGTGGTGTTGGTGGTAATGGTGGTGGTTTTGGTGGTGGGGGTATTGCTGGTGGTATTTGTGGTGGTGGTACTGGTGGTGGTGGCATTGGTGGTGGTTTTGGTGGAAGTATTTGTGGTTTTGGTGATGGCATTGTTGGTGGTGGTATTGGTAGTATTGGTGGTGGTATTTGTGGTGGTAGTGGTGGTTGTGGTATTGGTGCTGGTAGTGGTGGTGTTGGTGGTGGTATTAGTGGTGGTATTGGTGGTGTTTATATTGCTGGTGGTGGGATTTGTAATGGTATTGGTGGTGGTGGTATGGTGGTGGTGGTGGTATTGATGTTATGGTGGTGATATTGGTGTTGGTATTAGTGGTGGTGTTGGTGGTAGTATTGGTGATGGTATTGGTGGTGGTATTTGTGGTGGTGGTGGTATTGATAGTGATATTGGTATTGGTGGTGGTGGTATTGGTGGTGATGGTATTGGTGGTGCTGGTGGTGGTGGTGATATTGGCTATGATGGTATTGGTAGTGGTGGTGGTAGAATTGGTGGTTGTGGTATTGGTGGTGGTGGTACTGGTTGTATTGGTGATGGGATTGGTGGTGGTATTGGTGGAGAAGGTATTGGTGGTCATGGGGGTATTGGTGGTGGTATTCATGATGGTAAGGGTTTTGTGGTGGGATTGGTGGTGGTGCTATTGGTGGTGGTGGTATTGATGGTAGTGGCATCTAACGAATTTCAGAGTTTTGCACAGGTATCATCTGTACGTACCTGTGAGAATGATGTGTGCTTCAGGAATAGTCTGTTTTTACCTCCTAGGTCTTTATGAAAAGAGTTTTAGAGTGGCCCATGAGGGGCACCTGAGGGTTTCCACAACATGCAATAAACTTTCTTGAATGCCCCCCTGCCCCCCCCAAAAAAAGTCACTGACAAAGGGTCACATTTTATTCCTAGGGAAATGAAACAATTTTTTGAATCACACAATGTCAAGCACCTTGAAGTGGCCCTGTATAGTTCTGCAGCAAATGGATTGGTTGGGAGAATTAACTGTTTCCTAAAAGAGGGTATTCAAACAGCATTACATTCTGGCTGAATATCAATTTGTTTCTTAAGGAAAGCATATGGGCTTATCTCACCACTCCTCAGTCAACCACAGGCATTCCTCCATTCAAACTGTTAAGAGGCAGGAATCGTTATTCTAAATTGGTTCCTGACTGGTTGTGTCAGTCACAAATTGAGGAATCTACCTTTTCCTGGAATGAGATGTGCAACAGGGTCAGTTAGCAACAGTTTTCACAGAAAAACACTTTTGATGCAGAAACATGTTAAGAATGGTGAATTTTCTATTGGTGAATGAGTCTTAATTAAAAAACCCAACAGATAAAAAAGGAGAATCCAAGTTTTCTTCTCCTGTGGAGGTTTTAAAAGTAGATAAGAGCTTTGTGTTTCTGTATGGAAAAGGGTGTTGGAACAAGAACCCATTAGTTCCAATTACCAGTTTGCAAGCTGAAATTTACAACAAAACATGTAGGGGAAGGCCTCAATTATTTCAAGTTAGGTACTATTTAAATTTGCCAAGTGCTGTTGACATTCAGGTGGAAAATCACCACTTGGATGTTCCTGGCGGGTTTGAACCTGCGTTGCTGAAACATTTTTATGATGATCAGAGTGCTGAGAGGAAACATTCGGTGGAAAGATTTCCCCGCAAGAGTAAAGAGGTTGCTGATTCAGTTTCCTCGGGTTATTCCTCAGATGGCTTCTCGTTGCCCTCGACACATTAAATTTGCCATTGAAATTGTTGGAGTATGACTTATCTTGACTTCTCTTATTTACAGTTTTTGTTGTTTTATCAATTCATCTAGTTTCTTTATAGTTTTGTCTTTAGAGGAGAGGTATGTAGTATGGTATAGTTTCATGTATTTGTATGCGACTCAGGGGCATATTATCAAGACAGGCGATAAAATTATCGCCGCTTTAGCGGCAGAAAACTGCCGCTAAAACGGCGATAATGGGCTTGATGATATGCTCTATGGAATTCCAATTGAAGCCCATGTTAGACGTCCTTCACATCTAACATGGGCTTCAATTGGAATTCCATAGAGCATATTACCAAGCCCATTATCGCCGCTCTGGCGGCAGTTTTCTGCCGCTAAACGGGCGATAATTTTATCGCCTGTCTTGATAATATGCCCCTATGTTTCTTTAATGCTTTAATCCTCATTGTATTCTGGAATGTAGAAAGTAAATAGAATGTATTGGGGATTCTCTGGTCCCGCTCACCAGTGCTCTGATTAATCCTGGCTGCTTAGGCGACCAGTGCGTCCTCTACTTCTCTGTCGTGGGTTGTTGGCACTGCATGAAACCGCGTACATTTGGAACTAATATCGTCTCAGTTCTTCTTTGCCCTGCTACACATACCTTGTATTGATTCATAATTCTCAATACAAATTTTATGTAATGAGGTTTAGATGGAGCACTGTTCACTTTTGATGTGCCTTTCCCACAAGGGGATCTTGGTTTGAGTCTCTTCCCAAATGTCCCTGCGATAACTTTTCCCTGCAAAGTAAGGTGCATTTCATGTTATTTTGCAAGCTAAATGAACCTTTACATAGAACATTTTTACTCCCTCTTTTAAAGGATGTGAATATTAGACATCATTTGCCTGCCGTAGGTTATTATAGCAACTTGGTTCCGCTGGAAAATGCTATGCAGTGTATATTAGGAATGCACCGATTGTTAGGTGTAAATATGCGATTTGACCTGCATTTTGACTGCTGATCTATTTTTGACATTTTAAAACTTTTTAGGCTTGAATAATTAAGTGGAGATTGTTTTATAGATAATGATTGTATTGTTATTTATACCTTTTATTTTTCAGATTCTAAATGTTTTATATGAGTTGCATTTTATGTATCTTTTATGGGCTGAAATAGAACAAACTAAAGCACTGAACTGAGTACTAGTATACTCTATGCCTTTCCGGCTAGATATTAGTACTGTATTTGTCATAGCTGATAGAGTTACAAAGTAAGGGGCATACTTACAAGGACCCTGCGCCACTGGAGCGTCCCTTTTTTGATGCTCTGGTGGTGCACAATGGTGAGCCATATTTACAAGGTCACTGCATGGCTTTTCATGTCGTTGTTAATATGGCCCTCGTTCACACGTTACTCTGTGTGAAAGGGGTGTTCCATGGGTGCTGATGTGGTGTTCCCACGCAACACCTATAGATCCTGATGCATTCCCTGATTTGCAAGGTTTTGTAAACCTGGGAACGTATCAAATTCTAATGCCTCCCTAAAGTGGCTCAAGCAGGAGAAATACCTTCATTTCTCCTTGTTTTTTGCTCTTTTTATGTGTGCTGCAGTCTGCAGCAGCCATCTAAGTAGGAAAACGCCATCAATGATTGTTTATGTGCCGGAATGTGTCCCTTCACGCACAAAAACAATCCTCCCTACAACGCAGGCACCTTTGCACCATGATGCAAGGGTGCCTTTGTTGGCGCATGGCAGCCAATTGTGTGCCAGCACAAAGGAAAGCACAGTGATGAGTCATATTGACGTACATATGACGCATCTCTGCACTTTCCTAATGATGCAGCACGGTGCAGCAAGATGGCCTGCAGCGCCGTGCCATTTTCTAGTAAATATGCCCCCTAGTTACAGCATGTCTGCAGGAAGACTTGCTACATTTAACTAAACCGACCGCAATAAAACTTGGAGAATGCAACTAGCATGACAGGGGAGTAACAGATGTTATTTCATGTTCAAAGACTACATAGCTAATTTATGAGTACCCTTGCCCTACGGTATGCAAGGAATACTGTTGCACATGTCAGTCACACACCTGATGTCAGAAAAGAAGCTTGTTTAATTCTACTTCTATTTAAGATGTCATAGATTGCATATTGGCATAAACTGCTGTTGTCAGAAAATAGAGTTGTACTTCTGTTATTTTATGAGGACTTGTAGAGCGTGCTTATCACCCAAGGTGTATCCAGGCGCTGGAGTAGGTGAGTAGGCCGATTGGGATCCTAGTCGAATAGCCAGGTTTTTAGTTTCTTGCAGAATTTGAGAAGGGATTGGGAAGTCCTGATATGGTGGGGAAGGTCAGTCCAGGATTTGGCAGTGAAGTAAGAAAAGAAGCGTCCTCCTGACTTGCTCCTGCGGATGCAGGGTACTTGCGCAAGGATGAGTGAGGCTTAGTGCAGTTGCCTGGTGGGTTGGTGCAAGTTGGGGCAATGGTTGAGGTATGCAGGGCCGATGTTGTGGAGAGCTTTATGTGTGTGGGTGAGCATGTTGAATTGGCATTGTTTCTGGATTTGTAGCCAGAGTATCTCTCTGATTCTATGGTTCGTTCACCACTGGGACAACCAATTATTCAGAGGCTCCAGAGAGACGGAATCGCTTCTATACCTTGTATACACCAAATTTGGAGAGACTGCTAGAATAGTATGGACCTGTTTTGATATGCATAGCTTTGAAAAAGTTTAAGAGGACAAAACACGTGTCAGCTGCTGTGTTTGTTGGACAACACTGTATGAAAATGTGTCTTTGAAGTAAAAAAATGATGTGGAAGAATTTGACTTGCGTGGACTGGATATGATTACTACAACAGAAACTTACAAAGAAGAGATCTACCTTTGCAACCTGGACTGTGTGTGCCTGAGTGCATCTCTGTTTTGGGTCTGAAATCTTTGTAGGAGTGATTTGTAATTATGGCATAGAGTGCGTTACCGTTGTCCAGTCTGCTGATGATGAGGGCCTGGGTGATCGTGCGTTTGGTGTCGGTGGGGAGCCAGTGGAATATTTTGCAGAGTATGCATGAGATAAAATAACAGGAAGAGCTGATGACGTTCCCTTGTCTGGCCATTATAAGTCTGTTGTCCACAATTAAACTGTGGTTTTTGGTGAGTTTAGTGAGAGTGGATGTGGGTCCGAATTCTGTTGCCCAGCAAGAGAAGTCCATTGGAGAGGTCTTCTTGCCAAAGATGAGGACTTCAATTTTATCAGTGTTGAGCTTTAGGCAGTTCTGTTTCATCCAGTTAGCTACATTAGACATGCAGGTGTTGAAGTTGGTCCTGGTGGTGTAGTTGTTGTCAGTGATGAGAGGGCCTAATATTCTTGTGTGTCCCAGCGTCTCAGTCGATTGGCCCAGCAAGATAAAATGGAATGGGCTATTCGTTTTAGGTCGAAATCTACCGGACAGCATAGCTGTCTGGTTTGCTAAAGACTTCTTTGGGACATTTTGAAATGTATGATCGGAATATATTCCACCCATTGTTTTCTATTGGCTTTGGCTATAACTCACAGTTACTTACTTTCTGTTAGCTGGCTTAGTTTGTTTTAAGCTGTCCAGCTTGAGTTAGACCCTCCCGTGGAACATATCCTGTTTACCTGGCTCCCTGTATTCTTCCAAAACTCGTTGTTTTCTGAAACCAGGCCTTTAAACTTTGTTCTTGCCACTTTACTCTTCTTGCCACTTTACTCTGAATTCAAAGACAGTCAAATCTTAGGCTCTGCCTTCCTAAGGAGCGTGGAGTTTACTTTTCCTTCTTTGACTTCAAAGTGAGAGGATCGATGTGATAATCTTGCTGAGGTTGTGAAAGGAAAGTTTTTTTTGCTCGCACAAAACAATGTCTGTAAATGAATGGTGTAGATATTTCAGAATTAGGAAAGCAAAAATGAAGCCCATTTTAAAATATTATGAAGTGTGGTGGAAACAAATATTTAAATACGATCAAAATGAATCATACTAGGTAATGCCATTTTCACACATTATTGTTTGTGCACTGTATAGTTTTATCAGTAAAACTGTATGTCTGTGCAAATGTAAAAGTCATTTCAATTGAAAATGTGCTGGCTGTAATGGCAGTGCGCTACTACACAAAGCCTACTCCACACTATGCCACTCCACTCTACAGTACTCTTGTCACTCTACTCCACTCTTCGACACTCTGCTCCACTCTATGCCAGTCCACTCCACGACATGATACTACATTCTACGACACACTACGCCACTCTAGGACACTTATCTCTAATCTAGGGCAATCCACTCCCCTCCAATCCACTCTACACCACTCCACTTTCCTCCACTCTATGGCACTCCACTCCTCTCTGTGGCACTCTACGACACACCACTCCACTCTATACCACTCTACTCTGCGCCCCTCCACTGTACGATGCGCTGCTCTTTGACACGCCACAGCTCTACTCTATGACACAGTACTCTAATCTATGACACACCACTCCACTCTATGCCCCCCCACTCTACTCTACCACTCTACCCTCTACTCTACAGCCATCCACTCTATGTACCTTCACTCGTCGCCCCTCCAGTCTATGCCACAGCACTCTACACTACAACACTCTAAGCTACTATAAAACTCTCCACTCTATGACACTATACTCCACTCTATGACACTTCACTCTATGCCACTTTACTCCACTCTATTCTACTCTACGGCATTCCACTCTACACCACTTTACACCCCTCCACTCTACGACACTCCACTTTATGCCCCTCCACTCTACGATACTCTGCTCTATTCTATGCCAGTCCACTCTACAACACTCTAATTCACTCTATGATGTGCTATGCAACTCCCTATATGCCTCTTCATGCGACTTTACTCCACTCTACTCTACAGTACACTACTCTACTCTATGACACACTACTCCACTCTACACCACTCCATGATACAACACTTTACAACACCCTACTCCACTCTGCGACACGGCTCCACTCTATGCCACTCCACTATGACAGTCCACTCTATGCCACTCCACTCTACGACAATCCACTTCCCTCTACATCACATTACTCTATGTCACTCTACTCCACCCTACACAACTCTACACAACTCCCTCTATGCCACTCCATGCCACTTTACTCTACTCTACACAACTCCACTCTACGATTCTATAGTCCGCTCGACAAAACTCTACTCCACTCTATGACCACTCTATGACCATCGACTCCAATCTAAGCCCCTCCACCCTATGACACTCTACTAGCTCCACAAAACTCCACAACACTCTACTCCACTCTATGCCCCTGGGCCAAAAAACACATTTGACAACGTCAATAGATCTTGCGTAGGCCAGACCTATTGGCATTGCTAGTGTTTGTTTGGGCATGGCATTAGCATGGAAATTTTGGTTTTACTAAAATAATATTCATAATATATTTAGCAATAGGGGCTTTTAGCCAGCCCTTTTCATCCATTGATCAGTTATTGTGTCATTCATATCTGCCCACTGCAGCATACCTTCATCCCCCTGTAGGAAAGTAGGATCTGCTTCTTATGGTTACCCCCACTTTTTGCTTTATGTGACACTGTTTTTTACTAGTTTGACTGGGATCCTGCTAATCAGGACCCCAGTCTATCAGCGTTCTCCTTAAACTGACTTAGGTACACTCCAGATTGGATACTGGAATACCCTTATAAGTCCCAAGTATCTGGTACCCATGTACCCAGGGCATAGGTACCGCAGAGGCCTCCCATGGGCTGAAGCATGTATTATGCCACCCATGAGAGGTCATGCAAAATGGAGCTACAGGCCTGCCATTGCATCCTGTGTAAGTTGGTGCATGCATCAATTAGTTTAGATACAGGTTTACTATATCTAAGGGTCACTACACTTAAAACCTATACGTCACCCCTATAGCAGGCCTTGACAATCCTGAAGGCAGGGTGCTTGGTTCTAAGTGAGGGTGCCCCTGCATGAGCAGATGATAAAAAACATCAATATCTCAAAAGGTATCAATAGGGGAGACAGTTATACCAGTATGCAGTCTTCTGCACGAGTATCTTCGTGCAGAAGACACTGTGTCGTACTTAAATAGTGTTCTATCAATAAATACATATTTTATAACTACTGTGAGGTTCTTCTTTCAATTAACCAATACTATAAAGTTGCAGTCTGGTAAAACAAGCTGCTTAACATTGCTTCAAGACTAAGCCTGAAGGCTGCTCTCCACAGCTACCACTTGGATAGCTTTCTAAGGTTATCTTTGATCCCTTAAATCACCATACGGGTTATTTGGACTGGTACAGGGTGCCCACTCTAATTTGTGGACAGCATATACCAGGCCAACTTCTCATATCCCCTAATTCCATTTGAGACTTTCTTTTTTTTTCCCTTTACAGTTTTTCCCTAATGCTCCCTTACACCCAGCCAAAAAATGTTCTTTAAAGAGAGACATTCTGCATCATTTACCCATGTTTGCCTTGTATTGTTATGTTTTAGTTATTGCCTTGACTTATACCCCTCATTTAATATTACCACAAAACCTTTTTCAAATTATTTGTACCCCAGCAGTTATTTTTTCTTCCATTAATTTTAGTATCTTAATTACCCAAAGTTTTTTTGCATCTCAAAATAATTAAACCATGATAAATAGATGCCACCCCATAATCATACACTGTTGAAGAAAAAAGGGTCTCAAAGAGCTGCTATCTGTGGGGCTGCTACCCACTTTAACCGTATTCTGAGTTTACTATTTCCAGCCAGTCTGGAGTTTGATGTGGGATTCTTTAGTTTTTCTAGCCTGGCAGTTCTGGCACATTGGATGAAAAACGATAGATCGGTATGCTTCTTGAGCAAACACCGTGGCTGAGAATACTACAAGCACTCCTGTCATCACTTTGTTGTTTGCAGCAATGGGCACCATATGTTGAAAGGGTATGCCTACACATGGGTCTTGTACTCTCTGTGACACATGACTCGAGCAATAGTTGTTTTCCTGTCTGAAGGGATCTTGCCTGGCAGTTTGAACTGAACAGTTTGGTTGGACAAATCCCATGTCTGATTTGGATGTGGCTGGTCTTGTCTAGAGTGGTATTACAGTGGGAAAAATGGATAGACGGGATTGCAAAACAAGCAATCACCAGTGGATGAGGTTACTGCAAACATTCCTTCCAACACTTAGGGGTATATGTATAAGCAAGTGGAAGAGAGAGGCATTATCCTTCCTAGCTTAACGCCTCTCTCCTCCACTTCTGAAACGCAAAGCTGGACCATGTTTACAAGAATGTGGTGCGGCCTTGCGTTTCTCCCTACGATTGTGCTAAGTTTAGCAACTTAGCGCCAACGCAGGCACCCTTGAACCGGAGTGCATCGGTGTCTGCGTGCAGGGGAAGATTGTTTATGTGTAGGAAGGTGTCCGTTCCTGCACATAAACAATCCTAAAAATGCCATTCTGTCACTTTCATGCGTGCTGCTTCATGCAGCGCACATAAAAGTGACAACATTGAAAACAATTTTCAGTTTGTTTATGTACAGGATGGGACACCTAGGGGGCAGTGTCAAAATGAATGGGTGTTGCGGTGGAACTCCCACCACAACACCCACTTCCCACCCCTTTCACGCTAACCATAGCGTGAAAGGGGGCATTATGTACAAGGGAGTGTTAAGCCAGGTCAAGTGGTTTAACGCTGCCTTGTACATACGGCGCAGCCCCTATCGCCACCACAACGTCACTATAGGGGGCGTTATGGTGGTGATAGGGGCTTGTACATATGCCCCTGAGGTGATTGCTGCTTTTAATATATGCTCCATGACATTTATGACTTTCAAAACAGGATATACCTTAAGATACCATCATGATTGTAGAATCGTATGTGTGGTGCCACAGGCAGTGCTGATGAAGAAGATGCAGATTAAAGATAGAAATTCAGAAAAGTTTGCCAGTTCCACGAAAGAGTTATCTGCATTCTTCTCCATAGTTTTGTTGACAGTTCCGTTTTCTACCTAGTTCACCTCCTGGTGATGTAGCTACACTTCAACAATACTACTTAAATATAGGGTCTAAGGCAAGAGTATTTATAGACCTGCCCAGATTCTCATCCCCATAACAAGACTATACACACACAACAGAACTGGGGGTCTAATAGCAGACAACACAAATAAAGAAGAAGGGAGTTGGTGTATAAAACCAATCAGACCCAGACGTTCTAAGAGCAGAGCGTGGATTACCATCAACCTTACTCATTCACTGAGGTAAATAGTGAGAGTAGGAATACTCTCTCAATCGTTTATATCATCTGGTATCCAACTTAGGCAGAGGTATGTCTCTTGATCATAGAGACTGCCTCGCTAGTTAGAAGCTCTATTGCTCACTCGGGCTGATGAGTATGAGACAAAAAAGACACGTGAAAAACTGTGGCATCCAACCAAAGTAAAAGTGCAGTGCAAGAAAGACAGTGAAATCTAAAAAAGGTTGTGTGGAAAGTAAGATCCTACCAATTCAATTCACTCCGCACACCTTGATTAAAAAGTGTATCAAAGTTTATAGCAGTACTAACTAGTTGCTGCTATGTATGGGTCGACATGTTTCAGCCATCCGGGAATATTGCCCACGGCTTTCTTCAGGACCTTTGTTCGTCTAAATTATGCTACTTTATTAGATTAGTACACTTCCAATAGGGAAACGTGCCCACACATATCTAATTTATGTGAAAAATGTGAAAATATACAAACAAACAAGGTTGTAGTGAATACGACCTCAAGGTATCCTAATCCTCTGAGTCACAGGGTGCAAGCATCACCTATGGAGATAGGACAATTAACACACAAAATCCAACCTCAAAATCAACAGTGCTGTCTTAAAACAGGCCCATTATGTAGGTCTGACTGTTCATTGCTGCAAAGGAATCTACACAATGCTTACCCCACGTGATCTAGGATTGCACCTCACCTACCCTGGAACCTGGCTCAGGTGAAGGAGGCCCCGCTCTAAATCGTGGGTGACAAAAACAGAAAATATTCTTAAAACTGAGAAAACCCAAAATCAATCTCAGTAACTATCTTGCGTAAAATTAAATGCAAAATGCCTACAATTAAATAGATATGTGTGGGCACGTTTCCCTATTGGAAGTGTACTAATATAATGCAGTAGCATAATTTAGAAGAACAAAGGTCCTGAAGAAAGCCGTGGGCAATATTCCCGGATGGCTGAAACATGTCGACCCATACATAGCAGCAACTAGTTAGTACTGCTATAAACTTTGATACACTTTTTAATCAAGGTGTGCGGAGTGAATTCAATTGGTAGGATCTTACTTTCCACACAACCTTTTTTAGATTTCACTGTCTTTCTTGCACTGCACTTTTACTTTGGTTGGATGCCACAGTTTTTCACGTGTCTTTTTTGACTCATACTCATCAGCCCGAATGAGCAATAGAGCTTCTAACTAGCGAGGCAGTCTCTATGATCAAGAGACATACCTCTGCCTAAGTTGGATACCAGATGATATAAACGATCGAGAGAGTATTCCTGCTCTCACTATTTACCTCAGTGAATGAGTATGGTTGATGGTAATCCACGCTCTGCTCTAAGAACGTCCGGGTCTGATTGGTTTTATACACCAACTCCCTTCTTCTTTATCCTTAGTGTTGTCTGCTATTAGACCCCCAGTTCTGTTGTGTGTGTATAGATGTAGCTACACTGCCAGCTTGTTGTGTTAAATGTGATGCAGGCTGGAGCAGGAAGACACTCGAGGTGGGTAATGCAGGGAAGGATTAGCAAATATTATTAGGGTTTGGTAAGTATCTTTTTGCAGACGTGCTCTCTGGTCCTTCTTCGTGTTATAGTGCCATTATGCATTCATGTTATCGCAACTGTTCCAATCTCAAGCAGAAATGTATCCCAGACAGTGACTCCATCCTCTTAACCTTCAACCTTCTGGGCTAATTGCCCAGCGACAAAATAATACCAGTTTGTACTTTGTGTTCCATGGTGCCTCACTATGTGTGACGTTCTGTGGGTGGGTCCATGTTGTGACCAGTCCGGACACTTGCGCCTAGGGACTCCACCATGGCCCCTACCAGTTGTCTCCCAGGTTTGTGGCACGTTGGACTGGCGGTTTGTCAAAAGTGTCCGAGCTTGGGAGTAGGTACGTTGGCCTGTGGACTTTTTTAATTGAACATTTTATTCAGTTTTCTACACCAACATAACAGTTGACACACCGGCATCAGTCCTTATATCAAACATAAATAGAACAATCCACACACCTTTGTCAAGAAAGCTAAGGCAAGTGGACCACCCATTTCCCCCACACCTTCTCGTATTTCTTGGGACTAGCTCTCAACTTATGTATCCACTCCTTGAGTTCAGCACGCCAGTCCATTGCTGCTGTCCAGCTCGCCAGTGATGGGGGGTTCTGGGAGTGTCAGTGTTTAGCAATTTCATGTTTGCCCAGTACTGGCCCAATGCCAAGGAGGGTCTGTTCCCCCTGTCAAACCAACAAATGCCTCCACGATATCAAGTAGTGCTATTCTAAGGGAGGACTTGAAGGGTTCTTCCAGCGCCCCAGATATTTCCGTAAACACCCTCCTCCAGTATTACCCCATGCCTGGACATTCCCATGCCATGTGATAGATGTTGCCAGTTTGTTAGCCCACCACAAGTGTAGAGGTGTGAGATAAGGCTTTAATAGATAATTTAATTAAATGAACCAGAGTCTGTAAGAGATCATCAACACTTTAGGGGACATGCAACCGTCCATCCAATCAAGGGGGCACCAATTGTTCCCATTTAGCCTTTAAGTCCAGAAGAGAACTAGGGGAGGTATTAACTAGGGATCTATATATTCGAGAGATATCTCCTCTGTCTATGGGGCTCATGAGAAGTTGTGCCTCTAGAGGATTGCATTCTGGTGCAGTCATGGATTGTATGGTAAGAGTTGAGCACATGTTGCAACTGTAGATATCAATAAAATTGAGTTTTATGTAAGGAGCATTAATTTTCGAGGTCACTAAAAGACTTTAGGTGAGACCCTTGCCATATGCCGCCCAGCTTGGTGATTCCAATTAGGTTCCATTCCCTCAAACCCTGTGTTTAGCAATGTGGTGTAGCCAATTACCTGTCCACAGGGGGGGTTTCAAGGGTAATTTTCCCAGTCCCAGCCCATCCCCTTCAGATCTTAGTGCCATGCCCCAAAGACTGCTCTTGTAATGTCAGGTATGGATCGAAGTATTGGGCCTCTATATAGTATGCTGAGTACTTGGTCCCGCCTGATTCGGGCCACCTCAAGGCGGAACGCTGGGACCCACCAACCCCCCACTCACCCAGTTGTTAGAGGTTGTGCAATCCAGTAGTACAAATGCACCTCCTCCATGCCCTGCCCCATCATCTGTAGATCAAATACAGTAACTGCAAACAACTCTGGCCAGTCTATCCAGCCATAGGAAGGAGCGGAGTTTGGCAGCCATTTTCCAGAACCAGGTCTGGGGCATTGGTAGAAGGAAGTTTTGAATTGTATTTAGAATAATTGGGAGCATAATAATTTTACATAACGCCACCCTGCAGAGTATGTCTAGTGGAACTCTGGACGACGTGGCTAGGGTCACTGACAGTTTGGCCTCTAAAGTGGTCAAGTTCAGGCTCTTAGACAATATACAGGTCTCCTTTTAATCAGACCAAGAAAGATTTAGACTAGATGACCTATAGGTCAGATGCCTCTCTATTCGATGAGAACATTTGGAAAAGGCGAAAGCCTGTGAGGAAGGGCTGTGTAACAAACAGGAGAATGACCTCTGCGTAGAGTGCTATCCAATCCTCTACTGCCAGTCCCCAGTCAAATACCCATACAAGAGGATCACAGCGGACCCATGTGGCTAGGGGCTCTAAAGCTGCAGCAAATAAGGTGGGGGGAAGCAATTGACACCCATCGGAAAGGAGTCCGACACAGTGATCTTGACTCAAACTTGCACCCTTGTATAAGAGTACAGGACCCTAACATAGGAGCAGAATCTCCATACAAAACCAAGCTTCAGAAGCACATAGTCCATGAAGGACTAGTCAACTGAGTTAAAGGCCTTCTTGAAATCAATCACCGTCAGCACGGTTGGGCCATGAATGTCCAAGAAATACAGTGCTTTGTGCTCCAGTGTGGCATTAATCCACTTTGGCCAGGGTGGACCACATGTGGTAGTAGAGGAAGGAGCATACTAGCCAGCGCTTTAGCATAGATCTTGAGCTCTGAGTTAATTAGGGAGAATGGTTGGTACGCTTAGCATCGGTCTACGTGGTGGCCTGATTTGTGCAGTACCAGGGGTGGCCAAGTCCAGTTCTGGGGAGAAATGCCCCATATCTATTGCTTCTTGGTACATATTAAGCAGAGTAGGTATTAACAGCATCACAAACGACGATAATACTCCATGGAGTAACCATCTTGTCCCTGTGTTTTCCCAGTATTCAGGTGTTGGGGAGACTGCCAAATTGGTAAAGCTCGGTCAAGTGTAGGCCCCTATGTAGCACTACTTATGCTTGAAATGTCTGCCATGATGTGATTCCACTTTAATAACTGTCAGTTTCCAGGTCACAACTTGAGGCAATTTGTTATGGAGTGTATGGTACAATAAGGGCAAGTTACTTACCTTCGGTATCGCCTTATCTTGTAAAAACATGATCTAGCCTCAAATTCCTTACCTTAGAACTTTCAGGCATCAGGCTGGATCCGGAAGATTTTCTTAGCAGTACCCCTGCATGCTAGTGGGTGGCATCGGTTGACTCTGTATGACGCCTTAGTTGTCGAGTTCATCGTTGTGATCTGCGTCGTCTATATAGGCGCCACCTCAGCGTGTTGATGTCAGTACTTTTCACGACTTTCTATGCAAGTAGGGCAGAGCCATGAAGTTAACTTACAGAAATGTGTTAAAACAACTAGGGCTCGGAAAGGGAACAGCACTGACATGTATCCGCAATATGGGGAGGAAGGGTAGATTGGTAAGGAATCTGCAGCTGGATGTCCCTACCAGATATGACATTACCAAAGGTAAGTAACTTCTCTATCTGATAGTGACAGCTAGCCGCAGATTCCTTACCTTAGAACAGATACACAAGCAATAACATCCCCAGAGGAGGGACTGCAGAAAAGTTTAAACCAGAAAGTCCTGCAGGACCGAGCGACCAAAGAGGCCTTCTCTACGGAGCTGATTATCTAGGCAATAATGCTTGGCAAACGTGTGCAGGGATGCCCATGTAGCCGCCTGGCAAATGTCAAGGACTGAAACACCACGTTGGGAGTGCCCTGGTGGCTGCTTTACCTCTGGTTGAATGAGCTCTGAGGCTTTAAAGAAGGTGTTTCTGTGCCAAAGCATAACAAATTTGAGGATAATCCATCGGGAGATGGTCCTCTTCTGCACAGCACGTCCCTTCTTTGCTCCCATGTACCCCACAAACAGTTGGGCATCCACCCGGAACTCTCTAGTGCCGTTCAGGTAGAATGCAATGCTCTTTTTGGGTCCAGACGGTGGAGACGCTCTTCTTCCTTAGAAGTATGTGGAGTAGCATAGAAGGTGGGCAAGGTGACAGATTGCCCCAGGTGGAAAGGTTCAACCACTTTAGGCAAAAAAGAATCCCTAGTGTGGAGCACTACCTTGTCTGGGAAGACGGTCAGGTAAGGAGGCTGAAAAGAAAGTGACTGCAACTCGCTCACCCTTCTGGTAGAAGTTATGGACACTAAAAATAAATGAAAGCAGCCAAAGGAGGCCATTGTGCAGTGGCTTGAATGTTGCGCACATCAGATAAGTGAGAACCAAGCTGAGGTCCCACTGGATCATAATAAAAGGTGAGGGGGGAAACAAGTATGTAAGCCCCTTCAGGAATCTATTTATAATAGGGGACATGAATAGTGACGGTTGATCTGACAACCATAAAAAAGCAGAAAGACCGAAACGTATTCTTCAAAAAGCCCAGAGCAGAGCCCTGCTGTGAAAGACATAGAATGAAAAGAATGTCAGAGAGGGAGGCAGACAGGGGGTCAAAAGACCATTCTGTCCAATATTTACAATTTTTTTGCCAACGGCTGGCGTAAACTGACTCAGTTGAGGGACGCCTGGCTGCCAAAATACCTTTTTTTTAAAATTTCTTTTTATTTGCACAATTTACTGCAGGTTGCATAGGATATAATATTGACGAGACAGCTCCCCACCCCCGCAATGCCATCCAGAGGACCGACAGGTGTCCACTCTGTAGTGCTCGGAAATAGTCACATGCCTCCTCCGTCCCAGCCCCCCACCCACCCCAAGTAACCCTCACACCCCAAGCGTCGATGGCAGTGTCCCATTTTCCACCCCGGTGGCCGTCTCCTCCCAGCCATCTGCCGTGAAGATCAGTATTTTACAGTGCTTGAAGCGGCGTGTGAGCCAACCAATGTGTGAATGGTTCCTATATGTCTTTTGGTCGTGTACGCGCCGGCAGGAGCTCCCAGTATAGGGTGAGTTGTGTCTGGCAGTACACTACACTTTTAATCCATTCCCTAATGGTGGGTGATGTGGTAGCCCCCCAGTGCATCGCCACCTGTCGCTTGGCAAGTAAAATAAGCATGGCTGGCAGCCGACGATGTTTGGGCTTAACCATATGGAAGATCCCCAGTAGCGCAGCCTGCGGTGTGCATGGAATCTGTAGTCCCGTGATGGTACACACCAGCTCCATGACCTCGGCCCAAAAGGAGGCCAGCATGGGACATTCCCATGCCATATGCAAGAAAGCAGCTCCGCGTGCAGCACATTTCCAGCAATTATCCGTATCTCTCAAGCCAATACGATGAAGCCTGCTAGGGGTGCGATATGTCATATGTATGTATTTGAAATGTATCAGCCGGAGTCTATAGTTAGGGGATAGGGTCTCAAGCATTTTACAGCATAGGTCCCAGTGAACGTCAACACCCAATGCAGCACTCCACATACCGCGCGCCGCTGGGGTCACTATTGGATGATCACTTTGCATGCACCCATATAAGCGGGAAATTAGTTTGCGCCCTGATTCTACCTTCAGTACATTCTCCAGGGCCAGCAGGCTCGGCGGTGGCTCCGGGAATGTAGGAAATAGTGCCTGACAGGTATGCCGAAGCTGATAATGGAGCAGGGTAACAAGCATCGTTGGGGCCACCGGGGCGCTCATGCGCTCCAGCGTGATGAAAATGTCGTCAGGGAAGATGTCCCCCACCGTATGAAGGCCGCGCGACGTTGCGCGTTCTCCAGTTTTCATGCTTTGCAGCGGGGGCCACATGGGGTTTCCGCGCAGAGGTACCGATGTAGTGTAAAGGAGGTCCAGCTTGGCCCGGCGGCGCAACCCGTCCCAGGCCCATTTAAACGCGTGTACCGTGTCAATTTCATTTCGCCTTCTCTTGTGCGGCGCATATAGGGCAGTGTTAAGCGGTATCGGGGCCACCATATCCGCCTCTATCGCCACATGCGGCTGAAACGGCGTGGGATGCACCCAATAGTGCAAGAATTGCGCCTGCGCACAGTAAGCGTACAGCGTAAAGTCTGGTGCCGCCATACCTCCCTGTCTCTGTGGAAGAGTAAGGGTCTCCCAGGCCACCCTCGGCTGTTTTCCCCCCCACGCCAGTTCGATCATCAGCGAGCGTACCTTGTTCAAAAAACGTTTAGTCAAGGGGAGTGGGACGTTAACAAATAAATATAAGAGCTTTGGCAGGATGACCATTTTGGCCACAGCTATCCTACCCGCCAGCGACAGGGGCAAGTGTTTCCATCGGCTGACCCTCTCCTCTATCCACCGCAGCGCCCGCCCATAGTTCTCTATCCACAATGTTTGCATGTCTGTGCTAAGCCAGACCCCCAGGTAGCGTACCGGACCTGTCGCCCATTTCAGCGGGCAATCTGGCGTGAAGCGGGTTGTCCCAGCCGTCAGAGGCAGGATGACCGACTTCTCCCAATTTATGGTCACTCCCGACAGCATGCCATACTGTATCAATTCACTCGTCATAGGGGAGAGATTATCTTGTGGGTTGATTACATAAAGTGTAATATCATCTGCATACATTGAAATGGTCAATGCCCGGGATGAAAATCCGATGCCCCTGTCCGCATGGTGCTGTCTAATCCGGGCCGCCAAAGGCTCTGTGGCAATCGCGAATAGTAAGGGTGACAGGGGGCAACCCTGCCTCGTGCCTCTGCTAATAGCAAAGGGTTCGGATACAAGCCCGTTCACCCGCACACGGGCAGTGATGGTGGTATAGAGCAGTCTAATATAGCGGATAAAAGCTTCACTGACCCCCATCCGCTGTAGCAATGGAAATAGGAACCCCCATTCCAGGGAGTCGAACGCTTTCGTGGCGTCCAACAGCACCACCGCGGCCTTGACATGAGGGGCTAAATAGTGCAGTACCCCAAAAAGGGTATGTAAGTTGTGGGCTGTGGAGCGGCCTGGCACGAATCCCGACTGATCTGGGCGGATCATGAGTGGCAACACCGGCTGTAGCCGCAAAGCGAGCATTTTAGCGAATATTTTCACATCCGTGTTTATTAGGGACAATGGCCGATACGAGTCGCACTTCTGGGCATTTTTATCGGGCTTTAAGAGGGCAATAATGAGAGCCTCTCTCATCGTCGCAGGGAGTACACCCGTCTCAACTGCCTCAGCGTATACAGCCAGCAGCCGGGGGGCCAGGAGGTCAGCATATTCCTTGTAAAACTGCGCTGGTAGGCCATCCGGCCCCGGCGCTTTGCCGGGTGCCAAGGACCCCAATGCTTCCTTGACATCCTCTAATGTAAAGGGGCGATCGAAGTACCCTTTTTGGTGCGCATTAAACCATATCAGCTGGACCGTGTCTAGGTAATCGGAGAGGTCTTCCGACGTGGGCACTCCCCGGGAGCGGTATAGGTCTTTATAAAAGGACCGAAATGTATCCAGGATCTCCGGAGGGGAGCACGCGTTGTCTTCCCGCGACGTTTCTATGGAGGGAATGTATGAGGAGCCTCTCTGCGAGCGTAACAATTGGGCAAGTGTTTTGCCCGAACGATCCCCCTCTCCATACCGGCGCGCCGTTGCATGTTTATGTAAAAATTTAATCTCTCTATCTGCCTCAGTTTGGTATTCCGTTAGTGTGGTGCGTGTGTCCGCTAGTGTGGTCGCTGAGGGGTCAGAGCAGTACTGTATTTCTAGGGCATGGAGGCGGCCTTCCAGTCTCTGGAGTGTATTTCTAATGTCCTTCAGCACTCTGGCCTGTCCCGCAATGCAGTGGACCCGGATGACCACCTTGAACGCATCCCATAGGATGCCCACAGATGCCACTGAGTTCGTGTTTAGCTCGAAATAGTCGTAGTAGGGTGAAGCATGTGCCCTCCCTCCCGTCGGGGTGTAATATCCGCCACGAGTCCAACAGGTTGTATTCCTCCATTAGACCTCGAAGAAGGTCCGCCGTGCGCGGGTGATGTGTGCGCGCCGCCCCCTCCCTGTCGTGTTCCAGCGAGAGCACCGCATTGAAATCTCCGCCCCATATGTACTCTCCTTCGCCAAGTGACTGCGCCTAAAGCCAGACGGTCCTGAAGAAACTAGGGTCATCCGTGTTAGGATCATAAGTGTTAATTAGTATTATCTGCTTGTGAAACAGTTTCCCCAGTAATATTTAATACCGTTCATCCGAATCGGCATGCACTTTAAATGTTTGCCAGGGCTGGCCCCTACGAATTAATATGGCCACCCCCCGGGAGTAGCTGGAGCAGCCGGACGTATGCACCTCACCCCACCTGGCATGTCGCAATCTTTCCCCCGCTTTCTTTAGCAGGTGGGTCTCCTGCAAGAGACAAATGTCGATGTGGTGTCTGGCCAAGTGCGCGTGAGTCAATCGGATCTTGCGGTGGTCGTTGAGACCGCGAATATTCCATGTCAGGCAGCGCAGCGCGGTCAGTGATGCAATGGGTGATGTGTCTTACGCAGCAGTGCGTCCATCTGCGGTGTAAGGGGCAGAGCAGACGGCAAGAGACCTATCGTAGCACGTCGCGCACTTAACTGGAAAGCGTGCGTGGTCAGGGATAATACTGTGTCATCATTCAGTTGTACATTATAATGCTGCAGTTCAACAATACCAAACAATACAAACCCCCCCTCCCCTCCTCCCACTCCAACCCCCCAATCAGGTTGAGATACAGTACCCCTCCCAAAACTAACCCAAAAACAGAGCATTTGCACGGGAATCATCCCTTCGAGGGCGTGGGATTACCGGCACACTACCCCATCTGGAATCGATAGGGTGGCCGAACATTTTTGCCTTCCACAGTCACAAGCAGACCAAATATAACAGGCAATGACTTGCGCATCGCACAGAACAGCAGCGGCGCCCACCCTAAGGTCCAGAAGCATCAGTGGTCCGCGTGGCACCGGCCTCGGCGGCCGCTCCCCCCATCCCCCACCCACCGCAGTGATCAAGACTCGGACAGTAAGCAGAGCAGCATGTACTTATCAGCAGAGTCTCATGGCACCATTCAGCAGTGCAGGAATTTAGGGTCCCCAGAAATGTCTGCCTGTTCATTCCACATCGCTCAGCCGGTCCACCGGGGAGGCCGCACGATCGACGCGCAGCTCCCCGTGCGTTCGTTCTGCTTTTCGTGCAAATTTCAGCGCCTCCTTCGCCTCCGTGAAGATCAGCGGCCTCCCTTTGTGCTGGATTTTCAACTTGGCAGGGTACAGCATGGCGTATTTGGTCCCCACTTTTTGGAAGATCTTTTTGGCCGGTATGAATTCGCGCCGTGCCGCCTGCACCGCCTGCGTAAAGTCAGGGTATAGGGAAATGGCCATGTTCTGAAAAGTGAGCTCGCCTTTTTCTCGAGATAACCGCAGGATGGTGTCCCGGTCTTGGTAATTTAGAACTCGGGCAAGGATCGGTCGCGACGGCGCCCCCGGCACCGGGCGCGGACCCAGCGTCCGGTGCGCACGCTCGACCAGGAACATTGCCGACAGCTCCGCCCCAAACAAGTCGCGGAACATGCCCTCCACGAACTGTTCCATATTACCAATGTTTGTGGACTCTGCAATTCCAATAATACGCACGTTGTTTCTGCGGGAGCGGGCTTCCAAATCCTCGTTGCGCCCGCGTATCACCTCCAGGACCTTGTCCATGCGGAGCAGTTGTTCCCGGGTGTCACTGTGGCCCTCCTCGCAGTCCGCAATCCGCGCCTCCGCCGCCGCAAGCCTCTCCTCGTGTTGGTCGACTGTGCGCGATATGCCCTCCATTCGCTGTGCCATTGAGTCTAATTTGGTGTCAATCTCCCTCAGGCAGCCCTTGAGATCGCGAAACATACTTTTTATGTCGTCTTCTTGCGGGGGTTCCAACTGCGTCTCAGGGACCACCGTCTGCGAGGCCGGCTCCACCTCAACATTCCGAGTGGATTTCCTTTCAAAATGCAGCTTCGGCTGCTTAGTATCCGGCTTCCCCATGGTCCTGCAGGGGAGACTCCTCAGGAGGGGCCCAGGGGGGGAGGAGGGGGGGGGGGAGCCCCAGCCAGTCGCTCCAGTTATTTGTACACTGCCACACAGGTAGGCCCCACAGGTGCTCGAGGCCGCAGCGCCAGCCAGACGTCCGGGCCCAGCAGGCCCCCAGCGCATGCAGCAAGTCGTTATGTGCGTTCCTCTGCCCAGAGCCCGTGTCCCCCGGCCGCTATGGATGTGATCAGGCACCCCAGGTCTGGCCTGTCGCCTCCCCCGGACATCCGCAGCTGGCAGGGCGGGCAGACCAAAAGGCAGGCATCGAGGCCACGTAGATCCGCAGCAGCCAGGCAGACGCCGCCACCGCAGGCATCATCGGCCGCTGTCCGCTCTCCGGCGGAAGCACCAGCATAGGCAACTCTCACGGGCGTCTCCGCAGCGCACAGGCTGCTCCAGGTCTCCCTGCAGGTCCCCTCGTGCAGCGTCACCCTCAGGGGGCAGCCAGCTCACCTTCGCTCCGGTGTCGCGGATTAGCGATCAGGCCTCACAGGTTACGGCTGCGGCAGCGCCGCAGGTTCCCACTGCTGTCCCGCCCCGCGCGCCGGGCTGAAGGCCCGTGACCGGGGACTTGCGTAGCGGCGATGGCCGGCAAGCGCGATTTGGGCGGGTCGCCGGTGCAGCGCAGGGCCAGTTCTCCGGGAATACGCCGCCGATTCCAGCCGCGAAAGCTGCCACCGGGTCTCCGGATCGCCGGCACCTCGCTCCGCAACTTTGTCTGCCCTGACCAGGAGGCATGCACGGATGGGCCTGCGGATGTTTCGTTCGGCCGGCAGAGCCCCGTTACACGGCGGCCATCTTGCGGCTCGGCCACGCCCGCCGGCTGCCAGAATAACTTCATATACTTCAGGAAACAGGTCAAAAGCTGTCAACTGTCGCCGCTCAATCTCCACGCAAGAAGATGGAGGGTTGACAGGTTTGGGTGGAGGGCCCCCACCTGCTGCTGCGACAGACGATCCTTCTGAAGGGGCAGACTGACCAGAGGATCGATGCTCATGTGCAGAAGCTTGGGATACCAAACTCTCTGTGCCTAGTCTGGAGCGACCAGAATGACTTGGGCCCAGCAGCTACTGATCTTCTTGAGCACTCTGGACAGAAGTTGTATGGGAGTAAAGGTGTACAGGAGGTCTGAGTTTCACTCGAGATGAAAAGCGTCACCGAGCGAGAGCTGCCTTGGATACTCCAACGCACAAAACTGCTGACATTGCATGTTCTCGATGGTGGCGAACAGATCTAACCAGAGATCTCACCACCACTAGAAGAGTTCTTGTGCCACCTTCATATGGAGACGCCATTTGTGATCCGCTAGCCACTGATGGTGAGGTCGTCTGCCCTAGCGTTCAGGGAACAGTGCAGGTGTTGAACAACCAGAGATACGCCTTGTTCTAGCCAGGTCCAAATACGCATGGCCCCCTGACAAAGGGTCAACGATAGAGGCTGAAACATTGGTATCATAGCCTGAATATCATGGACTCGCCACTTGGGAGGATAGGCCCGGAACGGCACCGTGTGTAAAACGGCTCAGATAAAAGGGAGCATCTGAGAGGGAGTCAGGTGTGACTTCGGCATGTTGATAGTGAGTGCAAGAGGTTCACCGTAGTCTGGAGGTGGGAGAAGACTGCCTGGGGTGAGCCCGCCTTCAATAACCAGTTGTCGAGATAGCAGAAGACTGGAAACCCTTGTAGGACGCTGGCTTACTATATGGTGCACACTTAATTGAATGATGCACCTTGCACCTATCCAGGCAACCCTTACAGTGATTTTAGTGGTCTTTGATAACCATAGAAAACTCTCAAAGTGATAGCTGTGGAGAGCAGCCTTCAGGCTTATCTCGGAGTGTTACGCAGATGCTTTTACCAGTTTAAGCATGGAGTGTAGGTTAAACAAAAAAGAACCACACAGTGTTTATATGAAAATACTTCCATTCATTACACAACAATCACTAACACATTGGTATATCTCCTACCCGTAGATATCAACATGAATACACAATAATACTTCAACTGGAATAAGGTAAGTAGCTCAAAATACAGTGGTCGCCAAGGGGAGACAAAAACATATATTAAGAAAGTGGAATGCAAACTGTAAAGGATGATGAGACTTGGACCAGAAGATCCAGGGGAGCTGGGGACACCAGGAACCACTCAAGGTAAGTACCCAGGAACTCCACGGAAGCTGTGTGCAGAGTGGGAACACAGCTGCATGATGAATGGAAGTCAATAGAGAAGTCACGGTTGCAGTTTTGCAGAAGGACCCTTCCCAGAGGACCCTGAAGAATTCCCTTGGAGGACAGAAATTTGGAGACCCACCCCACCTGTGGATGCCCCTGAAACCAGGTTACTTACACCAGGTGCACAGGGGTGAAGAGATGTCAGAGAAACCTCCGTAAATGACATAGTAAGACTTGGATAAAAGTGCCTTTGGAGAAAAAGGTGAAGAAGTCAGTTGGAATTCAAGGGTGGATTCTGGAAAAAAAAATGAACAGGAGGCACGGAAGAGCAATGCCCACCGATGTCGGACAGTTCGCAAGTGTTGACGGCGACCATGTGGCTGTAGCTGTAAGGACCAGGAGACGCTGAGGAAGACCAGGAGCCATGCACAAGCAGTCCCATGTCTGATGTCGGTAACGAGGGGGTCAGTGTCTGGTGGGAGCATCAACACGCCTTGGTAACCGCAACAGATGTAGAGAACAAAGTCGGAGTAACATTAGGACAAGCAAGGTCCAAGGCACTCACCACAAGCAGGAGAGTCAGACCAGGCCCCAAGCAAGCAGGGGAGCCCATTGAAGCAGGAGAAGACCTCAGGAGGACCCACATGCCAAAGGCATATGAGTCGCAAGAGGACCTCGAGCAGCTTGCCAAGAAGGAAGGTGAAAGGTATAGGGGATGCGGTGAGGGCGCTGTACTTGGCAGGAAGAGATGCTGGAGGCTGGAGTTTCTTGTAACCCACAGATCTCTAGAGTGCAGAGCCAACAAGCCTTGGCAACAGCAAGTCAACGCAGTGCACAGGGGTTTGGTCCCAGCGGTTCAGACGAGGGATACAGGTCTCAAAATTGCAGACGGCAGGTCAGGACTTGAGGGAGTTGCAGAACCCCCACCTCTGTTGCTGAGCCTTGTGAAGTCTGTGGGACGTAGGGAGCAGCAGACCAGCCAGCTTAGTTGTGATGCCTGCAGATGCAGGGGAGTAACTCCTTCGCTCCAAGGGAGATTACTTTGGGTGACCTTGACGACCATAGGTCTGTTGAAGATTCTAGATGAAGCGCAGACACAGATAACGAAGATGACTTGCAAAACAGGAAGACCAAGAGGAGCAGGAGTCTTCCTTGATGCAGTCTTGGTTCCAGGCGAAGTCCAAGTGTCCAAATAGTGGTGTGGTTTCAGGCTTGAGTCTTGTCCCACAACAAATCTGAGGAATCACCCACCGGTAAGACCTTAAGTACCCTAGGGAAAGGGTTGGAATGACTCAGGGGTTCCTCCCAGAGGAGGGCTGGACAGAGGGAGGATACTCCCATGCCCTTTGTCCAGTTTCATGCCAGAGTGGGAGCCAAGGGCTCTCTGAACTCGCTCACACTGGAGTATGTAAGGGGGGCACCAAATATGCCCTTCAAAGCTTCTTGTGGCTCGGGCATGCGCCCCCATCCCAGCTCAATACACTAAGTCCTGTCTGGGAGGTGGTCACACCTCTCTGTGACAGCAAACCTATTGTTCTACCTTCACCTGCTCGAGTTTGGCTCAGTAGCTGGGGGGCAGAATCGTGTCTGTGGTTGGCAGCAGCACTAGTTTGCTGTCAGACCCTGAAATACTGTTACCGGTAGTACGGGGGGTACCCCAAGGGAGCACCCCAGTACATGGGATCATACTTCCAACACTGGAATCGGTGCTGGGGTATAATTCCAACATGTTTGATACCAAACATGACCGGGTTCAGTGCAGCCACTATATAGTTAGACATCTCATAATGACTCATGTCCACTATATGTAAAAAATGGATGACTGCACTTACAAAGCCTGGAGAATCTACTCCTGAGTTTGCAGGGGTGTCCTGCTCATGCAAGGGCACGCTCACACTGATAACCAAGCATCCTTCACTCAGGACTAAAGAGCCTGCCATAGGGGTGACTTATAGGTTATGAGTGTAGTGACCTCAGATATAAGGAAAGTTATATCTGCTGTGAGAGGTGCAAGCACCAACACACACAGACTGCAATGGCAGCCATGTTGTCACAGTTTAAAGGGACTCCCATGGGTGGCACAATACATGCTGCAGCCCATGGGACACCCCCGGTGTACCTATGCCCTGGGTACCTTAGTATCATATACTAGATGTAGGAAAGTTCCCCCCCCCCCCACTTTGTGCCTGACACATGATGCACATTTGACTTGGTGTGCCCTGGGTCCCTGCCAATCAGGTTTTCAGGGCCTGTGTTCTTTCCCAAAGCAGTACCTTTGTACCCATAATTGGCATCTCTGGCCACAGGTAAGCCCCTTGTAAAAGGTACACATAGGTTCCAAGGGCTGCAGCACCTATTGTGCCACCCTTAGAGGCCCTGTGCCTTAACACCCACAGCCTGCAATTGCAGGCTTTGTGTTTTGGTGCAGAGAAAAGTGAAGAGTAGACATAGCACACATCCCTGTGTGCCATGCTTGCAATCCACTGCGTGAGGCTTACGTACGTCAACCCTCTTGGAGGGTGTACTAGAGTGAGGGTACAGTGGCATGAGACCTGTACCCCTACAGTGTCCAAGTCCATTCTTAGACATTGTAAGTACAGTGAAGCCCTGTAAAGTATATGGTCTGGGAATTGGTCAGTATGAACTCCACAGTTCCATAATGGCTTCACTGAAACCTGGGGAGTTTGGTAGCACATTAAACCCATATTGATGCCATTGTGGAATTTAATGTCAAATACGCACAGAGGCCATCTTAGAGGGGCCCCCTGAAATACAACCAAACCTGGTGTGGTTCCTGAATGGCTGCCCACCATTTGCCACCACCAGACATGTTTCTGGACCCCTGGATAAAGAGCCTCCGCTCTCTGGGTCCAGAAACAAAGCCCATCCTGGGCAGAGGTGTCGCACCTTCTCCCCCAGGATGGGCTGGGTCCGCGAAAGAGGAGGCTTCAAAGGCCTATTGCCTCTGTTAGCTGTCCCTGCCATCTGCTGCCCCCAGCAACTGGCTTCCACCGATTATACCCCCACTTTGGGTGGGAGAATCAGTGAGAAAACCAAGCTAGGAGGAGAGGTATGCCCACCTTTGCCAACCCCACCCTCAAGTGGGGGAGGCGAGGTGAAGCACACATCTCAATCCCCTCTATCTTGATGATGAGGGGACCCAACCAATCAGGAAGAGTCTCATGCCCACATCCCACTGGGGAGGGTGGCATACTAGTAGGTCTACCCACCCCAAGGAAGAGACCAATTGGTCCTGACCTGCACACCCCTTGTATTCCCATAAATTTAGAACCTTGCCTCCTCAGATTTGAGGAAGAAAGAAAGTAGAAGTACTGAAGAGCCGCGCAGAACCAGGATGAAGAGGACACCAACTGCTTTGGCCCCAGCTCTACTGGCCTGTCCCATCTACGACCTGCCTTCAGTGAGAACTCCAGCAAATCAAGCAGCCAGCAACCCCTAGAGCCCAGTGGACCTGCCCTGCAACCATCTTACAGACTGCCGTGAGCTCCAGATTTGCTCAAACCAAGACTCACCCACCGAATCCGGACTCCAGCAACTACGCCATTCTGCACCTCTCTACACCCGATGCCCACAGCCCAAATCCGAGTGGCCCCACACCACGAGGAGGTCTCCCTGGCGATCCTGACCTGGAATCCGGTGATCTCTGACCTCCCTCAAGCTTCAAGACAACGCCTGCAGCCTCAACCTAAAGGGTAGCTCTGACCGCAACTGGTGAGATAGAATTGACGCCTAAAGACACCCCTGCACCCAACGCCCCGCGCCTTGTGTGACCCAACCGACGGTGTCCAGGCATCCCCCAAAATCCCAACTTACCTCTCCAGCTGGTGGTCGCCTTCAGGAAGACTCCCTGCCCGAGCCTGCAGTGTCTTTTCCAAAACTGAGGTCTTCTTTGTAACCCCAGGGTTTCTGACATCTTATTGGCACACTGCACCAGCTCGCCCCTGTGCCGATGCTGGTGCAGCTCCTGTGCTGATTGTATGCTCCTGCAGTGCTAACCTTAACCCCAGGAGCTTGTCTCCTACACCCGAGTGGCCTGCTCATAAGCAGTCCCTAACCAAAGGCCCCACTTAGCCCTATTGGGTAACATTGCGCCCCTACACTATACACCTGGCCGCCCCAGTGCCGCTGGTGGTGCGATTTGGGAGCCTCAGTAGACCTTGGGGAACCTTGGTCCTAACCGTTAAAAAACCCCACTTGTAAGACATTCACTTACCTGTGAAACCACTAACTCTTTTTTCCATAGGAACCCATGTTATGAGATTTTGGGATAAAAATGTTTTTGTATGGCAAGAAAATAACTTTGCTTTACCTTAAGAATTGAATTATTTACCTGTAAGTGAACAATCCTAGTGTGTGTTATCTTGGCAAATCACCTCCCGTACTTTAAGTAACTAAAAGGTGATCCAATGGTATGACCAGAAAGCTGCATTGGTAGAATTTCAACTAAGGCAATAGGTGTGGGTTTTGGAGACAGTGGCACCAATGACTCTCCAGGACAAGTGGAGTGGCCCCTTCTCCATCCTAGAAAAATAAGTGAGGTCACCTACTTGGTAGACCTGGTCACTAGCAGGACTCTGCCCAACAGCAAGCTGATTGGAGACAGGTTCTGCAACAGTATCCACAGTTACTTTCCTTAACACCTGGTAAGACATCCTAGTGAACCCACGATGTGGACACTGGAGACAGCTTGCCTGTCAAGACCAACATCTATCACCAGTCTGATCAACTTAAGGAAAGCATCAAAGCTGAAGTCAGCAAGATACTGGAGTTGGGGGTCATTGAGCTTTCTGAGAGTCCCGTGACCAGCCCAGTGGTCCTAGTCCCAAACCTCACCCTCAGGGTGTAAAGAGAGAAATGAGATTTTGTGTGGACTTCAGAGGCCTCAATGCTGTCACCAAGACAGATGCACACCCCATCCCCAGAGATGATGAACTGATAGATAAGTTAGGGGCTGCTTAATACTTAAGCACCTTTGACTTAACTGCAGGGTACTGGCAGATTGGCATGGATCCTGGAGCAAAAGAAAAGACAGCATTCTCCACACCCAATGGCACCTTCCAGTTCACTGTAATGCACTTTGGTCTAAAAAATGCCCCTGCCACCTTCCAAAGGTAGGTGAATCGCGTCCTTGCTGGGTTGGAAGACCTTAGTGCAGCTTATCTAGATTACATTGCTGTGTTTAGCTCTTCCTGGCAGGATCAACTGGTCCACCTGTAGAAGGTTTTGCAGGCACTGCAAGCTGCAGTCCTAACTATCAAGGCAACCAAATGCCAGATAGGACAGGGAACTTTAGTGTACTTGGGCCACCTTGTAGGTGGAGGCCAAGTCCAACCACTACAAACCAAAATCCAGACAATTCTGGATAGGGAAGTTCTAACCACCCAAACCCAAGTCAGGGCAGTCCTTGGCTTGACTGGGTACTCTAGCAGGTTTGTGAAGCGGTATGGATCCATTGCGGCACCCCTTACAGAACTTACCTCCAAAAAGATGCCCAAGAAAGTGAACTGGACAGTTGGCTGCCAAAAGACGTTTCATACTGTTGGACCTGGCCCTTTTGGCCGGATGGTCCCTAGACTTTTCGCCTTCCACCTGTACTTTTTCTGACCTGTTGTTGGCTATTCTATGACTCTGGGCACTTTACCACTGCTGTTCAGTGCTAAAGTGCATATGCTCTCCCTATGTAAAATGTATATGTTGGTTGGATTCCATGATTGGCTTATTTGGTTTACTGTCAGACCCCAGTAAAGTGCACCAGGAGTGCCCAGGGCTTGTAAATACAAATGCTGCTGGTGGGCTTGCAGCACTGGTTGTGCCACCCACAGAAGCGGCCTAGTAAAATGGGTCTAAGGTCTGCCATTGCAGAACCTGCGTGCAGTCTGGTACTGTCATGCTGACTGGGCAAGTGCACCCACTTCCCAGTCCCTAAACCTTCCCTTAACTTCATATTAGTCACCCCTATGGTAGGCCCAAGGGCAGGGTGCATTGTACGCATAAGGTAGGACAAGCCCTGATGTGTGTGGCATGTCCTAATAGTGAATTACAGCCATTTTCGTTTTTCACTATTGTAAGGCTACCTGCACCCATAGGCCAGAATGGGCTGTTAGAATTGTTACATCCTATGATCCTAACAGACCCAGGGAACATGGTAGAAATTCGAGTTTAGTATGCCTGAACTCAGAATAATAAAATACATCTTTTAGTAAAGTTTATTTTAATATTCTGTGTTTGCAAATACCACTTTTAGAAAGTTGGTATTGGCTTGCCTGACCATTTCAGCCCGCCTCTGCTATGATGTGTATCTGCCTGTCTGGTTTGTGTGAGTGACAGGGCTGGGGAAACCCAGAGGGGCAGCGCTAGGTAGCCTGGTGGTGAATAGAGAGATTGACAGCCAGATGGGTGGGAGGAGTACACCTGGACTCTGAATAGGGCTGTGCTCTGCCACCACAATGCTGGCTCCACCTCCTGTGGAGCGGCTGATGTCTCTGCCCTGCACCCTGAATGGAAAGGCAGAGTCATGTCAACAGAGTGCTCAAGAACTGGTTTGGACTGGGCAAAGGACCCTCTACCCCAGAGGAACAAAGGAATTAGGGGTATAAGTATTGGGACCCTGCTCCCAAGAAATTAGATCCTGCTGAAACAAGAAGAACCTCTGCCAGAGGAGAAGGAACTGGGAAAGCTGTAGGAGGAGTACTGTCCCTGACCTGGGGGATTGGCCTGCAGTGGTTGCCTTGCTGCTGAAGGAGAGGAGAAAGACTACTAAAGACTTTGCTTCAACTTGTGCTTTGAAAAGATCTCCAAGGGCTTGAACTGAGCTTGCCCCCTGAACGGAGTCCCAGGACCAGTGGACTTCACCCCCAGCTCCCCAGAGTCTTTTGGAAGTGCCTGCTGCTGTTGTTGGGCCTTCTGAGGGACTGCGTGTCGCAAGGAGCTGGAAGCGCGACGCAAGGAAGAGAAGCGTGCCGCCGTCGGAGCCGCTGTTGTCGCAGCTCGCAAAGGGTGTCGCCGCTGCAGCATCGCATCGAGCGGAAGCTTCTCGCATCTTTCCGGAAGTGTCTCGCAGCGCCGAAGAAGCGTGTTGCCATCGCAGCCATCGTAGCTGTCGCATTGCACCGCATCGAGAGAAGAGTCTCGCATCGAGGAGGAAGCGTGTCGCCATCGCAGCCATCGTAGTTGTCGCATTGCACCGCAACCAGAAAAGCGCCTCGCATCCACGGAGAAGCGTGCCGCCGTCGGAGCCGCTGTCGTCGCATCTCGCAGAAGGAGTGTCGCCGTTGCAGCATCGCATCGAGCGGAAGCGTCTCGCAACGTCGGAGAAGAGTGCCGCTGCCAAGGCCGCAATTGTCGCATCTCGCCAAAGGTGACGCCGCTGTAGCTGATGCATCGAGTCGAGGCTTCTCGCAACATCGGAGAAGCGTAACGCATCTGGAAGATCCCGTCTTTATTTCTTTTGCACCAAGAACTTCAACGCATCTGCATCGCTGCAACACTTTCGTTGCCCTGCGTTTCGCATCTAAGGTACATTGACTTAAAGTGTCGCATTTAAGAACTTAAGAGAAACTAAGCAATCTTCTACCAACTAAGCAACCGTATTGTGTATTTTTTTAATTGTTTAATGGTCTTGTGATAATCCTATATAAAGAATCCTTATTTTTAATATAAATACCTGTGTGGTGTCCATTTGTAGTGTTGTCACTTGGTTACTGTATGTGTTCACAAATGCTTAACCTATAACGCTCTGAGATAAGCCTTGTCTGCTCGCGCCAAGCTACCTAGAGGGTGAGCAGGGGTTGTTTTAGTAGTGTAACCCCTTACCCTGACTAGAGGAAAGGTTCCCTGCTTGTCACAAGTACCTACCTGTGCCAACCAGAGAACCCGGATTCTAACAGATACCCTAAAAGAGGCAATGTGATCAGCACCTATTCCCAAGGCTCCAAATTACTCCAAGCAGTTTATTGTGCAGGCTGATGCCTCTGAGCTAGGGATACATGCAGTCCTATCCCAGGCAAATAATGATGGAGTAGACCAATCTGTTGCTTTCATACCCAGAAGGCTACATCCCAAGCAGCAGTGTTGGAGTGCCATTGAGAGGGAGGCCTTTGCTGCCGTTTGGACCCTGAAGACGCTGAGAACCTGCTTGTTTGGGATTCACTTTCTGGTACTCCCTGCCCGAGCCTGCCACGCCTTTTCCGACCCGGAGGTCTCCATTGAAAACCACAGTGTCCCCGATGTCTTCTTGACACACTGCACCTGGTCGCCCCTGTGCCGCTGGTGGTGCAGCTCTTGTGCTGATTGTTGGCCCCTGCATTGCTGACCTTAACCTCAGGAACTTAGCTCCCACACCTGGGTTGCCTGCTCTTAAGCAGTCCCTAACCTAACGCCCCCTTATCCCCATTGGCTAACAATGGACCCCTACACTCTGCACTCGGCCACCCAAGTGCAGCTGGTGGTGCAATTTGAGGGCCCATCTAGAACTTGGAGAACCTTGGTCCTAACCCCCAACACTCCCACTTGTAAGACTTTTACTTACCTGTGAAACCGCTAACCATTTTTGCTGATAAGAACCCTTGTCATGAGATCTTGGGCCTTAACTGTTGTCGACCTGTTGTTTTTGTATGACAAGAAAGTAACTTTGCTTTACCTTAAGATTTGACTTACTCACCTGCAAGTAACCAATCCCAGTGTGTGTTATCTTGGCATATCACCTCCCGTACTTTAAGTAACTAAAGAGTAATCCACGAGTAATGAAAAGTAATCTCTCTGTATTTTGAACTGTTTTAAAGGTAATGCCAGCCTGTAACCAATGCCACAATTGAATTTCTGTGTACAGCTTGCATTTGAAAGTAGTTCTTACTTACTAGTGCCAAGTCCTGCTTGGTTCTAAAAATAAAACTCAATTATATCTTTTTAATACTTAACTAATTGGTCTAGATTCTGTCCCTCTGTGTGTGCTATCAGTTTTGATTGAGTGAATACAATAAATGCTAAGCACACTCTCTGGATAAACCTAACTGCTTGTCCCACCCTACCACAAACAGAGCGGTTAGTACTTACTATACTCTGCTATACCTTTGGGGACTCCCTGAACTCTGTGCACACTATACATTACTTTGAAAAAGTAAATAAAGGTCCAGCTTCATACACTAGAGACTTACAAGGGTACACCAGCAGCCAATTCCAGATAATCGCAAGAACTTATCATGGTCAAAGTAGGGAGAAGGCACGGTGACTAGGGTCCTGATTAGCATGAACCCAGTCAGACTAGTCAAAAACTTATTGAACCAAGCAAAAAGTGGAGGTAACCAAGAAAGCAGAATCCAATTTCCTAAACAACCCACCCCACCAAACCAAAGGAGATGAGACAAACTTTGTCCAGTTGAGTCTTTATTTTCTAATTGAAAATATCTGGAGAGGCATCTGCATGGTTACTCTGAGGTCTATGTTCCACAGAAAAGTCCATCTACTGTAGGGAAATCGACCACCTCATAAGAGGGGATTATGGTCTGCTGGATAACGAAGTGAGTGCCAAATAGGTATGGCCTCAACTTCCTCAAGGCCCAGACCACAGCAAAGGCATCTCTATCAATAGCCGACCAATGTTTTTCCCTGGGGGTTACCTTCTGCTTTTAAAAGTTACTGGTTGAGCCTGGCCCTCTCGGTTAAGTTGTGATAATACTGCACCTACCACTATCTCAGAAGTATCTGTCTGGACAATAAAGGTTTTTGGGTAAACAGGACTTTGCAGAATGGGAGCAGAGCACACAGCCAGCTTTAGGTTATCAAATGGCTTCTGACAGCTGACTGTCCGCTGAACTTTCTTATGCATTCTTTTGGATGTGAGATCATTAAGAAGTGTCACAATGGATCCATAGCACATAACAAACCTCCTGTAGTACCCAGTGAGGCCCAAGAAAGCTCTGACCTGAGTCTGGTTAGTGGGAGCAACCCAGTCCATGATGGTCTGGATTTTGCTCTCAAATCGCTGAATGTGGCCTCTACCTACAAGGTGGCCCAATTAAACAACCCTTCTGTGCACTATCTGGCACCTAGTGGCCTTGATAGTGAAGCCTGCATTTTGCAGGGCCTCGAAAACATTTCTGAGGTGGATCAGGTGATACTCCCAGGTGGAGCTAAAGACAGGAATATCATTTAGGTATGATGCACTATAGGCTTCCGGACCCGTTCAAACTTTATTCACCACCCTCTGAAATGTAGAAGGTGCATTCTTCAAGCCAAAAGGCATTACAATAAATTGATAATTCCCACTAGGGGTTGAAAATGCTGTTTTTGGTTTGGCATTCGGAGAGTCTGATTTGCCAGTAACCAGTACTTAGGTCAAATGTACTGAGATACTCTGGCAGAGGCCAGAGTATCAATCAGCTCATCTGCCCTTGGAATTGGATGGGCATCAGTCCTAGTGTCTGCGTTGAGGCCTCTATGTTCTACACAAAACCTCATCTCTCTCTTACCATCCTGGGTGTGAGGATTTAGCACAACGCTACAGGACTAGCCCAAGCACTATTCAAAGGCTCCATGACCTCAAATTCCAGCATCTTTTGGACCTCTGTCCTGATGCAATCTCTGGCATGGTCAGGCAGTCTGTAGATTTTACTCTTCACAGGCAGGCTGTCATCTGTATCCACCTCATGGGTTCACCAGGTGGGTTGACTAGGAGCCAGAGAAAAGAGATTGGAAAACTGATTGAGAACCTGTCTACAATCAGCTTGCTGTTGATCAGTGAGGCTGCCTGCCAGGGCTACTCCATCAACTGCCCCATCAACAGGGTCCTGAAAGAGGAGATCAGTGAGAGGTTCACTCTCTTCCTCCTGTCCCTCATCAGTGGCCATAAGCAAGCTAACGTCAGCCCTGTCAATAAAAGGCTTTAGGTAGTTCACATATTCCTGTGGGGACTTCTGGGAGTGCCTAGGTCAACCAAGTAGGTTACCTCACCTTTTTCTCAAAGATGGTGTGAAGGCCACTCCACTTGTCCTAGAGAGCTGCTGGGGCCATAGGCTCCAACACCCACTTTCTGTCCTGGCTGGTAAACAGTCAGTACCAGCCTTTTGAAAATGTCAAGCTTTCTGAAGCTCCTGGCTGGCCTCAAGGCTTTTGCTCTTTTGCTGGCCTTCTTCATGTAGTCATACATACGAGAATGCAGACCAAATACATAGTCCAGTATGTCCTGCTTAGGAGGTTTGAGAGGCTGCTCACATCCCTCCTTAACCAGTCACAATGGAGCCCTAACTGGATGTCTAAACAGAAGTTCAAATGGGCTGTAGCCTACCACTTCTGAGGAACCTCTCTGTAAGCAAAGAGAAGGCAGGGCAGTAAGACATCCCATTTTGCCCCAGCTTTTCTAGGAGTCCCAGGACCATAACAGCCCATTGAACTGTGGATGATAGGGTGTGGTAAACGTATAATTTACACCACCCTCCTTCCACATAGCAGTGATGTAACCAGACATGAAGTTAGTACCTCTAGTAAGACCTCCTTAGGAAACCCAACCCTGGAAAAGAGCTGTAGTGTCCCTAAGGGGAATAGCTTCTGGATACCGAGTGGCATGGTCCAGAGGCATTAAGGAGGACTCTGTAGTGCCACCTGACTTACCACTGGCTTAGGAAGTGACACTGGAGCAATAAAACTCCTTGGTATCCTTAGACATGTGGGGCCAGTGAAAGCGAGGGACAAGCCTATCCCAAGTCTTGCTTTGCCAATATCATATGCTAGGGATAATAGCTAATAGAAAACTCCTGAATTTCTGAGGTATGACCAACCTCCTGATGGCATCATGCTTGGGGTCTCTACTCAGAAAATAGGAGCCCATCTTTCTATGGGACCCGCTGTCATTCCTTGGCTCCTTGGCAGCAGCTTGATGTCTGAGCTGTTCAAGAGAGGGGCAGGTTTTCTGATCCAGACGGACCTGAAAGGGCCCCCTACCTCCAAGACCTCTGCTGTATCAGACTCAAGTCCCTCTGGGAGAGTTCCTTCAAAGGGGCTGAGGTTTTCTCCCTCAGGAGACTGATCCTCACTAAGAGTCTGAGAGGAAGATAATTCATTAAATTTCCTGCTCCTTCTCTTATGAGCTAGCTGGTCTATTCTTTCAGTGCTTAACTGTTTAGCCTCAGCCCTGGTAACAGCAAAAGCACTGGCAGAGATTACCATCATCTCTGCATGTATCCTGAACTCCACTTCAGACCAGGCTGAAGTTTCCAATCATTGTCCAACAGACAGTCCACAGGTAGGTCTAGGGAAACCACATCTCTTTTAGGGCCAGTTACCCCTCCCCAGCTGAGATTCACAACTACCAAGGAATGATCAGTCCTGACATTGCTTGCATTGGTCACTTGGTAAAGTTGACCAAGTATAATCTGTTCAGGAGACACACGTTTTTCTGTCACCATATTGACACTGGCCCCTGTGTCCCTGTATGCAACAGCTTCTTGACCATTAATCAGGTGCTGCTGTCTGTACTTTCCCAAGTTAGTGGGACCTACAAGTAAAGTGGGAAGTCCCATGTCAAAGTAAAAGACAAGGACAGCCAGAGTGGGTATTCTGACTAGGCCAGACCTTACTTTGGGACCCAAGGTTAACCCTAATAATCCCTTGGGGGCAATACTAATACTTGTATTGGTGCTGGGGGAATAGTTGCTTTAGGAGCAATAGTAGTTTTGTTGGTGCCAGATTTAGATCAATTGGCATCTTATGCTCTATGGCCTTTTTCCTTACACAGGTAACACCAAAGTTTCTTGCCTGAGGAAGAAGATGTTTGGGACCCACCCCCAGAGGAAGACTTTTGGGGACCCTGTGGAGACTCTTTTTTGTCTTTACCTTTCTTCTCCACCCTTCTCGTAGGCCTTAGAAGAATCTTGCCTTTTCTGGTCACAACCACCATGAGATTTTTGCTTGACCCTGGTGCAGACTCGTTTGTCTGCCTTCTTTCCCATATCAGATCAGGTCAGATCAGAGTCCACCAGGTACTGGTGCAGTTGTTGATTTTGACAATTGTTAAGGATGTGTTCCCTCGTCAATAAATTCTGCACTCCCTCATAGTACTGTACCTTAATCCCTTGAAGCCAGCCTTCCAGAGCCTTAATACCACTGTCTGAAAAATCAACCCAGTCTTGGGTGTGTGCCTTCTGTGTGTCCCTAAACATAACCCCGTACTGTTCAGTGGTTAAACCAAACTCATCTATGAGGGCACTTTTCCAGACTGAACACTTATCCACCTCTTCCCCTTAACAGTGGGAAATTTGTCTCTACCTTTGTTAACAGAAGAGAGCCACAGGATAGCTGCCCAATACTCTGGAGGGACCTTCTGAACTTTACAGGCCATCTCTAAAGCAGTGATCCATTTTTAAATGTCATCCTCTTCCTGGTAATGTGGGACAATCCTGCTCAGGTTCCTAGTATCAAAGGAATACTCCCTGACTTTAGGTTCACTACTGATGCCACCATGGGACCCTAGTCCCAAATGTTTATTAGCCCTCTGAACTTCCAGGGTCTCCTTATCAAGGGACAACTGATCCTTCTTGATCTTGAACTTGGCTCTCAAAAGCTTGAGCAGGTGGTATTCCCTTTCTAAGGAGTGCTCCCTCTGACTAGAAATATAGGTCTAAATAGAGTGGTTAGAGGCATTGGAATTGACAGAGGAGAACCTAGACTTTCTCTGGACTCTTTGAACCCTCTCAGGATGAATAAAGGGGGACCTACCTCTAAGGACTCCCTCTGTACCCTAGGGGATTAGAGTTTACCAGTGAGGTGTCTCCAGACACCTCCTGGTCATGGTCAGAATTAGGGTCATTGGTGTGAGCCACCCCAGACCCTTCTTCATGAGGCCCATCCAACCCAGAGTTTTCCTGCTCTTCTGGCCTTTTAGGATTCTGGAGGTAATACTGCAGGAGCATCTCTAAGAGTTGCTCTGTGTTAGGGTTGATACCTGTCTTTAACTTTCTGGAAGCAGCAAAGGTCCTATGGGCCCGATTCACAGAACTAACTTAAGACAAAATCCTAAACTTACTACCATTTCGGTATTCACAGAAGGCACTTACGCATTTTGGTATTCACAGAAGGCACTTACTCATTTTGGTATTCACAGAAGGCACTTACTCATTTTGGTATTCACAGAAGGCACTTACTCACTTCGGTATTCACAGAAGTTAGGACTCCTAACTTTAGGACTCCTAAACGCCTTCTGTGAATACCGAAAGTCTTAAAATTAGGATTTTTCTCAGTTTAGGAGTCCTAAAGTTAGGACTCCTAACTCTACTACCACTAAACTGAGAGAAATCCTAATTTTAAGGCTTTCAGTATTCACAGAAGGCATTTAGGAGTCCTAAAGTTAGGAGTCCTAACTATACTACTACTAAATTGAGAAAAAGCCTAATTTTAAGGCTTTCGGTATTCACAGAAGGCATTTAGGAGTCCTAAAGTTAGGAGTCCTAACTATACTACTACTAAACTGCGAAAAATCCTAATTTTAAGACTTTCGGTATTCACAGAAGGCATTTAGAAGTCCTAAAGTTAGGACTCCTAACTTCTGTGAATACCGAAATGAGTAAGTTCCTTCTGTGAATACCAAAATGAGTAAGTGCCTTCTGTGAATACCAAAATGGTAGTAAGTTTAGGATTTTGTCTTAAGTTAGTTCTGTGAATCGGGCCCTATGTTCCTAGATCTTAAGACCTCTGTATCTACTGGGTTGGGACTCACTGGCTTCCCTAACTAAAGACATGGTGGCTAGTTTTAGTGTGGTGTTGCACCTACCTACCATAGTGCAACTAAACTTCCAAAGATTGGAGAAAAGTTTGTGCTAGACCCTTAACTACCCATCCAGAAAGTTCAGTAAAACTTACTAATCACAAAAAATATTTATATGTGCCTAAGCTATTGATGGTTTTTCTTTTAACCACACCTAGATTAAATGGTAAAACAGTGCAGGCTAACCCCTGCACACCAATGTAGAAGGCTGGCTTAACACATTGGTATATCTACTACCCGGAGATAGCAAAACTAATACACAACAATACTTCAATTGCATTAAGGTAAGTTGCACAAAATACAGTGGTCACCAGACCAATGTATTTTGTGCTTCTTACCTAATTGCAATTAATACAATTGAAGTATTATTGTGTATTTGGGTTGATATCTCCCAGAAGGAGATATGCCAATGTGTTAGTGATTGTTGTGTAATAAATAAAAGTATTTTTTTATAAGCACTGTGTGGTTCTTTTCCGGGTAGGAGATATGCCAATGTGTTAGTGATTGTTGTGTAATAAATAGAAGTATTTTTATATAAATGCTGTGTGATTATTTTACGTATAAGCTATACTATATGATGATACTGGTAAAACAAGATAATTAACACTCCTTGAAGGACAAGCCTGAAGGCTTATCTCCATGGCTACCATTATGAGAGCTTTCTATGGTTATCAAAGACCACCAAACTCATGACCACGGTTGCCTGGATCAGTGCCAGGTGCATCACTTAAATAAGTGTGCACCATATACTAATTCATCCTCCTACAGCATGTTCATAAGGTTGTCTTGGACATCCCCAGAAAAGCCAGAAGTTCTCAGCCTGGCGTGGCGCCTAACGGCCACTGTTGAGAAAATCACTCTACCCAGCGAGTCTGTCGAGTCAAGGCCACAGCGTAAGGTAAACTTTGCTGCATCCCTTCCATCTACAACAGCTTGAGAGAGGACAGCCCGTCTTCCATAGCGAATGGGAGTAAGGGCCCAAATGGCATGCAGGTTCAAGTGAGAGGAGAGGAATGCTTGGCTCCCGGTGGAGGGCGATGGCAGTGGGGATGGTTCTAGTCCCTGAGCTGGGCTTGGACCAGTTGCCCAGAAGAACATCAGTGAAGGCCTTGTTAAATGGCAGCAATGGTTCCATAGTGGAGACACCTGGCTGCAGAACCTCTGTCAAGATGTTGGCCTTGCCCTCCACAGTAGGAAACTGCAGGTCCAAGACCTCTGCAGCCCTACGCACCATAGCCAGGTTCAGAGGAGAAAGCATTCCAGGCTCTGGAGAGATATCCAAGCCACTGGCATCACCCAGTTCCTCTTACCAGTTTATTTCCTCTGTATGAAGCGGGACTTCTAAGGGGTCCTGCTGCCCTTCCTAATCCTCATCCAATCCTTGCCCCTCTGAATAAAGCTGAGGATGAGACATTGAGTCCAAATGCTCCATTGATGTCGGTGTACGCCCCGCCGGCTTCTTGTTTTCTGGAATTAGGATGGGTGGCGCCGCCGGTGAGCGTCAGTGACGTCAAGGGTCTTGGTGCCGGGGAAGGTCGAATGGGGACGACCGGTGCAGGTCTGGATCTGAGAACGGATCCATGAGGAGCCCTGGGTGCCACAGACAATGGCCAATGGCATGGAACCCAGAGGAGCTCCTTCTACTAAGCCTGAGGAGCCCGAAGGCGCACCTGCAGGGTCAGGCCACAAAAATCTGGTGCACATGGTGTCATAAAACTCTTTTAACTAAGCGAGGATCGCTCCTGGCCCTGGGAAGGGAGGGAAACGTGGATTCGTCCCAGGCACCCGCTCCACTGAGGGGGGCCTCAAACGTTCAGACTCCTCCTTCTCGTCAGGTGATGGACGTGGCGAAGCCAAAGCTTGCCTCGACTTCTTGTGTTTGTTATGACGCTTCTTACCTTACCTTCGAACATTTTGAATGGGAGGAGGAAGACTTGGATCCCCTGGAGCGGTGCTTGGACCTTCCTTGAGACTGAACCGGTAGCGGGAACGAGATCTCCGAGGAGATCTCCAAGGCGCTTGATGCCAGGCCGCAAGCAGCTTTAGGAACCACTCTCTCAAAGCTTTCGGTGCCAATGCCCAGCAGTCAGAACACGATTTCGGGTTGTGGTCGCACTGCAGACACCAAAGGCACACAAGGTGGGGGTCCGTAACTGAAGTGATGGGGTGACAGACCCAGCATGGTTTGAGCCCGAAGCTCTTTTTGGACTTTCTACACACCATAAAAAGCTCTACAACAAGGTTGAAAAAAGTCTACCAAAATATTACAGAGGGTAGTTCTCTTCGACAAATCTGTGCTGGCTGGCACAGATAGAAAAGAATTAGAAGTGACGTCAGCGCGCCAAAGTGGTGCCTATATAGACAACATAGACGTCACTACGACAAACTCAATGCCTACAATGTCACGCAGTTAACCAACACCACCTACCGGCGAGCAGGGGTACAGCTAAAAAAAATCTTCTGGATCCTGTCTGACGCCTAGACGTTCTACGGTAAGGAATCTGCAGCTAGATGTCTTTTATCAGATTCTAACAAATCGATCACTGCAACAATGCTTTGAGATCTCATTCTGTCAAATTATTAAGCTTGATGGTTGAGATGCCAAGTGTGCCGATTGGTGGTAGTCCTGGTGTTAAACTTGAGATTTTATCCACATTATTCTTTCTGAGTGAGGTGACCACAGAGGATTAGGCAGCCTACACTCTTCAGGCGTGCAACATGAAAGGAACATGATGTCTCTAGGGGAGTTTTGGGACTCTGTGGTAACTCAGTCTTGTCTGTCCTCCAAGATGGTCCTGGAATAAGACTGATGCAAAGGATTGGACACCAACTAGGAGAAACACCAAAAGAGATAATATAAACCCAAGACACCTGCACAGTACATCCAACAATAACACACAGTTCAAAATGCCACCTTTAAAGTGAAAGAGACCCAGAAGATAAAATCAATTCAGTAAACTTAAAGGTCAAAAGTTTGATGGAATTTTATCAAGATGTGAGAAAGTTATTAAATGCACAAAAATGAATTTCCTAATGGAGTATTGTGTCACCCTTTACTCGAGAGGCCCTTATGCAACGTAATGATGCAATGCAATGTTGCATATTTATGGATGTGATGCAGTAGCCACATAATCTAACAAATGGTGCATAAATTGGAGATTATAACCAAAGAAAGCTTTGGCTCCAGCTAAAACAGATAAAATATAAGAAATAAAAAGTGCGCATGTGGTGAATTGGGCATATGCTAGGTCCACACATCCCCCCGAGACGAGGAGCTGGGGGCATGGGTCCACGAAGTGGAAAGGACGGTGGCCTGTGGGTTCAGCAGGCGAGGCCATGAGGGAGATTTATGAAACAAAGTCCCGGATGCTCCCCTGCCCCACTGGCAAATGTGATAATGGACTCTGCGGCCCCTGGCCTTCTCCTACTAACATAACCTGCTCAATGAGTTCTGGCTGCTGATCCAGTCGTGGATGCTCCTCCTCTCAAGGTGCCGTGTGGATACCGTCGCGCAGCATCACCTCCCCTACAAGTGGGCCTGGTAGATCAGACACCGGTGAAGGGACTCCAATAACTCTCTGCCATCATATATGATGCCGACTAATAATATGTGGTTGCTATTAACAGTAAGTGGAAACAAGCACTTAACAGCACTACTATGCCATAAATCAGGGAAGACTGAACTATATTTTTTGCTGGGGGACCTGAAATTAACTAGGCTGCCTTGCTGCCCATAGGTGGCTGCGATCCTCGGGGTCCCCTGAACCTAGATCTTGTGTTTTGCACTGGCTAGAAGATAGATAATATTGAGGCTAGAAGCTGTCTATCGAGAGGCCACTGAGCCTCTATAAAGGTTCTGCATTAGTCTCTGTGAGATGAGAGATATATAGTCATGGGCTGCACGAGAGTCAAGACTAATAACTCCTGCGACCTTAAGCGTTCCCAATCCAATATGTTGGACAGTTCAGCTGCTACTTTCACAGAAGACTACATTCCTCCTAGCACTGTGTACTCCCCCCTTATAAGCTGGATCTTATCTTAAATGAGATCCGGAAGTCACAAGCAGCAAGTTAGGGTCCATCACTACAGATGCCGGCATCCTCAAAGCTGATCACAAAAAACTGGCAGACAAAGTGAAGACTAACACAGCTGCGCTTACCAACCTTGCTCCCTAGAGGGTAGAACATACCTCCACGGTTGCACATCTCCAACAACTAGTGACCTCATTACAAGACCGAGTGGAGGATGCGGAGGGGCATTCCTGCTGCAATAATGTGCGGATAATTGGACTGCCAGAGGATAGTGAAATCCCCAATGCCATCCAAATCATCAAAAACTGGCTGCATGAGGAGTTGGTCCCAACAGGCCTCTCTGAGATGTTCTGCGTGGAAAGGGCACCAGAGTTATGACTAGGGGACTGGCCTCTGGTGCGCCACCACGACCACTGGTGGCCTGTAATCCCTAATTACAGGAACCGAGATGCGCTTTTCCGCAGCACTAGTGAAAATTCACCCCTAAACTAAAAAAATGCACGCATCTCTCTGCTACTATACAATTTCTGTTCAGTATCAAGCCTCCTATCAGGTGGTCAAGATACAGCTACGTGTGCTGAGCCTCACTTATGTCCTACTATTTCTAGACCTGCTTAAAGTCATACATGACCACAAAAGCAACTTCTTTGAATCCCCGGAGGCAGCATGGAAAAGGCTTGAAGGTACCTTTCCAAAACTTTACATTCCCGGTGACCACATCACCCTCCATCACAGACAAAGCAAAAGACATGCAAAGGACGGGGACATGCATCAAATCAACAAGGGCACGGAGTTGGTCTAAGGGACAAATGAGTAGCAATCATTCCAGCTTCTACTCTTAAGAGACCAACATCCACCTTCCCCTGATGGGTCATCTTCTGACGGCACAATCCATTCAGACTCCGAGAACAGTTTGGCACTGTTCCCCTCATAACACATCAAATGGCAAATTACTTACTGGGATAAAGGATTTGCACTTCAATACTCTTGAGATAACAATCTGCAGGAGTATAGGATGGACCAATGACTCTCTTTACACTAATCTCATTTGAATCACCTAAGCTTAATACAGATACAACATTCATGAACACATGAGTACAAAAACGATGCCAATGTTTAATGGTCCTACACATAGATTTAAACCAGGGATATATGGGATTTACCTTTCTCCCATTATGCTTATACATTATGTCACAGGTTGCTGGGTCCCAGTCTTGGGGAGACACCTCTAAGTTGTAGAGGGCGGTCAGGAACCTCTGATGTAGCCGTTGGCTACAATACAAAGGGTTACTTCACGAGCAAATGCACGATGCATAATAATGTTAGTATGGTTTGCTTTCTATGTTTGGTCAAACGATGCTCTGATGTTGGATACTGGATTGGGGGATTTTACTGTTTTTGTTCCTGTTTAATTGACATGCATTTATTTGTCTCATTTGTCACATGTGAAGTCTTGTTTACGCACATACCTCTACCTAATACACTATGCAATTAATATCTCTGGCTGTCCCCTGCCAATAAAATATACTCACCTAGAATGCCAGAGAGATGGGTTCCATACACAAGCACCACAGAAGTTATGCTCAATTGAGTAAACATAATGTGCATATAGTATCCCCCTAACTATATACAATGGGTTAAAATACTTTATGTGTCTCCCACGGCGAGGGCGCACACTGGAGTTCCATATCAGACACTTAACCCATGCCCAGAGGCACTGGACAAGGCTGCCCACTCCATCCGATGTTATTTGTGATTGTACTAGAACCCCTAGCACAAAGGCTTTGACAAGACGCTCATGCCTCGGGAATCTCTGTCTGGCCTACAATCCATGCTCTGTCTCCCTCTGCAGATGATATACCATTATACTACAAAGATTTGCAGGAGAATTTAAAGACAGTGGCCCAAACTTTCACACTGTTCCAGCATTTCATTGGGCTGGCCGTCAATCTAGATAAATCACACATATTTCTCTTTGCTGACAGTCCCCTTGCCCAGATCATCCCCTTTGGTGACAAATTAATCCAAGTGGGACCTACTACATTCAAATACCTAGGGATGCAAATATACAGAGACACACAGTATCTATTAGAGTGGAATCTCCAGAGGGTGATCATTCCACTCCACACCCAGGTGACCTTTAGGACCTTGCTCCCATTTTTGGTGGCTGACGGCCTTGCCATCTTCAAAATGGTGATGCTTCCACGCCTCCTTTACTTTTTCGTTAATTTACCAGTGGTGATATCAGCTCGATATTTTAAAACTCTGAATACTCTCCAGACAGATTTAATCTGGGGACAGGGTCAGAGGCCCATCAGTCTTGCAAAACTGCAGCTACCATAGCGGGGGTATGGAAGCACTAGACTTTAAATCTTACTGCCTTGCAGGTCAGCTGCAGTGGTTTTCCTATTGGTTGGCTGGCCACAATCCGCATAAGACTTCATTCACACACCGCAATCTTATACAGGGCAAATTACAAAAATAACTCTGCCCCAGTTGGCCTCATTGCTGTTAACAGTTGATCTCACCTTTTGGAAAAGGGCCATGAGATGCACTGCCCAAACCGTTCCTAATGCCCCTAATATACTCTTGCTAGGCTTCTCTACTCTGGCAGACGATGACGCAAAGGAATGAGTGACAATGGTGAGGACACTGTTTGGGGATGGGGCACTGCTGAGCCAAGCAGACTGTATTAGCGAACAGGGCCTACCGGACTCATTGTTCCTCACACATGCAAATATCATACAATATGTCAGACAACACTGGTCTCCAGAAGGGATGGAACCCTCAACACAAAAATGTATACAATAAATGAGTCATGGCAGGCATCTGGTATGGTGGCTATACCGGGGTCTGCGTACACATCTCGCAACCTCTCTGTTTCCTTTGAAGACCTGGCGGGAGCTGGATATGGGCTGAGAGTTCAGGGGCAAAGAATGGAATTTCTTTCTTGAATTTCCCAAGAAAATTTCCAGCAACTCCAGATTCAAATTCATACAATATTTAATTCTACATGGAGCTTACCTCATATCACACAGACTACAGGTTATCTTTCACAAGGTTTCCTCTGCATGCACCAGTTGCCCTGAACAAGATGCTGACTTAATACATCTGCTCTGAACTTGCCTCACAATATCTTTATACAGGCACAGATTGGCGCTACACTGAAGGAGGTGGCATGAGGTACTAATTGGCGTTCGGCTGAGAGCTGTCTGCTGGGTCTATACCCATATCTATAATAAGGTAAAAGCGTGATTTACGACCTGGCCCTTATCCTAGCAAAGCTAGGAGGTGGAAATTGGCAACACCTCCCACAATATCCATGTGGAGAGAGGAGATGGAGGGGTGGGGTTTGGCAGAGAGCAGTGCGCTACACCGGGAAGAATATTGTGGGTTGCCGGAGCAGCCAATAGCAATGGAATGGGACACACTACTAGAATCTTTTAAAGCCCTAGAAATGCCTGATTACTAATGTTTGATCATTCCAGTGCTGTTGTGTTACTATGGCTGTGTACCAAGCATGGCCCATCACCTTCTCTGGATGAAAAGCCAGGTTTTTGCACCACTCACGACTTCATAAATGCAGGAACAAACCTAGGAGCCCTATCACCAGAGACTGTTCCTAATAATGGTGAACCGAGGGTGTATTCGTCAACTGACTTACATTCTGCCTTCAATGCCTGCTGGGGAGAGGGGAGGGAGGTTGTTATGTTTTGAAATGAGTTACCATCACATACGTATCATTATTGAAGAACACATTATTCAATAGCTACCATGACTAATATCTGTAATGCATGTTAACCCATTAGGACATGCAAGAATTCGATAATATTACATACGATTATACATGACATGCTTATGACAAATTAATAATTGTAATGCAATAGAAACTCAATAAAGTTTGTGAAAAACAAAATGTGGTGCAACGCAGTGGCACTCCCATTGGGAACATTTGGTGTATTACAGGGATTCCACTCAGGAACACAGCTATGCTTGGGACCTTAGAACCTTAGTATATAGGGAGTGAGTCACCATAGCCCGCGGTACCAATGAGCCCAAGTCCGACTAGCTATAGTGCCTCACTTGTCCTCCTAACCGGACCAGAGAAACATGTGAATTTGCATCCCAGAAGAAAACACTCTCAACCCTCTCAGGGATAGTGGTAACAGGACATACCCCTGCGGTCTCTCACTCGGACTTGTCCACAATAAGATAAACAAGAGATACGAAGGAAGTTTTGAATATTTATTTAACCTATTGTGCTCTAAAATGCAGTATTTGTGCCACAATTAGAAAATAAACGCATTTGAAAAATACTATCAACATGGTCAGTAAACCGTGTACCATGAAAAAAACTGCCATGTTATAAGTCTGAGTTGTCTAACCCCCCCCCCCCCCCCCTCACTGAAGTTAAATGATTATGGACCAGATGTACAAAGGTTTTTTCAGTGCGTAAATGGCTTTACAACCCATTTGCGCCCACAAAAAACCTGTGGCCCATGTGCTAATCCTAGTTTGCGAGTCGGAAATCATTTTGCAACTCACAAAATAGGATTAGCGTCTCGCTATTAGGAAGGGGCGTTCCAAGGGCGTCCCTACCTAATAGTGACTCGTCAAGCTATGTAAGAATGTTTTATGACCGCAATTGCAGTCGTAAAATACTCGCAGTTTACCACTCTTCTCAGAAGGGTGGTAAAGCACTCGTAAACAGGAAGGGGTCCCCAGGGCACCCCTTCCCATTTATAAATGCATATGCAAATATTTTTTAAGGGCAGGCTGTGGTCCCAGGGACCACTGCCTGCCTTTAAAAATGAAACTGAAACGTTCCATTTTTATTTTTTACATGCAGCCCGTTGTCTTTAAAAACAACTGCTTTATTTAAAAGCAGTCCCAGATGGAGGTCTGCTGACCCCAACAGGCCACAATCCCTGGGAGTGACAGCCATTCCAGATGGGGTCGCAAATTGTGACAGCCTCAATATTATGCATGAGGCATGTAATTTGCGACCCCATTGGGAATCGCAAACAGTGTTCCAGACACTGTTGTGCATCCCAATTAGCGAGTCGCAAATTGCGAGTCGCAAATGCGAGGCAATTTGCAACTCGCTAATTGGCGGGTCGTACATCTGGCCCTATATATCAAAAATCACTGGGATTAGTGGATTAGCATACACAGTTGAATGCTCTACATCTCAATTGATGCAGTGCTTTTGTCTCTGAATTCTCACTCCATGTGTGTTTTTTGGACCTCTGTGCTCATCTATATGCCAAGATGTGTGTTCATAAACAACAGCTGCATTCTCGTGTCATGTCTAGGGGCTAGTGCCTGACCAGAGAAAATAACAAGGGCATTATTGTTTGACCTTGTCTGTGGTGTGCAGACTACAACGCAGTAAAAGAACAGAACATGAAAACATATCAGTTTCTGTGTGAAAATACAATGTGGCACAAAGGCAAACATATTTATATAGTAACATGTGCAAAGGAAAATGCTAACATAGGGAAAAATGCAATGGCCCATGCAGAGAACACATGATGTGGAAATCTTTCAGCTTTTTTTGTACTGAGGTAAAGATGTGGAAGTATTATCCACATAGCATTAGTGGACAAGAGAAGGACTTTTGTCTTGGGCATGAAAACATCCTTTTATTTAAACAGCATTAAAACAGTGTGCAAATAATGATTTTTCTTAGATTCCTCATTTGTGCACATTCCTGTTTCAGCACAGACACTGTCCCAGTGCAGCAACTCTCACCAGGGCACTACATTTGCAAGGTCTGGTATCTTGAGTCTTAGAGTGGCTCGTAGTGACCCAGTTACATTATTCCTATATGTGTTCTCAATACTGTGGCACAGGGCTGATTCTCAATGGGAAGATTTACCTCAGAGACCTGTTTGAATACTTATTTGGGATAAAGAGAATAAAAGAGGCACACCTTTTATAATAAGGATTATGAGCATGTAGCATTTATTTCAGTTGAATGCAATATTGTAGGTTTCATATAAACTAGATAACTCTGGCATTAAGAGAAATAAAAGGGCATTTCTGTATTTCTATGTAAGACACAAACATTATATGTTGGCATATAGATATTTAGAATAAGATCTGTTAAATCCGTAAAGATTTCTTACTCAGGAACCCTGTATATGTTCTATAGTGTAGTGTAAGGTATAGTGGAACAGAATCTGTATCAATGTTTGTTCAAATAAATAAGTAAATATCAAAGGCTGTGTTTCATAATTCCACTTACTTTTCCTTGCCTTTCTGTCTACTTTAATCAGTCCTGCTATATCACTCTATAAACCTCTGTATAACATACATAAGAGAGACCTTTTTTAATTGATAATAGATTCTGCAGCCATTTAATTGTACTTTTAAAGAATGCTGGTATGGCACACTTTACAAAACAATACAGTAGAGAAATTGTGATGTGGCCCGTCTGTCCCCTTCTGCGCCTGACCCACGCCCAGTGCCAAAAAAAACCTGGACCTCTGGTCACCCACAAAATACTCCACCACAAAACTCCGAGCCCCGGACCGGAAAACGAAACAACAATGATTGCATTGCATATCCTCGGAAGAACCTTCACCTGCTGCCACTTCAAGTGCAACCCAGAACCTCCCGCCCGAGAAGAAACACTTGCCACACCCAACCTGCCAACCGTGACCTCCTCGGAACTGCTCTGCTGCCTCCTTCTCAACACCCAATCCCTCTGCAAACACGCCACAGGAATCAGGGACACCATCACCATCTTCACCACGATCTGATCTTAATTACAGAGACCTGGCTCAACCGCTCCTTGTGTCTGCTTTCTTTGTCCTAATTTGCCAGGGTATGCCCAGACGTGGGTCCTTTGCTCACTTTGCCACTGCATTAAAGCTAGCCTGTCTGATGAGGGGTGTTCCCCCGAAACCGGTCCCAGGGTGCTAGATTCTGGTCCAGGGAAGACCTGGCTTGGCAGTTCGGGTTGGTCTGTTCCCATAAGGAACAGGGTAAATTCTGATTTGAATATGGCTGGGTCTGAACTGAGGTGGTGATGTGAGCTAAAGAATGATGATGGATTCAACCCAGATCTGTGACTGGGGTTAAGTGTCTGAAAAGTTTCAGCGTTCCGTCCATCCTCTCCTTGTGTTTGCTTTGATTCCCCCAGTTAGGTAGGGTATGCCCAGACAAAGGTCCTTTACTCACGTTGCCACTGTATTCAAGCTAGCCTGTCTGATGAGGGGTGTTACCCCCAAACCGGTCCCAGGATGCTTGTTTCCGGTCCAGGGAAGACCTGGCTTGGAAGTTCAGGCTGGACTGTTACCATAAGGAGCAGGGTCAAGACTGATTTGCATATGGCTGGGTCTGAACTGGGGTGGCAAAGTGAGATAAAGAATGATAATGGAGTCCACCAAGATCTGTGAATGGGGGTGAGTGTCTGAAAAGTTTCAGCGCTCCGTCCATCCTCTCCCTGTGTTTGCTTTGTTTGCCCTAAGTTGGCAGGGTATGCCAAAACGTGGGTCCCTTGCTCACTTTGCCACTGGATTGACGTTAGCCTGGCTGATGGGGGGTGTTACCCTAAAACTGGTCCCAAGATGCTTGTTTCTGGTACAGGGAAGACCTGGCTTGGCAGTTCAGGCTGGACTGTTCCCATAAGGAACAGGGTAAAAACTGATTTGCATATGGCTGGGTCTGAACTGGAGTGGCAAAGTGAGATAAAGAATGATGATGGATTCAACCCAGATCTGTGACTGGGGGGGAGTGTCTGAAAAGTTTCAGCGCTCTGTCCATCATCTCCCTGTGTTTGCTTTGTTTTCCCAAAGTTGTCAGGGTATGCCCAGATCAGGGTCCCTTTCTCACTTTGTCAACCCCTCCTCTACTCCTGACATAGCCACTGCTACACCCAGCGGCTACACGATGACAAACAGTGACAGCAGAGGACTAGACCCTATCTTCACTTCCAGCGACAGAGTCAAGTACAGTAATGACACCAAACTCACCTGGACCAACTACATCATTGTTCACAACACTTTCGCAGAATCCCTGTGCACCACCACCACCAGGCCCCCCCAGTTCCTCCTACCACAGCTGCAATAATGTGACAGAGACCCAATGGATGGATGTCTTCAGCACCACCCAGCCTGACTCCGCACCCATCCTGGAACAGGCATTTCAGAATTTCTCTACCTGAATCCCCAACTACGCCGACAAGGTTGCCCCCATCAAACCAGCCAAGTCCAGCAGACCCACCAAAGAAGACAGCTGGCACACCAGAACTCAGGACGGTGAAGCGTGACTGCAAACGACTGAAAGAAGATGACGCACCAGCAGAGACCCCACAGACCGAGCCACTTTCAAGTCAGCCTTCAACACATGCCACCAATGACTCAAGGACACGAAAAGAGATGCCCTGGCAGACCATATCAAAGCAAGAGTCAACCACAGAAAGAACCTTTTCAGCAATGTTCTCCTGCCCATCAACCAGCGAGAACACAATCTCTCCTTTCCAGGAACTTTGCGACACCCTGGTGAACTACTTTCACAACAAGACATCCACCATCTACAGCAACTTCGAACCCCAACCTATTGACCTCTACAACCTCATCAAACCAACAAACGCTACCCATAACCACCCTTTAGCGCTTGGGAACAGATTGCCATGCAGGATACCACAGCTGTCATGGAATCCATCCACTCATTAACACCCACAGACCACTCCCCAGACCAACTCTTCAACCTCGGAAGCAAAGATATCAGGGGCAAAAACACACACATTGTCTATGCATCCATCACCACGGACGCCTTCCCTGATGGATGGAAACATGCACAGATCAGACCCCTACCAGGGCTCGAAAAATCCGAAAAATTGTACTAGTCCTGCAGGTCTAGTCCCTTGGAAAATCCCCTCGACCTCACTGCAACCTACTTGACCTCCGTCTCTGAAAACGGAGCAAAAGTGACAAGATAACAAGATTTAAAGGCATCTTTATTGCTCATTCTCTTTGTGAGCAATAAAGATGCCTTTAAATCTTGTTATCTTGTCACTTTTGCTCCGTTTTCAAGGACAGAGGACAAAAGTTAGTTTGTCTTTCTACTCGCCAGAAAGGGCGAGTAGGACCTAAAAGTAGCTCGTCCTCATCAATTCTCCCTCGCAAATGCGAGCGGGCGAGAGGATTTGTCGAGCCCTGCCCTACTCAAGAAACCCTCTGCGAACCCCAGGGAACTCAAGAACTACTGCCCCATGTTGCTGCTCCCCTTACTGTCGAAAGTCCTTGAGAAGGCCATCAATCGTCAGCTCATTGACCACTTGGAGAGAAACAACCTGCTAGACACCTCTCAATCCAGTTTCCGTGCCTACCACAGCACCGAGATGGCCCTGATTGCCACCACTGACGACATCAGAACCCTCCTCGACTGTATTGAAACAGGGGCCCTGATCTTCCTCGACCTCTCAGCCATGTTTGATACAGTATCCCACCAAACCCTTATCAAGAGACTCCACCACATCAGGATCCAGGGAGAAGCCCTCAAGTGGATTGCATCTTTCCTCACAGGACTTACCCAAGGAATCTGCCTACCATTATTCACCTCAGAACCCAAGAGCATTATATGCGGCATCCCTCAAGGGTCACCCCTTAGCTGCACTCTATTCACCGCTTATATGACACCCCTGGCTAACACTGTCAGAACCAACCTCCTCAACATCATATCCTATGCAGAAAACTGTTTATCCTCTTGCTCTTGGAAGATCCCTCTACCACAAGAATTAAATTCCACAACTGCATGACAAGTGTCGCTGACTGGATGAAGGCCAATTGCCTGAAACTCAACATGGACAAGACATAAGTGCTGATCTTTGGGAACAACATCTCCCTGTGGAAAGACACCTGGTGGCCAGCAGAACTCCGACCCACACCAATACCGAAAGACCATGCCTACAACCTCAGTATCATCCTGGACAGCAAGCCCGCCATGAAATGTCAGTTCAACTCAGTTTCTTTTGCCTGCTTCCAAACTCTCTACATTCTCCAAAAGATCTTCAGATGGCTCCCTGTTAACACCAGGAAAACCGCAATACAAGCCCTAGTCATCAGCCAACTGGACTTCAGCATTGCGCTTTATGCCGAAATCACCACCCAATTCCTGAAGAGACGATTCAGAACTCAACTGCCAGACACATCCTCAACCTCCCCAAATGGACCCACATCATCCTTCTTTTACCTCAGGAACCTCTACTGGCTCCCCATGAAGAAAAGATGTCAATTCAAAATACTGAGATACGCCTTCAAAGCCCTCCACAACCAGGAACCAGCATACAACAACCACCGCCTGAACTTCCACTAACCCTCCAGACTTCTGAAGTTCACCGCCCTCACACATACTCCTCACATTCACTGAAGCTACACTGGAGGAGGGGCCTTCTCCCACCTCGCTGCCAAGTCCTCGAACAACCTTCCTCGTCACCAACGAGTATCACCCTCTCTCCCAGAATTCCAAAAGGGACTCAAGACCTGGCTTTTTGACTGAGCCCAGAGAGAACCTAGTGCCTGGATACCCTCGTGGGTGATTAGCCACGCTATACAAATCCTGACTGATTGATTGACGAGATGTCCACAGCAGGGAGATGAGAGATGGTTGTAATAGGGGTAGAATGATGAGAATAGTAAAAGATGTGGAGCATTGAAGGGAGAGGTAGATGTAAGAAAAGCAGAACCAGTGAGAGAAGATAAGAGACGGGGGGTAAAATGCAAGAGGTGGATATAAGAGAGGTGGAATCATCAGGAGAACTCAGAAGGAGGGGTAAATGGGGAGATGTGGATGTAGAAGCACAGAATCAGAAAGAAAGGTAAGAGGCCGGGGAGAGTTGAGGTGAAGCATACAGCATGCAAGAGAGAGGTGCATATAAGAAAAAGACAAGGAACACAGGTAGTAGAGAGATGGATGTAAGCAAAGTAGAGGTAAGGTAAGGTTAGAGGCTGGGGGAAGATGAGAAGAACAGTAAATCACAGAGAGGAAAGCTGAGTGTAAAAGGGACAGAATTAGAGAATAAAGATAAGAGGCTTCACAAGGATGGAAATGGAGAGAGGGATGTGAATGGGGCAGAACGACTGAAAAAGTTGAGGAAGAAGATGAGAAGGTTGTGCATGGATAACATACATGGATATAGCATAGGCAAAACCAGCAAGAACACATAAGCAGAGTGGAGAGAGAGAGACAGTGGAAAGATGAGGATGGAAGAGGGCAGAACGATCAGAGAGCAAGAGGTCAATTTAATAGGGGCTGAATAAGCAAGAGAGTTTTAGAGGAGAGAGGGAAGGAGAGAGGTCTATGTAAAAGGGGTAGAACAAGTGAAATAAAATAAAAGGAAAGAAGAGAAGGAAAAGAGATTGGTAGATTTAGGATGGCAGACCCAACCCAGAAAATAAAAGGCTGGTTGGAGAGAGAAAATGTGAAGAGTTGGACAGGGGCAGAGACATGGATGCAACAGGGGCAAGACCAGCAAGAAAAAGTGAAAGGATGGGTGGAAAGATGAAAGGTACAGAATAGAGAAGAAAGATGAACATAAGAGTGGCAGAATCAGAGATAGCAGGTAAAATGTTTAGGGAGCAATGAGTGGTGTAGGGGATATAATGCAGTGGTTAAGTGGATATAATAGGGGCTGACCCAGCAAGAGTAGGTGATAGGCTGGGTGAGAGATTAGGTGCAAAATAAAGCATTGAGGGGAGAAGTGGATGTAGGTTAGCTGGATCTGCAAAAAAAATAAGAGGCTGAAGAAGAGGTAAAATGTCTTTGAATCAGTTTGTGCTGCAATTCAGTTGATCCTTCAGCTAAAGTTTGCAACTCGAGGAGAGGAGTTGGCCTAACGGCTAGGGTGGTTGACCTCAAATCTGGGGAACCGGGTTCGAGTCTCGCAAGGATGCTCAACATCCTGTGATTCTGGGCAAATCACTTAATCTCCCCGTGCCTAACAAAAATAAGCATTGCATAGCCAATAGGTCTCGCCTTTGGGACCTTTTAAGTGTTTAGCCATGCAGCACATGCATACACAGGAGGAAGGACACTGAAAAAAACATGCAAATATGCTAAAACAAAAACAAAAAACAAGGAAATGCCATATTTAGAATGTTGAGTTTAGCCTCTTTCCCTCTAACACATGCATTACCCCTCTATAGCTTTGTCAGTCTCAGCCACCTCGAATAAATTATCCAACTGTCTGGCCATCAAGGCTCTGCTCCCTACATACTTCTTAACCTTCCTTGTATTATTATATGAATTAAACTCAGCTTATGTGACCGTAATAGAAAACACAATATTTTTCATGCAAAAAACTACAGGTGACAGACAGGTGGCAGTAGTCCTTAATGTTCTGTTGGAGGTCTCCACAAGGGCATTTTCCATTACTTTGCCAATCATTCAAATGACAACATTAAGATGACGTCATGATGATGCAGTACTTGCAAATGACACACTACCACAGGGCTTGAAACTTCCTAGCACTATAAATTGTACTCTTATAATCGACCTATGAAAGCTACCTGGAGCGGCTTGGATTTTCAATTACATACAGGTGTCAGATTAAGGTACTGAACCCACTGGGCTATCTTACTGGCCTGGTAATTTCAAGCACTTGAGGATGGCAAAAAAGAGGCTGGAGGGGAGAGAGAAATACAAAATAGAGGAATGTCAGAGGGGAGGTCAGTCTGGCATGGCATTAGTCACAATAAAGCTGCGACACGTGCAGTTTGCTCCCGGTAAAAGCTTTGTGGGTTTAACCTCTTTCCTCGTGACCTCAGCAACTCACAAATTTTGCAGTAATAAAGAGTGGAAGCCTTTTAATCTAGAAGGACGTGGAAATGTAGTGAACGCTAGATGATGAGCGCTGTCTACAGCGAAACGTCGTGGGTGTGAGCGATGCTCTGGTAAAACAATGTTGTTAACTGTGTGCACTGAAGCATAGCTGCTTTTAAACTTTACCGCGAGAAAGAGCCAGCCGGGAGGCTGTGGTGCAGTGCCCAGAATGGGCAGCGAACAGAGGAGCTAAACGCTGGTGGGGAGAGGCTGCAAACATATCAATCCTCTGACAGCAAGTATGTATAAAATAGGGACGAGAGGGGTGGTAAGCAAGGACAATGGGAGGGGTGGGAGTAAAGGCAACAGACAAGGGTAGCACCTACACTCAGAGCAAGGATCCGTACTCACTTTAGTGTTAGTTCAATCGCTGCCTGGGAACACCGGTCAGCACGCGGTCATACACATCTATAGTTATATAGGCTGTCTCTCACATAGCGTGCACATGGAGACAGCAGACTTAGGCGGCTCGCGAGCAAGACCAGGTGAAAGCAGTACATTGAATGTACTTATTTGCAAGAAATACCCAAACACCAATTTTAGTGTGTCATTCAATGGAACATGCAAGAATGATACAAGTAATTCAAATTCAAGGTAGGGGTGTAATTAATCCTACCGTGGCAATGAAAACAAGCGTTGGTCACACGTTGCTCCCGGCACCCCGGTGAACGTGCTAATTAACAATCGCGCGCAGGGTGCCATCTGTTTCGCATTAGTGTGGTGACCACGCTAATTTAAGCTTTTCAAGCACTTGTGCTTGTGCTGGCATCCACTCTGCGGGAGCGAGCAGCGGGCCTTCAGTTTTCCATTAGCAGGCGTGTCGCTGCTCGCTCCCGCAAGGTGGATGACAGCACAAGCGCGAGTGCTTGAAAAGAGCTGACCAATTTCTAAAGGTCATCTCCTAGGGCACCTCATGTGCGCTGCCTAGGCGAGACCTAAAAAGGGAAGGTTTGTGCCTGACAAAAGGTTTATTTTACAACACAGACGGGGTGTTGATATGCACACCGTTGTACTCAAGCAATAATTCATATCGAAATGTACTCCACTGTTTCAACTTTGTCGGCGTGCTCGCTCACTTCGCGCTCTGCCCATTTGCGCTGCAAATTTGTAGAGAACACAAGGGCACCACTTTACGATACCCATTGAGCTGCACAACCTATTAGAATGAATCCAAAGGATCGAACTCATAATCAACTCTGTTTTTCTTCAACTATTTTATCCAATATTTATTCCATTTTTTCTTTTGTACTTGCTTCAATCCGTTTTACCCATTCATTATTCCTTGCTGGTTAAAGAAACGCAGGAGAATGACTGTTTCCACATGTCACGTTTTAATTAAAATCACCCAATGCATTTCGGGAATAAATCCCTTCCTCAGGGGTTTCTGCGATACAAAAAGAATTAATTACAATCACTTACATGAATAGTGTTTTAAAATACAATGTATCACGACCATATAATACAACAACATTATTTCTGTGGCTTTAATTCCGACAACGTTATTGCTGTAGCTTGGATTCCGACAATGTTAGCACTAGTAAAAGACTTCACATCACAAAAAACCTGTTTTCAAAGATGTTAATTTGTCCCTCGATTTTAGTGCCTCCCTTTAACTAAATTCTACTCTCGGCTTTAGTAATCCTCCAATGTGCAATCACCATCACACATGCTACTAAACTAGTCACTCGTTTACTCTGCCCGCTAAAGGAATATTAAACTCTTGGTTCAAAACCTTCGCTGCGCGCTTACCATCGCACGTGCTGGTGGAAACTTTAAATCTCGGAGCTTTTAGCTGAATCTCCTGATTCATGTTTTTAAGATGCCTGTATCTGAAGAGCCCAAGCGCTGTTGCTCTATTCACTTGATGGTGAAAACTGGAACTAACTTGAAAATGATTAACGCCAGCCTTGATATCCCAAACTTCCATCAGCTCAAGTGTCACGTGTCTGAGGGCAAAAGCTAAACTACGCACTGAATTACGGGATTGTCTATGTGATTCTCTCATTTACTGCTAACATAATGCACTTCCTATCCCACAATGCCCCTGTATGGAATACGAAATCCTAGTTTCACAAAAATACCTGATCTAGGTTAGCTGAGCCAAAAAATTGAAAACGTAGAACTGAAAACAGAATTAGTTGCAACTATAGCACGTTTTCATTAACTGCTCACTGTTCAATGCTCATGATCGTGTTACAAAATAACGACAGAATTGTTTCATCCAAACACATAATTTCTTGTCAGGGAAACGAAACTCCTGCGTGAACGATATTGTCAACGTAGTCTGGTGTACTAGTTCCTCTCAACATTACTCCATGGGTGCAAAATCAACGTAGGGCAGAAAGTTCATTCAACAACACAGACGGGGTGTTGATATGCACACCGTTGTACTCAAGCAATAATTCATATCGAAATGTACTCCACTGTTTCAACTTTGTCGGCGTGCTCGCTCACTTCGCGCTCTGCCCATTTGCGCTGCAAATTTGTAGAGAACACAAGGGCACCACTTTACGATACCCATTGAGCTGCACAACCTATTAGAATGAATCCAAAGGATCGAACTCATAATCAACTCTGTTTTTCTTCAACTATTTTATCCAATATTTATTCCATTTTTTCTTTTGTACTTGCTTCAATCCGTTTATTTTGCCAGGTCTAAATGTCAGGTAAAAACAGCATACACAGGCTTCAATGGCAGGCCTGAGACATGTTTAATGGGCTACTTAAGTGGGCGACGCAATCAGTGCTGTAGGCCCACTAGTAACATTTACGTTACAGGCTCTGGGCACATGTAGTACCACTTTACTAGGAACGTAAAGTAAATTAAATGAGCCAATTGGGGATAAGCCAATGTTACCATGTTTTAAGGAGTGAACACACGCAGTTTAGCACTGGTTAGTAGTGGTTAACTGTGCAGAGTCCTATTGCCAGCAAAAGTGACATCAGCAAAAATGGAGGAGGAAGACAAAAAAGTGTGTGGGAAAACCACCCCAAGGCTGACAGGTCTAATACTCTTCCTACTAAATAAAACAAATTAATGGTGCAAATTTTACACCTACGAATTACCGATTTTTCACACAATTCCAAGTAGAAGACCTCAAGTAAGGGATAAAGTGTAAATGTTTTCCCCGTTCCGCGATGCTTGATACAACATTTTGTGTTTTTCGCCCTCAACCTCCAATTTTAACCATAGTTTGCCTGCAAAAAAATGGAAGGTCAAACAACTATTGGAAACACAATGGCACCTTTGTTGAAACTCCATTTTTGGTGCAAACAGGAGTTTGCAATTAAAATGGAATGACAGCACAGCTGTAACTATTGACTGCTTGTTTTTTCAGGTTTCTTCATCCTCATTCATAATCTTGGCTAAAGTTTTCTTTGTTCCTATCAAAATGTTTACAAACAAGCATTCCACGTACTGTGGAATGAAACAACGCATTTCACCCAGCCCTGCTCATGACCACAAGAAATGTCACTATTAACAAGTATTTTCGGTTATTGTAACTAGTTGGTTAGCGGTGGAGTCATTTGATTTCATAGGGGTTGGACAGAGCACAGCTTTGGAAATGCGTCGAACAGCTCCAAAGTTGTCACTTATCATTCACAAACATTCCCAGTGGCCTTGCGCAGTCAATTTGTGTACCTTATTTGTTGGTAAATATTTGCATAAGTGAGAAAATGAAATCAGAAGACCAAAGCACCACATTTTTCCATTTGGCATATGGTAATGGTAAATGGCTTTCTGTGACTGAAAATAAATATTATTCATATGGAGGAAAAATGTAAATAATGCCATGGTGTGTTTGCAAGTTAGTCCTAACCCAAAACCTGCATCTTTTATGCCACTGTAATATTTAGCAGTTTAAGGTTTGGTGTCCTTCAGCTTTTCTACACTATTTTGTCGATTTTAATTTGTGCAATTATTGGGATTTTTGAAAATCCATTAAAAATAAATACCTTAATGAATCGTAGGTTTAAGTCTATGACTCGTAAAGTGAAACCTTTTCTGAGTCAGCCAGATCCAACATTTTCACCTTAAGCATCTCTTAGAAAGATTTGCGTTCCAACCTCTCCCAGATTCGCAAGTATGTTTTTTTAATGAACAAGTGCGAGGGCAAGATGAAATAAAGATTCGTTGTCTGAATGCCATGGATGAAGAAGGGAATTTCCCCTTGCATAAATGCTGTTGTGGGCACCTACACAGAGAGAACACGTGGAAAATGTGCACTTAATGGCATGTCCCTGGTTGTGTTTGGGTTCGCACATATGCCTTATGCATCTTGACATGCAAAGGGATGTGCTGACATACGTGGTATCACCTTCTCCCGCATGCATTCGAACATGAGATACACGGCCAGCCCCTCGTACAACACACAGACCCCATTTGCCAGTATGGAACGACCAAGTTGCACACCTGCGATTTAGGAGCGTAGGTTCCATTGCTGCAGCAGGTGCAGTGGTACCGTGCCCAGCGGCTGCCCCCACACATAAGAGCGGTAGGCAGTGGGCCGGTGGGGTGGGCTGCGGGTCAAGGAAGTCAACAGACCACGGGTTAAGTAAAATTGAAGAAATAAAACGACTTACCTTGCGCTTGCTGCATTGCCGAGTCGGCGAAGCGGCGAAAGCAAGGTAAGTGGTTTTATTGCATTTTGTATTTAATTTTACTTATCCCGTCGTCTGTGGACTTCCCCGACCCCCACCTTGCCCCGGCCCCACTGCTCTTACTTGTGCCGGCCGCCCCTGAGCCCCCGAAGGCCCGCTGAACCCTGATTATTGTTGTGTGTTATTGTTCAAACAGGAGGGGGGGTTTCATCCGGGCTGCGCTACTTCTGCGATTTGCAAATTATGGTTCGCGAGTGTTCGACCGGCTCTTTTTAATAACACTTCTTTTTTTGTTTGTTTTTTTTGTTTTACCCCGCCCGCCACCTCTGAATGTGAACATGATATTAACACTTTGTAGAGCACGGTATTCGGTTACGTTTGGTGCTGCGTGTAAAGTAAACCTCTCAATCACCAATGATACAAAAATATGGAGCTACACTTCTCTGCTACTTAATATATACTACAAGTGTCAAGCAGTGCAATATTAGAAAGAAACGTAATCCTGAAAAATATTTTGGTGAAATGGTAATGTATTTTCAAGATTTTCCCAAAGAATTCGTGACATTTCACGGTCGATCTATGCATGACCTACATCTCAATTTACCATGACCAAGGTAGATCCCTAAACCCAAGTAATGATAGCACATGACAAGAACAAGATCACACACAAAGGGAGTTAAAAAGCGTCTAGCCATTTCACAGAAAAAAAATAAATAAAAAAAATACACTTGAGGAAAGGGGAAAGAATTAATCTTTCGATGAGGAGTTCTAGTTTACTAAGGGTTTTTAATAAGACTAATAATTGAACATGATCTGTTTGAGATCCATCACAAAAGCTAAATGTTCCGCGAGCTCTTTGTCAGTCCAAACTAGTGCTTTAAGTTCACATTGGGGTCTGCACTGGAATTTTCCACAGAGAATGGAAACATGAGGTCTGCTCTATATTTCCAAGGGTCTCGACGAAACGTGGTGAATAATATTTGCCAAAAATAGCAACAGGCTGCAGAAATAATTTGGGTTGTAACACCCATAGGCGGAGTGATAGTGAAAATCTCGGATGAGGCCGGAAAAGTCATTTTTATCGAGGGTAATAATTTAGTGAACTGTGTTCGCTCTAACTTGAGGAAGATGAATGATTTGCCCTCACCCATTGGCACACGAACTGTGACACTGGCGCTGTCACGAAGGTAAAGCACAGCCGGCATAGCGGGTGTTTTTATTTATAATAGAGAACAAGCACAAGCGCGCGCCTCGCGCGGCAGCAGGGGGAGGGGAGAGAGAGGAGGGGGCCTGTGCGATTCCCTTGAGGGAGCGTGCAGCATGGCGCAATAATTGATAACATATGGCGCCAGCTGCTGTGAATCGCCAGACGTGCACGCGTTGCCATCGGAAGCAATGCAACGTGTGCACGTTTTTGCCGGGAAAACTGTGCAGATTGCTAACGGTCTCTTTCCTATGAAGCGCATGTGCGCTGCGTGGGCGAGACCTAATGAATGTGTCCTCATGCAACGCAACTGGTGCTCATGTAAGGCGCTCTGATACCTGATACCTTCAGGTCAAGTTTGTGCTATATAAAACTCCTAAAAAAAAAAAGAAACATCTTCCTAGCTCTTTATTTTCCTTGAAAAACATTTGAAAACAATTGTCTTCGTTTTCAGATGCGTGCATCATCTTTCACAAAGGGTTGTGAACTTTAGCCATCCTCGAAGTGTATTTGGAATTCCAACCTGCTCTCTGTCGACTCTACTACTTCTTTTGACTTTTCTATTAAATCTGGTTCACAGTGGGACCTTTTCCTGCCTATGTTCTCACCCGAAATCTAGAGATGAAAGATCTAGCAATATCTTTCTTGCCTCTGCTCTCAAAACCTTCAGCGGACTCAAAACTTCACAGCTTCTTCTGACATCTCTTTGCTGCTTTTTTTGTCAAAAATCCCACAATAATTTTATATAATAATTAAAAGGCAGAATTATATTGTAAGACCTTTACGTTGTGTCACGGGCAATAGGTGATTGATTGGCAGTGTCTGTTGCGGATACCGTTGTTTACAATTATTGTTTCAGAATTTATTACAATCTCATTTCGTTTGGATAAGAGCTATTCCTTTTGGAAACTTGTCTCTGCAAGAATCTATGTTGTCATCCCGTCGTCTTTTTCCCCGCAGGGAATCACAACGCGGTCGTTACAACGACCGCATTGTGATTCCGCATACCATTACTCCGCAAGTCGGAACAACGACTTGCTGATGGGGGGCGCTGGATGTTGGAATAGTATAAGTTACTATTCCAACTCCAGTCAGTGCGTTCACTAGGGTAGGTGTTGGATTTTAAATCCAACACCTCCCCCCACCCACCTTCCGCAAGTCGTTGTTCCGACTTGCGGAGTAATGTTATGCGGAATCACAACGCGGTCGTTGTAACGACCGCGTTGTGATTCCCTGCGGGAAAAAAGTTTTGTGGTAAACGTTGTTTATCTCTCTGCAAAGATGGCATCAGCGAGCAGTCACTGATTAAAATAGGAGGAGATAAAGGCATTGAAACGCAAATGCAATAGGATTTATTAATCATAATCCTACCCGGTTAGTACCTAATCCATCCAGTTTAGATACATAAAAGGGAGTAATTTAGAATGAACACAAAAAATCTGTTCTGTGACTGATAGTCTCACAATACCCAAAAAATGTCTTTCAGCGTCTCTGTGAGTGCAAAGTGTCCTGCATAGTGATAACGGACAGGATGGCAATCCTGCAAGGCTGAAGTGCTGTAAGGTCCAGGGAAGGGGGCTAGGCTTACATAGGTAAGGCTGAGAATATACAATTGACCGATTTCCAATGACTGGGGCCACCTGGTGGGGCAATTATTTTGTTATCACTATGGTTAAATTCGGCTCCTTGTTCGGACTGGCTTGCACAACCCAAAAAGCTGCTGCAACCGTAGGTTAGTGTGCATAAAGGCAGTCTAACGGTGCTCACAAAGCCAGCTGTCTCCTTCACATGTACAGAATAACAATGGTCCATCCTGGGCAAACACAGTATGATGTGCTCTTCACCCCTCCCCTCCACAACAAATAATCCCAAACCTCAGGGAGGGAAAGCGAGGCCCTGGGGAATTCTTCTTTCTGAAGCATATTCAGAATTGGCCTCCTGTGGTAGGTGAGGAAAAGAAGGGCAAGTGTATGTGAGTATGGGTCTGCGTGGGGGGGGGGGGGGGGGGGGTTTGGCTGAGGAGTGACAGTGTAATTCCATAAAATACATCAATGCGCATAGGGTGATCTGCCACTCATCGCCTGTGCGAATAGGTTGTTTAGAGAGGTAGATCTTGCATTGGAGGTTGGAAGACAACGAGTTAGGTAGCCTGGGGCATGAGTAGAGTGACTTGTGGATAATGGAAATAGTCTTGCAAGGGTCTTGCATTAATTATCTCTTTAACCAAGTTCTTATGAATTCATCTGAGGGCAGGAACAATGTGGTTATCATTTCGTAGGCTAATGAGTCGAGCAGCATGGTTCCTGTCCCTATGCAATTTGGGAAAGGTCTACTGCAGTGGCGTAACATTAGCCCCTGAGGTGTGGGGGCACCCCATGCTCCAGGGGGGCTCCTCTGGCACTGTGCAGGGGCAGCAAGCCCTTGGCATGAGAGCTACTAACTGTACTTTGCAGGGAGGCCCAACACACATTTCGTTACACCACTGGTCTACTTAGATATTAGAGAAATATGATTTTAAATTATTTTCAGCTGTAAATCTCTGCGTATACTTGTCTCTCTTGTTTTGTAGCTTTAATGCTACTTCTCTTCAGTGACTTGCTACTGGTGTAGTTGTTGCCAGCCTTTTATTTCTGGCCACACATTGTTGTCCCTAGTTTAGCTCTTTGCCTTTGTTAGAAATGGAGTTTGAGAGTAATGAACAAGTTACTTACCTTCGGTAAGAAACATTAGTTAGTTAGATTCCTCACCTTAGAATATCCCCAGGCGTCAGGCTGGATCCGGAAATATTTTTCGTCAGCAATATCCCTTACGCGTCGCTAGGCGTCGTCTGCGGCTCCGCATCCGTCGTTGGCGTCGTGTGCCGGAATGACGTCGTCAGAGTACTTAGACGCCGCCCTCGCGCGCTGACATCAGTTCTTGTACATTGCTTTCCGCGCCAGGAACACAGAGCCATGCAAGTGACCGACACTGGTGCCAAAAAATCTAGGGCCCAGGAAAGGATAGTCTTAACCCTAGATGTCAGTTCGCAGAACGGGGAGGATGGGTGGGTCGGTGAGGAATCTAACTAATTAATGTTTCTTACAGATACATCGTTACCGAAGGTAAGTAACTTGTTCATCTGAAAGAAACACGTTAGATTCCTCACCTTAGAATAGATACCCCAGCAATACCAACCCCGGTGGTGGGTCTGCGAACCAAGATCACACCAGAAAGTCCTGGAGAACAGAACGGCCAAAGAAGCCATCTCTCCGGACTTGGCTGTCCAGGCAATAATGCTTGGCAAACGTGTGCAGCGAGGCCCACGTCGCCGCCTGACAGGTGTCCTGCAAGGGAACTCCCCGTCCCAGGGCAGTAGTCGCCGCTGTGGCCCGGGTGGAATGGGCTCTCAGCCCTACAGGAGGGTCCTTTTTAGCCAAGGAGTAACAAGCTTTTATACATAATACGACCCACCGCAAGATGGTCCGCTTGTGTACTGCCCTTCCCTTTTTAGCACCCACGTATCCAACAAAAAGCTGGTTGTCCACCCGGAACTGTTTGGTGCGGTCCAAATAAAAGGACAGCGCCCGTTTTGGGTCCAGACGATGGAGCCTCTCTTCCTCTTTTGAAGGATGCGGAGGCGGAAAGAAGGTGGGCAAGGTGACAGATTGCCCGCTGTGAAAGGGAGTCACCACTTTCGGAAGAAAGGAAGGACGAGTCCGGAGGACAACCTTGTCCGGATGAACAGAAAGAAAAGGAGGCTTAGACGATAGAGCTTGGAGCTCACTCACCCGTCTAGCCGAGGTGATAGCTACCAGGAAAGCAGTCTTAAGAGTCAGAAGACGAATGGGACAATTGTGAAGAAGCTCAAAAGGAGCGCACATCAGAAAAGTCAAGACTAGATTCAAATCCCACTGAGGCATTACGAAGGGGACAGGAGGAAACATGTGAGTAATGCCCTTGAGGAAACGAGAAACAACAGGGGATTTGAAAAGAGAAGGCTGATCAGGAAGCCGTAAGAAGGCAGAGATAGCCGAAAGATAACCCTTTAGGGTGCCCAGAGCAGAGCCCTGCTGGGCCAGAGAAAAAAGAAAGAGGAGAACCTCAGAAAGAGAGGCGGAAAGGGGATCCACAGCCTTTGCTGTGCACCATGCCACAAATTTGTTCCACCTGCAGGCGTATACCGTTTTTGTGGAGGGACGTCTGGCTGCCAGAATACCATCACAGACTTCAGGAGGCAAGTCAAATGGCATCAACTGTCGCCGCTCAATCTCCACGACTGGACAGGTTCGGGTGGAGGACCGTCCCCTGCCGCTGCCACAGAAGGTCCTCCTGAAGAGGCAGTCGTATCGGGGGATCGATTGACATACTGAGTAGCTCGGGATACCAATACCTTCGTGCCCAATCCGGAGCCACCAAGATGACTTGGGCCCGGTCGCGCCTGATCTTCTTCAGCACTCTGGGCAGAAGTGGTATAGGCGGAAAGGCGTACAACAGACCGCAACTCCACTCGCAACGAAAGGCGTCCCCGAGCGAGTGCCGCCTTGGAAACTCCAACACGTAGAACTGCGGACATTGCGCGTTCTCTTCGGTTTAGACGCCGTTTGTGATCCATCATGCACCGGCGGCTGAGTTCGTCTGCTCTGGCGTTCAGAGAGCCCGCCAGATGTTGAACCACCAGGGTGATGCCCTGGTGTTACAGCCATGTCCAGAGGCGCATAGCCTCCTGACAAAGGGTCCACGACCCCACCCCGCCCTGTTTGTTGCAATACCACATGGCAGTGGTGTTGTCCGTGAACACCTGCACCACACTTCCTCGGACAACGGGAAGGAATGCCTTCAGTGCAAGCCGGATCGCTCTCAGCTCCAAAAGGTTGATATGGAGCCGAGTCTCCGCCGAAGACAAGAGTCCTCTGATCTCCGCCTCCCCCATGTGGCTTCCCCCATCTCAGGAGGGACGCATCCGTCACTACTACGTGCTCCGGTTGGGGTAGAGAGAGGCATCTGCCGCTGACCCAATCGCGGTCCGTGAGCCACCACTGCAACTGCTTCGCAGTGCCCTCCGAGATCAAGACATGGTCGGACAGGTTGCCCCGATGCTGGGCCCACTGAAACTTCAGGTCCCACTGCAGAGCCCGCATTCGCCACCTGGCGTGATGCACCAACAGGATGCAGGAGGCCATCAGCCCCAGAAGCCGCAGCACCAACCTGACCGAAACCCAGCATAGAGGCCGAAAGATGGGAATGAGAGCCTGAATATCCCGGACCCGCAGTTCCGGAGGATCGGCCCGGAACTGCGCCGAATCCAGAACCACTCCGATGAAGAGGAGCTTCTGGGAGGGTCTCAGGTGCGACTTTGGCACATTGATGGAGAACCCCAGCAAATGCAGGAGGTCGGCCGTAGTCTGGAGGTGGAACACGACTTGCTGGAGCGAGCCCGCCTTCAACAGCCAGTCGTCGAGATAGGGGAAGACTGGAACCCCTGATCTGCGCAGATGAGCTGCGACCACCGCCATCACCTCCGTGAACACCCGAGGGGCACTGGTGAGGCCGAAGGGGAGCACGGTGAACTGAAAGCGCTCCTGCCCCACCGTTAACCGCAGGTAACGCCGGTGGGCCGGCAGGACGGGGATGAGAAAAAAAGCATCCTGCAAGTCCAACGCTACCATCCAGTCTCCAGGGTCCAGGGCAGCCAGAACCTGAGCTAAGGTGAGCATCTTGAACCTCTCCTTCCGGAGGAAGGCGTTGACGCTCCTGAGGTCCAAATAGGGCGTAGGCCCCCTTTGCCCTTCTTGGGAACCAGAAAGTAGTGGGAATAGCAACCACGACCTACTTCTGGACCAGGAACGCGCTCGACGGCCTCTTTGGCCAAGAGGGCCGTAACTTCCTCCCACAGAAGATTCAAGTGATCCCCCGACATACGGTGGTACTGTGGTGGCATGGCTGGAAGGGTCATCTCGAAGGGGAGAGAGTAGCCCCTTCGGACGATTTGCAGCACCCACCTGTCTGACGTGATGGAATGCCAGTGGAGCAGGTGATGGCGAACTCTGCCGCCCACTGGCGTGGAATGGGCCTGAAAGCTCGGATTAGGAGGGCTTTGAGGCGGATGCTGCCGGGGTGGATGTGGACTGACTGGCATGTTGTCCTCCAGTACCGCCTCGGCGGAATCCACGTCCGCAACCGCGTACAGGTTGGTTCTGCGGCCGGTGGCTAGGCGGACGTGAGGAGGCGCCCCTTCCTTGGCCACGAAAGGGACGAAAGGCGGAAGTTTGCGGTCGCGGGGCCGAGAGACCCAAGGACTTGGCCGTAGCCCGGGAGTCCGTGAAGCGAACCAGCGCACTATCCGCCTTCTTGCCAAACAGGCGAGTGCCATCAAAGGGCATATCCATGAGGGTACTCTGGACATCCCCGAGAAAGACGTGGACCGTAGCCAGGCGTGGCGAAGTAGCGCCACCGTGGTTGAAATCGCCCTACCCAGCGAGTCCGTGGTGTCTAGTCCACATCGTATGGCATGTCGTGCTGCATCTCGCCCGTCAGCAAGCGTCTGGGTGAGCCGTGACCAGGCCTCTTCCGGACACAAGGGCAGCACGTCCTCCACCGTATCCCACAGAGAGTGGGAATAACGGTCCAAGAGGCAAGCGGTATTCAAGGACCGCAGTCCCAAACTAAGGGAAGAGAACAGCTTCTTTCCGAACTGTTCCAGCCTCTTGCATTCCCGATCCGGAGGAGCGGACGGGAAGGAGGATTGGGAAGTCGAGGCCTGGATAACCAGACTCTCAGGCGTGAGGTGTTGGGACAGAAAACTGGGGTCACCTGGAGCAGGGTGGTGGCGCCGGGCCACGTTCCGATCCACAGGAGGTACTGTGGAGGGCTTGGACCAGGTGCCCTGCAGAACGTCCACTAGTGTCTCATTGAACTGCAGCAGAGGCTCCGAGGAGCTTGCTGATGGTTGAAGCACTTCAGTGAGTAGGTTAGTCCTCACGGCACAGCAGGCAACTCCAGCCCAAGGGCGTCGGCCGCCTTGTGCAGCACCACTGAAAAAGCAGCACCTTCCTCCGAGGCCACAGTTGGAGGAGAGATGAAACCAGCGTCCGGGGAGGTGTCCAGACCACTGGCATCCCCCAGTTCGTCTGCCCAGTCCTGTGATAGTTCGGCCTACCTGGCCATAGGGTCCTCAGACCCCTCCCAGTCGCCCCCGTCATCCGATTCCCGAAAAACAGGGGGAATAATCGGAGCCGGCCGGTAGATTAAATGCTCACCCATCGGCGTCGGATGCGGCGTCGAACGGCGCCGCACCCGTGCCGGGCCCGGACCGGGTCTGAACCGGGGAACGGCGTCGTCCGGAGACGGCAGAGATCCAGGCCTGGATCCCTCGGGGACCTGCGGCGTCGGGACCAAAGTCGTCGACGGCGCCGGGGCCGGAGCAGACGGCTCGCGACGTCGCCCAGTCGAGCCCGCGGGGCCCGAAGGCGCACCAGCAGGCGTCGACGGCGGAGCCAGGCCCCTCATGGCCGAGAGGAAGGCACTGATCTCCGCCGGAGTCGTGTCAGTCCCAGGGACTGGTATGCATGGGGGCGGCCGCGGCTCCGACGGAGCCGCGGGGTGGGACCACCCTGACCCTCAAATGAGTCGCACGACCGGCGAGGGGAGTCCGAAGAGCGGTGTCACCTCTTGGACTTCTTTAAGCGCTTCGACTTACCCGAAGACTTCGAGCACGACGAGCGATGATGGTGGCTGGGGCTCCGCGACCGGTCCTTCGACCTCCTCCTGGACCGGGACCGTGAACGGCACGGAGCCGAGTGCTGAAGCTCGAGAAGCTTACGGGACCACTCCCACCTAGCCTTCGAGGTCAAGGCCTGCCAGTCGAGGCACGACTCCGCATCGTGGTCGGCCCCCAGGCAGTAAAGGCACCGGCGATGGTGGTCAGTCACCGACATCAGTAGATGACAGGAGTCACAGGCCTTAAATCCAGGCATGGTACCGGCACCAGAGTCGAGTAGACAGAAGACCAAAAAGAGTCAAAAATTTCAGTCAAAAAGTGGCTAAGGCGCAAGCTCTTCCCGGATCGGCGCTGTCTGGCGCGGAAAAAAGAAGAACTGACATCAGCGCGCGAGGGCGGCGTCTAAGTACTCCGACGACGTCATTCCGGCGCACGACGCCAACGACGGACGCGGAGCCGCAGACGACGCCTAGCGACGCGCAAGGGGTATTGCTGACGAAAAATCTTTCTGGATCCAGCCTGACGCCTGGGGATATTCTAAGGTGAGGAATCTAACTAACGTGTTTCTTTCAGATTGCTGTGTTTAGTTGCTCAGTGTATAGGTATGAGTCAGCCTCTGCTGCTTCTGCCTGCCAATATATTAGCCACCCCACCTTTGTATAACATTTGTGCCATCTTGTCTTCTTATCCTTTGCAATCTGTGCTCTCTATTGTTTGCTACAATGCTTGCAGATTACTCACATGATCTAGCATGTATCCCTTTGTTGACCCTCTCACCACCATGCCTGCTGAAAACTAAATGCATTATCTTAAATTTCAGTAGCATGAAGAGCGGGCTGGAAAGTCACTTCTAGTACTGTGGTATAGCATAGCTCTGGGACAATCTGAATTGGAATTTCATCACACAATAATCTGGAATCAATTGGTAAACATCAGAGTAATCATATTGGTTTGGGAGATACCTAGGCCTAGATTTTTAACCCAGTTTGATTGACATAATGTATTTCCCCTTAATAAAGCTTTAAATATATGTACTTACTTTATTACAGTTATTATGTACATTTCATTCATTTTATTGATATCAACACTAAATAAACATCTTCTTGCAAAACTGCTTCAACAATGCTAGAATATAAATGACCAATTAATGTCACATCCTGTGATGTTACATGTTACTGTGGCCTTGTATGTTCCTATTCGAACCGTGGCCCCTAAAATCATAGAACAAGCCATGGCATATTGAGTAACAAATGTAATCTCTAGATGGTTTGTGTAGGAAGGAGGAGTATTATGTGGTTTGGGGGTTGAGCTTCACAATGCAATACTATCACAATACCTTAGAGATAGTCCTTGCATTTCCAAGAATAAACCCTTAGCTCAGCCCTAGTAGAGTGGCAAAGAGCAGTCAGGCTTCACTAGAGGAACTTGTTAAGCATTTCAGAGCACCAACATGGATGATAAGTAATTGACACAACCCAATAGAAATCAGACAGCAATATATAAAAATAAAGTGTATTTTCATCCTAATTCGGACACTAAAATGAAAAAGATAGCATACATATAACCAGAGTTATGGATTTTACAAGAAAACATAAATCACAGCAATTCAACACTGAAGAACTTTAGCATTGTGGTCAGTGGGAAAAGTGGTAGTGACAATCCCTCTAGCAGGAAAAGCTTTGTGGAACCCACGGAGGGTAAAGGTCATGGGGGACCGTGAACCAGGCAAACACAAAGAGATGAGGGACGGAGTGCTGAAACTTTTCAAACACTCACCCCCAGTCACAGATCTAGGTTGAATCCATCACCATTCTTTAGCTCACTTTGCCACCCCAGTTCAGACACAGCTATATGCAAATCAGTACTGACCCTGTGCCTCATGGGAACAGTCCAGCCCGAACTACCAAGCCATGTCTTCCCTGGCCCGGAAACAAGCTTCCTGGGACCGGTTTTAGGCTAACAGCCCTCTTCAGCCAGGCTAGCTTGAATCCAGTGGCAAAGTGAGCAAGGGACCCACGTCTGGGCATACCCTGCCACCTTAGGGTCAACAAAGTACACACAAAGAGATGATGGACGGAGTGCTGAAACTTTTTAAACACTCACCCCCAGTCACAGATCTGCGTTTAATCCATCACCATTCCTTAGCTCACTTTGCCACCCCAGTTCAGATACAGCTATATGCAAATCAGTCTTGACCCTGTGCCTCATGGGAACAGTCCAGCCCGAACTGCCAAGCCATGTCTTCCCTGGACCGGAACCAAGCATCCTGGGACCGGTTTCGGGCTAACAGCCCTCTTCAGCCAGGCTAGCTTGAATACAGTGGCAAAGTGAGCAAGGGACCCACGTCTAGGCATACCGTGCCAACTTAGGGCGAACGAGCAAACACAAAGACCGTGAACCAGGCAACATCAGTCACTTCACTTTTACCTGGCCCGTAGAGCCCAGATGCAGAATTGTCCTGGCTGTCCTTGATGCTGATTGGGAGCCGCTGGGAAGCTGCTTTTACTGCTTACACAGTGCTGAGGGGAAACAAGATGCAAAAACACAACATTTGTGTCGCGGCTGACAATAGATGAAGGTTGGATGGTGTTCCCAATAGATGCAGTGTTGAGTGTGAGGGTCAGCAGCCGGACTGGTGAACAACATGCCTTGGCAGTGGTAAGCACAGTAAAAGATGATTTTGATGTCCAGTGGTCCCAGGAAGACAGTAGCTGCCTACAACTTTATGGAGGTCAGGGCTCCAGTTCCCACAATGCACTAAATCATTTGGATTTGGGTGATCCCTCGGAGGGTCCGATGGCAAGCGAGTCTTCAGGTCTGGAGTGTTGTTTTACCTGCAGTATGTAGGGGACTAGTGGCACTAGTTGAGGAGAGGCTGAGGGTGCTTCAGGCTCTTTTAGGGGTCGCTCTGTCTGGGCGAACCGAGTTTTAGCCTAGGACAAATCTCTATTATGCAGTTCCAAGAGCTTTGCTACAGGAACAGAGTATCCCTCTTTTGGTTTGGATTGGACTAAGTCCTGTTGTCGCAGGCACAAAACCCTTCTTTGTCCTTTGTGATGCAGGTTGATTCAGAACTGAGGTTCTGGTGTCAGGGGTGTTTAGTTAAGAGATGTGAGAGCAAGTAGCCAATGGGCTACTAGTCCCTGCAGCTAATCCACCCCTGAGGTGATCACATCAGGGGGTTTAGGCCACCTTTTCTCTGCAGCTGATTACCACTGAGGTAATCACAAATGGGTGTGTAGGCCACCTTTTTTACCCAGAACCCCCCAGTTCTACCACTTTTACAACTGGCAGACGTCTTCCTTGCTGTACAGATCAGGCAGCCCATACTAGGCGTGTGGCTAGCCTTCGGAGGGTGTACACCTCCTGAATACCTGATTTTTTACCTGCCCAGGTGTAAACATGCCTGGGGCAGGGGAAGGGCTGTTTTCTCCGCTGGGAGTCAGTCCTGATGCATATCAGAGGTGGTTTAGCCATACAATTTCACCGCTTTGATGTGCCACTTCACTAGCCTGCCTGGGTTGGGAGGAGATGTGACCTCCTTTATGTCCAGGCCTTTGTTCATGATTCCTGAGAGTGGTCACACTGCCTTGCAGTAGGTCAGAATCCTGTCTTGGTAGTAGCAAGTGCGGGCTGCCAGCCAGAGCATAGAAAAGCTGGGAAAAAAGATGGCCAACCTCTAAGGTAGCCACCTGGGTGCATACCACATCACCCTTGATTCGAGATCTGTGTCAGGGGTGAGAAGGCACATTGTTCGATACTAAGCATGACATATTTCGGCACTACCATAATAAAACTAGCGACCCCGGGGCTGTCGGGTACAAGCCGATGTTATCCTACGGACCCTAATAGTGTGCTATAATGGTAAAGACCACTATAGGGATATATGAGCTTGCACTTACATGCCCACACCTTTAACATAAGGTACCCTGCCTCTTGGGCTCAGCGGGCCTTCTTTAGGGGTGACTGACAGATATTAAAAGCAGTTCATTGACTTTGACACACATGATGAAGGGCAAAGTCGAAATGGAGCAGTTTACACTGTTCATGCAATCTGTAATAGCAGGCCTGCTGTCAGCTAGGTGGCGCGCTAGCAGTATGGCCGCACTGTAGTGAGGCTCCGGCAGCTCGATGCTTTAATCCTGGATTTATCCTCCCAAATGGTCCTGTAGACGCCTGAAAAACAACTTCCCAGGTGCGTGTTGCCCGGCTCCGGACCCGGTGTAATTTTCAGTTGAATTGGAGGCTGACTGCCTCTGTAGCGGCAGAGTGAAGCGGCGTCCGGAGGCGAGGGAGCAGAGTTGTGAAGCGCTGAGGCGGCGTCACCCCCCACGCGAGCTCCGGGTTGACCACGAGGAGCCCGGGCCGTCAGAGAGGGGACGAGCAGAGAGGGCGAAGCAGCGTGGCCGATCCTCGGTGGGAAGGAGGTGTTGACCGGGGGCTTTAAGGCAAAAGCCCAATAGACCCTCAGTGACGAAGGAAGTTGCAGCGGACAACGGCAGGAGGGCACTGGATTGACTTGGCGGCAGGTGCAGCGGTGAGTACGGCTGAGGTGCGGTGTTCGCGGGGCCCGCGGAGATCAGTTGGCCTCTGCGTTGCACTCGGAGAGCGGAGCGTTGCAGTGGGCCCCTGCATCTGCCCCCTGCCTTGATTGCAGCCGGCGGGAATCTGCGGGGGCCGAGACGTGGGACCTGTAGGCCTGTGACGGCAAGACGGGGGGAAGGCTTGCGCCCATGACCCACATGCGGCAATATGGAGAGTGCTGACCTACCGGAGGAGGGTGAGTGATCCATCTCATGAGGGCGCTGGAGGGTGCTTTCCCACACGCATTAGCCTGCACGTTGTTATTAGGAGGACGCTGCTGCTGTTTTGCCGCCTGACTTGGGGAACTGAGTGCTGGCGCTTGTGAGGCTTAGGAACAGTGGCCTCACTGAAAGATGCGTATGGAGAGGGGCGCAATGGAGTTGGAGGAGTAAAATACGCATTGACTTTGGACTGTGGGGGCAGGCGGCTGATATTGCCAGTAAGGGTCTAGTGATGACTGGGCCTTGCTGAGCGCATGGAGGGTTCTGCCAGACGTCCGCGCTGAGAGTGAAGAGACTGAGATTACACCCGAGGCCCAAAAGAGCGACTCTAGGAGTGGGTGCTCACAGAGAAGAGCCCCTTGGAGTTTTTGCAATCGACGGCTGTGCTCTTTGGTGCTGAGCCTGTGATCGGAGCTCAGGGGAGTGGATCAGGCACATAAACACGGTGGGGGTTGTACTGCCTGGGCAGGTATCAGGGGCGCCATGGGCAAAACGGACAATAGACAGCAGAAGCTCACCTTTGAAGCCGTGAAGTGCGGTCCACGGACCGCGCAGGCGGACCGGGATGCTGACAGGAGAGAGGAAGAACAGGGTGGGGGGCAGCTGCACAGGCTACTGACATACAAAGTATACCCCAGGAGGTCAGACAGGGCTTCGCCACCGTTGTGGATAAAGTGGACAGAATGTCCACGCGGATGGATGCGATTGCTCACAAGCTGGAGGGGCATGACAAGCGCCTTAAGGAGGCGGAGAAACGTGTGTCGGATGTGGAGGACACGACCTCGAGACATACCACGCAGCTGGCCCACATGGATAAGCTCTTAAAGCTCATAGCAGCAAAAAATGAGGATTTAGAAGCGCGCAGTCGGCGCAATAATATTCGAATAATGAGTATTCCGGAATCGACCAATATAGTGAAAATGGAGGAATACGTCGAAAAGCTGCTGCTGTCCGCCATTGGGGCTGAATCCTTCTCCAGCCAGTTTATAGTGGAGCGGGCCCACCACTCGCTAGGTCCGCGCCCCCCGCCAGGCAGTCCGCCGCGTCCCATCATAGCCAGACTTTTGAATTACAGGGACCGCGATGTGGCCCTGAGAGTCGCACGAAATAAACAAAATTATCCTATGATGGAACTGAATTCTCTATTTACCTGGATTTTACACCCATCGTCCAGGAGGAGAAACGTAAATTTCTGGAAGTTAAAAGTAAACTGAGAAAAGCGCAAATTGATTATGCGCTGCTGTATCCTGCTAGGCTTAGAGTCACTCATCAAGGCAAGCAACATTTTTTCACCAAGCCACAGCAGGTGGAGGAGTTCCTCAAACAGGTGAAGCGCCGGGGTGGCTTGGGGGAATGCAAGGCTTCGCCTCGGCGGTCGCCTCTGGCGGAGGAGGAAGATGAGTTACACTGAACAGGCTCTCGCTTGGCCTTCGTCATTAAGCTTAGTGCCCGGACTGCTACCTGGACAGCGGGCACGAAGGAAGGCGCAGTTACACCGAGCTCATGATGGTCCATTTTGGGACACTGTTACGTTGCATCGAGCACACCCTGCCCTTGGCGGCGCGTCCCTCTAACAATAGGGGGCGCGGCGGAGGTGTGGGGTTCTGGTGTTGCCACCTAGAAATGACCCCTTACGGGTATTCCCCTGAGAATGCTCCCTGTGCAGCTGCTACAGGGATTGACGTTTTTTTGTTTGTTTGGTATGGGAGGGTGGGAGGGAGTACTATACTGGCAAGTTGGGGGTGCTTCAGTGGGGGAGAGTGGGGGGGAGTGGGGAAGGGGTATTTTGTTGTTTGCCATCTGTGCATCGAGACTCAAAACTAGCAGGCGTAGGAACAATGCCAGGGGTAGGGGAGTTGGGGTGCCTGACATGCGGTCCGGGATGGGCAGTGACTGGTAGGCTGGGCACACTTTTCTCCCTTCTCGCCTGCTACAGACGGATGGCATCTGATTCGGAAGATGGCTGAGATTGGGTCTGGACAACTAAACATACTTACGTGGAATGTCAGAGGCATGGGAGATCCGAGAAAGAAAAGGCAAATTTTGGAATATTTAGACAGGCACGGAGTGCATATAGCTATGCTGCAGGAAACGCATTTTGCCCCGCAGAAATCACTTAACTTTGCAGGCAAATGGGCAGAGCATAGAGTTCTCTCTTCGTACTCGTCATATGCGAGGGGTACAGCAATCATTATAAAAAACAGACGCCATTCCAGATGGCCGGGGCGGAGAGTGACCCAGGTGGGAGATACTGCTTGGCATGGGGGCGACTGGGAACTTCTTCGGTCACCCTTGCTTGCTGTTATGGGCCGAATGTGGATGCACCAGAGTTTTACGTTTCACTATGGGCTAGGATACTGGAAATAGGCTCCAGCCACATCATTTGGAGGGGGGGATTTTAATGTAACTCATGATCCCAGTGTAGATAGATCCCTTCCAGCCCCGCACCATTATTCAAAAGCGCGTGCATTCCTCCATGATACTATCACAGCTTACCAGTTGATCGATGCTTGGAGACATGCTCACCCGCACGGGAGGGAGGGTACGCATTTTACGGCGCTGGCGGGGTCATGGGCACGGCTGAACTATTGGCTGATCATCCGAGGGTTAGGGCCGGCGATAGTCCAAGTGCAGCACTTGGCCAGGACGTACTCTGATCATGCCTCGGTGAAACTCACGTTGTCCTTTTCAGAATTTGACATGCCACGCAGGGCGTGGAGGCTTCATGCCCCTATATTGCAAGACCCAGTATTTCAGGCGGAGCTGGGTGAGGAAATACAAGATTTTTTTGCACGGAATAAAGGCTCAGTGGATAGTGTGGAAACCATCTGGGAGGTGTTTAAGGCCACACTCCGAGGAATATGTATAGCAAAAGGGTCAGGAGTCCTTAGAGATATAATGAATACGCTGCGTAGGCTGGAGTCAGAGCTTAAGGCATTGGAGGGACAACTGGCGGCGGAGCCGAACAGCACTGTTCGTAGCAAGTTTAGGGAGACTCTATCGGACTATATGGACGCGGCGCAAAGGGAAACGAGGTTTCGAAATAAGGCATCGGTGGCTCGTCGCTATGGAGAGGGGGAGCGCCCTGGCAGGACGCTTGCGCAAGTAGTTCAAAGACCTCGGCATGCTAATTACGTGCTGGAGCTTGAGAATGCGAGTGGGGTGGTCCTGCGGGATACCCCTAATATCCTTCATGAATTCACGCAGCATTATAAACACCTCTATGCTACCAAGCGTATGAGGGCCTGGACCTGGCAGGGTATCTAGATGATGACGTACTAGGCTGGTTGAGTGACAGACAGCGGGAATTCTTGTGTGCCCCGTTTGAACTGGACGAGGTCCGGGAAGCCATTATGAGCATGCCAAGTGGGAAGGCTGCCGGTACCGACGGCATTCCTATAGAGTTCTATAAGACATATATAGATCTAATGGCACCTATCTTGCGGGAGATATATGAGGAGTCATTAGAGGTTGGCCGCCTTCCCGCTTCCATGAGGGAGGCGATTATTGTCTCACTCTTAAAGCCGGGGAAGACGCCCACACAGTGTGATTCCTACAGACCCCTTTCTCTCCTTAACTGCGATGTCAAAATTCTGGCTAAACTCGTAGCAGCTCGATTGAGCCTCTTGTTGGAGAACTTGATTCTTCCGGATCAGTCGGGATTTGTGCCTGGGAGGGCAACATCGCATAATATGAGAACGCTTTTTGCCGTCCTCAATAATGTATCCCCGGACTTGCCTATGGCAGCGATATTTTTAGACGCCACTAAGGCTTTTGATTCCATTGAATGGGATTATATCTATGGGGTCATGCTGCGGATGGGTTTTGCGCCCCTCTTCCTCTCCTGGATTTGTCTCCTATATTATAAGCCGGTTGCAAAGGTTTTGGCCAATGGTCACACATCTCACGCATTTTCCATTACTAGGGGCACCCGTCAGGGGTGTCCGGTTTCACCCCTGTTGTTTGCTCTTTCAACAGAGCCTTTAGCGGCGAAACTGAGGCAGCACCACAATGACAAGGCTTTGCGGTGTAATCAGAGGCAAATCCTTGTATCCTTATATGCGGATGACATCACGTTATATGTACAAGACCCGCAGCAAAATCTAAATCCCCTCCTCCGGGAATTTAAAGTCTTTGAGAGATTGTCGGGGGTCCAAATTAACTGGGGAAAATCTTGCGTCTTCCCCCTGACGGATGCTACGACTAGCTTCCCGCTCGATTATCCATTGGAGTGGTGTAATACGGACATGCGATATCCAGGCATTCAGATTACCAGGAATAGAGAGGACCTAATGCGTGCAAATTATGGTACTTCACTGACCCGTATAACGGAGTATGTGTCCTGCTGGATAGCTCTTCCGCTCTCTATGGCAGGGCGCGCATCTTTATTAAGATGGTGATACTGCCACAACTGCTGTACTTGTTCTTAAACATTCCGTATTATCCGGGCGCCTATTTTTTTCAGACACTCAAGGCGGAACTAACGCGCCTGGTGTGGTTAGGTAGGCAGCCACGGTTACAGTGGCTGGTCCTTGCTAGACCCTTTTCACAAGGGGGGTTTGGTATACCAGATTTCGAATTATACTACTTTAGTGCTCAAGCTTATTATGCATGGTTCTGGGTAAAACAGCCGCTGTATATGCCGCAGGTAGCGGCGGAGCACTGGTTGGCACACCCCACTGCACTAGAGGGAGTGCTGTATGACCCGATCCGGCCTCGGGACAGGGCACCGACTACCCTCACTTGTACTGCTGGAGCGTGGCAGCGCATAGTGCGCATGTTGCAGGTCCCCTTATTATATTCCCCATTGATGCCCCTTACCTACCACCCAGATATGCCTCTCCTCCAGGAGGCATTGTTTCGTAACTTCAAGGAGCGCACAAACATACACACTTGGGGGGGATTTATATCAGGATGGCCGCTTTCGCACTGTTGAACAGGTATTCCTGGGGGTTCAGCAGACCCCGCTGGTTGAGCCCAATGCACTGGCCCCTCTGCAATTGCTGCTTAAGAGTACAAAAAATACGAGGCTAGTTTCTTTGATATATCGCACGGTGCACACACAGAGAGAACTACCGACTACGTTGTCCAGCACGAAGTGGAGTGAGGAGCTGGGGCAGGTCCTGACGGATGATCAGTGGGAGTACTGCTGCTTGCAGACCGCGAGGGTGTCGTCCAGCAGCAGGCTTCGCATCATACATTACAAATTTTTACATAGTCTGTACTATACCCCGGCCAAGCTATTCAGGCGAGATTCTGACAGGTGTGATCGGTGTCGGGCGCCGGGGGCGGACTTTCTTCATTTGGCCTGGAAGTGTCAAGAAGTCAATGCCTTTTGGGGCGGGTGTTTGACGCGCTAGCCCGGATGACGAATATAAGCATCGAACCCACACCTTCGGTAGCCCTCCTAGGATACACTAAATTGATACCGGCAGTACACCGCAGGTATGTTGCACTGGCCCTCCTGATGGCCAAGAGGCGGGTGGCCTGCCGCTGGGGCCGGGGAAGGGCGCCCAAGTTCAAAGATTGGATAGATGATCTAGTGATTTTCCAGGAACGACTCAATACATATGCAGAGATGTTGCCTAGTGCTTCGAGGCCTAGGGATATTTGGGATCCCCTAAGGTGTTACCTGCTGGTGGCGCCGAATGAGACTATTTCCCCGGCGGCGGGCGACCAGGCGCGTAGAGGCTGTGGTGGGGCGGAGGGGGGGACGGGGCCCTTCGAGCGGGGAGAGGTAGGAGGCCCTTAAGTTGTTTGATCGTAGGTGGAGGGATAAGACCGGGGGAAAGTGACGGGGGCGCAGAGCTATGATACTAGAGCAGACATAGTGTTCCCATAAACTCCCAGCCTCTTCTGATCCATGTGGCGGGGATCCCCACTCACAGACTTGAGGGAAAGCTGGGTAGGGTGCTGGCAAATTCTGGATACGTTCGCAATGATTGAAATGTTGCACAACACTGGGTTAATTAGTCTTATATAGGTATATGGTGGGGGTGGTAGTGTGGGGATGGGAACACGGGCCAGTGTAGGAGGTAGGGGTGCCCTGGAGGAAGTGGGGCCAACACGTGGGCATGCTGTGAAGGGTCGGAGCAGGGGACGGACACGAGTGGGAACATATAGTACTGAACTACGTGCTGGAAGGACAACCTGCAAACGATGTAATGTATAATATGTGATTTGATGTATCAGATGTCATTGATGGTTATGTTGGATGTAATAGCATGACAGTGTTGCAAGCCTTGGGGAGCCCTTTACCACCCATGCCCTGGGTACCACTGGTACTATGTATTAGAGACTTGTAAGGGGGGGGAGGCAAAGTCTTTGTCAATTGAGGTTCCTAATTTACGCATAGCTGTTTTAGGGAGAGAGCACTGGGGCCTGGTTAACAGACTTCAGTGCACTGTCAGAGTTGAAAACCAGCATCTACAAGTTCAAACAGGGGTAACAAATAGGGGAACATCTGAAAAAGCCCTGTTTTCTTACAGCTTGCATCGGTCTAATGACGCCAATAGACTCCTTCATGGAACAGTAATATTACAACATGAAGCCCCTCCCTGGAACAGCCTCCATTTTGTCCTGTTGGCCCCGGGACCTTTGTCTCTTGATTCAGGAACACGCTTAAATATTTGGTGCTCCAAAGACCTGTACATTTGCCCCAAAGGAGAAGCCAAGAGGACCACATGGGACATTAGAACACAGTTGGTAAACCGCTCGAAGACTCGTTCAGTCAAATTTTGAAGGGCAGCCGGAAAGCTTGCATGGCTTAAACTGTTTTAGAATGAAAGTATAGAGCAAGTAGAAAATAGAACTTGAGAGCAGATTGGGTTTCCGGGTGCCTCCAGTATGCCCATACACTGTTTACTGAAAACTCAATGACCGATGCAGGGGTGTCCAAAATAGATCAAGGAGGGCTAAGCCAGGCCTCTGGATAACCGACAATGTTAATAAATCCTGTACATAATCTTAGTACGGGAGGCCTGCCCCAGGCAGACGCCTACATGCAACAGACAGAGTGTGTCAACCTTGAATAGGTCCCTTAAAGTCCTGGCCTGCCAGGCACTTATCCAGTCTCAGGGTACAGATCCTGAACTGAAAGGCCAGTCTCAGTATACCACTCTTGAGGTGGCAGAAGTACGAATGGAAGGAGGGGGTCTGTCACCTGAGGGTGTAGTTCCCCACTTTGAGAAACCAACGAGGCCTGGGAGGCCTCAGGAAAAAGTTGGGGACTCCTTGCCAACCCTACGGATCCAAGACCCAGATTGGAGCCTCTAGCAAGGCCGACTGTTCCATAGGAAAACACTAGGTACATTATTACATTTAATAATGGTAATTTTGGTTAGGCAACAACTAGAAGAATGGACAACTATTTTTAATAGTCACTAATAATCTAATTCAACGGTGAAGTAACATTCTTGAAAACATTTAAGGAAAACGTGCACTTTGATCACCTAAAGTCTCAGGAGGCCCATTTGCATTTGCTGTCCCACGTCTGCCAGCCAGTATATAGCACTTGAATAGGTGTGAATGGATGTAAATGTAGGCTGACCTGAATGGGTAAAGATAAAACCTCTGAACCTGACAATATATGGTGGATTGGGCTGTGAGCCTCCTTTTGACATTACAGTGTTAAATCCTGTTTGACAGGTCTTCTGGTGTTTACATATAACTCTTTGGGTACACTTCAAAGGGTGAAAACAGGATGCCAAAACAATTATTGTGTATCCACTGTGTAGTTACAGGGAAAAACCTGCTTTGTTTTTACCAGACTTCTGTCTCTGAGTTTATAGGATTGGCTATCACCACAACAACAACAATGTGGTGGCAGCCATCTTAGGACTCGAGAATCAGTCCCTTGTCCTACAAAAACTGTAGCCCTAGTGGGGGTTCCAATGTCAAAACACATGTGCTTCATATAGTTTGATATTCCACAACCTTCATAAAGCCAATAGGCCAAATTTTTATATCTTGATGTTCTGCCCCTCTGACAAAATCTGGTTTGCTTTAAATCAACACCCAGGCCCTGCGGCCAACATCTGATGCACATGGCTCATGTGCATGGGGGGGGTTTGGCCAGCAGCGGGGTTGGGATCAGGGCCTGGCCTGTCGTCAACCCTAGGCTGCACATAACCAAAGTCCATACCTGCCCTACGTTTGGCTGCCCGCGAGTGGTTTGACGTACACTGAAAGCCATGCACAGTGTGGGCTTACCTGCCCTCAAGCGCTTGGAGGATGGTCTGACCACAGCCAGTCCCATGGTGTGCACGACCAGCCCCTGTGGCCTACCCGCCACCGCTCACAGCCGGAGGCATTTCACAGTGTGGGGTTGTGTTAGGTATGGCAATAAAATATTACTCTACGTTGAAAAAACCGTAGCAATTTACTGAAAAAAAACAAAGGTTAAGGTGACGTTGTACTTAGGTGTGGTAAAAATATCTTACTCCGCATTAAAAAAAATCATTGAAAAAAAGAAATGTTAAAGGGACGGTATAGTTAGATGAAGATGTTAGTTAAAACATACTGTTTTAAAACTAACAAAACCACTGAAATTCATCAGGTATAGCTATATCAAGTAACTATAACTTGTGCCCTAAAGTAACCATAACTCACGCTCTTGTCAGCACTGCTTATGACCTCAAATATTATATCAACCATGATATGTTCTATGACATCATTGACAACATCACCACAAAATCTGAAATGATGACAGGCACGCATGGTGGCGCATGAGTTATAGTCACTTGAGAGAACAATAACTGGTGGATTTTATTTGTTTTTTATTTTAAAATCATTGGGCCCGATTCACAGAACTAACTTAAGACAAAATCCTAAACTTACTATCATTTTCGTATTCACAGAAGGCACTTACTCATTTTGGTATTCACAGAAGACACTTACTCACTTCGGTATTCACAGAAGTTAGGAGTCCTAACTTTAGGACTCCTAAATGCCTTCTGTGAATACCGAAAGTCTTAAAGTTAGGATTTTTCTCAGTTTAGGAGTCCTAAAGTTATGACTCCTTTCTTTACTACTACTAAACTGAGAAAAATCCTAATTTTAAGACTTTCGATATTCACAGAAGGCATTTAGGCATCCTAAAGTTAGGAGTCCTAACTATACTACTACTAAACTGAGCAAAATCCTAATTTTAAGGCTTTCGGTATTCACAGAAGGCATTTAGGAGTCCTAAAGTTAGGAGTCCTAACTATACTACTACTAAACTGAGAAAAATCCTAATTTTAAGACTTTCTGTATTCGCAGAAGGCATTTAGGAGTCCTAAAGTCAGGAGTCCTAACTTCTGTGAATACCGAAATGAGTAAGTGCCTTCTGTGAATACCAAAATGAGTAAGTGCCTTCTGTGAATACCAAAATGGTAGTAAGTTTAGGATTTTGTCTTAAGTTAGTTCTGTGAATCGGGCCCATTATATTCTAATTGACATGAACGCCTAACTATAATGCCTCTTTACCTTATCTTACAGTGGCAGTTGAAAATGTTTCCAACTCTGCCTCCAACAGGAAGACATTTTGGCAAAAAATAGAGCAAGAAATTCTGAACAGTTATTTACACCAAACCTGGGAGCATATTTACAAGCTGGCGCTAAACAATTATCGCCGCTTTTGCGGCCGTTTTCGGCCGAAAAGCGGCGATAATTTTATCGCCTAATTTGTAAGGCCACACTAACGCGTGAAACCTTGCTTTAGCGTGGGGATTCCTAACACCCAGCTTTGCATCTCTAATGAGATGCAAAGTGGGCGTTCCTGAACTAACATGACAGGAGAAATGTCGCTAAGCGACATTTCTCCTATCATCAAGCCCCACGCTATGAAGCATAGCGGCAGGAAAAGTAGCAATAACCCCTGT